>NC_141993.1:51078523-51756023 GCF_049901715.1 Pseudonaja textilis | reverse complement strand
TTTAAAAATTATGTTACCTTTGTAATTTTTGACTCACATTTGGCACAGGCAACAGCTGCTCAAAATCCATAGACTTCTGTTCAATCAGTCTGCCAACAAAGTAGGTCTAGTTTACCAAAGTTTAAACCATAATAAAGCTGTTAGACTTTATTTTGAAAGACTTTATTTTGGAGTCTTCAAAGAAGGAACAATATTAGAACTTCATTATCTCTAATAACAATTCAGCAAGGTGGACTACAGTAACATACTGGTTATAACTTTAACAAAGTCTTCTCTGAAATTCCTAATTCATATTTTTATCTGGTTGACATGATTTTCAAAAGCAGAGAAATTCAAATTACAAGATCATCGTTTCTTTCTCCCAAAAAATACATATGGACAATTTACAGACCAATATGCAGCTCTTCACTGTTTCCTTTCAGTTGTTCTCTCCATAGCCAATGTTGGATTGGCAGCAACAAGGAAACAGTCATCTTCTGCTGCTGTTGGCAGGAGGAAGGGAAGATTTGTCCTTAGCAATTCCTAGCTGTTCCTGTCTCTTATCTGCCTCCAGAAATAGATGCCCATGTGTCAATGAAAATGTGGTTACTGAGTACGCATCACATAAAGCCCTTGGAGACAAAAAGGTTGGCTATTCTTGTAATATTATTTTCTTTTTTTATTAGTAAATTTTAGACTGCATAATCATTTCCAGTAGGCAACTTACATGTGCTATTTTTATTCTGCCCCTGTTTATTCCAGTTTTGTTTCTGGGTTCTGTGTGACTTTCTTCAATGTTTTCTCTTATTCATTACCTGCCTAAATGAATTATATTGCTGAGATTCATAACTCCTTGGTGATGTGTAATGCTTTCCTTGTTTTTCTTCCCAATTCTCTTGGTGCTTATGAATAGGTACAACAGATTTCCAAGTGCCACTGAAATAAAAGACTTTTCCCCCATTCAGGAGCCTGTTCCATTTTATCAGTATTCACAACTGTATCCCACATTTTGAGGTCCTAAAGCTTTTGGAGGTGGGGATCAGGTTAGGGAATCTCCTGGGGAAAATGTGCCAGTCACAGAACAGGAACTTAAAATTTTAGGTGCAAGAGAAGGAAGGAAATATTTTTCTCTAATATTGTTTGTCATTTTGCTATCACTGGTCAGGAATTCTGTTTATAAATATATTTTAGCACTGCTTTCCTATTCTGAAGTTTTTTATTCAGACAAATCAGTCCAGACAGATCAATGAAAAGGATTAATAAGTAAATTATCTTTGCCACCTAATCTTCTTCTATTACTAGGTTGCTCTTTCTAAGATTTCATGTAGAAATTTCAAGGTGGTTTCCCCATTCATGTAACTCATAATATTCATGAAGAAAGTGCTGATAGCATTTTTTGTAGCTCTTCAATGTTTCCAAATTTGGAGGAGTCCACATATTTAAAAACTGGGAATTTGTACAGTTTTTAATGCCAATCAAGGAGAATTCGCTGAAGACAATGGGGGCTACTATAGTTAATTGCTAGGTTTATATCCCAGAATTCCTTCAAGAAATCAAAAGAGAAGATCTAGTATAGCCTATAAATGCTTAGGAAAAAGGAGTGGTAGGTGGATAGAATTTCTAAAACAGGCAATTGGATACAAGTTCAATGCAGGGAAAAAGGAAAAACCAGTATGGCTGCAAAAAAAAGTTCTAGAAACAAAAGGCTATACAGAATGAGAAAGAGTATTTATAGATGACCTAGAATTGTAGAAGATATCATACAAGCTAATGCTCAGAATGACCTGAGTGGCAAAGTACAAGAAGAAGAAGAAGAAGAAGAAGAAGAAGAAGAAGAAGAAGAAGAAGAAGAAGAAGAAGAAGAAGAAGAAGAAGAAGAAGAAGAAGAAGAAGAAGAAGAAGAAGAAGAAGAAGAAGAAGAAGAAGACACTCTTGACTATGCTGAAAATAAAAGGAAGAAAAAAGTATACAAATGGTGCACTATTATCTAATGACAAAATAAAAGTGTAGTAATCCAACTCATATTTTGGTTTAGTCTTCACAAACAATATATTGTGTAGGCTTCAGTAGGCAACTTGGAAGATCAAGATAAAGGGCTAAAATTTAATCCTGAGACTAATAGAAATATATTCATGGCATACCTCTCTATTTTGAATGAAGTTAAAGAACTAGAACCAGTTCTGCAAATGCAACTCAGGTGACTAAAATTACCTTACTGATGGCCTAAATGAATCTGAATGTTTCTCTGAGAATTATTGTACAATGTATATGTAAGATGGCTGGTGAAGACAAAATATTTTTATCTTCGAAAAGGGGAAAAAAGAGGAATCTAGTAAAGAGCAGACCAGTTTAACTCAGACAAATACCTCAGAAAGATTTAATGGTATCATTGGAGGTCACTTATTATGCATCTTACAGTTGCAAAAAAATATGGATGAATTGTTTAGAACAAGTCTTGAACGAGTAAGATATTTAATTGCCATAAAGATAATAGAACTTTATAACAGAGAAGAAAATAAATTATAGACTATTGAAATTCTTTTTCTGTGTTCAGCTTCCTGTTTCTTTAATGAAGGGTATTTTTCTTTTTACTTGAGACTGGGTTTTTATTTTAATTTTTCTATCTACTGTGCCTTAAAATACAAAGTCATCTTCATTTCAGAGAAATGCAGTATCTCCTAAAACTTTTGCTTTTTTGTTCAATTTTCAATATCCTTCTTTCCTTCAACATTTCATTCAGTGCCACCTTTTTCTTCTAATATCCTCTAAATTTGTTACTTCTTCAATCCAGCTGAAGTTTCTATAGTTGCCTACAAACTGAAAGTAATTCAGCTCACATTTTTAAAATGAGAAATGGGTAGAGTGAGCAGGACAGATAAGTGTTTCTCTTTTTTCTTTCTGAATAATACTTACAACAGAAACAAGCTGAAATATCCTGAAACATCATTTTTATCTCTGAAAATGGGATATGTGATTAATAACTATGTGGCGAAACTAACAATACACCATGCAAAGAATTTGTGACTCTTGATTCTTTTAACAATAAAATCTCTCATTCAGAAAAGTAGCAGTGCTGCCAACAACAGGCTTCCATTATTGTGTTTTATAGTTTTTATCCTAAAACAATTTTTACCCCTGTACCCTATTGGTTTCTTCAGAATGCTCTGAAGAATGTTCCTGTGAACAAAGCTTGTCCTTCATCTGTTTATAGTATGAAAAACTTGGAATTTTTTAAATCTGAATTAGTGATAGTTTGAGGGAAAATACCTCAGAGAGGAACTATGTGAAAGACACTTTCAGAGGGATCTTGGATTAGATTTTAAAATAGGCAGACATGGCAGGATGAACTCCCTTGGCATCATGCCTGCTTGAAATAGCAGTTTGTTAAATCACAGGCAGCTGAGGATAATTTATATTGCTGTTTCTACTTCAAAAATCCTCCCATTCTAGAAAACAAAATGATTGTTATTGAAGTACGATATCAATCCAGCTTTGATTAATCTTTAGTCAGATTAGTCTTTAATCTGATATTTTGGGTTAGCTTTTGTGCCATATTTTCCTGAAGTCATGTGTTTGTTAAGATCTATTAACTGAGGTAAACAAAATCCTAAGAGAGAGACATCTCTGATGTTCAGTCCATCAGGAATTCAGAATGTATATGCCCTAATTTCTTTCAAATATCATTGGCAAAAGCTATTGTTCAAAATCATGGTAAGAGTTCCAGTGAGGAATACCTCTCTGGATTTAAATGATTCATCTTCTTTTGGCTTCTTGCCCAGTAAATCAGTTTGCCACCTACATTTCTGTCTTTTCTTTCCAAAATAAGGGATAGAAGTCATTTACTTCCATTCCGTTAGATATTAAAATTTTCTCAAGAATTATATCAGTACAGTACGTACATGAAGTACAGTACTTACAGAAAGTACTGTCTATCAGTACTATTAGTGTATAGAAAAAAGCACTATTTTTAAAAAGGATTTAGAATGCTGATATTTAAATTAAATCAGAGAAAATTAAGCATAAGAAGAAAATGAAATAAACAATGTCTAAAGAAATATTTTTGCAAAATGGTAGGAACATGAAAATATTAGCCACATGTTCTTCATCTGTAGCCATTCCCTAGAAAAAAGTTTGGAAATAATATATTTATAACGTAAAATACATTAAAACGTGTCTTTTAAAACCTGACATTTCAGTCACTTGTCTTTAACAGTAGTGTTGTCTTATTGCAGAGGGAAATGGAACATGGAGCCACAAAGAACAACAAATAATTCAGTTTTATCATTTTGTAAGTATATAAAATAGTTCATGGATAAAGCCTTTCAAGTTTGACCTAACTGTTCGGAATATTCTGTTAATGTTAAAAAAAAATACTTAGAATTCTAAGTATTTTGCTTTATTCTGCCCTTCTGTATGGTATTTTTTCAGTATGTTCTGGGCAACATGATTGAAATGTTGACTTTTATTTTGTGTCGGAGCAATAAAGAAATAATTCCTATCTTGGCTAGAATTCTATGTTAGCTTAGTTAGCTTGCTGAAATTTTTATATGTATGCAATCTGATGCATTCTCTTATGCTTTCTTGGTGTTGAGCTCAGAAACTGTAAATTAAGTACACTGGTTTGATTGCTATTAATATGTAGAACATTAGCGTTTACTGTTGTGTTATTAAGCTGTTAGTTTATTTCTTTATATTCTGGTATTGGTGGTTGAGCCTTGCAAATGATAGTGGAGATGATAGTGATTTGTTTTGCTTTGATAATATTAATTAACATTATTCATACAGTTATTTGGCAGCAACCTATTCTTTTCTTTCTACTGCTAGACAACCAACCCATGGAATATTTAGAATCATGTATAGAATAATATAGTAATAGAAAGGCAGTTGTATTTGTCATTTCTTGGTTGGACTAGAATGTTCAAGATGTGGTGTGCTAAAAACTGCTAACTGAAGAAGACTGAAGAGACAATTAGCCTTTTGGTTTCATATTGAATCAGTGAAGTCAAAGTCTATCTTCTATTATTTTGTGCTGTGAGATTTTTTAAAAATGTCTTTACAATTATATTTTTCACTAATGTTTCTGCAAACTGGTGTGTTGATAACAGCCAGCATGGATTGCCACTGAGCAATTCTCACTTTGCAGTGGAAAAATAGCAAAGGAGTCAGTGAATGCTCAAAATACATAGTTCTGATATAATATGGAACATTAAAATATTATTCCTTTAATATGCAGTCAGCTTGGAACATTCTGATTGAATATTTCAGCCTAATATGTTTTGTTCTACACTTGAAATAAATTATCATAATGTCATAATGCCAATATCATTTATCTATTCTTCATTCTCTTACACCTCTCAATGGTATATTGTTAGGATGTTTGCTCATTGACTTTTTTTTTTGCGTTTGTTTGATGTGTCCAATTCTTCAGACTGCCAGGACAAATCCCTGCAGTTTTGTTGGCAAGCTTTTCAAAAGTGGTTTGCCATTGCTTCCTTTCTAGGGTTCAGGGAAAATGAATAGGCCAAGGTCCACTCAAGGTTGGCTTCATGGCTAAGGTGGGACCAGAACTCACGGTCTCCAGCCTAATACCTTGATCACACCAAACTGGCTCATCTGTAGTTGTTGTAATATACTATAAAACTGTTCATGTCCTAACCATGCTATTATATCACAGAGATGCAAATTTTTCAAGTGCAAATAAGATACATCTTCTAGCTTTTGTGAATGTATCTATTGCTTATTGAATTTTATGCTGCAAGAAAAGACTAAGTGCACAACTTCTTTTACCTACTTTGCATTAAAGGATCATAGACCATGTGCTGAATTAATCTTCCCTCCCCACATCAGTGGAAAATATCACCATATCATGTCTTCTTTCATTCTTGTAGAAAAATTAGACAATATAAAAACTTCAGATGATGAACTTGTTTTCTTTCCTAACAATTCTAATAATATTACATTTCTCAGAATTTAATTTTAGTATTTGGAAAATAAATTAAGTTGCAATGTTGTAGTTGATCTGACAAGTTATCTCATTTTAGTTGCAAAAACAAATGATTCCTGAATGCTTAAGACAAAACTTTCCAGAGATTTGCTTTTGAATTGCAATGATGTCATCTAAACTTCAATGTATTTCTAATAAATAATTCATTAGGAAATTCAGACCTTTCAAAGGTACAATAAAGAAACCAATCTTTAGTTGCTATCGGCAGCAGCCTTGGTTTAGTCTTGTAAAATCCTTCTTGTTTTGATTTTACTTATTTTTGTATCATAGAAATACTTTCAAAAAAATGTTGTAAGGTGCCAAGATGCTGAACTTAATTTAATCTGCAAGTTCAGAGATATATGGTTGTATAACTAAGCATATGTCATGGTAATTTACCAAGAATGAGATAGAAAAGCTTCTTTCAGACACCGAATTCTGTGCGTGAAGATTCCTTAATTCCACAGAACAAAACACGAATGCAAATAATTTTTCCTTTTTGAAGGGAATCCGAAATCAATTCATGATTTGAACACACAAGGTATAAAAACATTTTACACAGATGCAATCTGAACTGATGTTTTGTTGGTCCTCAGATTGGAAAGTTGCTTGAAACAGAAAGCACCTCAGTTGTCATGCTTCTATATTTTGACATCTACTGAAAGAAATATCTTGTGCAAGCTGGGGGCAATTTACCTTAAGCTGCCACTTTTTCATTGCTTAGATTTATTTATATATTTATTTCAATAAATATTATTTCTAAATTTGGGCTACACATTTGTTTATATTAACAAATCAATATCACTTATATTTCTGGATAGAAGATCATTAGCTTTGTGATTATATTCTGAACTTCATCAGCTATTCTAAGCTAGTTTTAAATCAACTGCATTTGACAGTTAAATCTTTTAGTGTAACGGATGCAATTCTCTTGTATGTTCTTGAGCAAGCTCGAGCACCAAAATTTGATATTTTCCAGTTATGTTAAACTTTAAATCCCAGATAAAGCATTATAAATCTCTAACTACGGTGATTTACAAATTGCAGATACATCAGTATAAATGATAATCTATGGTGGCTGTCTTTTAACTCTGGAAGATATAAACCCAAAACATCTGAAAAATACCGGCTTGCAGGTGAATGTTCCAGATGTATTCAGATTACAAGCCCAGAATTCTCAGTCAGCATGGCTAGCAACTATTGAAAGTGGATGAATCCAAAGGATGAATACTTTAGGACACGGGTTTCCAACCTTGGAAACTTTAAGACTTGTGGACTTCAATTCCCAGAATTCCTCAGCCAGCTTTTGAAGAATTCTGGGAGTTGAAGTCCACAAGTCTTAAAGTTGCCAAGGTTGGAGACCCTTGCTTTAGGAGATTCTAGAACTGAAGGTAGCTTGTAAGCAAAATACAAAAGGAAGACCCCCCCACTACATTATATGGAAAGGTGCTCAAACAAGAGGACTCCATTTAATCAGAACTGGGCTGAAAGGGATTTATACAATCTGATAGGTACTATATTTCAAATATTTACTGCCAATTGTCATATTGAGTACTTAGTCTAAAGGCCTGCTTTTCTAGACACTACATTTGCAGCAAAGGCTTGCTTGCCATTTTCTAATGGCATTATACACAGCAACAGATTAAAAGGTTAAAACAATTCTGTTGTCAAAAAAAATCAATAATGCAATTGCAACCTTTAAATACATAGATATTTTAAATGCATACTGCATACAGCTTGCTGTTTAAAGCCATTTTAAAATTCCTTAGGAGCTCTGTGTTTACATTAGTATTATTACTGTTGGTATTATTTTGTTCAGCTAGGAACAATGAGAAAAAAATTGAAATCAAATGAGTTTTAATGAATAATTTTCTTGGTTTTATCTCAATTGGAAACTTCATCTGGACTTTTAAAAATGCTTATTTTCGATGAAGCGGACTGCAAAAATTGTGTTCTTGTCTTCCAGTACTTCGAATTTCTAGAAGTAGCTCCCCTTAGCTCAGTATCTCCCACTAATGGAGCTGGCTATCCATTTGAGATATTGTTGCTGTATTCTTCCAGGTTCTTGTATTGACATGGCCCTATTATTGTCTTAATCACAATTCTTTCAGATGCTTTTTAAAGTGATGTACACAGCCATGAATAAAACAAACCCAGCCAGTTGGGCAGGAAAGGTACATTGGAGAGCCTGCCAATTAAAGAATTCCAATTGATGGGTTCTAGGAAGAGAGCCTTTTCTGCCAGTCGCTCCCACCTTGTGGAATATTCTCACCCTGGAGGTGAGTTGGGCCCACTCTCCAGAACTTCTGTGAAGGAATGAAATTGTGGTTTGGTTCCTAACACGGGGAGCTCAGGAGAGCACACAGCCATTGGGCTGGTTGCTGTTCTGAAAGCCCTCCTTTGCCTTTTAAAACTATAACCTATTTTAATCATCCTTGCCTCCTTTTAAATTCTAATTTTTCTAGATTTTTATTTTTTTAAATATATATTTTTTATATTTTAACATTTTATTGTGCACCATCCAGAATCCCTCCCCGAAGAAGATGGGCATTTCAAAAAGGTGAAAAATAAATTTTAAAAGTGCTGTTGCAAAATCTAATTTCTAGGGAGAACTTGATGTTTGTTTGTGCACATCCTGTGTGCATACTGCATTTGAAGGTACTCTTGGATTGCTGTCATTACAACCAACAATGGTTAATTAAGCCACCCCAGATCCCTTCTATGGTCATTGATGCATTTTCTCATAGTACTTCCAAAACTTTTGCTGGCCTAAGAAATGAGTAATACAAGCTGATCTAGAATTAACCTTTCAAAAACTGACATGATGATCACATTTCCTGCTCTTGGGGTTTGAGGCACTTTATTCCCTCTTCATGCAGATTTTTCAGTCCTGTCATTTTTGCACTGTGGCTTCCAAATAAATGTTCAGTAACTCAGTGACATTTACATAATTGCCCTTGGAGAGTGAAGTTCCTGCTTTCTTCCTCAGCAGAGTACAAGCTCCATTGATGACTGACAGTTTCTCTTCTGTTTTCTGATCATCTTGTGAGCAGTTTTATCTGCTTCAGTTTCTTTCTCACAGCTGGTAGCTGTACCAAATCTTAAATCCAATTGTAATATCGAGATAAACTGGCCAGATGACAAAGTGTGAAGCTTGACCAAGCTTTTCATGCATTGGTATAGCTTTGAAATAGAGAAATTAGAAGCATTTCCATGAATCAAGACATAGAATCTGCTCCAATAGGTGCTGGAAGTAGGAGGAGAAATCTTCTTGAATTTATCTATTGCTTATGTAATTGTCATATCTAGCAGTGGAAAAGAATCTTCTATTTTTTGTATATAATTTGATTTGCTAAATGCTTATTCTCCTTTTCCCAAATATTATTCCTGGAATTCATACAATTTTGCATTTTACGAAGAACAATTCATTTTATATTAATTAGATGACACCTGATAATGAGATGGAATAAAAAACAAGCTCATTTAGTTGTAGTTCCATCCATTCAGTCAATTTAAACTTTAGATGTGCTAGTTCAGAAAGATTGTAGGTCAGCAAGTTCAAGTCAGGGGGCAACTGAAATCAATTGGAATTGGAAATCAAATATTAGTTGTTTGTTTACCCATATATTTAATGGATGAGCTGAGATAAACTGCTTTCCTTTACGATACTATGTGCGATAAAAAATATTGCACAGAAACAGTACAGTACATAAGTGTCATGATAGATAGACAGAAAGACAGACAGACAGACAGACAGACAGATAGATGATAGACAGATGATATATGATGACAGACAGACAGACAGACAGACAGACAGACAGATAGATAGAAATATAATCCACTCACTACAGTCGAGTTGTAGCCAACTTGCCACAGTCAACTCTCTGTGGGACAATTTGCTATGGGCAACTCACCGCAGGACAAGAGTTATACTAATATTGAAGGAATAATGAAATAGAATAATTAAAGAAAGGATGCCAAAGAAGGGTCAAAATAAAATGTGAAACACAAAAATTAAAATAATTTACAAATTATTTTAAACAATTACATTGAATTGTTGAATTGTCCCTTGGCGCGTTCGCTGTGGTGAATTGTCCCATTCTGGTTTGGCATAATGGTTAATGTGCAGTAGGGGAGAAACCAGGAAAATATGAGTTTTAGTTTGGGCTTAGGCAGAAAGCCAGCTAGGTGACCTTAGTCAGTCATTTTTTCTTATCTCTAGGAAATAGGCAATGACAAAATCTTGCCAAGAAAACTTTGAGGACTTTTTGGGACATATACAAATAAGCTAATCATTTAAAAACACAGTACCAAATATACCAATGTGCTTATGTGTGTTTATAATATCCTGGGGAAAGATGAAGATTTTTTTTTCCTCATTTTTGTGTGTGGATGAAATTTTGCAAATAAAGAGAAGTTGCCAGAAGTACTCCTACTGCATAATTATTTCAAGGATTTATTTCCTCAACTGTAGTCGAGTTTCACACTTTCCATGGTAATTTTCCCTAAGAAATTATTTAACTACTATAATATATGAATGAATCCTTACATAAGTAAGAGGTATGCTGTGTGGGAAACATTATTAACCAAGAGAACAGTACTTTTCCAATTTATATATCTTGCCTGGAGCAGTTATAAGCAAAAGGAAGAATCTGGGGTTTTCATAGCAGGTAAGTGGGAGGCATAGATATACCAGAAGACTTTCTGCAGCTGTTCCTGTCCCCCATTGTAGAATTGCTAGGGGAACCCTCACCTTTAGTTCCTATCTCCCACATATTTCTTAAGCCAATTTTCCCTTATGGTTTCATCTTTGCTCTTATGATACACAAATCAAAGTAACAGGGGAACAGGTTTCTTTTATTCCTCTGTTCCTCTGGAGGTGTATGAAAACTTTGCACCAAGTACTAATAATACTTCACAGAACTGACCTGAACAAACTTCTTGGATGAGAAGAGAAATGTTTTCAAGGAAAAACAAGTCCAGTTGCCTTTTGAAAAAAGCATCTGTGGGACAATCATAACCTGGATAACTGAGAATCTCCATAGGTATAGTATTTCATAGGGGAAAAGATTCAATGTACCTATACTGAATAGAATAGAATTCTTTATTGGCCAAGTGTGATTGGACACAAGGAATTTGTTTTTGGTGCATATGTTTTCAGTGTACATAAAGGAAAAAATACATTCATCAAGAATCATAAAATACAACACTTAGTGATAGTCATAGGCTACTAATAAGCAATCAAATCATACTAGGAAACAAATAAAACAATATAAATTGTAAATATACAAGCAACATGGTTATAGTCATAAGTGGGAAGAGATAGGTACTAGGAAGTGTTATTATATTCCAGTATACCCCCCTGCTCAAGTGGGAGTAATACAATCTTAGTAAATAAGTTGACAGTATTGTGGGAATTAGTTGTTTAGCAGAGTGATGGCATTTGGGAAAAAATTGTTCTTGTGTCTAGTTGTTCTGATGTGCAGTGCCCTATAGCGTCATTTTGAGGGTTGAAACAATTTATGTCCAGGATGTGAAGGGTCTGTAGATATTTTCATAGCCCTCTTTTTGACTCGTGCAGTATACAGGTCCACTGTTCTGACCAAGGCTTCCTGAGACAGTAACAATCACATGCTAGTCCCAAAACTCTCTTTTTATTTTAATGGCTGTGAATTATATTCATTCACAACCTCTAATGAGTCCCAGTTTGTGAGCAGTGCAACAGAAGTCTGCCACAGTCTCTTCAGCATAGGCTGATAAGCACCCACCTTTATCTCCCTTGAAATGTTGCCAATGACTAAACTGCCAATTAGTTGTACAAGGCCAAACGGAGCACAAAGTCAACACAGAGCTTCAGAGTTTAAATCGATCAGAATGAACAAAATTGCTTCCTGCAAAGGCTCATCTCCCTTTGCTCCTCCTTTATGTTTTATGGGAGGGCCAAACATCTCCAAGCCTTACTCCTGAGTCGCCCCTTTTGTTTTAACTGTTCTTGCCTTCTGGCAGCTCTGCGCACATGCACTGGGAACAGGCTCACCCTGTTCCTCTGCTTCACTGATGTCACATTCTGGAAGCTCTGGAGTCAGCACATAACTCTCAGATGGAGTAACAGATAACAGATAATCAGAGTTGGAAGGGACCTTGTAGGTCATCTAGTCCAACCCCCCTGCCCAAGCAGGAGACCCTACACCATTTCTGACAAATGGCAGTCCAATCTCTTCTTGAAGGTCTCAAGTGATGACACTCCCACAACTTCCAAGGGCAATCTGTTCCATTGCTTGATTGTTCTCACTGTCATTGTTCAGTTTCCATCCATTATTCCTTGTCTGGCCTACAGGTGCTTTAGAAAATAGCTTGACCACTTCCTCCCTGTGGCAGCCCCTCAAATATTGGAAGACCACTATCATGTCTCCCCTGGTCCTTCTCTTTACTAGACTAGCCAAGCCCAGTTCCTGTAACTGTTCTTTGTATGCCTTAGTCCCCAGTCCCCTAACCATCCTGGTTGCTCTTCTCTGTACTTTTTCTAGAGTCTCAACATCTTTTTTATAATGTGGTGAACAAAACTAGATGCAGTACTCTACGTGTGGTCTTACTAAGGCTTTATAGAGTGGTATTAGTACCTCCCTTGATCTTGATTGTATCTCTCTGTTAATACAATTTAGGATTGCATTAGCTTTTTTGGCTGCTGCTGCACACTGCTGGCTCATATTTAGCTGGTTGTCCACTAAGACTCCAAGATCCCTCTCACAGTTACTGCTATTGAGCCTGGTTTCACCCAGTCTATATGTGTACTTTTGGTTTTTCTTGCCTAAGTGTAGGACTTTACTTTTCTCTACACTGAATTTCATTTTGTTAGATAAGGCCCAGTGTTCTAGTCTGTCAAGATCCATCTGGATCTGGAGCCTATCTTCTTGGGTGTTAGCTATTCCTGCCAGCTTAGTATCACCTGCAAATTTGGTAAGTTCCCCTTCTATTCCCTCATCTAAGTCTTTAAAGAAGATATTGAAGAGTACTGGGCCTAAGACGGAAACTTGTGGTCCCCCACTGCTTACTTCCCTCTTTGTAGACTTAGATCCATTTAGGACTACTCGTTGAGTACAGTTTGTCAGCCAGTTGCGAGTCCATCTAGTGGTGGTGCTATCTATTCCACTTTTTTCTAGCTTACTAAGAAGTAGGTTGTGGTCTACTTTGTCAAATGCCTTGCTGAAATCTAAATATATTATGTCCACAGTATTTTGCTGGTCTACTAATTTAGTCACTCTGTTGAAGAATGAAATAAGATTGGTTTGGCATTATCTTTTCTTAACAAACCCGTGCTGACTGCTAGTTATTACTTTACTTGTTTCTAGATGTTGGCAGATCTGTTCTTTTATTATCTTTTCCAGTATCTTCCCGGATATTGATGTCAGGCTGATTGGTCTATAGTTTCCCGGGTCTGTATTTTCCCCCCTTTTTTGAAGATGGGAACCACATCAGCTCTTTTCCAGTCCTCTGGTAGTTCCCTGGTGCTCCAAGATTTTTGAAAGATATGGTGCAGTGGTTCTGAGATGACGTTTGCCAGTTCCTTTAAAACTCTGGAAAGTAATCCATCAGGCCCTGGTGCTCTGTGTTCATCAAGATCAGACAGGTGTTCTCTTACTAATTGTTTTTGCTTATTCTAACTTTTATTTCTGGACTGTCTTTTACATTTATGTTTTGGGTGGGTTGAGCTATAGTTTCTTTTTGCATGAAGACCAGTGCAAAGAATGAGTGAAGCAATTCTGCTTTCTCTCTGTTGCCTGTCTGATTTTTTTCTTGTTATATTGGAAGAAACTTTTTATTATTATTTTTTACTTTTGTTGCAAGTCTTTGTTCATTCTGAGCCTTTGCTATTCTGACTTCGTCTTTGCAGATTCTGGCTATCTGCTGATATTCTGCCTTAGTTGTATGTCCTTCTTTCCATTTTTCGTACTTGTTCTTTTTTTCTTTCAATTTGCCAGAGAGATCTTTGTGCAGCCATGCTGGTTTCTTCTTGGATTTCTTATTTTTCTTTCTTAGTGGTATTGTGCTGGTCTGGGCTTCTATGATCATACTTTTCAGAGTTTCCCAAGATTCTTGAGTTGTTTTCCCCTTTAGAATTTTAATCCATGGAATCTTTCCCAAGTCTTCTCTGTGTTTATTAAAATCAATTCTTTTAAAATTCAAGTCTCTGGTGTCATTATGTTTTGTTGCTTGTGTTTGTGTTATGTTGAATTCTAGTATGACATGGTCACTATCACCCAAGGTTCCTGCAGTTTCAACTCCCTCTATCACTTCTTCTCTGTTTGTAAGAATTAAATCCAGTATGGCTGTCCCTCTAGTTTCACCCGCTACCTTTTGGACAACAAAGTTGTCAGCTAAGTTGGTCAGGAACTTATTTGATTTCTCACTTGGTGCAGAATTAGTTTTCCAATTGATATCAGGATAATTGAAGTCTCCCATTACTATTGTTGTGTATTTCTTGCATATGCTTGTTAGCTGGTTGGCAAAAAGGACATCTATTTTTCTACTTGATTGGGTGGCCTATAATATACACCTATGGCCATGCCATTCTCTTTTTCTTTTATATTGACCCATATGCATTCTAGGATGGCCCTGGTCCCATCTCTGTGTCAGATGCAGATCCCTCATCTGAGTCCTCCCCAGACTCCCAGACTGGTCCATGTTTCTCCCCAATGTTCAACTCTGCTGCCAGCTCTGCAAGCCTCCAGCAGAACACAACATCCTCAATAGAAAGCAGATTGGTAGCAATTATTTTTTCTGCAGTTCTAATTATCTGTTGAAGTCTGTGTCTGTCTTGTTTGGTTGCAGAGCCAAACCAGACCATTATAGAGGTGCAGATGACAGACTCAATAATTCCTCAGTAGAATTGAATCAGCAGCTCTTTGGGAATTGAGCTTTCTGAGTTGGCACAGAAAGTACATTCTTTGTTGTGCTTTTTTGATGATGTTTTTGATATTAGATGTCCATTTTAAATCTTGAGATATGATAGAACCTAGAAACTTGATGGTTTCTACTGTTGATACTGTATTGTCTAGTACTGTAAGAGGTGGTTGTATAGGAGGGTTTCTCTTAAAATCTACCACCATTTCTACAGTTTTGAGTGTATTTAAAGATACAACTTAAAGATTTTTTCAAAAAGGAAGTGAAGCTACTACTCACCAATTTCACCCGCGCTTTCTACAATTTTGTAAACAACAAACTTAAAGACTTGACGTCCATCCCACTCTTGAAAGGACCTAACAATAAAGACTGTAACAATGACGCCATTAAAGCCAAACTCTTGAGCACATTCTTTGGCTCAGTCTTTGTAAACAGCAATGGATCATGCCCACTATTTCCTAGTCAAACCACAGACAACTACAATGATCTAATACATATCAATTTTATAGAAGATAATGTTGAAAAAGCATTACGCAATCTAAAACTATCTCTATCTATTGGACCGGATGGAATATGTGTCTACTTCTTTAAAAAGCTATCCACTGCCATAGCAGAACCTCTAAGCATAATCTTTGAAAAATCTTTCAGGACCAGCTCCTTGCCAAACCTTTGGTCACTAGCCATGGTCATCCCCATCTTCAAAAAGGGAGACCCCCATTAAGAGAGTGGAGTTTGAGAGATGGGGGGGCAAAAAGGCTAGAATTGATAAGAAAGGAAGGGAAAAAGGAAAGAGAAGTCATAAAGGTTTAAAACAAGATGTTAAAAAACAGGTTTTTTTCAGAGATAAAGGGTAAAATATAATTTTAAAAAAAAGATTCTGTAAAAGTACATAAGACTGTATTGTAGATATTAGTATTTCAAATTGAGTTAGAAAACTGAAATATTACATGAGTTAATAATGCATTAAAGGGAACGTATAAAAATGTTTAAGATTTAACAATAGAGTTTAACTTCCTATGGAAAATTGTTTTTACTATATTATAAATTTAATTTTCTTTTTTGGTTTTATTATTCTAAAATGTAGTACTTAGAATGTACTAAGCAGAATCAGTATGGAAAGTATGTATTATTTTAAGTGTTAAATTTAGGGGAAAGATAAAAAGTTGTCATACTTCAACCAGTGATTACAGGAGAAATATTGTATTAGAAAGAAAAGATAAATAGATAATTGAAAGAGAATGGACAAAAGATGCAAGTATAATTATCTAAATTGAGATGAAATAAATAAAATAGAATTAAGAGAGTGAATAGAAGAGAGAAAATATATAGAAAATATAGAATGTTAAATAAGATATGAAATGGTATATTAAGTGAGCATGAATTTGATTTATGTCTGTACAAAAATATGTAACCCGGGGTAAGCCGCTTTCCAAAAAGAAGTTTTATGTATTTATGTTTTGTGTTTTGTTTGTCTATGTTTGAATTAATAAAACGCTAGAAGAATGTTGGAAGAGAATAACGAAATTGTAAATAAGACAGATGGATACAACGAATATATACAATCCGAGGCAAAAGAAATATAATTGAATAGAAGGAAAGGGAGAAATAAAGAGAAGTTGGGAAAAGATATGAAGTTGAACAGATAAGATAAATATACATATTAAATTGTGTTTGTATGGAAATGTGATAATTTGGAATTATCCTGTCTTTAAATAAGATGTTTTATTTGTTTTTCAGAAAAGATGTCTTATGTTATTATATTCTATGTTTTGTTTGTTTGTGTATTGTTTTTAAAAATTAATAAAATTTGTTTTTTTTTAAAAAGGGAAAATTACAGACCAATATCTTTATGTTGCGTCACCTATAAAGTCATGGAATCAATTATTAACCAATCCATTATCCTTCACTTAGAGACAAACAACCTACTCTCTAACAAACAATTTGGTTTCATAAAAAAATTATCCTGTAATCTGCAACTCCTACATATGGACTACACAACTTGATCAGGGCAAAGCAATTGATGTTATTTACATAGACTTCTTTAAAGCCTTTGATTCAGTGGTAGATGACAAACTACCCCTAAAACTAAAATCTTATGGCATCTCCGGACAGCTGCATAACTGGATAGATGCATTCCTGTCAAACAGGCAACAAATGATCAAAATAGTGAACACCCTATCAAATCCTGTACCTGTCAACAGTGGTGTCCCACAAGGCAGCATTCTGGGACCAACTCTCTTCATACTCTACATAAATGACCTCTGTGATCATATTAAAAGCAACTGCATTCTTTTTGCTGATGATGTAAAGCTATTCAACATCACTGACAATACTGTTACCCTTCAAAATGACGTCAACTATGTGTCAGAATTGTCAAACAAATGGCAACTTCAAATCTCAACAAACAAATGCTCTGTGTTACATATCAGCAAAAAATAAATAAAATCAGAAAATAAAATACAAGTTGAATAATCAAGACCTTGTTGATGATCCCAACTATGTCAAGGACCGTGGAGTACTCATTTCTAATGATCTAAGTGCTAGAGCCCACTGTAACTACATAGCCAAAAAGGCATTAAGAGTTGTTAACCTAATCCTGCATAGCTTTTTCTCTGATAATATCACACTACTAACTAGAGCATACAAAACATTTGCTAGACCAATACTTGAATACAGCTGATCAGTCTGGAATCCGCATTACATATCGGATATTAATACAGTTGAGAAAATCCACTCCTCTACTTGTTGCAGAATACCTTATGTCACCAGACTTGAAATTTTAGACCTAGACAACCTAGAACTATGCCGCCTTTGGTTCAATCTAAGTATAGTATATAAACTTATCTACTGCAATGTCCTACCTGTCAATGAATACTTCAGCTTCAACCACAACAATACAAGAGCACACAATAGATACAAACTCAAGGTAAACCGCACCAAACTTGATTGCAGGAAATACGACTTTAGCAACAGAGTGGTCAATGTCTGGAATATTCTACCTGACTCAAACCCCAAAAACTTTAACCTTAGACTGTCTACTATTGACCTCACTCCTTTCCTAAGAGGTCTGTAGGAGGTGTGCATAAGTGCACCAATGTGCCTACTGTTCCGATCCTTTTTTTTTTGTTGTATCCATTTCATGTGTTCATAACGATGCTTATACTTATACCTGTTATCTAATACTTGCTTGACAAATAATAAACAAACAAGCAAACAAACAAACAAATAAACAAATAAATTGTACCTCTGGATAGAAACCAAAAAGGTGTCCACTGGGAGATTAAAGGTTGAGTGAATGAAGTACTGGGTCAGTTGGCAATACCAAATTGATGCAGAAAGCATTTGTAATGAGTTGGGTGTCAGAAGAAGATTGCATCCGTTTTCATACTTGGAAATTGGTGGGTGTCCTGGGCAATGGGACAAATTCAAACTGCCTTATATTTCAGAAGAACTTGCTTAGCTCAAGGATCTCCCTTCAGCTTGCTGCATGAGCTTGAAGTAGTTTCAAGCTTCTACTTTCTAATGTCATACTCTATTGAGAAACTGGACTGATTTATTTCCAGTTGGCTGCAATAGAATTGAAACTGCAGCAAAGCAATTTTTGAGGCAGAAGTCACACTGGGACTCCATTTTGCCATTGAAGGAAGCTCTTACTGTTTTTCTTAATCTTAGCTCCTGAGCTTTGGATCCTGCAAGGTAAATTCTAGCTTACAAACTCTACAACTTCCCTTCAGTTGCTTAGAAAACAAGAGGTGAATTGGCATGCATTTCTTCCTATTCTTCAGAAGAGGAATAGCCAAGATACTTAAGCATTAGGCTTCTCTTTTCTTCCCCTTCTTTTCTTTCTTTCCTTTGTGAAATTGGGAACGGGTTTTTTCATTACTGCAGACTCGCAACCATTCAGCAAGGCACTGATATTCACTCTTTCTTCTTGAACATTTTACAGGTGGTTTTGGAATTGTTTCTGAGATTAGGAAAGATAACCTGAAGATAACCCAAATTATGTTTATCTGCCTATGTGGTGCAGTAGATAGTTTTAGAGAAAATTGTGTTCAATAGGAGTCATTCAGTTGTGCAGTAAAAATAATTTTCCAATTAAGAACTAAGGTGAATTGAGACAATTGTGAAATAGAGATGAATTGGTGGTGATATATGTCTGCTTTGCAAAGATTGTTTAACAGATAACCTCGGACTTACTTACCTTGGTTCTCTATTCATACAGAAGTTCCATTTTTGTGAACATGAGACCAATAGCTCAATAATCCATTCTGTTCCAGGCAAAGGAGCAGAGCTCAAGGTGTGAGACTAATAAATGGAAGATTACCCATGAGTAGGATCCAGATTGTTTACATTTCCTCCATTTGGTTAAAATCATCTTCCTAAAATATTTGTGGCAAATAACCAACTAACCATAACTCAGACACTTGTTTGGAAAAATGATTCAGTCCATCCTTTACCCAGTGGAGCAACTGGTGAGAATACTTTTTGAATATGTCAGTGGCATCTTGTGTTTTGCAGACTGAAGTCTATACATCTTAGTTTTTTATTATCTAGCCAACTAGCCTTAACTTTGAAAACTCCTTTTCTTTTTTCTTTTCATTCATTTGGGGAAAACCATTGAAATCTTTGATACTAGCAAATAAATTTTATAAATAAAATAAATACCTTCATCAAAAACATAGTCAAGGCTATAAAGTAATTTTATGCTTTATTTTAATTTTGTAATTAACAGTCTGTTTTGCCTGAGAATTCTGGCTTTAGTTCAGCTGTAAAAATCCACATGAGTTCACATAATCTGTGAAACTTTTTCTTGTAGTAATTTCTGAGTAATGTTTGCTCCGTTCTGATTTCTAAACTACTTTCCTTAGCCAGAATCTTTCATGAAGCTGTCCTTTGAAAGCTAATTCTTGAAACAAATCTATGCTCTGATGCATTTTGTTCTACAACTCAATGTTTGTATTTCTAAATAATGATTTTGCACCTGGCTATTATTGGGTTTTATGTATAAATTAATGTTGTGGCTACTGTTGCAATGTCTCAATTAACCGTTTGTAAATGGAACTGACAGTGACCTTGTTTACAGAGCTATTAGGATAATAAAGTTGGCACAGCATTTTGTGCCTGGGGGGCATAATAAACATGCAAATAACTGAATCTGTAGCTATCCCTCAAAGCTTCATCCAGAGGGCTCATTTATAGTATGGAAGAATGATTTGTACAGGGAGAGGGAAACATGGCCTTTTGATATGCCTGAATTTCCTTTTGGATTTTGTTGCTACCTGTTGGAGCATTTGAGGGAAAGTGGGGTTGTATATAACTCTGTGATGATTCTGGTCTTAATTATTTGGGCACTATGGAAGAAAGTTGGAATGATATTGTTCATTTCTTTGGGAATTGTCCTGGGTAGATTCCATGTTGTTCAACATCTCTGTGACACTGCTGTGATGAATTAGCCATGTGCTTAGGACTACTTAATTGCAATAAGATGGTAAAACTCTGTGAACTCAGGAAATAATTTTAATCAAGCATGATCTGCTGAGTGTTTAGGAAAGGCCAGTGAGAGAAAACAGGATTTTGTTTATAAATTAATGTGCCACTTGTTGGTGATTGAACAGCTAACTAGCAGAAAACGAAAGCTACTTCTTACAGTAATATAAAAGCAATTGATGATTAAAGTATGGCATGTGGCTTAGAGTAGTTTCAGACCTGGAGTATGATGCACCATGATGTCATACATAGTGTACATGACATAGTGTGCAACACTATGAGAAAAATTCTCCAGCCTCACTGACTTGCTACTGTGGCAGCTTTTCAAACATTAACCTGAAAGGACACATCTACAGTAGAATTCTGTGTTAATATACTATTAAGAGCTGTTAATTAACGTATATAAAATGCGATGCATCTAACTTTGTAAGTGTTGCAGGGCTATTTTGATGTTACACAAATAACCCTTATTTTTACCCATTTCTGTGCTCTGCAATGAGTCTGTTGCCGGAGTTGTGGCATTTTCTGTTTTCCAGTTCTCAGGATCAGCCCATCAGTGAATTTGTTGTACTGAACACTTCCCTAGAAAGGAAGAAGGACAAAAAAAAAAAAAGATTTGGGCACTTAAAAACCTTATGGAGCAGGAGAGTTTGATGCCTGTAATTATGGAGGATGAGCATTGAGAAAATGCTGATTTGACATAAGATGCAGTGGTTTCATCTTTTTAGCTCTTTTTGATGATTTTTTCATTCATCAAAAATTATGTGTAATATATTTTATCTCCCCCAAAATATTTGCTTTTTTGACCTGTGACTCAAGAAGCTATGTCTCTTTTTTTAACATCATGAGAAGAATTTTCTTTTGAAAATGTTTTAAATGCTACATTTTCTAATTTTTAGGCACAAATGGAAAAAAAAAACTTCAGTCTTGCTGGATTTTAATAGTAATGCAAAGTTTGCTAGTCAATTCAAGCTAAAAGATATATATTTTCCAGATGGTAGGTTACTATGGAAGAAATGATTAGTTTCAAAGCAGAAATAAATGCTATCATTATTTGAATATTAATGCAATCCATCCATGTGAGCAAGCTGCACTTTCTTTCTGCCAAGGAACAAAACTGTATAGAAGAAACTAGTGCATTAGGCACATAATCCAAAGGAAATCCTAATTTATATGCTAATTAGCCCTCATGTTAAGAATTACAGGGTTAATTAAGCATATCATCCCACCCACAATTTTATCAGCAATAGACATGGTGGTGCAGAGCAGACATCTTGCTGTTTGATCGAGTTAACTACCAATAGCAATTATTTAGGGCTACTTCTTCTTTCAAAGCAAATCTAGCAAGTTAAACCACATTTTGTCCAAAAGAAAATCAGAAATATGAAGGGTTTTTTTATGATGAAAAGAAAGGAGAAGAGAAAAAGACATTGGAATGGGGAGGGAGCAAATACATTACACACAGTGGTACATAGCCTGAACTTTATGTTTAATTAAACTGGGTTGGCTTCAGTTATTGAACATGAAATAGCTGCTAATTGATTGAAAAGACAGCCACTGAGGTTCAACAGCTTTGTAATAAATGCATCTCTTATGGTACAGTTGTTAAAGCTAAATATATTTTAATCATCAATTTTATATTTAATTAGGATCCAAAACTCATCTCATTACATTAAAATTAAATCCTTATTTCAGACTCATGGAGCTTGACCATATAACTGCATGCTGGGTTTGCTAAAGGGAAGTTAACAAGTCATTTTGTTTTGCAGTTTTGGTCCTGTTGTAAAAATATTTTAGAGAGCAATGTGAAAATAATATTGCTTTATCTAGCAAGAAATGCAGTTGCTAGCTTAGAAGCTGCAGGAAGATGGTCTTGATTATTGCTACAACATCAGTAATGTTAAATTTTCTGTTAATCTATTTTTGAAAACCGGATAGATTAACATATTACTAGGCTGAGCAGATTTAGATTTGGTTATGTACAATGTAGTGTACAATGTATTGGTTATGAATAGCCTCACTGATTTGCCATAGACATTTGTCTAATATCTTTTAAAAAACATTAGTGTTGAGTAATTTCAGTAGTTCCTCAAGCAAAAAATTATTTGTTTAAATATACTGGATTTATGGATTCTGTAGAAAAGATGCTTTTATCATTGCTATTTTCATTTCATGCAAATGTCAACATTTTTTAAAGTTAGAAAGTATAAAGTCAAAATGAGAGCCAGGCTGGGTTTCATTCAAGTGATGTTGTGCTAGGCAAATGGGTGCAGCTATCGATTTTGAATAAAATAACTTAAAAATAATTTCAGAAATTAATTCATAGAGATAGAGAATATATTACATACATGTTTCATAATAAATAGAGCAATTCTTTGAAAAAAGTGCTTCATAATGCTTGGGAGATCTGATCAAACTGACTATACAGTTTTGCCTATTTAATTTTTATTCCACCTTTATTTTTGGTCAACTCAAGGCAGTGTACATACTGAATACTCCTGACTCTTGTTTCCTCACCGCAACAATCTTCTGTAATGGACTGGAATGAAGAAAGTTATTGATCCTATATTTCTTAGCTGGATTTCATGCCTAAAGGAGAGCTAGAACGCTTGGCCTCCCAGTTTCTATCCCAGCACCTTAGTTGCTACACCATACTGATTGACAAAGCTCCCAAGATTCCAGGTAATTTTCTGAAGTGGTATATGTGGACATGTCAAGACAGTAAAGAGTAACCATTGAAGCAACTTGTGAATTTGGAAAATCAAGTAGCAGCTTTATCGATTCAAAAATACTTCATACACTTCTGAAAGTTGCATCTTATAGAAGGATTACACAGCGCTTATTCTACATCCCATGCTTTTTAAAAATGATGTTTTGGAAATCAGAGAATTGTAATGGAGAAATAAACTTGAATCTTCCCTTCCCCACTTCATTTTTGTTGCAGGGTCCCAAATGAGAAGAGTTGTGTGTTAGAAATGTGTAGTGGACAATAACGAGGAAGGCAAATTGCAGAAGATAATTAGTGGGTCAGGAAGAGTTAAATCTCCTCACTACTATTGTCCCACTGCTTAAAATGCCCTCTCCAGAAATAACTTCACTGAGAAATAGCAGCTGTCGAGATTTATCACTTTTGTTTGTGCAACATTTAGTCTGTCCATTGAAGTCACAAAATGTTTAAAGAAGAATATGGAAGAACTGGCGCCATAACACTGATAATGTTTTTTAAATGTATCATGTCCTATTAAAGATAAGAGAACAATGGAACTAATCTCCCTTTCAATTTCAGCTTGGAAATAGAAACACAAACAGGAATAACAAAACATTATTTAACAAATCTTTTAAAGTCATTTTATGTCCTTTTAAGATGTGGTAAACAACCTTTTGCTCTATACAAATGCTGTTTTTTTCATGAGGGCTTCAAAGTAGTTGGGAGGTCCAAAGTATTTTGGAGGTTTGTCTTTAAATGTAAGATGCAGAGGTGGTATTTAGCAGGTTCTGACCAGTTCTGGAGAGCCAGTAGCAGAAATTTTGAGTAGTACAGAGAACTGCAAATACCACCTCTGAATGGCCCTGCCCCCATCTATTTTCTACCTCCCGAGTTCCAGTTGATCAGCTGGGTCTTCTTTTGTTGCCCTGTACAGGAGAACAGAGCTGGAAAGCAGGTTAGTGGGGTGGGGAGGGAATGGGATTTTGCAGTAATCTTCCCCCAAGAATGGAGAGAGAATGGAAATTTTACAGTATCGTTCCCCTGCCATGCCCACTAAGCCATGCCCACCAAGCCATGCCCACAAAACCAGTAGTAAATTTTTTTGAATCCCATCACTGATAAGATCGCCATATTAGATCCTATTCTGCAGTTATCATGTGTCACCCACTTGAAAATTGCAGGATAACCATCAGTGTTCAGCAATCAAGGTGAAAGTGGGCTTTGAGAATTAGAAAGGAAACTGAGAGACCTAAAGTGGGCGAGGAATTGCTTCTGTTTCTCAAGTCATAAGCTGTCCACTTTGCTAAAGATAGTCCAACCACTGATACATTAAGCATACCAGTTTGGTCTAGTGTTTAAGATTACTTAGCATATGGAATAAATACAATTTTAGATTTTGCCTTAGATCACCTTTGTGCTTTCAGCACAAGAAACATTTTATAGATAGGAAATAAGTAAACATAAATGGGTAACTTGCTGTGATGTCCTAGAATTTTCTCAAAAGGTTTGTAATATGAATTCAAGAGGAGGTTTGATAACAAAGGGATATCCATGTTGATGGTTTTCTTATATAAAAAGTATCAGAAAGTTTTAAAATGGATAAGTAAGTTTGAAACATGTACCAATGATGATGATGTTATTGCTAAAATATATACAGATTTGTTGGAATATAAGACTGAAGAAAAAATGAAATAATATATGATGAAATGGGCTAAAACTTTACAAATGGATAGTAGTATACAAATGGATAGTTTATAAACGGATTAATGGGGAAATATGTGGTTGAAATTTACTTTGTTTTAGCCTTAAAAAGAATTTTTATAAAATAGCAATAGCACTTAGACACATATACTGCTTCACAGTTCTTTACAGCCCTCTCTAAGCGGTTTACAGAGTCAGCATATTGCCCCCAACAATCTGGGTCCTCATTTTTATGACCTCAGAAGGATGGAAGTCAGCCT
Organism: Pseudonaja textilis; assembly: GCF_049901715.1. Lineage (NCBI taxonomy): Eukaryota > Metazoa > Chordata > Lepidosauria > Squamata > Elapidae > Pseudonaja > Pseudonaja textilis. Next base: position 51,731,005 of record NC_141993.1, on the reverse strand, counting down.
TGAACTTGGTGAGTAAACCTTGAATTTGGTGAGATTCAAACTGCCAAATTGCTGGCAGCTGGCAGTCAGCAGAAGTATCTTGCAGTACTGCATTCTAACTACTGTACTACAAACGGCGCTTATGTATCATTGGTAATTGTCACCAGAAAATCTGTCTAGAATATATAAAGGTACTTTGAATCTTTGCTGGAAAAGTGAACAACATAAAGGGTCATTTTACCATGTTTGATGGACTTACAAGAAAGGTAAAAACATTGGATACAAAGACATAAAACAAGTCAGAAGATTTTAAAGATTAAAGTACAACTGAAACCAGAGATATTTCTTTTGGAACTAATGGACAGACAGTTTAAAAAAACTATGAAAATTTGTTTTCATATATTATAACCACAACAAAATTATTATATGCTCAGAAATAGAAAGATTTAACATTACTCACAGTGGAGGAATGGCTGGTGAAGATGATGACTTGCACAAGTGGCTAAATAAACATATTTTTAAAGAAAAAAAACTATACTTATGGCTGACTGGAAACTCCTTCTAAGTTTTTTCCATGAAAAAAATACAGCCATGATTTGTGGTTTTGATGATTAGGAAAAAAAATAGATAATAGGTTTTCTTTCTATTTCTTTTGGTATCTTTGCCATTTTTCTTTTCCTTCCTTCCTTCCTTCCTTCCTTCCTTCCTTCCTTCCTTCCTTCCTTCCTTCCTTCCTTCCTCCTCCCTCCTTCCCTCCCTCCCTCCCTCCCTCCCTCCCTCCCTCCCTCCCTCCCTTTCTTTCTTTCTTTCTTTCTTTCTTTCTTTCTTTCTTTCTTTCTTTCTTTCTTTCTTTCCTTCCTTCCTTTACTCTTTATTCATTTGGGAATAAATAACTCTTTATGTTCTTTATAAAACCTTTAATAAAATTTATACAAAAAGTAAATGATACCTCGGAGCAATATCTGGGGTTGCCTTATATTTTTAATAGCTAAAATAGTAGATATGCAATACATTAGGACAATGCTCATTATCACTGATATTGTCTATACATTAGGCAGCATGGTCACGTAAAAAAATATCCCTGCTGCTACTGATTTTGATCTTGAATGATATTATGTCAAAAGGGAGTCTTTAAAATCTTTAGGGGTTTGTGTTGGCTGCCTGGATTCTCTGTGCCTTTTAGCAATGAAAGGAATGCTAAGCAGTTGCAATGAACAACGAAGGCATCTACACCCTACACTGAAAATCCAACATTAAAGCAATGCAGATCACCCTTAGAAAAGAATTGACTTCTATCAATAAAACAACCAATGTCTTCAACATTATTTGGAGTTCTGTTCTGTTCCTTAGCAAGTCCTGATACAGAGCTAGAATGTCGGGGTAGGGAGATATAAAAAGAAGTTTATCCGACCTCTCTCCCGCCCCCCAGAACAGCAATGAAGGTTAATATTATGGCAGCTTTTGGTGCTGGTCCACTATGATTTTTCTTCATTTCTCCGCACAGTTGCATGAGATAGCTACTTTTTCAGTAGATGGGCAAGATAGCCCATATCCTGAAAGGGAATGGCAAGAACCAGCCTGCCCTCTTTTAATTATGATCCAGGAACTATACTGTGCTTCTAATTCTTCTATCCTTAGGTAGCCAGCCATAACCTGGAATCAGAGAGAGGCATAGCACTGAATTCTAGGTGTGATAGGGACATGTTTAATAGGAATGAAGGCAAATATACATGTACCAGGATAATGTTGCATGATTCAATCTGGGTCAGTCACCTGGACCAGAGAGTTAGTCTTCTGAGGTTTTGGACTTGTGCTGGAGCCCATCTTCAGGGAACTTCTCTCATGTTTAATAGGGACAAAAGAAAGGCTTTCTGAGTAGCTGGTATAGGATAGAAAAGTCCCTGGCTTGAAACCTGGACTGACAGTCCTGGAGGTGTTTTTTGTTAACTAACACCCAGACTGTTCTTTCTACAGTTTGTGAGGACACTGTAGTAACTTTCAAGTGCTTGATAAATTCCTCACCCAGTTCTTCCAGGTATGAATATTGGAATAACTATTTGTCTTCTTTACTTTCTAATGTCTGTTTTATTTAATATCATTTTAGATTGTTGTTTTGTATTGTTTGTATTGTTTTATCATGTATTTTATTGCTGTTATGTACTTCCACAATAAATGGCACTGAGGTGCTTTGGCATAGGAACAAAGTGTGTAAATATGGCTAATAATAATATGCAAATGCATTATACTGTAAATCATTTACTTCTTGTAAAAAGACTATATGAACTTTAAATGATCTAACAATTTCCAAAAATCTGTATCTGATGTATAATATACATTTTTCAGACCACTTGGCAGGAAGATAAAATTAGCTGTCAGATGGCTATATGCACATAGTGGAAAGTGATCATTTGGCAGAAGGTGGTATGTATCTGTTTGGTGTAACAGTCCAATGTTATGTACAGTCACATAAAAAAAAAAATTGGATTCACTTTCAAGTAGAGCAGAGTTAGGGAATCAGTGACCTGTCAATACTATTGAATTACAGCTTCTAAAATCCAAAACATTATCTTTATGAACTAGAATAATTGGGAAATGTAGTTCCCTAAGAATGAAAATTGGGGTACATCCTATATCCTACACTATCCTGTCTTGTGCAGCACAATCAACTAATCTATTTTAAAATGCTAATTTTACTTTTTTGTTAAGCCCATGGGCTGTTACATTATACCCCATTAAATAGTGAAGCTAGTAAGTCGTGTAGTATGAAGAAGCAAGACAAAGTTATGAAAGTTACTGTTCCCAGTTACCTACCATAATATTTAATGCACAAAGAAAATGTCTTCTAATTTATACTTTCCAGAAAAACTCAGATGTATCAATAAAAAATGGTAAGAGTAAAGGTTTTCCCATCCAGTCATGTCTGACTCTAGAGCGGAGTGCTCATCATTTTTCTTAACCAAGGGAGCCAGCCTTGACCAAAGATGCTTCTGTGGTCATATGGCTAGCATGACTACATGATAAGCACATGGAAAACCATTGAAGTGGTACCTATTTATTTACTCACATTTGCATGCTTTGGGACTGCTAGGAGGGCAGGAGCTGGGAAGGTAATAGTATCTCAGCCTATTGCACTGCTCCTGGATCTTGAATTCAGTCCGACAAGGTCTGTCTTTAACCTCTGAGTCATTGCACCTCCATCTCTATAACATTTCATACTAAACAACTGCACTTATACTATATATACTATAGTATACTGCCTTATACTATATGATACTATTTGAGATAAAAGAATCTAATATCATCTGTTTTCAAGTTTCTTTTCCCAAAAGAGACTTTCATGTGCAATATTTCCAATTTAATGACAACTTTTTCAGTAGTAATACATTCTGAAAAAATATTTTTAGTTTCGTTGTTGTGTTAAGAAGATCAATTTAACTAACCCAAGGTTTAGTCAATTAAAAGAATCAAGGTTAAAGAGGAGATCTGATATGATGTGATTTAAACACGATAAAATGAGAGAATACTTGTAAGCTCCAAAAAGTAGACAAAGGGACTGAGCAAAATGCTTACCCTTCCAATTATGTGAGGATGCCAAAATGGGGCACATGAATCACCAAATATTATATTTTAAAAAAATCCAACTTTTAATTATCATGGGAAGATATCTTACCTTCCCTGGGGCGCACTGAACACACGATTCACATGGGCTCACTGACTATCAGTTGTTTCTTAGCTCAGCTAAGGCGTGGCAATCTGCTCTGCTGCATGAATCAGCTGAGCTAACAAACAACAGAATATAGGAAAGGTAAGAGGTAAGACCGGGGGCGGCGGTGCGGGGGGGGCAGCTTTCTGATCCTACATCTTAATTACTAAACCAGCCTGGCTTTTCAGTCTGTAAATTTCTGCATATGTGAGTTTCTGCTTGCCCTAAACAGTGGGCAACCTTTATTGATCCAGAAAAGATTGATAGGTATGTTTTCAATAACCATTTATACGTATATAATGTGAGAATATTTATCTGTCCTTTCTCAGCTTTCAGCTTTCATATTACACATTGTTATGGGAACAACAATTGCTTCAAAAACTGATCCTTGTTTGCATGAATATCCTTATTTTTATTTATCTTATCTAATTTGTCCACCACTTTTCTGCCAAGGTTAGTCTCCTCTTTATTTCTCTAACACATAGTTCATTTTACATATTCTTGAGCATATATTTGCTCAGAAAGAAATATGAGCAATCAACTGTTTTTAGCTTTAATGTGGTCCATATTCTGGAACTGTCTACTCAGTCAAAGGCCTTGCCCTAATGTCCGAGTTAATGATGGAAACGAAAACCACTCAGTGCACCTCTCCCTTATTCAGATGATAGAACTAAAGTATGCAAAACTAATTTTCTCACCAGGTATCAGCAATGTGGGTGGAAAATTTCATGCTAGTATCATTTTATATCAGCTAAAGTATGGGTGGCTGGCCCTTTAATTTGGCAGGGAGGACACAATAAAGTCATTAAATATTGCCAATAGGTGAATAAACAGACTTGGCGTTTGGTGAGAATGAGGATGTTTTAAGTATGTTTCCTGTGGCATTTAGAAAGATTGTCTTAGCTTAAAAACAATGTTAATTAAACATTGGATTAATTTTTCGTGTAGTTGGAACCCTGCTTTTAGAAATAACATTTGACATCAGAGTTGCAACATTTTGCTTTGCTCCGAAGGCAAAATAAAATGAGTTCCACTTCACAGCTTTGTCAGACAATGTTGCTCTACCATTTAGCTTAGCATGTAGAATCAACATTGCTAGTGGCTGACGAGAAGACATTAAGAATGAATTTACTTATTAGGTTTCTTTTTAATAAGAAAAGTGAGAAATCAATATGCCATTTCTGGTATTTCAAACTCTTTCCAGCTGACCTTTTGATAACCTCAACAGCTTTTCTATTCTCCCCAGAAGGCATCACTTCTCAGAAACATCTGCTTATGCCCTAGGGCTGTTTTTCTCCTACTCTTAAATTAAAAAGGGAGGGGAAAAAGCAAAGAGGAAAAGCAATTTTAAAATAAATGCAACGTATTAACATGAACTTTGTCAGAATGTTTTCCACTTACAAAAGGCTTTACAAATGTGCTGATAAAAACATTGCAACACTATGTTAAACTGTAACAAATGTATTCCCACAAACCAGAAAAAGTGTTTCAAAATTTTTCTCCTAGGAATTTTTTCCCCAAATGAAGTTATTCACCGATGGGTCTACCATGGTGATTAAGGAACTGAACGTGAAATGGGAAACTTGGCTCCAACTCCTCACTGAACCACAGATTTCACCTCCGCCCCAGCTATCTTATAAGGCTGTACTTGGCAGATGAAATAAAATGAAGATAGACCCATTCTTTTCCCCATTCCAAAATAATAAAATAATAATAATCAGGAGATATAAGCACAATATATAAATTAAAAGGGCCTGTTCATTTTGTTCAAACAAGCAGTTTTGTGCAGAGACCAATCCAGCTTAAAAAAAAGAAAGGCTAACTCATTTCCTTTTCATGCTGTTTCCAAGTGAAAACTTTCCACCTCATTTCCCTAAACAATACTTTTTGTGCAAACAGAAAATAGAAGGGCAAATTACAGCAAGAAGAGAATCATTTCCAGCAGAAAAATGATCTGGCAAGCAAAAGATTTAAGATTCTAATTTTCAGAATTTAGGGCCTCATGCAATTGCTTTTTATGAAAAATGAACAAGCACAGTACACCTTCTCAAAAAGCATGCTCGTGTTAATTTTTATTTTGGCTGTCTGTTATTCCCCTTAGGAAAAGAAGGAAATTAACTGGCAATTAAGACAGGTACATGAAAAAAATTGCAGACTATTTGTAGTCTGCAATATGGTATCTGCTCTTTACTAATAGCTGTCCTTTAAACTAATTCCATTTCATGCATTTGTTTATTGCATCAGTATCCTGATTTTTCTGCAATAGCTCTTTTATTGCTATCTTTAGTGATAGTGATGGAGGGCTTGCAGTCCCAATGAGGCTAGTCTATACTATTAAAAATGTATACTCTCAAAAGGATAAGAATCCAGTTAGTATGAGATGCAGAAGTGAAAATGGCAATCCATTCTGGTATTCTGCCAAAACAAATAAACGGGTATTCACACAACACTGCTCAGGACAACTTCAGCATGACAATGGAAGCTGAGCTCCTTAGTTTGGAAGAGAAGTACAAGTTGCACTAGTGGTTATGTAGTGACTGGATTAAAGGAAAAAGGATATGCAATTCTCTGAAATATTCACATGTTTGTATGTGTGTACTGTATGTATACAGAGATATATGTGTGTCTATGTAGACATACAAGTTTGTATATAGTGTATATCACGCACAGAGACAACTAATGCATGGAATGTCACAACCATGAATCAAGGCAAACTGCTGATGTCAGAACAGAAATTTAAGATTTAAATACTAACATTATGGAGGTCATGAGCTGAAATGTGCTAGAGTGGGATATTTCATAACACAAAAATATTATATCTGCTGCAAATGAAAATCATAGGGGAAATACAGCAGACATTGTAAACAAAAGGTGTTAACAACTGATCAGATACAAAAATGAAAAAATGGATTGAAATTTATATTCAGATGACTTGCCCTGCCAATGTTGGTGGGAGTGTTCTTGGTGATTCTTTGGTTAGGCTGTTTACTATTAGTTTGTTTAGCAGTTCTTTGGGTTATTGTTTACATCTTGAGTGTTGTTCTGATGTTAAACTTGGTGTTAAATTATGCTCATCTGGATGTTGGTTGCTGGTGGTGAGGTATTTGGTTTTTTTGTTCTGTTTTTGGCTTTTTAATTGTTTCTTTTGTACAGTATGTAGATGTTGTATAAAGTCTGTGTGCTTATTGGTGGCCAATTTGTCAGAATGCCAGGCTTCCAGGCATTTCTGGACTTGGATTGGTCTATCGCTAAATAAGCAATGCAAAGAAACTGAAGGGAACAGTCAAATGGAAAGACACAGGATTTATCATCAAGGAAATTTTTAATACATATCCTTCTTTATAAAGGATAGCAAAAAGACTTGATTGTTCAAATATATACAAATTGTCCTTGCTGGTCCATATAAAAGACAGTGGTTTCCTATTTATATCATTTTGAAAAACACATTGTTTTGTATCTTTTATTGTTTTTCTAGTTTAAGTTCACTTAATTTCTTTCAGTTGAATTTGATTTTAAAACCAAAACTTCCCCTGTATTTGATAATAGTTTTCTCTGTCTGAACTTGACATCTTCACTTCTTCCCAATTATTTAACTTCATTTACACTTTTCTGATTCTGATATTGTTTCACAAATTATCTCTTAAACTTTAATGCTTTTATTATCACTGCACACTCTTTCTTACTTCTTTCTCCAGAGTTGCTTATTTTTCTAGCTTCTAGCTCCTTCCTTAAAGCATTTGGGCTGTGATATAATAGCTAGTCTTTTTCTATCAATACAACAATGTCATTCTTCTCTTTTTTTAGCCTTTACTTTCTAACAGCCTATGTGAGAACTTTTTCTGAGTTAAAGCTGGAAGAAGACAGAAATATTTTTGGAGAAAAAAAATAAGAGACTGTACAGATGTGTTGAACTGTAATATATATATATATATATATATATATATATATATATATATATATATGTATATATATATATATATGTATGTGTGTGTGTGTGTGTGTGTGTGTGTGTATCCCCAAACTGCTGATATATAGGTCTGATCACTGCACGAGAGCCAGACATTCTGATGAGTATAAATAGGCCATGGAAAATAATACTAATATGGAAGACCATGGATTGATAAAATACCAATCAATTTTTCTAAGATTATGCCATTTAAATTCTATTTATGTTTTGCTGTAATATATGGAAAATATAATCATAGCCAAAAGGCAGGAAAAGACAAATCTATATTACATATAACTTTAAGTAAAGCACAGTGCTAAAACATGCTTGAAATATAGAACAGTTGTACATATCACATGCTAATAAAATAAAGCTCAAAGTTTTGCCATCCAACAACATTCAGAAACATTAAGCAACACATAAATCAAAAGTTTCTAGATCCAAGATTGTGCTGGAAATAGTTGTAGAATATTTTGGATTCAATTCAAGATGAAATATTGTAAAATCAATTGCTCATTGGTTTTGGATACTAATGACAAGGCTAAAGCTCATAAGTTTTGGATACATAATATGAAAGCAAGAGTCCTTGGAGAAGACTGTGATGATTTTAAAGTTAAAGGCAATTAAACAACCTGATTAACATAAGGTGGCTAGAGTCTATCAGTGATGACCAAGAGCTTACAAGAAGTCCAAAAAGAAGTTACTGACAGACAATTCAGGGTAATGATTTTCATTAAAGCATACAAAGTAGTAAAATGATTGGATGACTGAGCAACAAACATTTTGAAGGACAGGTATGCACATGTGTATATATGTCAGTGAGGAAAAAAAAAATCCTTTATAATATTGCAGCCTGCATTTTGTAATAGAAGTATTGCTGAATATATTATGTTGGCTGAAGGCAATAGTTCATATATTCAATAAGAATAAGATAGGACCCTCTATTTCTGTGAATAATGTATCAGCATTCTAACACAAATACATATCTCTCAGTCCAGAAATGTGTTACAGAAAAATCTTGAACCATTCTGAAAAATACCTTATTTACTATTTGACTCATGATATGAATGGGATTAGCTGCAACTGATAGCAACAAAGGAGAATATTTGTAACTCAGGGTTGGTGCTGTCTGAGCTTGGTTGTTTTCTTGAAGATTTTTTATTACCTAAATTACTGTAGGTAACACCATCAGCATTGAAAAAGCAACTAAGCTCAGAGAATACCAACATTCCCTCATTGGGGTTCCTTGTACCAGAGGAGGTATTCAGCAGGTTCTGACCAGTTCTGGAGAACCGGTAGTGGAAATTTTGAGTAGTTCGGGAAACTGGCAAATGCCACCTCTGACTGGAGATTTTTCAATATCTTTCCCTGCCATGCCCACCAAGCCATGTCCATAGAACCGGAAGTAAAAAAAATTGAATCCAACCCACTACTTGGTACTCTCTATTTCATGAGACAGGCAGAACAGTAGGCAATTTGTCTTTTGGCATTGTTAATTGCCCCATCAAATAATCTCTTGTAAAGGAAATATTTACAAGGTTCAAATTTAATAAAAGCTGTCTTCCTCAAAAAACAGTAACAGAATTTTTCCTATTATATGGTAGATGCAATAGTCTTATTAAAAGGGAAAAGGAAAAAGAACATTTCCCCCCCCACCCCGCAAACAATTTCCATAAGTCCTTTATTATTACAGAATATTGATAGTTAATTATCCTGATGCTGTAAAATATATTTATTCTGCTTGTGTGAGTGTCTCATTATTATTTCCCCAAAGATGAAAAGAGAAGCTTAGAATAAGGAATCTTTTATCAGAGAGAATAATAGCAGCATGAAATGCATGCTAGATGGCATATGGATAATTTAGGTATATTGGATGGAAAGGGATGCTTTAAGATTACTTTTGAAAAGTAAAAATAGAATTGCAGCTGATTCAGAGCCAAGTCAGGCATTTTTGGAACTAGAGAGATCATTTCAAGCCTTTTCTTTTCTTTTTTTCTTTTTTCTTTTTCTTTTCCTTTCCTTTCTCCTGTCGGAATGGGAAGAAATCCATTTATTGTGTACTATTAGTGATCCTTCTCACTTTACAAGCCTTAGTAACTGTCATCACATCCTTGATATGCCAAGAGCTTGTCAGCATGATGGAAGATGAATGTCTAGACTTTTTCCTCCTTCTCCAGATGGAACTACAATTGCCGTTGGCTTCTTTCAATAGTGAAAAGCATCTGTAGGGGACATCTGGCAGGAGGGGAAGACACTGTTTAACCACCTGTTTATCTTCTCAAGATCACCTTTCTCCAAATTGCTTTTCTTTCAAGAAACTAATCACCTTCATACTCCCAATCTTCTGCTCAATCTGAAACCACTCAAAGATGCTTTGAACTGTACAAAATTGACAAGATAAATAATTATGGAACTCCAGGTAATAAGTAAATTGGCCTTGCTTTCTCTATCTCTACCTCTTTTTTATTCTTCTGTCTCTTTTCTCCATTTGATTGCCTACTCTGATGTCACTATTGTCTGACAAGGACAAGTTTTTCCAGGTCTATAGAAGTGTGTGCTTTTTTTCTTGTTTAGAAGTGACCTCTGACTGACCGTGGTATGACAAGCCATTCCAATGTAGACTCCATGGTCCATGAACAACTTGTAACAAATAAAGCGATAGGGAATTATGGGGCCATGTTTCAAAAGACAACTTTAAAGAAATATTTAGTTTAAAATATTTTAAGAATAGGAAATAAATAGCTATTTTAATATTTTAAAAAAGAAGATAAAAATCATATAAGTCCAATAAGAATAAAGTGAATAAAGGATTTATAATTATTGAAATTTGAAAATATTTTTTTCATTTTTTTTCATTAATTGCATTTATAGGACTAGGTTGATTATATTATCTTAATATTTATAAACTCTAAACATTAATATTAATATAGTTAGTCCTGAATTTGCGTTACAATTGGGACCAGAATTTCCATTGCTAATCAAGGTGATTGTGAAGTGAGGTAAATGAAGGAATTTCTGAGAAAAGATGAAGAAAAAAATTGTGGGATATTGTTTGTTGGGATTAAATTTCAATATGTTATTTCTAGTGATTCCTAATGGATTTTTTTATGATCAAATTGAAAGATGAGACTAAAAGTTTTGTTATGAAAAATTATGGAAAGAAGAGAGGTTTCTGTATTTTTAGAGAAAATGATAAATTACCTGGTTAACATAAATGAAAGGAGTATGAATTATTTTCTTAAAAGAATGTATATATGTATGTACTGTATCTATGTATGTATGATCACATATCTACATAAACAAAACAACAAGTAAGGAGCTACTATATGTAATGGACTTTGGCTGATTAAGATTGAATGATAAGACTTCATTGTTTGCTAATAAATATTAGGAATCAAAACAAAACAAATTCTGAGTTGAAAACACACCCACCCACCCATCTTACAGGAAGCATCCTTGGAAATGTTGAACATTCCTGGAAATGTTGAATATTTCCACATTCCTGGAAATGTGCCATATCAATGCTGGTTGTTGTAGATCAAATGTGATAGAAGGATCAGAAGGTGTTTATAACTATGGTTTTGCCTGCTAGATTACAACTCTTGAATTACTAGTTAACAGAGATCCAGAATAGCAATACATGTAAGTGTTATGGCCTTCAGTCTCTGAACTTTCATTGTGAGTTTTCAAGGCTCTCTCTGAACAGCCTTGTCATTGTATTCTGACTTGAAGACCTTTAACAATTTAGGCACTTTATTCAGAAATGAATTGACTATTTTTGCCATAGCTACTTATGTAGCTGAACCACTATTCAATTTAAGAGAGAGAAAAAAAGCAAATTAAATATGAAATGAGAACACAAGTGAGAAAAGCAAAAAATAAACAAGAGATTTATAAGCATAAGATTGAGTAAATTAAATGCAAATTCTCAGAATAATAGTGTTACTTTAAAACTATAGATCATTATTAAAATGAGATTAATATACAAGTATCAACAATAGTAATATGCATAGTATAAAGGGGTGAATATGAAATCTATTTTTTGACAAATGATCTATGACCTAAATGTTAAAATTTTATCTTGAGAGAAACCTATTTTTCAATATAGTACCAACCATGAATAAAAATATAATTACAAAATAATTTCCATGATAAACTCTGTGTCAGATTTGTTTTTCAAATATGAGATTACTTTAGACATCAAGCATAGTCTCACAATTTAATTTTCATTATTCTATATGAATTTTCTAATGAGAAGTGTAGAGTGTAGGGTGTCTCGGAAGATTGTTAACATGTAATAAAACTAGTTTGGTATCCTTGGTAGAAATTTAAGGTGCAGAAACATTTTATGAAAAGATGACAGGTTTGATAGGAAATTTAATCACACAATCTATTTATTCATACAATATTTAATTTGCTTGTTTCTGAGCCATATTTCACCAGAGGTATCCCACGTTTTGTGTTGTACAGTTTTTACATTCAGTTAAATCCTTTTTTTTTTTTTTTGGTAATTCCTTTTGAATTTAGTGGAAATTCCATTCCCACAAGACAGGTAACCCATTCATAAAATGAAAAGATCCAGTCTGTTCTCCAAGTCAAACAACTGGCTTCATAGTATAGTTTGAAGTTTGATAATGCCAAACTGCCTTGTTCTTTTACATCTTCTACTCTATTCTACTGTGGAGAATTTTGGTTAACAGGACTTCTTCAGAGCATGCTAATTTATGACAATTTCACCAATGGGAAGTGTCCTAATTTAGCTTGTTGTGTTTGGTGTGTGTATGTGTATGTTTCCTTCACTTGAGACAAAATGTCTTAAGGTTCTGCTTGCCATATAACTTTCTTTCTTTCTTTCTTTCTTTCTTTCTTTCTTTCTTTCTTTCTTTCTTTCTTTCTTTCTTTCTTTCTTTCTTTCTTTCTCTTTCTTTCTCTCTTTCTTTCCTTTCTTTCTCTCTCTCTCTCTCTCTTTCTATCACTTGCACATTTGATACTTTTAAGAATGCAACCATAAAATAAATAAAAACAAACTGCAATCAACTTACCAAAGCAGCCCAAATTCATCACAGCAAGGTCATTTTTGAGGCAAAGAAACTGATTAGTTAGATGGAACACTGAATGAATTAATAACAATTTCAATATCATTTCTTTTCTGCAGCTTTTGAAATAATTTGGCATCTCTGAATAGCTTATATTGAGTTATTAGCCTGATGCACAGTGCCAATAACTTCATTCTCTTACAGGATAATCAAATCCTGGTAGTCAACATTTTCTCATACTCTAATGTGCACTTTAAAATGCTTCTTCATATAGTTTTAGAAATACTTCGTTTTAAATTCATTGTAATTATTTCCAACATTATCAGCAATCTATTCTAAAGCCTCTGTGGATAACAGCATTTCTATATCTTTTCATCATTTTTATTGGGAAATTGAAATCCTATTCTGTAGATTTCTATTTCTTAGATCAAACATATCTAGCTTATAGCCACTGAACCCATGTTTGCAAACTCCACCCAAAACTTACCAACTGCATTGCCAAATTTCAATTTTATATCATTTTGCAACATGAAACACATAAACAATGTAGTATAAGCATTAGGAATGACTTATGACAGTTTGAAAAACAAAGATACCAAAATCAAGGAAAAACAGAAAATACATTTTATAGCTTGGTTGTAGCACAGAGTTCTTGCCCTGTCACTATGATCCTTGCTCCCCTCAGATAATTAAGCAGAGTCTCTGACCCTTGCCTCCAACATAGACCTTGTACCCCTTGATTAGATGAAACCAGATAATTGTATCTAAGCTGATACACTGAGATATATTGGCTTTAAATTGAAAATACTTGCTGGAATTCTTATACTGCTAATCCTTTAATCTTAATACCTGAAGAATCTTAATCTTACTGAAGAAAAGTCTGTCAGAACTGTGATAGGAAAAGAATAATTTTTGGTTCAGGTATCTGGCAAAAGTTGGACAAACTACTTTTGACTTCTTGGAAACTTTTCTTATGCCTTCAATAGAAGTATCTTGCCACCTTGTCTTTTGTTGCCCCCCCCCCCTCTTTAAATTGCCTTTCATTTTCACAATCTTTCTTAAATGACTTTTGCTGTTGCATTATGTCTCTGGCTTTAATATTTGTCTAGATTTTTCAGACTTTCCTTCAAATGGCAGATACCTATTTCATCGCTATATTCACTACTCTTGTGAATTTTGGGGGTCTATAAATATAAAATATTGTTAGTGCTCCAACTTTTCCTATTTGCACCAATTTGGTACTATTGCCTGTTGACATAATTTTAGCTTTTTTAATATTAAGCAGCAGAACGTCTTCACTTTCTGTTTTCAACTAAGGAGATTTCTCAAATCTTCCTTATTTTCAGTCTTCAAAAGTTGTATTATCAGCATATCTGAGGTTGTTTTTTTTTCCTGTCACATTTGTCATTTTATCAATCCTTATCTGCTAATATAGTTGTCTCTCTAGTTAATAATTTGAGCTAACCACCTTCATTCTTCCTTAATATCAATCTCCCTATTTGGTATAAAACACAAATACTGTATATATATTTTTCTCAGATTCCGCATTATACAGTATTTTCTCTATGAATCATGTACATTACAAAATACTATTTTCAATATATTCTTATACATCCCAACATATTACCTTGCGGAATCCCCTTCCTTATCCCCCTTTTTTACCCATTATTTCTCACTCTTTGGACAATGTATCTTCTTTTCATCCTTGTTTGTTTCCTGTTCCGCTTTATTTCCTGGTCCTTTCTCTTAATTCCCTTTCCCCTCATTCTTATTCCCCTCCTTTTCTCATTCCAGTTATTAAACTTTTCTGTCTCCCTCTTTTGATTTTTCCTTTACACTGCCTTTTTCTGCTTTTCCTTTCTCTCTTTAACCATTTTCCAAACCATTTTCCCTTTTATCATCCCATCAGACCACAAATTTTGAATTCTAATTCCTTTCCCCCGCCGCTTAAGTAATTGTTGTTCATTTTGTCCTTCTAAGTTGGCTTCTTCTTTATAGAACTCCTCCCCCTCTGGTTTATTATGTCCTTGTATATGCTGAGTCACCATTTCTAATTTCTGTAGTACATAATTACACATTTCATGTTTGATTTTTATCATGTCCCTTGTATCTTGCATATCTGATCTTATGTCTTGTGAGTCCAGTCTTATATCAACAAGTACCTCCTCCATTATATCTTCTCCTTTTTTCTTTATCTTTCCTCTTCCTTAATAGTTGAAACCCTCTTCTTTGATAGATATTCAATCTCAGAGTCCAGTATATTATTTCAGCCAATATCTTTTGAGTATATTATTTCAGCCAATATCTTTTGAGTTTATTTTCAAAAATACATCCTCTTGAGTCTTTATTCCAAATCTTCTAATTGGCCTCCCAACTATTTCCCAAATTACTGGGTGGTTCTATGACAATAATAAAGTTCCTTTTATTTTCTTTCAAGTTCCAAGATCCAAACCCTCAAAAAGACCAGACACTCATTTTAAAATGGACTAAAGTTTTCCTGTACCATCAGGTGGTGCTCTTGAGTCTTTTTCTTTTTAACTTTCTTTATTGAATATAATATTTTTATTAATTTCAATCATTAGCTATTCTTTTCAACACACTCAATTCCAGCATTTAGTTATGCCCTTTAAGTGCCCACAAGTTCAATATATGTCAAGTTTAATTTTTAATCCTTTGTTGTGTTAATGTATTTTCCTTTAAATTTCTCCTCCAGATTAGTCCAATAGAATAAAATCCAAATTTAAAAACCAATTTCTTTCTCACTTTCTCTGGTTGCCACTTCCACACACTTGCATCCAAAATAGCCCTTTATTTGATACCGGGGTACCTCAAAAGCAATATCCTTTGCCTGGTTCACACTCTGCTCACTACTTCTGTCTCCAGCACAAAACTTAGCTTCCTGGAGTGTTTTCGTCTTCGTGGTGGCCATTTTGGAACCACTGCTGCAGCTTGCCTTTGGGAGGGATTTTCCTGTCAGGATGGGAAGTTGTGGCTCCTCTCGACCCTCCAGGCAATTTCCCCCTTCTTCACCACCCCACCAGGGTGACTCCGGTCCCAATCGGGACCCTCCAGCAAGTGAGCTCAGGCGAAACCGTGCATGATCATGGATTCCCTACTGACGCTGACGAAGAACAAACCGGAAGTCAGCATATCTGAGGTTGCTGATGTTTCTTCCAGCAATTTTAATTTCAGTTTCTATTTCTTCTTGGGCAGTTGAATAAATAAGGTGATACACAACCTTACTGCACTAGGTTCCCAATCTGATCCGTTATATTGCTCATCATTCTAACTATTGCTTTGTGGTAAAATAGACAGATGAGATAGTCTGGTACATCTATTCTTTTAAGGGCTGTATGTTGGGATCTACATAATGTAAATTATTAGCATAATTAACAATGAAAAACAAATGCCCTTTCAGACATTTGTCTTTTCTGTTATTCATTAAATGTTCATGGTGTGTCATTGTAGCTGCTTCTACTTTTTTTGAATACAGATAGTAAGTACCTTTTGCAATACATGTAGTCCTTGAATTACAAATGGAATGCAGCATGCCCATTCCATTTGTAACCCGAGGATTTGTGGGAGTGAATCTTGTACGTTGAACGGGATCACTCCCTCCTTTCATCCACACATTTGCTAATCGAATGCGAGGCTCGTCAAGTGCACATGAGGTATTTCAGAATGGGGAAAGCCATGGGGGACATACTAATGGAACAGGCCACCTGCCTAAGACCACACAAGGCTTCCCCGACCCACTGAAATACCTCATCCTCCTCACAATTGCTCTGCAGTTTCACTTACCTGGTGAAGATCTAGCAAGCAGTCTCCTCATAGGTTGCTGGCCAAAATGGAGCTTCTAAGGGGTGAATCTGGCCCTCCAATGCTGCTTTCACGCCCCCCCCCGTGGGTCTCCTCTGCCCATTTCAGGCTAAAATTGAGCCTCCGGGGGGCGGAGCTGGTCCCAGAAGATGCATTTTAGCTTGTAATAGGCAGTCCGCAGAGGGCCAAACAGAGTGTTGAAGGGCTGGGTTCGTCCCTCAGAAGCTCCATTTTGTCTAGCAACAAAAACAGAGAAAGACCATTGCAACAGAATAGTATGTAAAATCCTGTCATCAGATTTAAACAGATCTCTGTCTTTGAGATTCCTTTCAATCTCTGAGCACAGTTGGTGGGTGAATAAAGGAATAATTTACATTAATGGACCATGACCATCAGCTATCATCATCAAATAACTTATGTTCTTTAGTGAGGTGAAGACTTTTGTAAGAATTGTCTTTTAAAACTCCCATTTTTCAATAGGAAATCTTAAAGTGAACATCTTTCTGCTGACACTAGCTCTGAAACCATGAAACAGATCATGCACAATAAGCACTGTTCAAATCAGAGTAAAAATAGCTCAAGAGTATAAAGGTTGGGCTTTTATTTTGCATCAGAGGGCAAAGCAACATGCTGGTCTTGCATGTAGGCAAATTAGTTTTTCTTACAGAAGATGTTTCATCAATTCTCTCTCAATTGACACCAGTGTGGCTGCCAATATCAATAACTCACAAAAAGAAAACAGGAAAAATACTGAAGAGAGGTCAATAACATTTTTTGTTATTACTTAATTTGGCACAAGTCTCTCAAGGTCTTTCCATTCACTGCAGATGTAACACTGGACAAAAAAAAAAACTGATTCAGCATTTTCCCCACAAAACCTTATTTTTCTCATTTTCACAGCAATCTCTGACAGATTAGAAATATAATAGTACTGTATTGACAAATATCCTCAGCTGTTGGATGATCCCATTGTGAAACAGGACTAAGAAGTAATGGTGGGCTCCAGTTTCTTCCAATAGATTCCATTACAAGTTATTTTTATATTTAGAGACTAGATTACATAAGAACTGGTCAACTTTGTTCTCCTTTTGAAATTTCACTTGAATTCTCAGTGGTGTGACCACTGTGAGCAAAAGAGCTTTCTCTAAATTCAGAAAGCCATTTACGGAACAAAAAGCTATTAATTCAAATCAACTTTCTACATCCTGTCTCCATAACTCAATTCTTTCTGCACATGCTTGTAACTGGCATGATTCTGTCTGATAAATTACACAGATGGAAGGTAGAAAAAATAAAGATGTTACTACATAAGTGATATCTATACATGCTGGGTTTATCACTTTATCTTAAGTACTGAATTATAACAGACTGCAGTAGATGTTATTAAATATCATCCAGCTTCCCTATTTACAGTGCCTTTCACCATTTTAGGAAGGGTGGCTGAATGATACAGCTAGTGTTAGTTGTGATCATCTATGAAACCGCTCACATTCACAGAGTTGAAAACCAGATAGATAGAATATACTAAAATGGCAATTGTTTGGGATTATGCCAATTCTATATGGCTCTGGGCCTATGTAACTTGGGAACTGCCTTTCCCCAGCAGTTTCTGTTCACTCTGCATGAACAAGAGAGTGCTTTCTAAGAGTTTTCATCCAGCAGGAGGTGCAACAGGAGGGGAACTAGCAACAGGCATTCTCTATAATAGTTCTTTGAAATAATTTGTCTTCTGAAACAAGGATAGCCCTTGCTCCTACGGGCTTCTAGAAACAGGTGAACTCTTAAATTGGCTATCTAAATGGGAGGGAATTAGATTTTGAATTTTACATTTTTACAATAATAAATCTATAACATCGTTTTATACTGAGTTTTATTTGTTGGGCCTGTTAGAATATGTTTTGTTTCAGATGGAAAACAAATCTTATTAACAATAAATAAATAAGAAAGCAAACAAGCTTAATATAATACAATTCTTCTCCATTTCCTCCCTCAAAAATAATAACTTTGTATCACAGATTTGACTGAGAAAGAGCAAGAGAGAGTTGTTAAAGTTGGTTTTGATCCTTGATCCTCTCAAGTTAGCAGTATTCCTTAAATGTAGGCATTTTAAAAATTAATTTACATATAATATTTGCCACTCTGCTATAATATTTGATGAAGTATGACAGATACTAATGAATTCCATTATTGCATCCCAGGTTACAGAAAACTCCTTGTTGGCGCTTCTTGTATCAAGCAATGCCAGTTGGTTCCCATTTAAGACTTTGGCAGATTTTATTTATACCTTCCTCTAGGAGTCAATTAAATATCATCCAAATAGTCTTGCGTTTCAAACACAAGCTATTTATATATTCGTTTAAAATAAATTTAGCCCACTTTTCTACACAAATGAATCCTCAAGTGGCTACCTATAATTAAAATAAAAAACAATTTTAGCCCACTTTTCTACACAAATGAATCCTCAAGTGGCTACCTATAATTCAAATAAAAAACACAAAATGGAAAATGTAATGATATAAATGAAATTTATTAATTCTTAAATTAATAAACAAATAAAAGCATGATAACAGAGATACATCTTGATTCCTAAAACTGCAGAAAAGAAACTATTCTGCTTTAATAAAAATCTTCATTTCAGTGTTGAGCTTAAATTTTAGGTACTTCTGAGAAAAGTGAAGGTTCTAGATTTGCAAAAGCACAGGAGAATAGAGTTTGAAAGGCAGCCATTAGCCAAACTGTGCTTCCCATTTTTCTGGGATCATAAGCCAGGAAAATTGAGCATGCCAAATTCAAGCAGATGCCTGTCCTAATGCTAAATTGTTACAGAGTTTGGTCTCTTAATTATTAAAAAAAGGGTTTGGAAACTAATAGGAAGTTGTTAGGAGTCTGAATTAGCTATGGAATAACAATTAGAGAAGATTCACCAACAATTATCCCTTAATGTTCAGAGCCTAAAATGCTTTATCCCATCTGTAAGCCTTATGTCTTCTGTCGAGTAGGCAAAATATAAATGGCTTCCTGCTTTAATTTTTTTCTATTAAAAATACTTTAACTTATGCTTAATTTTATTTTTTGACAATGTATTTATTTCTTAAATTTATTTGCCACCTGTCCCATAATGAAGCAACCCTTATTGTTCTAATTTGTCACCTTCTCTTCCTTGATAGAGCCAAATTGGTTCCTTGGTGTATCTTGGAGCTGCAGACAAGATGAGGCAAATGGAATGTAGTTTAAAACATCAAGTGAATAAATGAAATATAACCTTCAGACATTCACCACAGCACCATCCTATTATTACTTATTCAGTGAATTTAATGGTACAAACTTCTAGAGATAAGCATATATATTGGTACTAAGGTACCAGTGCTTCTTTAGATATTGCTGGATTACAACTTCTTTCTTTCCTGATGTCATAACTAATGGAAATTATATTTAGTATTGTAGCTTTTAGCACTGGTTTTAATTATATTAATGGGTGGATTATCCTGTAGAATGTTCAAGATATATGTAAACAGGAAACATAATTTTGAATGTATTGTTTAAATCAGCAAGGTCTAACTTCTCCAGCTTTGCAGACTGGCAGAGGGGGGAAGGGATGGTTGCACGTGAACGGTGGGCAAGCACCTGCACATGTGCAGCTCCATTTGCACAGGTGGACTGTTGCCCATAGGTTGGGGACCTCTGCTTTAAGTCAATTAAAGCAATTATAGTTAAAGCAGTTAATATCGGTTGTTCATTTCCAGAGGCTATACCACTAAAAAGATTTAACACATCTTGGTACTAAGTTGTGATTAGTGGTGTATGTACCTTGATGATCTAGTCCAGCTTTCATTCTCTGTAGTCTCTGTAGATATTCTGGAACAATAAACCTTGGATTTTCTAGAGAGTATAATAATAGAAAATAAATCCATGAGCCGTCAAGAATGATTCTATGTAATTGTGATTACCAAAGATTTGAAAGGTTATTCTAGCAAGTTTCATCTAAATTCATTGCCTAGATTTTCCATTGTTTTCTTCTCAAACTATGGTTCTCCATGTTATATTTTATAACAATTCCTATATGGGTGTTGATCCACAACTGTTTTTAACAGTTCTGGTGCATTGTTGTTGACAAATAAAACAAATCCTTCTAACAAATACTGAATAGTTTACATTCATCAGTCAATTCATCCCATTTTTTTCCTAGTTGGATGAGAATAGAGTAGTGTTTACTCTAGCAGCAGCCGTAAACAGGGAGGCCAATTCTGAAAGTGTATGATTTATGGGATATGCTAAAATATGTTTCTTTTATTTTTTTGTTGAAAAAGTCTCTTGTGGATTTGTTTAATCATATAATACCAGTGAACACAAAAAGTCTCTTTCTGCCACAGCAAGCTTGTTAGCTTTTTCATTGGTTGCTGGCAGAGATGGAATTCAGCAGGTTCTGACCAGTTCTGGAGAACCAGTAGTGGAAATTTTGAGTAGTTCAGAGAACCAGCAAATACCACCTCTGACTGGAGATTTTACAGTATTTTCCCCTGCCACACCCGCCAAGCTACACCCACAGAACCAGTAGTAAAAAAAATTGAATCCTACCACTGGTTGCTGGGTAATCTTTCAAATAATTTCAGATCATTTGTAGTAATTCAAAGTGGCATCTAAAATTCCACTGATATGCCCAAATTCTTGGCTTTGAACAAATTTTCTGAGTTTAAGTTTTTCAATACTCACATCTTTTAAGCAAACAGACTAGTTCCATTTCAGTTAAACGTATTCCCCCTTTTCCCTAGAGCTGAGCAGAATTTTTGGAACTATAACTTTATTTTAAATTCATTGATGTAAAACTTGCTGCTCTAAGTAACATTTACTTTTCATTCTTTCTTTAATAAATCTACCCTCTTTCCTTACCCTGCTTCCATTTTAACTAATTTTACAGATAATTTTCAGTTTAATTATTTAAATTTTTCAGGTAGCCTTCAGTTTAATCTGTGATAACATACAAAGAACTGCTAAATTAATCTGACTTGTCAAGACTGCATAATATGTACTAGATTTGGAATACCAGTTGTAATGTTCAAGAAGAAACCAGACTTGATAGACATCTTCCTTAAGTTCTTAGAAGCTACCTCTTAGATTATGGAAGCTAGATTGATGAAGATATGTATTTCATTAAAGAACACTCCACAGCATGTGGTGTCAAGTTTGGAATTATGTTTTTGTAAATATATGCATGCCTCTACAATTTATGTCTCTAGGTGAAAAATTACTGTGAACAAAATCATAAGAAAATGGAAGACATGCAAAATTCAATAACATGATGCTGTTTATTTGGTTTTTTTTTAATCAAGCAGACTAATTTTTATCACTTTCTCTGGTGCTGGGAACAGTGCTATATATTGGCAAAGAACCAGTCATGTCATGGATGCTGCTGGAAATAATCATAATAATTGCATAAAGCAATCCAATACTGATGCTTCTGAGGCACCAATGAATTAATTGCATGCCAGAGCAGAAATGATTACCAAAACATCTATGCATCACTGCATTGCAACGATTCGTATTTGTACAATGTAATTGTACTGCTGTACATAGGAGAATTGTGGTCAGGATTAAATTACTCATGAGAGAATGTAAATACTCTATTTCTTATTATTCTGCATTTCACGCTATACAAACAGACAGTGATAGGGAAACCAAACATAAACAAAAGTAATTCATACAATACAATTTGCCCAAAAGAGATCATTTCTATTTCACATTATAAGATTTGTAGTGAAGTTTTGTTGATGAACAAACAAGCTTTTCCCCAAAAAATCCGTCCTCCTCACTCTGTGACAGAAGTCCTTATTCGATTCTGAAAGCAGAAATATATATTTTATTTATTTATTCATTTATTTGGTTAGATTAATAAAGTTAATAAAAACTACCATCTTTAGTACTGTAGCAAAATATTTATGCTGATATATCAGCCACAACAGACCTTCTCCAAATTTAGCATAGAAGAGACCTAACAGGAATTCTCAGGCTGAATAAGAGTCCTCTGTCTGAATTTTCATTATGACAAAGATAGGAGACATATACCGAGTTGGCCATTTACAGCCCAAACAAACCAGTAAATAGACTTTGAAGAGAAAGTTATTCTTTCTTTTGGTCCTCCCTTGGAATGGACAAATAGGGACTGCTTTTTTGAGGAAACGTTAACTTTTTCTACATAGTACACATAATTGACCCTTTTGCTTTTTTACTTATGAATGTAAAAATATTGGATTAAATCCAAACATTTTGTCAGCCTTCAAGATTTTCTCCCTTTGCTTTGCATCTTTCGGCTGTCATAAGTAACAGGGGGAGGAGGGGGGAATGATTATGGGAAGTGAGCTGGAGGTGTTATAAACCAGAACTGTATAAGCTGGGGGGGAGGTAGATTCTTGCTTAGGTTTCTATCCTATGCTATGCGCAGCTGCAACTCTTTATCGAAATATGTCAAGGTCAATGGACAGAGGCCTCATCACCACCTGGAGATGCCCACATGATGATATACACAACTTTTAATTGGATGAGCCAATTGAACTATTGGGGGTGGGAACATTGCCATTACTTTGTATATGTGATTTATGCGCCCATTTTCTCAGATTCAGAATTCTTTCATTGCTACCACTTGATTTCCAGTAAAAGATATCTTTTCTCTGATTAATGGAGTCTAAGTATTTGTTTCTTGGATTTTGAATGGAGCACCAGCTGACACATTTTGTGAATTCAACAACATATTTTTTAATTCCCTCCTAAATACTTTTTTCTGCATGAAGTATCCTCAAGATAGGACTAAGAAATTATGTGGGAATTGGGGATAGAAAAATACTATTAAAAACATCTATGAAAATGGCTAAATAAGCAAACTGCATCTGTCTTTTTTGACAATTATTTTCTCATTGTGATTATCCATATTAAATGTTAGCTTGGTTCTGAAGAAAGCCCAATTCTCACTAAAATAATATTTAATACAGGAAACTGAATTAGAATAGGAAAAATATATACCTGTTTCACAATTACATAGTATGATTACATAGCATGTGGAAGAAACCCAAATGTGAGAATAATTATTACCATGAAGTACCATAATGCTCTGAGGAGACTCAGATGAAAGTAAATTTCATTCAATTTGTTTTGGGAGAATCTATACTATTTATCAGGATTTATTCTTAATGCTACATTTATACTTAGAGACATAGCAGTTTCTGTAACTCTTCAATTTCATCAGGAGCAAAACATTCAAAATTATGCAAAAGGATATAGTTGGCTCATTCAAACAAGTAGACAACTTGAACCTTTGGAGACAACATAGTTCAGCCAGTAAGATCATTCATAGTTTTCCAAGATCCTGATTTCTGCTTCATGAACTTTGGCCGTTTAAGTCTCAAGTTCCAGCACAATACAATGCATTCCTCAAGTATTAATATAAGATTACTATAACAGAGACTGAAGGATAATCTTAAAATGCTTTGTTTATACATAAGATTGGAACTTTGAAATTTAGATTTATATCTACATCACTATTAAGCCATAAAGCCTGTTGGGAGCTATGTTTCATAGAATTTGTGGAAAATCTGAAATCTCCTCTCATCCATCAAATATTAAATCATTAAGTCACTGAAAGAAAGTCTGGCTGGTGAGGATCTGGTGAGGAGCAGAGATGGCATTTATGGCAGAGATTGATTGCTGGATTGTGGCTGGCAAAATCTTTACAAAGAATGGAGAGATCTTGACATTGCCCTTATGAACTCTGGACAGATGCTCCTTGTGAGTAGACTGCAGGAAGAAAGCTTTTAAAGTTCAGTTTATGTGAGCAGCTGGGTATCATGAGATTCTAACTAAGTTTACAGTTGTAATACAGCCTATATGGACATAAAAATCCAAGGAGTCTCATTTCTTATTCATTTTGTAGGTGTGTCTTTATTGCTTTAAAATATTAAGAAATTACAGACCAGTAAGCCTTTACTATATTCACTGGGAGAATCTCCTTAGCAATTTGGAAAAGGGTTTAGAAAAAATAGTATTTGGAGGAATAAACAGAAAAAAGAATGTTTAGAATATTGTTTCTGAACAGTTAAAAAAGGACTAAGGGTCCAGATGGATTTGAAACATGACTTTGAATTAATTATAAGAATCCTTTTCATTGGAAATTGGATTCCCTAAGAAAAACATGATAGTATGGAACTTTGAAAATTGGATATAGAGGGAACTAGAGGAATTTAAATATTACAATTAAAAGAAAGGGAAATATAAAATCAATTTGTTAATAAAGAAAAGCAAAATATTTCACAATATATGTTTTCAAGAATATTGTGAACAATGGATTCAGAAATTAATTTTAAGAATGTCTGTTATCATAGATAGACGGTATGTAAACAATATTACGAGAGAGGAAAAATGTTATGGAAAGCAACAAGATCTACTAGATAAGACTGAAATTGATTTGAATGTGGATTTAAAAATGACAAGCTTCAAGAATTATATGGAAAAGAAGATAATATACTGGATATACACATGAAATTGATTGATGTATAAATAAAAGGAACATACAAATAACCAACCAGAAGAGTGAATTCTTCAAATATACTGCATTTACAAAAGAGAAGTGTTAAAGTTTGGAAGGATTTTTTGAGACAGAATAAAGAAAATATGAAAAGAAATCAAGTTCTAGCATACTATTTGAAGACATAAAAAGTAAGGTTGTTAAAAGTATGAGGAAAGGTTATAAGTTGTTTTGTTTGATCAAGATTAAAATAGATCTGTTTAACCCTTAAAGGATTTTTGATGACCAGGTAAAGGATTGAATAAGAAGACTTTAAGATTTTGTTTATAGTTAAGAGATAATATATGGGAAGAAGAGAAAATTTGTTGTATTTTAAGAGATATCAGTATCTAAAATGGTCACTAAAATCATTTATACTTGTTGTGATGAAGGGAGAAGTTTCATCTTTATGTAGTTCTCCACCTCCTTTTCTATTTCTTTCTTTACAGCAATAGCACTTATATACTGCTTCACAATGCTTTACAGCCTCTCTAAGTGGTTTACAGAGTCAGAATATTGCCCCCGACAATCTGGGTCCTCATTTACTGACCTCAGAAAGATGAAGGTCTGAGTCAACCTTGAGCTTGGTGAAATTCGAACTGCCAAATTGTAGGCAGCCTGCAGTTAGCAGAAGTAGCCTGCAGTACTACATTCTAACCACTGTGCTGCTATGGCTTATTCTATTCTATTCTATTCTATTCTATTCTATTCTGTTCTATTCTATTTTATTCTGTTCTATTTTATTCTGTTCTATTCTATTCTATTTTTTTGCAGTTGTAATGTTTCTTTCTTTTTTACTCATAGATATATGAGTAAAATATATATGAGTTTGTACTAGTTGTTATGTTTTTAACTGAAATCTCAAAATATATATATATAAAAATTGTATAATGAAAGGGATGTGTGAATTGTCTTAGAATGGCAGTCAAATGTAACTTCTGTTATTAGTGGAGAAAATCTCTGTGCTGTATTGGCTTATTTTAAGCATATGGCCAAATTTCATGGTTCTGCTGATATCAATAGAAGACAAATTATTTATTCCAAGTCTGAGTTTGGTATAAAGTTGACTTGATAGAAGTTTAATATGGATTAAAGTAGTCCAGGTTATGTATAAATATATTATTTCTCTTGTTCCTATTTTCTATATTCCAATAGATATTTGATTGCAGATTGATTGTTCTAATAAAGTACTTTTATATTTTATCAGGGGACTTCTACTGTATGTTTGTCATAACAATAATACATTTTTATTTACATTTTTATTTTGTCACATTTAGCAGAGCTTCCAAATCTAGAGGCCCTCAGCAAGCAAAATTCCTACATAGGATTATGCCTTAAAACCCAATTCAATATCTCTTGATCCCCATCAATTTTGATGGAGCTTTCCCTAATTCTTATATATAAACAAGATAAGCAATATAGATGGTCAAGGATTAGTTGCTGATTTAAATCATGATCAATATTTAATTTTAAAATATGCTTAACAGGTATTGGAGAAAATTCAGTTCATCCCATATATGTTTTATCTTAAAATTGTGGCATTTTTTAAATAAGAAAACCCACACAAATATGTATTGTATTTGCACACATTCTTTTGTAATTATGTAACCTTATAAATGAAGAACTTGGAGTAATATACTACTACTTCCCTTTTTATTGTTGTCTTGCATTGTAGAAAAATTGTATATTTGGACTATGAAAAGGGACATACCTACAGCATTTAGCAGCAACAAGACTGGAAAGTATTTTCCGTTAAGACTTTGGATCACAAAGGTTCTAGCACTCATTAAACATTGTACTAGTTAAATAACTCAGTGAAATTATACACTATTATCTTTAAATAAGCAATCCTGATATTTAAATAAGCAATCCTGATATTCTCACAGTTAAACGTTCAAAAAGCCTGCAATACAATTCCAAAATGCTTCTTGTATTCTGGTGCCTGTATAGATTTCAAGAACAAAGGAAGAATGAGAAACTGTCATTGTGGGAAAGAATGTGAATGAGAGTTATTTTATACTTTCTTTGGGGAGGCCAGACAAGACATCTTTACATTTGTAGACATGTCTGCCTTTGCTCAGCAATAAATAGATTGGTATTTGACCCTGTTCCTCCCCCTCTTCTTGAGGTTAAGGGTCAATAGCAGGTGATGCTCAACTCTGTGAATGGAAGGGGTTTAATTGCTTAAGGGTTGTTTTACTAGCTGGTCACATGGAAATAACAACAGAGGAATGTTGCAAGTCCTCTCTTCATTTAGCATATTTTCATGCTTTTGACTATTTGGGGCTGAATGCACCAAAATATGAACTTTCAGAAGCATTGTAATTAATTTCAAAGTCATATACATGGAACAAATATGCCTGAGATGAAATCTTCCAAAAGTATGGCAGAAACCAAATCCTATGGTTTCTTTTATACTTGGAAATTATTTATGCTTTATGATAAAGTAGATTGGCTCATCTATCTTTAATGTATATTCTACATTCTGGATTGAAATATTTGTCCAGTAATGAGAAAGTTAGGCTTCCAGTTAATTTGTGGGGTGTTCTAAAAACAGGATTAAAACATAATGCAAAGCGACATAGTCCTTGAGCAGTGTATTTTCTCTGGTACTCTGGTTTTATGTCATTTAGTGCAATAAGGGCTATTTTAATTCCAGTCTCTTGCTCACACTTTAAATTAAACTCTGATTGCTTCCATATTTCCCCTGCAACAGAAATTGCCATTCTCTGTTCACTTTCCTTTCTGTGGAAAACTTGATAATTTTGCTGATACATCAGTGCATTTCAATTATATTTGTATTCTCCTCTTGAGTTTTTGTCAGCTTGAGTGATAAAGAATTAGTAAGGCTTTTTAGAGTTCATGTGCTACTAATTGAAAGTATCTTATAGGTTCTGCCATTTTATTGCTCTCTGTTAAATAAAACTGGGAGATTAATGATGAATAACCTACAGAATAGCCTCTTTTATTGCCAGTGCCCCCCTCCCCCGGCATACTGGAAGGAACACTGGTCTTTTTATATACATGGATCATTCATTTCTATGCATAGAATGATCTGTGTTTTTAAATCATCATTCTCTCCCAAGTCCCCCTACGTCTCTTGGTTTTGTTGGCCAGGTATATCTCTAGAGCAATTAGATGGTAGAGATCAAAGCAAATAGGGAGCTGAAAACAGCCTCCCCGCCTTCTATTAGTGTGAATTTCAGCTGGGTTGAAAGCCCTGTTTTGCATATGAAAAGGAGTTTTCCATTTGCAAAATGGCCATTTAGGATGTAAGCTATAATGACTCTGCTTTTATTATTCAATAACACTATAGTGCCTTCAATATCCAAACCATCTAGAATCTCCAGAAGTTGACATTATTAACATGTTGAAAGTTGTTGAAAAGTGCAAAAAAATAAACAGGGACACATTTGTCCCTTTTATGCAAAAATGATGCCACAGAGTGATTAGACATTAGGAAGCTTAAACAAGACCTGAATCTGAATAGAATAAAAAAAATATCATTCTAATACAGATGTTCAGTCTATTTCATCAAATATTTTCCAAATATTGTCAACTGGTCTAAAAGTTATTATATTTTGCAAATGCAAATTATTTTTTTTAATATATCAAAATCTGATTTGATTTCCCAATGTCTGTGACCTAAGCTATCTGTTGATGATGGCTGGAAAGGACTGGACTAAAAGTCAGCACTGAGTCACTGTTCATAGCAGCACAAGAACAGGCACTAACCACCAGATCTATAGAAGCAGAGGTCTACTACACTAGACAGAACCCAAGCTACACACTGGGCAGAGAAATCTCAGAGACAGTCCAAGACATAATGGCAGGGTTTAAGATGCCTGTAAGAACAGCATACACTGAACAGCACAATAAAGTAGTTGGTATTGTATATAAGAACAGCTGCTAGACCTCCCAAGTCTGGATGGGAGATTCCATAGAAGATTTGGAGAATAAGAGAGCTTATATCCTTTCACATCCAGATGGATAGTCAGGGCCAATCAATTAGACATCATAGTAGTAGACAAGGACCAGAAGATAGATAGATGTACTGGTACCAACTGACAACAACATCAGGAAGGAGTATGAGAAGCTGTGAAGTATGGGACCTGAAAGACAAGCTAAAGAGGATGTGGAAAATAAAAGTGGTTCCAATGTGATAGGAGCATTTGGGCCTAAGTTGGTGTCATGCCCCTGGTGAAGACTGACTCTGAGGAAGAGGAGGAACAGCCAACAGGGAGTGGGAGTGTGGCTCCAGAGGTGGTGGAGGAGGTTGGGGAAGGGCAGAGGCTGGCTGAGCAGGGAGAAGAGGATCCAGGCCCATCCCCTATCCATCCTAGGTCATGCAGGGAGGAGCGGATCAGGGAGAAGTGAGGTCTACTCAAGAGGAGATTACCATAATCCTCCTCGTGGCTTGCAGGTGGGAGCTATGTATATAAGTTTGCAACTGTGCAGTTAGAATTTGCAGGAGTCAATTTAGTGTTCAATTTGAAAGAGGTTTATCTTTGTTGGCGTTCTTCCCATGGACTTTTCTCGGTTATTTTCCTGGAGTTTATGATTAGTTATCTTGGGTTGCTTTGGAACTCTCATCAATGTGGTTTGTTTTGGTTTTCTGTTGGCCTCATTAGTTACTTTTGTGACTTTAAACTGTGCCAAATAAAACAGTGAAGTTAAGTTGAAGGCCTTACCGGACTTTAATATATGTTTTGGGTTTTGCATTATTTTGAGAAACTATGGGTCATCACAGTTGGAGAGTAGTTCCATCAGATCCAAAGAACAGTCTCAGAGCTCTCTGTCCAGATGAATTCAGTGCTAAGAACAACTGAGATAAGGTGGAGAACTCCCAGGCCTCTGGTAGAAGACTTGATGGACGAAGACAAATAATAGAGGTAGAAGGTAATTTTTATACATACACACAGAGAGATGGACACACACAGAAAGAGAGACACAGACATAGAAATAATCACACTTAAAGCTATAATCTCCATGAAATTGTCTGCTTCTCTTTTAAAACTGCCCATATTGGCAGCCATTCCTTTTAAGGACTACTAATTCCAGAAACATTTTCCAGAAACTGTAAGTATGGCTACATGAAACTGAAATTAGTGCAGTTACTGTCTACATTCCATCTATAGATAGTAGATGGAATATATACAGGCATATGACAACAGAAGAAGAATCAATAAAGTTCTACAGTAATCAAATCATATCAGCAAACCTGAAGAATGACACATATTAGAAGAGATAAGTTTTCATACCAAAAGAAAGGACACTTAATAGAATGTGCAAATTACCACACAATATTTCTCATACTAGGAAAATATTGCTTGGGCTCCTTCAGCATAGATTAGAGCCCACATGGAAAGGAAAGTGAGAGATTCTCAAACTGATTTTATAAAAAGCTGAAGCACAAGATAATTTTTGCCAAAGCATGATAGTTAACCAAGAAAGCAAAAGAATATGTGCGTCATTAATTATAGAAAGACCTTTGTATAAATCATGTTAAACTATAAAATAGGAAAATTGGAATACCAGAACATGTTATTGTCCTCATATCTACACACAGGAAGTCACTGCCTCCAGGTTGGCAAAACAGTGAAACAAAGCTTAATATTTTTTCCTTATTTATTTAACCTATATGTTGAATATATATTCAGGGAAGCTGGATTGGAAGAGGATAAACATGATATTAAAACCGATGAAAGAAATTTCAATAACCTGTTCTATGTTGATGACATTATTCTGGTAGTTGAAAATGCAAATGATCTGCAAGCTCTAGGAATGAAAATCAAGGATATCAAGGAAATACTTCAGTGAAAAAAATGGGACTAAGTTTAAATATAAAGGAAATGAAAATAATGAAAACAATAAGGTGACCAGCCTTAGATTTGATGATTATGACATTGAAGTGGTGGATAGTTTCTGCTTTTTAACACTGACTATAAATATAAAGGCTTTCATGACTATAAGCTGCCCAGAGTTATCTTATAATAAGATGGGCAGCTAATCAATCAATTAATCAATAAATAAATAAGCAACTAAGAAATACAGCATTCCCTAGATTAGCACTAGGTGGAGTAGTAATGAAGACTTTGGAAGTCTTCACTACTACTTCATTGAAATGCCATGGCATATCTATATTTACAAATATCAGAATTGTAGTGGTGTTCCTATGACATATTGTGGAAGTGAAAGTTTGGAGAAGTCTTCAGAAGACTGGAGAAGATATCCATGGTATCTTGAGAATACCATGGGTAGCCAGGAAAAAATAAACAAATCAGTAACAAATCAATCCAAAGTTCTCACTTGAGGGATACACAATCAGACTCTGGAACAATGTAGGTCCTTGAGTAGTCCATAAAGGGAAAATTTGAAGGAAACTTCAGGGAAGATGGCCTTAACTGTAGAGAAGATAAAGGCATTGTTGGAAGATCTGATGGGCCAGGTGGGGAGAGATCATTTTCAGGACAGTTTGTATTGTAATATGATGGCACCAATTTGATGAACACATAATCAATGTAACAGGAATTTATTATAACTGTATTTCAGTCTAATTTATATTTTTAACATATCACCTTAGTTAAACACTTGCAGGCTGCATAGCACTATGGGTGCCATTTTGCAAGTGGGTCCCATTTTCAAGGAGCCACAATTTATTGCAGTCATGCTGAAAATAGCACCCACTTCCAGGATGGAGCCCTGTGACCTAGAAATACTGATGAGTGGAGCAGCCTGCTTTCCTTTTCAGCAATAGCACTGGAGTCCTGGAGATGTACAGGAGGTAAGACAGTGACATGGGTTGAGACGGATGGTGTAGGACTGGGTGGAATAGGAAGCAGGTCCAAGCCCTGCTGGGACACAGTGGGGTGGGAAGGGGCTCAACTATAACATTGTAAAGGTAAATTCACACAAGTTTTGTGCATGTGACTGTGGGGGCACTGCAGTGATTATAACATTGAAATGAGATGCATTGTGACCTTGAAGAGTTGTTAATCAATCAGTTGTAGCTTAAGGACTATCTACAAATACTTTGTACAGTTTTAACAAATAGAAAAAACATATTTGCGATAATGGCAACTATCTGTAGCATAGGTGTAGGATAAGGATGGAGGTTCATTCTCTGAGCTTGTGGACTGGTTTCCAAACATTTCATTACCAGCTTAGGTAACATGTTTATGGAATGTCAGTGTCAATGTTCTTTTGCTTATAAGGGCTTCATATGGTCAGCAGGTTTTATGATTGTGAGGTCAGATCAGGTGAGGGTCACCTCAGGACAGGGTCTTGTGATGGGTTAGATGTGGCTTACCAGTGAGAGTCTTGTGATAGATCTTGTGATGGGAAGATCATGTCGGGTGACGGTCATTGGGAGGTGAAGTGCTGGTTGGGGAGCGGTTGCTTGGGTTGATTTAAAATCTGTGCAGTCTTTGGTTGGCTGTACAGTTGATTTAAATTCTGAGGGGTTCATAGACTAGTTGTAGGTCAATGTCTCTGTTGATGGAATTGCTTGTGGAGTGCCAGGCTTCGATAAATATATTCTTTTAACATTGAGACCAATTTACATCTCTGTCCAGATCAGGGCATCTCATCCTGCCACCTTTGGTTCATACTGGCTCCTTTTCTAATTTCTGCCTCTCATACTATATGCTTGGCACATTACCTTTTGGAAAATAAGCATGTAAAATTGATCCAATAAGATATTTTCTAAAATAAATGGGAAAAAGTGTATTGTCACAAAATCTCAGGGATATAAAAGAGGTCATGACAGAGACCCTCCTCCTTTTAAGTCATGCAATACTGAAATCTACTTTCCAATTTCCGTAGTTTTTCTTCTGCTGTGAAAATATGGATGTTTTAATAGTGCATCCCCAACAGTGTTTGGCACTTTGTTTTCAGTTTGGTTGAGCTTTTAACATTATCACTGTAAGGTGATGGTATCGCTGAGTGTTTTTCCTGTTGTGCCACTTTCCATCACTGTCTGATCTGGTAAAGCTCACAGGAAGAGTTTCCTTATGATAAGTTCCCTTGGGATTTAATTAAACTAAGGAAGCAGCAGACTGCTGGAGAAAAAAAAAAGTGCAATGAATAATAGGACACTGATACACAGTGTTAGTCAGTTGAAATAAGGGATAGAATTCCATTGTCCACAAACAGCATTTTACATGAATATTCTCTTTAAAAGCAAAAGTAAGAGTATCATTCATATATGCACATTCACACACATGCACACACTTTCTCTTTCTCTCTCACACACACAAAGATACAAACTTGCAGTTGCATTGGTCTTGACCCAAACTGCATTTTTATATATTTTCGTTCAGAGAAAATGTATATCACATCTGACTGCAATCACTTATTTGATTAAACATTCTAAAAATGTGCTAGTAAAAGTGGTCACAAACAATTAACTAATATCCTGTTGCATTGAATGTGATGCAGGATTGGCTGTTGCAGAATTGCTGGAATAACATTCAAGAAGGAAAAGCATTTAGTAATGGCTATAATGACCTCTGATATAAGGAACTTAAAACACTCTTTTAGTCTCTTTGGCAGATATCTTTAAGATGATAATGATATAGAGTTGCTCTTCTTGCTTTTAAGACTGAAGCAAAATAGGGTAGACTAAAATTACAACCCAGCCTTGTTTCTTTCTGCAAAGAAGAAACCATTCTTCTCTTCTGAACTAGCTCTCTTTGAGTTCACCTTCTAATGAGGAATTTGTTTGGTTTGCATTTTAACTGAATTATCCAAAGTTCCTGAACTGAAATGAATCAGAATGCAGAATGCTGTGATCAGGTTTTGATCTTTTTAAACAGAGTAATGCAATTCTTGACTGGGAATATATATTGAATTTATATACAACAAAGATCATCCAGAGATGGGATTCTCCCAGTTCAGACTGGTTTGGGCAAACCCTTGTTCTGATGATCAGCTGGCTCTGAATTGGTTTGCTTCGACGAGCATGTGATCTTGCCCTCCCACCCCTGCTCTTTCCTGTGCTTTGTATCTTTTTGTTAGAGCACAGCTGATTTGCGCCGCAGAGCAGTTTGCCGTGGCTTAGCTGTTTTCTTCAGCTGCAGTTGAAGGTAAGTATTAGCTGTTTTAAATGCAGAGCACTCGCACAGAGTGCGCGTTTGGCGCGCATGCATGCTCTGCACGCACTCATCTAACTGGTTGTTATACGGAAGAATCGCACCCCTGGATACATTTTTTAAGGAAAATTAGGTTCAAAATGGGATATTTGATGCTTAAAAATGCATCCGAAATGTAGAATTGAGTGGAACAGATCAAGGAATGAAATCCCCAAAACAGGTAGCTATAGCTGTTGCTGGTTTGAGCTCCAAGCTTGGTGATTTGGTTGCAAATGTTTCATCCCCATTTGAGGAGACATCTTCAGTGTGCTTCGGATTGTGCTTTTCTGGGGCAGCACTGGCCTTTAAATACCTTTCTGAGTCCTGGTCTGATTTCAGGTTATGTGATTGGCTGACTGTAGTTGCTGAATCATAGTCCTTGGATTTAAGCAGAGTCTGTGTGATGTAAATTAGTGCTGGTGTTATTCAGATATCATATATCTTCTGATGATTTCATGGTCTGGTTTCAAGTTGATTTGATCAGCTGCATGTGATGTGGTAGGATTACTTGTGATCTATCAAGTTATAGCTTTGTGTGCAGTGTGGCTGTTTGTTGGTCTTTACATGCTGTTTTGGGATCAAGGTTGATGTTGTTCTTTTGTTCTAAGTGGTTGATAGATTGGGTCAATATCAATGTGTCTGTTTATTGATTTATTGGTGGAAAACCAGGTTTCCAGGAATTCCCTTTCTCTCCTTGACTTCGCCTGGGTTGATACTGTGGTCCTAGTTAGATAGAAAATCATATCTCCTTATTGCCAGGAAGTGTTCTTGCAGTCTGATTGATAGTTTTTGTTAGAGTTTGCAGCAATTCAACCAGGACATAAGTAAAGAATTCAGTAGGATTCATTTATAAAAGAAACTTGTTTATATATAATAATATAAAGTATGATGCATGTATACAATACTCAGAACCAGAACTCAGAATCACAGTCATAATCACATAAGCTATATAAACACAGAAGCTCTATATTTATACAGACCAGTTTCCCCAAACCATGACCTCTGAGCACTCTGACATTGCTTACAACAGGTGCTGTTTCTTAGTCACCAAACAGTTCCCATTGGCTGACTTGTTATGTTTGTCCCAGCTAATAATTTCTCATATACTGACAGTTTTCTTCCTGTTTGGCCAACATAGTTCTTCTCACAGTTGCTGCATTGGATTCAACTGATTCAGCAACTACAGCTAGCCAATCATACAACTTGAAATCATACTAGTACTCAAAAAGATATTTAAAGGCCAATGCGCCCCCAGATGAGCACAATCCAAAGCACACTGAAGATGTCTCCTCAAATTGCCACGTTTGGAGCTCAAACCAACAACATAACTACCAACCTGACCTACTAATATTCAAGGACATATCATAGACATATCTATTAAATTTTATCGTAGAAGATTATTCATTTATTCATAAGATTTATAAGGCTTCCCAAAAGAGTGATATATGACACACACAAAAAACAACCCAAAAACCCTGCACCAACCATATAATGTTAAATAAATGGCAACAGAACAAAGCAATCCAAAGGAGATCTATTTCATTGGCTCCACTCCAATGTTTATAAGAACAGCCAGGTCTTAATGGCTTTCCTAAAAGTGAACAGAGTTGGAATCTGTGTTATATATACCAAGGGGCAAATCATTTCATAGAACAGAGGCAATCTCTGAAAAGATACACCTGCTAGGTTCCATAAGTTGACAAACTCTAAAAAAAAGGAACTTGGAGCATAGTCTGTCCAGGATGGGGTGGGTAGATGTTCTTGGGAGAAAGAAGTCCCTTATGATTATGATTAGATGACATTTGGATGTGCTCATAAGAATCTAGCTACAATTTAACCTCATTACAACTTTAACTGGGAACTCTTCCCAGATATGTAAAAAACTACAAGCACACTAACATTCCCTGTTCCATAAATTTTGCTATGCTGGATTGCTAGCAGAGATCAAAGACATGAGGTTGTACCTCCTAATGACTCATATTTGCTAGGTTAGAGGTGAGTATAGTCTTCACAAAGTAATTTGTGTCATATAGATAAACCAGATTACAACCTTATTTTACTGTGGTTAGAGCAAACTTTCTATAACAATCTTCTTCAGCCTGTAAATGTATTGAACTACCAGAATCTCAACCAACATTTGTACGAAATAAACAGCAAGGAACAATACTTTCATAGCTACGGGTCTTGTACAGTGGAAACAGCAGGCTGTAAATTTATCATATTTACTACACTTCAAGAGAACTTACAATCCTCATGTAGGCTACAAGTTTAGGTCCTTGCGTTTAAATGATGCATTAAGTTAGCATAGATCTCCCTGTGGCACATGCAGTTTAAAAATAATTGCTATTGTGTAATGCTGATATGTTGCTCCAAGAAAAATGACTCCATCCTACGTACAAAAGCAGTCTTTAATTTATATTGAATTCATCTCTACAATAAAACATTTTCTTTAATTAGAAAGCTTCAGACATACAATAATTATAGAAATCCAACAAGACTGTAAAAATTATTCTTCCTAAAAATTATTCCAGGCCAAACTCAAACAATTTACACAATAGTTATTAATAGTATGGAAAATACAAACAAAAAGAAACGATTTCATATTCTAATGTAAGGAATTAAATAAGCAAAAACAATTAAATAGAAATTTCTGTCCATTTAACTGAAATCTGAACATAGCTACGGCATATGTGTAGCTTGCTTGATTGGCCATTATTTCATACTATACAACTGAATGTTGAAACTGGTTTTGTTGAAAAAAATGTTTTATTTGAAGTGATAAGAATATGCATCTGGAATCTGTAGTCACTTTTTCATAATGGTTTGTATCATTTGTATACTAGTTAATTTTGGGAAGATACAGAATGATTGTAAAATTGCACTATAAAGGTTAATTTTAAGTCTCTATAGTTTGATTTATTATTACCTCTTCTGTAGCGCTGCAATCAATCAGGATGTTTAGGGATTTGTGTGTGTGTGTGTGTGTGTGTGTGTGTGTGTATGTATGTATGTATGCTACTATATATAAAGAAGTACAGTTAATAAATATTTGGTGATAACCCCAGTGTATGAAGTGGTAAATAGCTTCAGTTTCTGACTGCCTAATATAGTTAAAGGGTCTTCATTCAACCTATATAGAAAATTATTACATAGATAGAAATATTTTGTATAGATGTGTTCTGACCTAGGCTTCACAAAATCATGAAACATATTCTTGTCCCAACAAACCCCTGTTTTTTCTTGGTTAATGTGAATTCATATCAATCACATCCAGCAAAGTCCCGGCAAACAGTCTTTCAAGGGTGAATTGCAACCACAACACTGTACAAGAAAATACCTGGCAAGGAGTCTGTGAGTCACAAACAAATCTTCACACTAATTAAATGAACTAATTGTCTCCTGTGAACACCATGCCCCTTTTGCTTCTATTTATTCCTTATGGGAGGGGCCATTCACTATCCATCTGTGCCTTTACTCCCGAGTCAACCCTTGTTCCTTAACTGTTCCCTTCTCCTGGCAGCTCTGCACATGCGCACATTGGGAACAAGGTCCAGCTGTTTTTCTGCCCCACTGATCTCCAACTCTGAAGGCAGCTGATAAAGCAGCCCTAGCCCCATCTCTGCCTCCAATGCAGAGCACTCATTGAGCCTTCCCCAGACTCCAGGACCGGTCCATGTTCCTCCCCAACCTCCTCACTATCCGAGTCTGCCACCAGCTCTGCTGCTGCTGGCAGGCAACAACAAGATGTATGCAAAATGCACACTGTGTTGAGGGGCTTGGGAAAAACAGATGAATGCAAACAGATGTATGCAAAATCTAAATATAAGGTAACGCTAATAAATACAGTAATCATATATTTTAAAAGTCCTGGCATTTGAAAACTAGAAAAACTTCCAAAATAATACAAGTAATACAGTATGAAGCTACTTAGAAGTGAATATGATTTGGCTGTTGAATGTGTACATATGACATTTATGCATGCTTATAGGTAGAGAGGGAATGTGATGGTTCAGTGGCTAAGACACTGAGCTTTTTGATCAGAAAAGTTTGGCAGTTCGGCAGTTCGAATCCCTAGCACCCTGTAATGGAGTGAGTTCCTGTTACTTGTCTCAGCTTCTGCCAACCTAGCAATTCAAAAGCATATAAAAATGCAAGGAGAAAAATAGGGACCACTTTGGTGGGAAATTAACAGCGTTCCATGAACCTTCGGTGTTTAGTCATGCCAGCCACATGACCACAGAGATGCCTTCAGACAGCGCTGGCTCTTCAACTAGAAATGACTAGCACGTATGTGCGAGGGGAGCCTTTACTTCTACCTTTACCTTATGGGTAGAGAATTAAAAAAATCTTGTTGTACAGGACGAATGGAATGGAATATACTGACTGTAACGCTAAATAGGAATAATGGCTCCATTGCAGCTTTTTGACATAGATCCCAATTGCAGTTTTGGCCTTTGAATGTTTTTAATGATGAAATTAAATATTACCAAAGGGAAAAGAGAAAGGGCAGTAGTCCTGCAGGACATCTTAACTTATTAGGAAAGATCCTTGCTGCAAAATAATGTTGAAAAAAATTCTATAAACCTGAGAAAAACAAAGAATAATCATCATTTTGTTTGAAAAAAAAATCTATTATGTTTATGGTAGCTTGCCAAATAATTTTAGACCAAAAAGATTTTATTGATCAACATGGATGCAATGCAGCATCCATGTATTAAATAGTTAAAGCAAGGATACTTTGCAATGACTGTAGGTATTAAAAAGGAGGAAAGAATAATTTATATAACTTAAGGTATCCCAATGAGCTGAGACTTACTGGATTTTCCATTCAGTAATGTTCCTTGTGATATAAAACTGTGTTAAATTATCTATAACATTAATAGGAGACTACTGCTGTCCACAAGGGGCTGATATAGCCACATATCTCACATTATTATCCCTATTCTCAAGGAAAGCTCTGGCATTGATAGCAAAAGGAATCCAAAGGGGAGAAACTGCTTTTCTTGACTCAAAGGAACTTTTCTGACCTCTTGACAGCTAGGTAGGATAAGAACAACCCTGAGATTAGAAATGCAGACTATGATCCTGTAAGTTATAGAGGAGGAAAAACATATACAATGGATACTTTGGGATTAGATGAAACAAAAAATATAGGTGGTATAGACATTTAAATTAAGTGATTCCATAGACTCAATGATTCTTTTACCTGGTTATTGTTATTAAATGATGAAAGATCTGTAAATCTCTCTCTCTCTCTCTCTCTCTCTCTCCCTCCCTCCCTCCCTCCCTCCCTCCCCTTTGGTTATGAAGTTTTTCCCAGTATAGAAGTATATGGCTCCTAGGAATATAAGTACATGTATATTAGGCTGAAAACTAAACTGATATACTTGTGCTTATTAAGAAACTTGTAGCATTTGTTTGAGATTGCTCCTGCCCTACTCTTTTTAAACAATTTATTTACATAATAAAGTGATTTATAAGATACTCTTCAATCTCAAAAAAGTGTCAAGAAGCTATAATTCTAAAACAACAACGAACGACAGTGTGAAAATATCATCATAGTGTAGTTCACTTGAATGCATTTTATTTCTGATTGGAATTGCTTTAGTTATGTGTAAACATTCAAAGCTTCCATAGAAAGTAACTCAAGTGGCATTCTACTCATGCTTTGCCGGGAGCAAGCCTCATTCAGACTAGAAGAGCAGATGCTGAGCCAGGCCAAGACATTTATTTATCTGCTTGTGACAAATGAGAAAACAATGCATGTCCATCAGAACTGGTCAAATTATTCTTGCCTGTGAGATAATCCAGCAAACTAATATTCCCACAAGCTCCCTTTTACTGACAGTAAAAATGAAAATAATAAATAATGATTTGCTGCCCTTTCCAAACACCCAAATCAGCTGCCTGAGGTACTGCTTCCTCTGTAAGTGACTGAGCTTTTTATTTTTATCTGCCCATAGTGTATCTCAGCATGCCTTATTATAGAGCCATCTCTTTGCCAGCAGTATGGAAGGGAACATATCAGTTATCTTTCATCTCAAAGTTCTGTTTCATTTTACAGTCTGCCAATGACACAGAGCAGTGGTCAGAGAGAGAGATAGCTAGCTAACAGATAATAAAAAAATATTCTTAAGTGTGGGAGATGTGCCTTTCCTTTAACTAGCACGGGGGTGGGGGTGGGGGTTGGCTGGATTCGTGCCTGCTTTTTTTATTGGATACTATTCCCTGCCCTTTCTCCTAACCTTCTTGAGCTACCTCTTTTTATCAGGATTTGGCATCATCTTGGAGCAAAATTCAAATTCAACTAGGGGTGCACAATTT
This sequence comes from Pseudonaja textilis, assembly GCF_049901715.1. Taxonomy (NCBI): domain Eukaryota; kingdom Metazoa; phylum Chordata; class Lepidosauria; order Squamata; family Elapidae; genus Pseudonaja; species Pseudonaja textilis. The sequence goes on along the minus strand of NC_141993.1, from coordinate 51,690,519 downwards.
GAATAATGTTTAATTGATTCAAGTCTGATCAGATCCTTAACTCATATAGTATCCAATTCAAATTAATGTATGAAGGTCTGCCTCAGGTATGCAGTTTGGGAAATCTAAATCCTTTGGTACTTCTTTGAGCCGAAAAGTGGAATGGGGTATATTTAATTCAGTAATCAATGTGTTCACTCTCATTAGCTTTGCAATCAAACCACTAGCTTTCATCACCCCAACAATAGCCTTTTCAATAGGTTTGGAGCTTAGGAGACCAGAAGAGAAAAAAACCCATTTTTTTTTGCTTTTATGTGCAATTTTATTTCATTGTTACCCAGACACAATCTTGAGTTATGACACAGCTTTGCCTTACAAATGAATTGCAGCCCAATACTTTATTTTATATTATTGCTATTCTTTTTCTTGCCTGACCTGTTCTTCTTTAATTTGTTTCTTATGTTTTCCTTCTTCATTTCCATTCCTTCATTTCTCCCTTTTCCCCTACAATGTAAAGTACCTTGGTTTGTTGCCTTTGCTTTTTCTTAAGCCTATTGAAGAAATAGGATATTTTCATGTCAGAAACTTGTAATATAATAACTTTAATTTTTTAACTTACCTGGGAATTTTTTTATTGTTTTTTCTTCCTCTGTCATCATCAACTACTCATTTTCATTCTTCCTCTTGGTCAGGAATACAACATCTGTAGATAGGGATAACCACTGGACAGCAGCAAAGACTTAGAGTTTTCTAAATGTCTGCTATTATCTAATAGTCATTTAGACTTTCACTGTTGTTATCATTATTCAATATGGGCAGTTTTGAAGCATCTAAAATGCTGGGATGCTGCATCTAGATGAACCATTTATTTTTAGGTCGATTGTCACATATGGTGCTCAATAACCTCACTTGTGATGCGTGAATATTGATTTTCACTTAAGTTACAGAACTATAATTATATTGCATCTATAAACATGCTAATTGCTTAGAAAAATATATAGCTTTCCCCGGAGTTGAAAATATTGGCATAGTAATTTTACTGTTTTGTCCAGAAATCTTGTGTGACTACCAAATAGATTTTTAACTAGGCACTTTCACTCAAAACTTGCAGCAGTCTGTAAATGTGACCTTTTCTTTTCAATTGCCAATTATATTTTTCACTAACCACTCAAAATTTGGACTGCCAGATCGGGCTGCAGCAATTCAGGGGCAGAACCAAGATGGCATCAAAAAGTAGTGTTTATTTTATCTCTTTGCTACCATATAGTGATCATCAGGGTTTGTACAGCCCAACACTCATCCTACTCAAAATAAAGCTAATTTTTTAAATCTGCCAACAATATAAACATGAATTGGCAAGAGCCAGTTAAAACAAAGTAATTGTGAGTGAGTCTTCTGTATGTAAGTAACAGTGTGGTTGGAACTGTATGCATTGCTGTGGTCTCATTAATACTTGCTGAAATAATGCTGACTGCATTATTTATTTGGCCTCATAAAATCGTCTTGCATTTCTCAAAGTTTTCTTGTCCCGTTTAAATTACAGACAATTAGATGTTAAAATAGCCATGGTAAGTATGGTAAAAGCAAAACCGAGTCTGCCAAAATAGCCTGGCTGTAGGAAATCTCTCTCCCCACTGAGTTTCACCTCTGATTTATAGCTTTCATTATCTATAGCTTTCTATCTGTCTATAGCTTTCATTAAGAAGCTGTAATACACTCTTGGAGAATATGATTGAATTCAAATTCCCATCAGTGGAGGTTACTATCAAGTGCTGCAAGGACTGAAAAGATTCAGTGGCGTGACATTGGAACATGATTTAAATTATGCCACATTCTACTGAGTAGTCAAGTTGTGGGATGTGGAAAAAGCGTCATCTGATCTCTAACCTAATTTCTCTGCACTTCTAACAACTTCAGCTGAATGTCCTAATTTCCCAGAGCATTAAAGCTACCAAAAAAAAAAAAAAAAAAAAATACAGGTGGAAGTTCTAAAGCATTTCTGGCTAGGCAATTGGGGGCATAGTTTATAATCTTATTTTTTTCTGATATCTGTATAAAACCCAGAACCATTCAGTTCTTCCAAGAATTGTGTCAACATTTGGAGAAAAGTTAAATTTCCAAGCAGCTGAATTCCAATCAGGTTAGATCATTTCACATTAGAATTTCTCAGGCATCCTAAGAGAAGTTCCACATAACCACTGGCCTCATCATTCTCATCTTGTATTGCAGTTTCATATGAATGACCTCACTATAGTCCTAGGGGATGTGGAATGGAGAGAAAGGAAAGGTCAACTGCATGAATGAATAAGTGTTTCATATCAGTGGCCCATCTCCTTTTATTTCTTCATTGCATTTTGCTTTGTAACAAGGGGAAAAAAGCAAGTGATGGCTCTAGGCAAAACAGTCCCTTTCAATTGTTCATTAAAATGGGTAGATGATATCAAGGAGATTGAAGAAGGATGGAAAATCCCAGGAAGTTGTTGGGTGATAAAGCTTCAGCGTTGCTGTTGCTCCAACACTGTAACATTCCTTTTTAATATTTCATCTGGTACAGGAACAGAGCTGATAATTTGGTATCTCTGCTTCTTCTCCATGCAAGTTTCAAGGATGTATGAAAGAAACCCGAGTGGCTTAAATAGCAATAGCACTTAGATTTATATATCACTTCACAGTGCTTTACAGCATTCGCTAAGCATACAGCATATTGCCCCCAACAATCTGGGTCCTCATTTTACCTACCTCAGAAGGATGAAAGGCTGAGTCAAGATTCAGCCAGTTAGGATCAAACTCTTGGAGTAAGCAGTGAGTTAGCCTGCAGTATTGCATTCTAACCACTGCACCACCACAGCTTCTAAAGAAATATGGAGACTAAAAGTTAACTGGAGGAAGTGAATTGTTTAAAATATCTCTGGCTGGCATTACTGGAAGAAATAGAATTTATCTCTTTTTTATATAATGTATCTCTTTTTCCATCTCTGTAATCAGATTCAACAAAGTCATATAGGACATAAGCAAACATGTGATCTTGATGGCTGTGCACCCAAGGACTATGCACATGATTGTGAATGCATGCAAAAAGCCTAGCTTGTCTAACGTTTATACAGTTCATTAATTTCGAAGAACCAAAGATTTGCCTTGAGAAGAAATAATTTCATGCTATTCAGGCCTGTATTAGCTCATCTTCTCTCTCTGCCCAAATATAATTTACTTTAAAGAATGGCATCTCATCTTCAATGTATTTTTTCAGTATGTTTATTCACTGATGTAGAAGAGATTATTTGATGAGATCTATGTATTAAGCTAAGTGCAAATGATTTGTTTACAAACATCAAAGTGCAGAAAAGAGCTCTAGGCTATTTGATTGGGTGCCAGTAAAAGAGTTTATTCCATAGACTTTTAGGAAGTACAGTTTTTACTGAGAATAATTTATAAAGCAATGGGATACTGAAATTTTTCATTCAAGTGAATATAAAACTAAAATATGTTTTAAAAGGTGCAAAGGGACTGAGAAGAGGTTGCATAAGAGAGGAACTTGAGTTATTTCATATAAACGTTTACACACAAATTTATAAAACAACTCTAGAGCAGATTTAGGCTAGGCTGAGTTTAATCTTAAATAATTTCTAATACATAGATACAGGTGAAACTCGAAGATACAGGTGAAACTCGAAAAATTAGAATATCGTGCAAAAGTTCATTTATTTCAGTAATACAACTTAAAAGGTGAATCTAATATATGAGATAGACTCATTGCATGCAAAACAAGATAGTTCAAGCTGTGATGTGTCGTAATTGTGATGATTATGGCTGACAGTTCATGAAAACCCCAAATCCACAATCTCAGAAAATTACATGCAATCAATAAAACAAGGATTGTACAAAGAATGTCAGACCTCTGAAAAGTATAAGCATGCATATGTACTCAGTACTTGGTTTGGGTCCCTTTTGCAGCAATTACTGCCTCAATGCAGTGTGGCATGGAAGCTATCAGCCTGTGGCCCTGCTGAGGTGTTATGGAAGACCAGGATGCTTCAATAGTGGCCTTCAGCTCTTCTGCATTGTTCGGTTTCATGTCTCTCATCTTTCTCTTGGCAATGCCCCATAGATTCTCTATGGGGTTCAGGTCAGGCAAGTTTGCTGGCCAATCAAGCACAGTAATCCCACGATCATTGAACCAGGTTTTGGTGCTTTTGGCAGTGTGGGCAGGTGCCAATCCTGCTGCAAAATGAAGTCAGTATTCCCATAAAGCTCGTCTGAGGAAGGAAGCATGAAGTGCTCCAAAATCTCCTGGTAGATGGCTACATTGACTCTAGACTTAATGAAGCACAGTGGACCAACACCAGCAGAGGACATGGCTCCCCAAATCAACACAGACTGTGGAAACTTCACACTGGACTTCAAGCATCTTGCAGTGTGTGCCTCTCCATTCTTCCTCCAGACTCTGGGTCCTTGGTTTCCAAATGAGATGCAAAAGTTGCTCTCATCAGAAAAGAGGACTTTGGACCACTGAGCAACAGACCCGTTCTGTTTTTCTTTAGCCCAGGTAAGACCCTTCTGACGTTGTTTGTTCAGGAGCGGCTTTACAAGAGGAATATGACATTTGAAGCCCATGCCCAGGATCCATCTGTGTGTGGTGGCTCTTGATGCACTGGCTCCAGCCTCAGTCCACTCCTTGTGAAAGTCCCCAACACTTTTGAATGGCCCTTTCCTGACAATCCTCTTCAGGCTACGGTCATCCCTGCTGCTTGTGCACCTTTTTTCTTCCACACTTTCCCCTTCCCCATAACTTTCTATTAATGTGCTTTGATACAGCACTTCTGGGAACATCCAACTTCTTTTGCAATTACCTTTTGAGGCTTTCCCTCCTTATGGAGGGTGTCAATGATGGTTTTCTGCGCAACTGTCAGGTCAGCAGTCTTTCCCGTGATTGTGATTCCTACTGAGCCAGACTGAGAGACCATTTAAAGGCTCAGGAACCCTTTGCAGGTGTTATGGCTTAATTAGCTGATTAGAGTGGAACACTTTGAGCCTAGAATATTGAACCTTTTTACAATATTCTAATTTTCTGAGATTGTGGATTTGGGATTTTCATGAGCTGTAAGCCATAATCATCTCAATTATGACACATCACGGCTTGAACTATCTTGCTTTCCATGTAATGAGTCTATCTTATATATTAGGTTCACCTTTTTAGTTGCATTACTGAAATAAATGAACTTTTGCACGATATTCTAATTTTTCAAGTTTCACCTGAAAATTACTACTCTCTGAAAGGCTGTGTTGCATTTCCCTAAATATACTTTATCATTCGGTTGAACTTATGAATGATGAGTAATGGGATAATGAATTATTGTAATTATTTATGGGATATTAATTTTTAAAATTAAACTTTTCTAAAAAATATTTTTTGTTTAGTTTCTGAAAAGGATTATTTATAGCATTTATTGATAGATGGAAGCCGTCTTAGGTTTACTGACAAAAATCAACTTGGAAATATTTTAAATACAGCTGTTATTTATATAATGTATATTCTATTTTCTCTCAGATATATTGTGCCTTTTCTTTACAATTTCTTTTAATTAAAGCATGGAACTATCCCAGAGATGCTGAAGCCAAAGGTTGCTTCTGCAATCCAGAGTACTATAATTGTTTTTACTTCACAAAAGCCTCTCTTGTGTAGTGGTCCGTAGAGATTTTTGTGGTCTGGAAAAAAGAAAGTTGCGTTAAAGTGAAAGACAAAAAGAAAAAAAGGAAGTTGTTTGTTTGGTTTTAAAAACCAATCATGAAAAAAAATATCATGCTATTGTTCAAGGTGTTTTTTTTTTTACTTGGGAAAAAAGAAACGGAGTTTATTCACAAGCAGATATTTTCAGGGTTCTTTTGCCAACATTTCTGAAAACTCATGCTATCTTACTCAAAATTTAGAGAGAAATCCTAGCATTAAAGTAAGACCATAATAAATATAGATAATGATAAATATCATAGATTGATTGATTGAACAACTATAATATTTTGGAATTGGAAAGTATTACTATATTTTAAATGCATACATTGCCACAATGACATTGTTTTGCACATTAAACAAATTGCAGAATCTGTATCATTTGTACCTCATTTGACTCTTAGTTTCCTCCTGTGGATGTCCATGAGTATAGTCCCACAACCTAATCTTGATCTAAAAGGTGGAAAAGAAGCTTTCTTCACAGCTGTGTATACTGTTTCTTATATGTCAAATATGCATTGGCTATTTTATGCCTGAGTAATCATCCAATGGAAAATTAATCGTTGAGTTATTGGTTAGTTTATACTATCTGAGTGGAATCAAATGGCTATTGATATCAATGTGTATATCAATCTTGAAGCCATATTTATTCTTACTGTGTTTATTTTTCTCCATTATGCCCCAAAATATTTATCTTTCTCTTAATGTCCCCATTTGTCTGCCATTACTAATTATCTCTTAAGCATTTAAACCTGAACCTCTCCCCTCAAAAATGTTTGTAAATACTTATAAATAAAAGCCGTTTTTCTATATACTTCCATAAATATCTTATTACTAATTGGCAATATATATATGTTTGTTCCAAATTACTGTATATCTAGATAATTTCTCTACCATTTCCACAAATCTGAATAGACATCACTAAAAATAAATAACTAAAAATGCTCAAGATACTGTCAGCAGATAGCTACAACCTATGTATAATTCCCATTACCCAAATATGTTGAATGTCACAGATTGTGTGATTCAGCATGCTAAAACTTCCTATTTCAAATGTTCAGCAGAAGAATATTTTTGATATCTTCCACATAATATCTTAATTACAGGAAAATATCCTATTATTTACCCAAGTGAAAGAATTAAAAACTTTTACTTTTATCCAAGAGATAAAGTTGGATGGAAATCCATTTTTCACAACTTTTACAGTTTTTTGTAATTTGCACCACATCAAAGGTTTTCTCCACATCTATCAGTCATTACATATATGATACATTATATTTGTAAATATTATATTGTTATAATATAAAACATATAGATTTCTTTTTTATCAGAATATAGTGATAAAACGTTCATGGAAAATCTAATGCTGTAGTCCATTGTCTTGATATCCTTTCATGAAACTAGACATCTGGAAGCTAGCCCTTATCAACAAATGAGTCCCAGCCACGAAAACCAACTCTGGACCCAAAACAACACATGATGCCACCACCAATCTCGCTCATCAGACTCAAACCAAACCCATACCATAGTCGAAAGGCAACCACAGTCCAGAAACCAGGCCACGTCTGCATCATCAGCTGCCATACCCCCTGACCCCCAAACTAAGCAAACTGACACATGCCATAAACACATGCCATTGCCAGACCTCAAACTCGGAACCAAACCAAAACCCAGAACATTACATCACAGCCTCTCAGGATATCACATCACGGAACTCTGGAGGTTAGACCACAAAACCTCAGGATGTTGCAACTCAAGAGATTACAGCACAAGACCCAGGATGTCAAAACAATAGAACACAGAAGGTCATCACACAGCCCATTACCCAGGTTGTTACAACATAGGAGGCTGATAGACACACAGCCAATACCTCAGCCACACATGTTCTTACAAAAAAGCCAACCAATCTGCAAACATCAACTACATCAACCAATCAAGAAATAACAATACAGCCAACCACCCCGCTTACAACAGAGCCAGCACACCACACCTCCCCACTAGTATTTATAAAGAGACGGCAGCTCCAATCACGCTTTGCTCGCACAAGCACGAAACCGAAAGCACCAGCCTGAAGATGGTGAATGGGACCTCGTCAAAACATCAGCAAGATACTCTCAATCTTACACAGGAAAAGACCCGAACACCAAAACCTGCATACCTGCACCTGTGAAAATCTATGAATATATATATATATGTATACACACACACACACATATACACGTGGGCACGCGCACACACGCACACACACAGTTGTAATCCCAGTTGGAGTGACTGAATGCAACTGAGGCTTTACTGGCTGGATGCCCTTCCTGACACCTAGGTGGAACTCAGCAGATTTTCTCTTTGCGCCCAGAGAGAAAAATATCTAGGATATTTTTCTTACCTAGGATTGAATATCCTACTGAGGATTGAACTAACAGCCTCCTGATTATGAGGCAAGAACTTCATATCTAGGTACCATGCTGCTCACATCTCTAACAATATAGAGCATGAATTTTTATTCATTTTTATTAAGTTTATTCCATTCAATGAGAAACTCAACAGTCTTGGGATCTTTCATTATTTCAGTCATATCAAATATCTCCTGCCAAGTTACAAGTATGGCTAAATTACTTGATGGGTACATATAGTTTTTGGAAGATTTATTCCATTTGTCTGCTCAACAATTATTTCTACATTTGCAGATAAGAAGCATTACACTTATCCAACAAATTAATTTAAGCTAAATCTACCAATTTAATTGCCTGAAAATATAAAGATCAAGAAGTTTTTTTAAAAAAGAAAAAAAATCATGACTATAAATCATTCAAAAAGAATGAAGAAAAACAACGTTATCTGTACAAAAGGTCCTGGGGAAACATGCCTTTGCCATAGGCATGTCTCCCTGCCAAGGGATAAAAATGAGGGAAATCCAGGGGTGGGATTCAAATTTTTTAACGGTTCTGTGGGTGTGGCTTAGTTGGGGTGTGGCTTGGTGGTCATGTGACTGGCTGGGTGTGACTAACTCAACATCACTCACATTAAGGCATGCATCTCCTTGCCTGGCCTCTCATAACTGTAGGGATGCTGCAACAGTCATAAGTGTGACAAATGGTCATAAGTCACTTTTTGCAGTGCCATTGTAACTTTGAATGGTCACTCCACATGAGCAAAGTACCAGCAAAGGAGGAAATAAAACCTCCAGAGAAGTTCCAGAGACAGAAAGTCTAGTCCTGCCAAGAATGTAATAAGGGTTAATGGAGAGGCAGTTTCTATAAGCAACACCAGAATGTTTCCTTCCTGCCTTCCTTACAAGATTAGGCCAGTAATTTCTTCTAACAACCAGGTCTTCCGAACTCTAGCAAATAGGTGTGAACTGGTAGAATCCCACCCCTGGGGAAATCCCAAATGGAAGAAAGTGGGATAAATAGTCTCCTCATTCATAAATTGTATGTATATGAAATGAACGGCCCCCCAAAATTAGATTATTATTTAGTGGACTGCTATGATGTGTCTACCACACTTTGGATATTTTTTGTTTAAGCTAGCTGACATCAGTTTTTAGATCAGAGAATTTCTTCATACTCAAGAACAGGCCAGAGACTGTAGGATAAAGAAAAACTTTATGAGACAGATTTGATTAAATACTTTATGTTTTTTTACAACACATCAAAGCAGGGCAAGAAATTTTTTCCCCTAGCATATTGCAGAGTATTTGGCAGCCTGTAATAAATGCAGAATGTCTTATTCAGATAATTTAGACAATTAAATCACCATAGTATTTGGGCTACAAAGAGATCTAAATCTTGTTTCTACTTCACAATGTACATTCAAAAAATCTCCATTCTCAAAATTGAACATTTTGGTGATCTCCAATATAAGGTAAACTAGGTAAAGTGACCCTGAATCTTGACAGGTGTTCAGTTTTTTTTATTTTAAAACTGTCCTCCAAGTGTTTCAAGCTCTTTTCATGTGATTCATTTATCATTTTTAATAACATTCACATCTTTTTGCAACGTTTTGCATGTTACTTCTAGAAGTTCCCCCTTTTAAGTGTAAAACATGGAAACCATCTGCTTATAGACTGCATCATGACCAAAAGCTCAAAATTAAAAAAAAATCTTGCATCAATATCCAATGTCACCACCCCAAATTCAGGGCCGTCTTAACATCATTAAGCAAGCATGCAAAGCAGTGTACAGTTGCTGTATTTTTATGATACAAGGTGCATTGAAGGGTTAACATACACAGATTAGTATGTGGACCCTATGCTTGTGGGGCCCACGGACAAGTGCCTATCAGGTCCATGTGTTAAGACAGCCCTGCCCAAATTCCAAAGAAGGCAGAAATGTTGGGTTAACATTTCTGTTGTTTTGTGTCCACCATCCAATATATTTTTCTCAACAATTCATAGAAGTAGAAGGAAAGAAATTGCAACTCAGCACATAGCCATATTACTGGTAATTGGGTTGCATTTGCAACCTGGCCAAGACAAATTGCCTATTCTTGACCATATCAGTTTAATACTCCTTTAGCCCTGTTTTAGAGATATCAGACATGGACTGCAGAAATCTTCCTGGTCACTAAAAGGCAGCACAGAAACATAGTATATCAATTATTTTCTGCTGTCTAGTTGTTACCTGATTTTTTTTAGCAGCCTAGATCTGATAGCCTTACTTTGTTCCCATCATGTTCATGACTCATACATTTGCTCTTTCATATAGTAAGGTTGTCATCAAGCACAGCCAGAATATGATTGGAAATAGCTGGATCTATGTTATGAGAGCTATTTTTAGTTTTACATAAGTTCTTGAAATCATAGCAGGCTTTAACAGTCCTATCATGCCAATTTCCCTCCTCCCATTTTTCTCTAAACAAACCAAAAAAAAAAAAAAAAAAGGAAGGAAGGAAGAAAGAAAGGAAAGAACCATCACAGATAGATGATTTGGGGGGTGGATAAAAGTGTAAGAAAACTGAAACAACCATAAAGACAAAGTACCTTGCCACAAGTAAATATGTTAGTTAACTCTATTGTCATCAGTTTTCACAACGCACTGACTAGTAGGAGTTATATTAATGCTACCTCGGATTACCTAGATCTAAATTTAATCCTCATGGCATTAATAGACTGTATCAGTTAACTTCTTTTTGGCATTCTCAAAACATATAGCCATCCTCATTGAACCAGGGGAATAAAACTTTTGTGTGTTTCATTTTTATTTTATAACAATATTTCTATTAATCTGAAACATCAGGTTTATGGTCTGTGGAAATAAAAAAATAAGGAGATTTTTAAAGTTATTATAATATTTCCCCGTTGGGCTCAAGAGAACAATTAGAGTTATAATTGAATATTGTGACAGAATAGGCTGGTTACCAATTTCCAAAACAAAAACAAAAACAATATTTACTAAAAAAAACCTGCAAGAGAAGTAGAAGAACCACACTTCCCTTAAATAGGAGTAGCATTACAGTCTACGGGGATTTGAAATTTGAACACTACCTATACCACATTAAAATCTCCAAAGTCTATTAGGATACCTTCATTCACTCTTTTTCTCTTTTCTTGAAGCCATTTTTTTGGCTCAAATTCATTTAGCAACTACTTTGGAATTTACACAAAGAAAAAAAATATATACAAGTAAAACCATTCTAGGTCTATTCTAGTTGACCCTAGCAGAGTCGTAGAATGAACAGCAGAGGTGATATTATAGCAGCCTTTCCATTAATTGAGGGGTTGTCACAAAAAGAGGGGTCTCCAAAGCATCAGAGTGCAAAAGTAAGGGATGGAAAATTATCAGAGAGAGATCCAGCCTAGAACTAAGAAGAAATCTCCTGACAGTGAAAACAATTTATCAATGGAATGGATTGCCTTCAGAAGTTGTTGAGGCTCAATCACTGAAGGTTTTTAAGAAGAGATTGGACAGTCGTTTATCCAGAATAGTATAGACTTTCTTGCTTGAGCAGTGGGTTGGCCTAAAAAAATCTCCAAGTTCCCTTCCAACTCTAGTTGTTCTACCAGTCTGTTGTTCTGTACATCCAGATTCAAGATTGGGACACCTAAAATCAGAGTGAAAACTTAAGAGGCTTAGGAGACTGAAACTGGGAGAATATATGCTCTTTTGTACTGTATTTCATTCTTCAAATAACTCTTGTTATACTTTGTCTCTTCTGTTAGAATGTCTAGGGAAAATGGCTGATATCTTTATTAAATTCCTTATTTCTGACACAAAGTATTCTATTACTTGCATGGTAACCAATTCTCTGTAGGCACAGTGGAAATGAGGCAACAGATGATGCAAAGATGACTGACCATTCTTCTGTAAATTTTCTGATAGTTTATTATAAATATTTTCTCTGCATGTTAATGTTAACAATAATAATTGAAACAAAGGAAGACTGAATTAGATCACTCATTTTTATAACATATAGTATTGACAAAAGGTTATACAATATACTGAGCTACTCTTAGCTGAACCCATGATTTGTTAACAGAAGTGAATAATTGTGTTCATATGTATAATACCTAGCTGATAAAAAATAAATATTTTTCACATCCTTAGGATAGCACAGAAACAAAAGGAATGATACATTTATAGGCTATATAAACCCTGTTTTAAAAGAGTTAACCAGTTATTAATATGCCAACAGATACAGACCATAACAATGCTGACTAAGCTAATTAATTCAAATTGGTATACTCTGCGTGCAGAAGAATCAGTAGAAAAAAAGTTATCCATATTTTTTCAGAAATTACAAAAATCTGATTAAAGAAATAAAAATATGTGCATTCATTAGACTTGCCTGGCATTTTCATTAAGATAAGAATAATTCATCTAGAACAAATGATTATATAATACAGACTTTATGGGAAAAGATGTCCCGTCATCACTACTACCACCTATTCTGCCAGAGTAACTATGCTCAGTGAATGGGATTTTATGATATATCCCCTCTACTATAATTAATAGTAGAATATTTAAATGGGCTTATATGAAGGCCTTTAGGAATTTGGTTCAATGATAAAAAAATTACTTTCAGTATCTTCTTCTAAGCAAACTGAAACTATGCAACAAAGTTAAAAGAAGCCAGGTTAAGTATAATATTAATTAGAGCCCAACATTAAGTAGTATAACATAATTCCAGTCTTCACACCCAACAAAGTTCCGAGAATATAGTTCTGATCTTAACGATTTAGACTGACCCACTTTCTGAGAAGAAAAATTACATCTTGACAATTTATACACTAATTTTGTCCTGATCATAATCAGTGTGAAAAGAATTTAGTAACCATCATACAGCAAAAATGAAAGTTAACATGGCTGTTCCACTTTTTTTTTATATTCATGTCCACTTATTAATTTCAATTATCCAGAATCTTGTAGTTTGAAAAATATTTATAAATTTCAACTTGCTTAAGTGGATTTTCATTAATCCATTAATCTGTCATTTGTGAATGTATAGTCTTTTAACAAAGATCATGGCCTTTTTTCTTTGGGTAGCTAATATTCAATAATTTCCCACTGAAATAGATTGAGAGAGCATTCTTCTTAAACCAATTGGGGTCATGGAAAGTATCACTGCATCAACCTCAAATAATAGTACTAAGAGGTGTCACACATCATGTTAAGCCGAAATTAAACAAACCACATTATGACTTTGTGTGATGAATGATTCCATTTATTGTAAAGTTTCTGTGGTTTGTCTTTTCCTTCCCATTACTTTCTTCAAATGTCAAGCTTCAGTGGTTGCCATAAAGAGGAAATTGAAAGGAAATAATAGGAAGGAAAATCTGTATTTTTCCAAAGTCTCTGATACTGAATTTCATTTGGTCCAAACATTGACCTGTCAAAGAGTTTCTTCGAGATTTCCTGTTTTAAAATTGTGCGATTCACATCTATTGTCTTTTGTAATCATATATTTATTTTAAAAATCATTGATAAAAATGCCTATATACATTCAATATATTCAAAAGAAGAATGTTATTTTCCACACATCACATTTTTGTACATCAAAAACATTTTGAAATTAAACTTAAGAAAGACATAATAAGCAAAGACATTTCCAGAAGGATACATAAATCTATGTGTTCTAGTTCAATATGTTGTAAAATACAGGTTCTATTTTCTTTAGAAACAAAGCATCCCTGCCAAATAAATGGAACAGTACTGATTTTTAGATGGTTTGGTCATTCTCCTGGATATCTTTTTGCTATATCTAAGGGTCTAGTATGTCTTCTGTCTGGTTTATAGTTTGTGCTTGATGAGGCACTTTATTAGCTCTCTGAAGTTACAGTTAGGTTTAAACTTCACGCATTTTAAGCATTGCTAGAGTGTCCTGAAAGCAGAATAGAAAGGCTGGATGAATCAACCCACTTACAAATAATTTAATTATATGATTTAGTTCAGTTTCATTTGTTTCCTTCAGAAAAGAATAATTCTGAACTATGAAATGTTGACCATTTTTATATTACAAATAATTTTGGATGTACTTATTTCTATTAGTATTTTAGTATTTATTTGATTTGTCAATTGCTTACAAGATAACAGGTATAAGTATAAACACAGTTTTGAATACATGAGATATATACTTATAAGAAAAATAAAAAACAATAGGACAGGGACGGTAGGCACGATTGGTGCGCTTATGCAAGACCCTTACAGGCCTCTTAGGAAATGGGTGAGGTCAATAGTAGATAGTCTAAGGTTAAAGTTTTTGGGGTTTGGGGAAGAAACCACAGAGTCAGGTAGAGTATTCCAGACATTGACCACTCTGTTGCTGAAGTTGTATTTCCTGCAATCAAGTTTGGTGTGGTTAATCTTGAGTTTGTATCTATTGTGTGCTCTTGTATTCTTATGATTGAAGCTGAAGTATTCATTTGCAGGTAGGAAATTGCAATGTACGATTTTATATACTATATTTAGATCGGACCGGAGGTGGCATAGTTCTAGGTTTTCTAGGTCTAGAGTTTCAAGTCTGGTGGCATAAGATATTCTGCAATGAGTAGAGGAGTAGAGAACTCTTCTTGTGAAATATTTCTGGACTTAATCAACTGTGTTAATATCAGATATGTAATGCTTTTTCAATTGTGTTAATATAAGATACATGATATGGGTTCCAGACTGATGAGCTTTATTCAAGTATAGGTCTAGCAAATGTTTTGTATGCTCTAGTTAGTGTGATATTACCAGAGAAGAAGCTACGTACGATTAGATTAACAACTCTTAATGCCTTTGTGGCTATGTAGTTACAGTGGACTCTAGCACTTAGATCATTTGAGATGAGTACTCCAAGATCCTTGACAAAGTTTGGATCCTCAACAAGGTCTTGACTATTTAGCTTGTATTTTATTTTCTGTTTTTTTCTGCCAACATGTCAGACAGAGCATTTATTTGTTGAGATTTGAAGTTGCCATTTGATTGACCATTCTGATACATAGTCAAGGTCTTTTTGGAGGGTAGTAGTATTGTCTGTGGTGTTGAATAGCTTTACATCATTAGTGAAGAGAACGCAGTTGCTCGTAATATGATCACAGAGGTCATTTATGTAGAGTATGAAGAGAGTTGGTCCTAAAACACTGCCTTGGGGGACACCACTGTAGACAGGTACAGAATTTGATAGGACGCTCCCAATTTTGACCATTTGTTGTCTGTTTAACAGGTATGCTTCTATCCAGTTATGTAGGCATCCAGAGATACCATAAGATTTTAGTTTTAGTAGTAGTTTGTCATGAATCAAAGACTTTACAGAAGTCTATGTAAATTGCATCTATTGCTTTGCCCTGATCGAGTTGTGTAGTCCATATATTTTTCAGTGTAAGAGTTGCAGATTACAGGATAGTTTTTTTCTGAAACCAAATTGTTTATTAGAGAGTAGGTTGTTTGTCTCTAAGTGGAGGATAATGGATTGGTTAATAATTGATTCAATGAATTTACAGGTGACGCAGCATAAAGAGATTGGTCTGTAATTTTTAACTAGGCTGGGGTCTCCCTTTTTGAAGATGGGGATGACCATGGCTTGTGACCATAGTTTTGGCAAGAAGCTGGTCCTGAAAGATTTTTCAAAGATTATGCTTAGAGGTTCAGCTATGGCAGTGGATAGCTTTTTAAAGAAGTAGGCACATATTCCGTCCGGTCCAATAAATAGGGATGGTTTTAGATTGCGCAGTGCTTTTTCAACAATGTCTTCTGTAAAATCAATATGTATTAGATCATTGTAGTTGTCTGTGATTCGACAAGGAAGTACTGGGCTTGATCCATTGCCATTTACAAATACTGAGCCAAAGAATGTGTTAAAGAGGTTTGCTTTGATGGTGTCATTGTTGCAGTCTTTGCCATTAGTCCTTTCAGGGGTGAGATGGATCTTGAGTCTTTTAGTTTGTTGTTTACAAAATTGCAGAAAGCATGGGTGAAATTTGTGCGTAGAAGGTTTTCCTCTTGTTTAATGTGATAATTGGTGCATTCAGTTTTTATCTGGTGGCATAGATTTTTGTATCGGCTTTTGAAGTTGGCAGAGTGACCAGATTTGTTTTTTTTACCAAAGTGATCTCTTTTTGGATTGAAGCTTCTTTATTTTTATGGGTAATCTGTTTTTCCCGGTTTTGGGAGTTGTTATTGGTACATATCGTTTGATGGCTCTTTTGATTTCTAGTAAGAGTATGTTGTAATGGTCTTCAGCAGTATTGTATCCAGTGAATAGAAATTGCCAATCAAGGGCAATTAATATTAATATTAAGCAATATTAATTGTTTAAATCAACCAACATATTCTGTAACATTCAAACTGGCAGAAAAAAAATGTTTCCATGATTAGTTCAAACATTAAAATGCATGGTGAATATCAGATTGCTTTGAGTTTCTCAAAAAATCAATTTCATGTGCAAACTAGACATCAATATCTAAACTAATTCTACAGATTTGTTTTTAGCCAAATTGAAAATTGATTTACGTAATTTAAAATATTAATTCCATCCTTTAAGGAAAAATAACATATCAGAAGGATTAAGAGCTTTTCATTCCCTTGCTTTCTCTGTAATCACACTGGGAGCTGCAAATGCTAATAAAGATCAGAATCTGGCTCAATGTTTCTGACTCTCAGAAAAAGATTTAGTTTTATTGTAACTTTAAACTCAGCCTACATTACATTTTAGTGGGTTGATTCATCCAGCCTTATCATAAGGGCTTAGTACTGCATGTACTTTGGAGCACTCTACCACCTAGTATAAAATAATCTTGGAAGTATAAATCACAGTATAAATACTGTGCTTGTGAATATAAAGCAAAGTGAAATGTATACTCCAAGCTTGAAGATTTTCTGTCTGTGAAATGCTTAAAGAAATAAATGTATGTACCTAACCACTTGATATTTGAAGGTAAACAGTTGAGTTGGATACCTCTAATATCTGTAAATAGGAAAATGATTGGCAATTATATCTCTCTGCTACCAGTTCTTCTCTTGATTTTATTTTGTATTCCCCTTGGCAAAATTTTAGTATCTCATGATAGGTTAGCCACTTAGGTTTGCCTGTTAATTCTTATCTATAAAATACTTCTTGTGCAACCAAGAGGTTTTGGGCTCAACCTGGATTTCATGTACTTCATAGTCTCAATACAGTATGTCTTAACATAATGATTTTTAAAATCCACATTAACCTTGACTTATCATACTGCAAATATCCATGCTACCCAAATTCCAGACTGTGTGATCAGCCACACTGATCCTCTGAATAAATTCCTACAAAATCATTCCAGTATATAAGCTGGAATGCTTGAGAACCATTGTAATCATTACAAGGATTACATTACATTATCAAGTGGTAATCATTATTTAATAAAAGTATTGACCTATATTTTTTTGTTAAAATCATATCTTGTCCCATTTTATGTATTAGTACTATATTGGCCTGTTTCCAAATCTCTGGCATTTTTTTTTCCCCTGTAGGGTAAATTCATTTTGTTTTGTAAAGGTTGTAAAAGTTCATCCACAAAACATTTATAATAAAAATCTGATAATCCATCTGGTCCAAGCACCTTTCCTGACTTAATTTTTGATACAGCTTCAGAAATTTACCTTATTATAATGGTCTGTTCATAATCTCTTATTTCTCTGCAATCCTCAGTAAATTTTATTTAAATGTCCATCTATTTTATTCAGAACAATGTCACTTCCTTTGTACAAAAATAGAATAATATTGATGAAATGCTTTTTGTTTAGCCATATTGTCCATTAATACAGTATCTCCCACTTGTAATTTCCTTGTATATTTCCTTTTTCTTTTCTTTTTGTAATTTATACACCAACCAATACTGGTTTGTTTGAAACTCTTTTTTTTTTTTTGGTTTCACATAGCTCATTTTTATTTCCATTTCTCTTACTGTTAGCAAAACTACTATCATTGTAAAAGCTTAATTTATTGAGAAAAACTATTTTCTCTGGAAATTTCTTTAGTTCATCTTTTCTCTTTATTTTATCCAAAATAGCATGTAGTTTCTCTTGACTCTTTATAGTTCATTATTATATTGTATAAAATAACCTCTAATGAAAGCTTTATTTGCACCCTAAATTATTCTTAAATCACTTTTACTTAAGCTATTTTCAAAAATTCTTTTAATTTCTTTTATAGTCCTCCGTTATTGCTTCTTTCTGTAGCAACAATTCATTTAGTCTTCATCTAAAATAACTATATTTCCTTTTAGAAATCAAACTCACAGGACTATAATCCAAAAACAGTCTTTGATAATATCTCTACTTTAAAAACCTTAGTAGCAAAATTATTTGAAAGCCAAATAACACCTATTATTTACAAAGTGAAACTTGTTATCTGGAAAACACATTGTTTGAAGGAAACTGCATTAAGTGAGTTTGTACTATGACTAATAAATTGCATTATGGCTTGGAGAGTAGCTTACACTTAGCTCATATTTTTTAATTTATGCCAAAAACTATTAGTCCAAGCAAACTTCCAAACATGTGACTAACTAGCCAGCAGTTAAATCCAATTTGATAAATGGATCCTCATTTGAAGAATATAAATTATAACCCATAGAAATTCTGGTTCATTTGCAAAAAATTAAACCTATGCATAATAATTACTTCTTTGACCTTCCTTTGTCTTGTTGTGATCACGCAAACTCATGCTGACTCCATATTTATAGTTATAATCACTTTTGAATTTCAGTTAATGACAAAAAGTGAAAGATACTGCCTTTAACATTTGCTTAATGGCTTCCTCCCAGTTATCTTGTGTGGGAGATAAAATGGTAAATAAAATTACCAAAAGCCGATTATGAGATAGCTGTTATGTTTTGAACTTTGGTTTGTTTGTGGTTTTATGCTGTTATGAACTGGTTGTGCCTTGGTCAATAAGGAAAGTGCTGTTATTATTTCTTCTACTAACTTAGTTTACAGAAGTTTCAGGCAGTCTTTTAACTATAACTTTCTTTTTCCAAGAACTTCAATTTGATTTTTCATCTTCATACTCCTTTCATTGTCTCTTAATCTCAGTAGTGACCTCACATTCTCCAAGTAAATGTCAAATCATAATAACTTCTCCACTTTGTTCTAAAAAACGTGATCAAGCTTCCCTTTTTGGAAAAATCTCATTAGTGAGAGTACATCTCTTTTTAATTGCTCCACTGAACCCTTTATGCCCTCTAGGGATATCTTCACATCCAGTGCTCACTGCATTGTCATGTTGATAGGTTTCACTTGTGACTCATCTGAAGTCTGTTTGCAATAGACCTTTCCCAGATAAGTTAAACCACAATTTTTTTTTTAAAAAAAGCAATCATTTCATGGAGTTATTTTGCTGTTAGCAGAAAGCACCCCAGTCTCCATGGACATAGATATCTTTAGTTAAGCCTCCCTTGTGCAGAAATATGCAATTGCTAGTGTGTCTTTCTGTTTTTGATAAAGACTATTTAAAGACTATTTTTGTCAGATAGATAGTGCGTTACTATTGGAAGATGTACAAATGAACAAACTAGATAGCTAAATAATAGAAATCCTTAGTATTCTGATTTATTGCTGTTTTCGCTACCTTGCTGAGGGGAACAGGCTAGAATTGACTAACTCTGACTACAACGGTTAATTTTGACAAATGAGATTAGGGAAAAATTGAAATTCATTGATTTGCAATGTGATTGACTTTACTGAACCTAATTATAATTTGATGGTTTATTATGGGACTATTATTTGATCCCTTGAACTTTATGTATTATTGCCTCAATATAAGTTAATTATAACACTGTGTTTATATATTGTAGATTAATTGTTTTTGTTGAATTTCTGTTTTATTTTAGAATTGTTGATGTAATATGCCTGTATCATTATATTTGGCATTGAGTAAAATTAACAATGACATTAATCTAGACCTTTGTAGCTGTTGACTTTTTTCTAGGGAGATAGCCTAAAATTATAACTAAGGGTTGCTTAAGAGACAGTCTTGGCTATAGTGGTAACTGCAAGAAACTGCTAGATAACTTAGTGGGACTAAAGAAATATTAGAGGTTTCAGGGACGAGTTGATAAAGCATAAACAGAGAGGAGCATAATGGGGTGGTTGGAATGAGATCTGTCTATAAAAACTGTAAGTAATAAATATTTATTGTACAAGGGCAGCAAAGGGCTGGTGAAACTACCTGAGTACATTAAAGGATAATGCCAAGAAATACAAATCACGCACAATCCTCCTTCCTTTTTCTCACTTTAAGGAGATTTTTACAAAATCTTTTGAGTCCCTCTGATCTTTGTTTTCCAACATAGTAGAAAGTTAATTCTAGCTCTATAGAAATGATGGATGTCATCCTATATTCATAGACTAAGTGTAATCAAGACATACGGTACAGATTAATTTATCAAAATTCAACTGCTCCAGTTGCTGATGATTACAACTTGGGAAAATTTGATTTTATAGTATGGGATACTTCTGTTACTATAACTATTTAGGTATAAAATAAACCTTATCCTAACTTTGTAAAGAAATCCTAGAGCAAAAATAGCTCAGAAAAACCATTATATCATTATTTCTTTTATGCTTTCTTAACACAGAATGATTCTGGAATAGAAATAATTAGAGAACATTACTGCAAGATTGAATCTGGGTCGGTTGCCTTCATTTGTGAGAGAACATTATTATTAGAACTTTAAGCTTATCTTTTCACCTAACTTTTTGACAGCTTAAGAAAATGCAAAATATTCAGACTGATTTTAAATAATATACATCTGCAAAAATATATACTGCTTAAAGTTGGGAACATTGATTCAGATAGGTGATGAGTGAAACGAACATGTCTGAAACAGCTGGGAATTCAATGATGTTTAAGACCTTGAAGCACTCTTATACAGTGAGGCATCAACTAAAATTGCATGCATGAGTATAATGAAATGCAAAAAAAATGTCATCTGTGAGAAAGGTAGTTATACAGTATATCTAGGCAGCTTCAAGTTATTCAATCCTCAAAGAAAGGTGATAAGTAATAGTTCATGAATCTTAATGTCTGAAATGTGGAATCTTGAACTAAAAATGTCAGCAACAAAAGAGGGAGCATATTTAGACCTATTTGTTTATTTCTTGTAGAAATCCATCACAGGCTGAGAAATTCTCAGAGGTAATGTCCAAATGTCTTAAATTTTCAAGGTTTAGAAATACTGGAGTAGATTATATACTATTGCTGAAATAATTTTATGGACATGTTCTGTCCTCACTACATGTTAATCAATGTGCACCTTGACATGCAGCTAAATATCCCTATGCTCCAATAAAACAGACCATGTGCGTAGATCTGAATCAGTGGTGGGATTCAATTTTTTTTTACTTCTGGTTCTGTGGGCGTGGCTTGGTGGGCATGACAGGGGAAGGATACTGTAAAATCTCCAGTCAGAGGTGGTATTTGCTGGTTCTCTGAACTACTCAAAATTTCCGCTACCGGTTCTCCAGAACTAGTCAGAACCTGCTGAATACCACCTCTGATCGAAATGCTTTATTGAAAGAACAGTATATAGTGAAACTGGGGAAAATAGGAATATATACAATGAGAACCAAATACAAGATAAGCCAAGGGTCTTCAAACTTGACAAGTTTAAGACTTGGGGAGCAACTCCCAGAATTCCTGAGCTAACATGACTGGAGAAGGAATTCTGGGAGTTGAAGTCCACAAGCCTTAAAACTGTCAAGTTTGAAGACCCCTAGATAAGTAGTATTGAGTTACTGTTGAACACAACAATTAATAATTAGAAGTAAACTAAATCTCAACAGTGATGCTCTGTGTATTGGGTGTGGGTTTGTCCTTGGATGACCATGTGCCACAGATTAAGATGGACTCTTTTTTATGCTTCTGCCTTTGCCAAATGCTAAAGGAAATGGAGTCTTGCTTCCCAGCGTGTACTTATTTTGAAAGTGCCGGCTGACCGGTAAAGAGGTTAGGTCAGCTTCAAACAATATAATTGGTTTGTCTCTCCAACCAGGGGCTAGAGAGTATATAAAAGTTATGCTAGGGCATGATAGGACATATCCATGAAATGGCTAGCAGTTGACAGTGACTGACATTTAAATAAGTTTTTTTTTTTAAAAAATGAGTGTTTCCTTGTTACGAATGCTTCTGTGTACGATTTTGTGTGCAAGCAATCCTCCTTAACAATGCATTTTGGTATGCTATTTTCAGAAAAGATAGGCTTTATTATTTGTCCTCAATATGTAGGCTTTATAATGCATTTTTTTAAAAATTGATTAACAGCATTGTAAAATTTGAAAAAGCATACTTTTCAAAGAAAAATTAAGTTTTAGTTTGCATACTGAACAGATGTTTCCTCTGTAACCTCTAGGTTTTGCAAGATGATGATTGGGACTATAAGTGATGTTTTTGCTTTAACTGTTGGAATCGCCATCTGAAAACATTCTCCAGATACTCTTGTAATACCCTGGAGGGAATCAAGCAAGTTGGAGGAGAAACTACGAACTATAGTACTATTCTGACTTGATAAAAAGACTTTTAGATATTCAAGATATTCTTAACCCTGACTATCTAAAGGAGAGAGAAAGAGTGACACTTTAATTTCTTTATCAATGATTTACAAAACAGATTGCTATAGAAAACATGTAAACAATGAATGGTGTGCCTTCAAGTTTTCCAAGGACCTTTAGCAGTAGATTCTGTTGTATTGGACTACAAGACCCTAGGGAAGCATAGAGGGAAACCACCTTCAGCTATTTGACTTATTTAGTTTACCCTATTCATCATCCTCATTTTAAAGGACAGCCTTCAGACTGTTATTGGCTGTTGCAGTATTCAGTGACTCTACCATGATTACATAAAGAAAAATGGTATAATCAGCTTCCGCTCTGACTTATCTTCAGTCTGGTAACTGAAACCAAGCCCCCTAGTGTTAATCATAACATTTATTTTATTTTTTTAATAACCATCTGCTTTGGTTGCATCATAGTCAGCAGTACTCAGGCAATAAATAATTAAATGATATAAAATAAGTGGTAGGAAGGGAAGTTACTATTGATTTTCATGGGTATGACTAAATTCCCTCCTGTACTTAATTTTTCCTCTGATAATAAAGCAGACACGGTGCTTTTCTTCTAATTTCCTTTGAATGGAAATGACTTCATCAAGATATTTCAGATTAAATCAAGTCCTTCTCTTCTCAAGTTACCCATGAGATTTGTTTAATCACTGGAGCATTCGTCTGCTTAGAGAGCAAAGGAAAAGGAAAAAATGTAAGCTCTTTCCAGATGGTGTTCAATTTGAGTAGAAATAAAGGGCTCCTATTTATATTACTGCAACTTCTGCTGGAGTTGATTAAAGTACCGAATCTCAAAAAATGTAGACTATTCTTAGTGACTTAATCACAACTAGCTTGGAAGCTGGAATTGGCTATTTCTTTTTATTTATTCTTCATGCACACTGTATCTTCCCTACGTACCATTTAAAAACAAATGAACAAGTTTTTGATCCTTTCAACCATGTGCCAAATATTCAAAATGGGATGGGACACCATTGTAATTCTTCTCAGGTACACATAACTGAGTATGGTCTGTCTGCTCACAACTTTTTAATTATCACTTTAGGCACAGAGTGGACAGCTTTTGTAAATGAGCTAAACTTTCACAGTGAACCTTCATAAATGAGCTAAATATTCACAGCAACATTCCAGTCTTTTCATTTTCAGAACAATGATTTTATAATGTCAAATCTCTTGTTTGACCTTCTGACACCTCTTTCTAACTTCACACTCTCTATTGTATAATGCAATGTTTTCAGTACTGTGTATGCCATAAATATAATATCCTTAATTTAAAAAATTGACAAATTGTTATTAAGTATTTTAAAATGTATATATTTTAAAAAAGTTTGCTGACTAGCTAAAAAGTTTAATAGAACAAATAATTCTGTTATGATAATCTTGTAAATTATAATGTATTTTCTTAAAGCTAAAAGAAGTCTCTTCGTGAGCCTATCATAGAAATTTAAAGGAGAGTGTTTCACAAATTTTTTTTACATAACAATGATGTTGTTTAAAATTAGAAAGTGGGGGTCCAACAAAAGGAAAAATATTTTTTACAGCTGACTTGGCATTTTTATCTGTATTATTGCTCTCAAAAATAAACTACCCTGCTTTAAGCAACAGCCTACTTTCTACATTCTTTAAGTCCTGGGTCAGAACGGACACAGTTTTCTCCTTCTAACATGTCTTTGAGAAGTTTACCTATGGATTAAATTTTAAATGCCTTGATTTGTTATTACTGTGTCAAAAATACTAAAGATTATTATTTTTAAATGCTATGCATACTGTACATATTTATTTTATTGAACTCTGTGTTTAATATTATTCTTTGTGGTTAATAGTCTTGAACACAATACCCATTGAATTTAAATATTCTCTGAGAGTGGGGATTGGCAGGGGATTGGTAAGCATAACATTTAAAATGTGTTTTGGATGCTACAACTCTAAACAACTGAGAGCTTTTTGGGGGAAGAGGTATAAATATTTGTCAAAAGCCCAAACTACAAGAATTGACTGTGAATTAATAAAGCATAATTAATATGACCTCCAGTATTTTATGAAGAATATATAAAAACACTTAAACAAAATTAAACAAAATATCTTAGCAATTATAAGTTAAAGGGTAGCATTCTAAGCTGATTACCATGTTTTGAAGTATGCATTAAAACAGGACAGTTTTGTGCTGCCTGAACTTTACACTCCTTGAGGTCAGTAATATGCCATAGTTTAAAATGCTTTTCATCCTTATTCATTACCTTAAATAGGTGATACTTCTTGAGACCCATTGAAACAAACAAGTGACTTTAGCACAGATAGTGTTTGAAGGACCGAGCAGTGGATTCCCAGGATAGAAAGAGATGTTGAGTTTTCCATTGTCCACAGCGTGATATACAGTGAACAACCCTGTTCAGAGTTTCTGGGCTCTGTTTCAATTTACACTGCTCATTAATGTTAAAAGTGTTTTACAGGATGCCCTAGAAAGATTTATGATATCACTTGTCAACTGGGTTTTTCTGTTTTCTACATCCAAAAAAATAGGTTAGTTTGTACATGGATAAACATGTGAACAGACATCCCAGATCAAAAAAAGAAAAAAGCAGCACTTGGAATCCACCAAAATATATTTTTCTAGATATTTGACTTCTGACCGGACAGTGGCCATTTTTCAACAAAAGGGCTTCAAAGAGAGATGCCATTATAAAACTGCTAAATAGAATTTACTGGCAAGTTTGATTACATTTGTTTAGATCTTCAGCAAGTCTAAGTCAACCTTTTTCCACTACAGATGGGAAATTAGCATAGCAACACAAGTACAGCAGAGCTATTAAGACCATCATCAGTTATTGATATTGTGAATGCCCAGTAAGCTACTTTTTGTTACCTTTGTAGATATTTCTTTCTGCAGCTGTCTTTGGTTGCTGCTTTAGCTGCTGCAGAATTATTTTAGGTTATATTTTCATTGTATTTTCATTCACTTTTGCATACATTTTGTAAAAATGAGGGGCCATATCATTATTAAAATGGATAATAATGAGTGTAATCATTATAGAACTGTGCATTTAAGAGTCTCAGAACTTGCCTTCCTTTTCACATCACTGTTTCTGATTCCCATCCCCTTTGTGCCTGCATATTTATGTATCAATACCAAAGAATAACCTTTCATATATTTGATGAAGCTGGCATGCAGGTCCTTAAAAACTATGGAAAACTATTTAATATACCACAACATTTTTGTGTCCATTTGCACAAATGGCATTTGCAATCTGGATCCTCATCCTACCTAGCTGAAGAAAAGTGTTATGTTAATAAAATTGTTAATAAAAGTGCTATGTTAATAAAATTGCTATTTGGGTAAACTAATTGGGAAAATATTTTTCTAGCAATATTAGAAATCTGATCATGAAAATCCTGTTTGAACAGTTTTATTTATTTCATCACATAATGTACCCACATTGTGTGTGTGTCTCTGCTTTTACAGAAATGAAAATCAGCACAGATGTTTAAAATATTTTTACTTAAAGAAAAGTAGGCATAACTTTCAAAAATCAGGAGGGGTTAAAAAAAAGCAAGATTTTGTAAATATAATTGTGCACAATATGAGTCCTTATGGAAAATTGTCACTTAGCCAAAATGCAATAGGGTCTCCCACACATCACAACTATATTTCTTAAAGGCTAAAGCATTAAGCATATTTAGCATAATGAAACAATTGTTGGAAAAATGAAGCTTGAAAGCTTTTTATTTGAATACTTATGAGCTTTTTGAATTTGAAAAGATTAAGTCTCTTCTGCTGGAACAGCATTAACTACATGTTAATGTTTATATTCTTGGAATAAGCAGGTCTTTGTGACCTGGCTCTAGGAAGCAGATGGAACAGGTCACTCAGAATCATTGTTACAAATAAGCTGCCTTTATGAAAGCGTGGCCAAAAATGAATGAAATACATTAGTAAGAAGAAACCCCACACACTTTTATCACAGCTGTTTGATTGCCTTTTGTTTTTTTCTTGTTAAATTTTTATGTTAACTTTAATATGATATGTTACTTGTATATACTGATAAAACAATGTTTCTTTTACTTATCTAAGCATATTTAAGGTCAGTGGTGAGATTCAAAATTATTTACTACCGGTTCTGTGGGCGTTGCTAGGTGGGCGTTGCTAGGTGCGTGTGTGACTGGGTGGGCATGGCTTTTTTGGCAGCAACCCCCCCACCCATTTTGGGGGCCTTCTGGGCTTCAGCAAGCCTTCTGGGGGGCATTTTTGCTCCCAGAAGGCTTCCTTGGGGCTTAAGAAGGAAAAAAAAGAAGCTGTGAGGGGACACAGAACCCCCTCACGCTCCATTTTGGGGCCTTCTGGGCCTCCGGCAAGCCTTCTGGAGGCACGTTTTTGCTCCCAGGAAGCTTCCCTGGGGCCC
The DNA here is from genome assembly GCF_049901715.1 of Pseudonaja textilis. Lineage (NCBI taxonomy): Eukaryota > Metazoa > Chordata > Lepidosauria > Squamata > Elapidae > Pseudonaja > Pseudonaja textilis. The sequence continues at coordinate 51,663,416 of NC_141993.1, read as the reverse complement.
AAGAAAGCAAAAAATGCAGTGTGGGAGGCGGGGGGGGGGCTGCACCCCCTCCCTCCATTTTTTGCCTTCCTGGGGCTCAGGGAAGCCTCCTGGGTGAAGCAGTAAGATAGCAAGGGAAATCCCAGCACAGCTGATCCTAGGAACAACTGATCGTTGGGAGGGGAAAAAATACCTTAAGGAGTGACTAGGCAGGGAAGAACGCAGTCAGCAATGTTGAGCATGCACACGATGTTGTGCATGCACGATAAGGACTGGCTGGGGCAGAGGGGAGGGGAGACCGGGTCAGGGGTGTGGTCAGCCAGAAGTTACTACTGGTTTGGCGACCCACACCGAATCCTTGCTACTGGTTCGCCCAAACCTGAGCGAACTGGCTGAATACCATCATTGTTTAAAGTGGACAACACTATGATTTCTTTATATTTTGCAATGCTGATAAAGATCCGTCTGAGATGCATCAGCTTAGAGAAGATTTCAATAGGCATTACATGTATCCATTATATTTCCATATAGAATTGTGAACAGTCAGAGGTTACAGATGAAAATAGAAGCAATCATCCATTCTTAGCGATTTCAAACCATATCACATATTCCTTACTGCTTTTGAAAGCTGTTGTGTCTATAGAACTGGCTGGAGTTCCCAACCAGGTCCGCCGTTCGAGCGGGAGCACCAACCGCTCCCATTGGCTGATACCGTTTGACAGCCGGCTATAAAAGGAGCTGTCAAACGGTATCAGCTGTTGCCACCAGCTGATCTGCCGAGTTAGCCTGGCAGATGCGGCAACCCTTTATTCAGCTGAATAAAGCCCTTTAAACGAACGCTCTGGCTCAGCCTCGTATCTCCGCCGCTCTACAACACTGGCGACGAGGGCGGGATACAATAAGAGGCTACCAGACGTCCGATCGCAGAGCTGGTCACTGAAAAAAGAGCGAAGCCACCGGGCGCTGAAGCCGCAGCCACCGACGCTCACCAAGAGCGCGAAATTTAAAGCCTCCTCAGCCGAGGAGACAGACGCCGCCTGACAGGCGCAGCCGCAAAACGCTCTTCTTAGAGTGCGATTTTCGAAGCCGCAGCAGCTGAGGTGACAGGCACTGCCGCCTCAAGATGAATACCAACCCGACATTCCCACCCTTCAAGCCAGCCGAGGAAACGTGGGAGTCATACAAAAACCGGTTCATCTACTTCCTCGACGCTATCGACCTAACAGACGCTGCTGAGCACAGGAAAAAATCCTTCCTCAGTTACTGTGGGGCTGCAGTTTTTGACACCGCTACAGTACTAGTTGCCCCTCGCTCTGTAAGAAACATCCCTTGGGAAGAGCTCCAAGAGATTCTTTCCAATCACTACTCACCTAAACCCTCCCAGATAGCTAGGAGGCATGCCTTCAGAACCAGAAGGCAGGCTGAGGGGGAGTCAATTAGTGAGTATATGGCAGCTCTGAGGTCAGCTGCCTTACAGTGTGGGTTCAGAGACTACCTAGAAGACATGCTATTGGATCAGATTGTCTGTGGGGTTAGGGACCTTAGGCTTCAAAGACGCTTGCTAGCCAAAAAAGACTTAACCTTAGCCTTAGCTATAGAAGAAGCCCAAGCTGCTGAGCTCTCTGCTCAATCAGCAGCTGAGATTCAAGGAACTCCTATCAGACCTAGCAGCTCCACTATTCACTCAGAGGAAGTTTCCCTTGAAGAAGACCCCATAGGCACAACAGACATAAACCACCTTAGGCAACAAAAGCCCTCACAAGAAGGAGCAGGGCAAAGAAACAACTTCACCCCCAAGCAACCTCCCATTTGCCTGAGCTGTGGGGGTTCCCACCTTAGAGCATCCTGCAGGTTCAGGAATGCCATTTGTCTAAACTGTCAGAAGAAAGGCCACCTAGCTAGAGTCTGCCAAGCAGGGCGAACCTTCCCTCAGAGACCTCAACCTACTGCTAATTTCCAAAGGCAAGTGGAAGATTGCTATACTTGCTACCACGCAGACCACACTTCCAAAACCTCTAACAAAATAAGTATTTTTGTTTTCTTAGAAGGTAAGCCTTGCAGAATGGAGGTGGACATGGGATCTGCACTTTCAATCATCTCCTGGGAGACCCTGAAGAAGATTCACCCCAGAATTTCAAAAAAGAAGCTGCAGAAATGCCACCTGACCCTGTGGGACTACCAGGGCAAGAACATCCCTGTCCTCGGGAAAGGCAAGTTTTTAGTTCAGTTCCAAGATTTTAAAGGCCATTTGCCTTTGGTGGTTGTTAATGGTGCCCTCCCCAGTCTGCTGGGACTAGATTGGTTCCCTTCCCTCGGCCTTAGCATAACTGGAATCCATGCTGTCTCAACCTCTGAAGTAGACACCCTATTCACAGACTATTCTGATGTCTTTAGCAATGAATTGGGCTGCTATTCTGGCACCCCCATCTCCTTCACTGTGGACCCCCAGGCAATTCCCCTTCGCCTCAAGCCGCGCAGGGTTACCCTTTGCCATCCGTCCAAAATTAGATTTAGAATTAGATAAGTTACTAAAGCAAGGGGTATTAGAGCCAACTGATTTTGCCAAATGGGAGACCCCCATAGTCACCCCGCTCAAAAAAGATGGCAGCGTGAGAATCTGTGCTGATTACAACACCACCCTCAATCGTTTTCTGCAGGTCAGCGCATATCCTGTCCCTGTTATCCAACACCTATTACACACTTTCGAACCTGGCACCATCTTTGCCAAATTAGATATGTCCCAGGCATACCAATAGTTCCCTGTTGATGATCAGACAGCTGAGCTGCAAACCATAGTCACTCATAGGGGAGCATTCAAATGCAAGCGCCTCCAATTTGGTGTAAGTGTAGCCCCAGGTATTTTCCAGTCCCTCATGGAAAGGATTCTCCAAGGTCTCCCAGGGGTAGTCCCTTACTTCGATGACATTTTAGTTTCAGCAGTTAACAAACCTCAGCTCATACAAAGGGTCAGAGTAGTCCTAGACAGGTTCAGGCAGCATGGCCTCAAACTCAAAAGGGAGAAGTGCACCATCGCCACTAAGCAAGTGGACTTTCTGGGCTACAGGATTGATGCCTCTGGCATTCACCCAATTGAATCCAAAGTCAGGGCTATCCACGAGGCACCCACACCAACCAACGAGACGGAGCTCCAAGCCTTTCTGGGGCTGCTGAACTTTTACGCTTCATTTCTTCCTCATAAGGCATCCATTGCAGAGCCCTTACACAGACTGTTAGACAAAGAATCCCCCTGGCATTGGGGACCCAGGGAAGCCCATGCTTTCAAATCAGTCAAATCTTTACTAACATCTGATGCAGTTTTAATCCAATTTAATCAACAACTCCCCCTGGTCCTGGCTGCTGATGCATCCCCTTTTGGTATTGGGGCAGTTCTGAGCCACAGGCTCCCAAATGGTTCTGAGGCACCAATTGCCTTCTTCTCTAGGACTTTCTCTGCTGCAGAAAGAAACTACAGCCAAATAGATAAGGAAGCCTTGGCTGCAGTAGCTGCAGTAAAAAAGCTTCATGAATTCCTATTTGGGCACCACTTTGAACTCATTACTGACCATAAACCACTCCTGGGGCTTTTGTCAAGGGACAAGCAAACCCCACAGGTTCTATCACCTAGGATGACCAGGTGGACCTTGTTCCTGGCCGCTTACTCATTTAAATTAGTGCATCGCCCTGGAAAAAACTTGAGCCACGCAGATGCCCTTAGTCGCTGCCCCCTGCCAGTTCCAGTCGAAGACCCAGCACCCATTCATGCCATTTTTGAAGTAAATGAACTTTAACTGCCTGTTACAGCTGAAGACATTGCAACGCACTCAAAAAAAGACAGGGTAATTGCCCAGGTTCTGGACTGGGTGGGAAGGGGGTGGCCTGAAACACAATACACTTCTGACTTCATTCCTTTCAAAATTCGCAAGCAAGAATTGTCAAGCCTACAGGGTTGTCTGTTGTGGGGGACAAGGGTGGTCATCCCAGCCACTCTCCGTGTGCCCATCCTAAAGGTCCTTCACGAAGGCCACCCGGGCATCGTAAGGATGAAGGCCCTGGCCCGCAGCTACGTTTGGTGGCCAGGCATGGATGCCCAAATTTCCAGCTGGGTAAGCTCGTGCCAACCTTGCCAATCTAGCAGGCCTGCCCCACCAGCAGCCACTCCTACCAGGTGGGAAAGTGCTGGGGACCTTGGTCTCGCCTGCACATTGACCTGGTTGGACCAGTACATGGAAGGACCTTCTTGGTTTTAGTAGACTCATATTCCAAATGGATAGACTTGGCCCTACTACCTTCAACAACCACTCGAGCAATTGTTAAGGCTCTAACCTGTTTGTTTGTTACCCAAACATCAAGGCTCCCTGACACACTGGTGTCTGACAATGGCCCCCAGTTCACATCTTGTGAGTCTAGTATGTACGCTGCCAACTTAGGTATCAGACACATCCTCACAGCCCCTTTTCACCCAGCTAGCAATGGGATGGCTGAAAGGGCAGTCAGGTCAGTAAAAGAGGCACTTGCTAGGTTTGGCCAGGAAAACTGGCACTCCAAACTGTCACGTTATCTTCTGAGCCAACATACAACCCCATGCACCACTACAAATAAATCTCCTGCGGAACTTTTAATGGGGAGGCGCCTTAGGACCACCCTGGACAGGCTACATCCCCATTACTGCCCAGACACCCCCCTAGGATCTGACAGTTTGGTCAGGGACTTTGCCCTGCATGACCTGGTATACGCCAGGAATTATGCAGGGGACCCTCTGTGGGTACCTGGACAGGTTGTGTCAGTTTCAGGGCCAAGATCCTACAGAGTCCTCCTAGAAGACGGACGCCTGTGGCGCAGACATGTGGACCAGCTGAGGAGGTGGTGGAGAGGCACAACTGATGGCTCCTACAACCAGCCAAGTGACCCGGTCTACCCAGCAAACACCAATGATCCAGCCTACCCAGCAACCGCCAAGGGACCAGTCTACTCAGCCCAGCCATCCAGCACTGAAGGCTCCCTGCCAGGACCGATCTACCCAGCCGAGAGTTCCCTGCAGGGCCCGATCTACCCCCGCCGCCGCCGAAAGCTCCCTGCAGGGCCCGATCTACTCAGACGACGCCGAAAGCTCACCACTGGCCCCGATCAACCCGAGAGACCGAGCACTCCCAGACGGGCCCGGTCTACCAACAAAGGACTCTGAACTCACAACCGAACGAGCCGGTCTACCGCCCCGGCCGAACGATGCGCCAGAAACGAACTGAACAGAGAGGCCTACCTGATCCACCGAAGGGCCTCGCTGACCGAGCCCGCTCTCCTACAACCTCTGAGACACTCCCCGGGGCCAAGGACTTTGTTCCAGCCATCGACTTGCCTGGACTTCGACAGTCCTGCCGCCATCGCAGACGACCAGCCTATTTGCGGGACTACGCATGCCCCTGGCCGGGGGAAAGGAGTGTTGTGTCTATAGAACTGGCTGGAGTTCCCAACCAGGTCCGCCGTTCGAGCGGGAGCGCCGACCGCTCCCATTGGCTGATACCGTTTAACAGCCGGCTATAAAAGGAGCTGTCAAACAGTATCAGCTGTTGCCGCCAGCTGATCTGCCGAGTTAGCCTGACAGACGCGGCAACCCTTTATTCAGCCGAATAAAGCCCTTTAAACGAACGCTCTGGCTCAGCCTCGTATCTCCGCCGCTCTACAACAAAAGCTGTCCAGAAATCTGTTACATATTTCCATAATATATGATAGTGTGGCTAATAAATGAGACCAGACTTAAAAAGCATATATCATGACATAGGCCAAAGGGTGTTGAATCCAAGCCTCTGCACAACAGGATCCAAAGGATTCCCCCCAAGGTATTTAGCTTCTACTTGAATGCAGTCAGCAAAGAGCCCATCACTTTCCTAAATAATGGATTCCACTGCTAAACTATTATTAGGAATGATTTTTTAAATATTTAACAAGGCAATTAACATTCATTAACATAATTAGTAAGGCAATTCTTCCATATTCTCTACTTTGAGATTAGCAGAAATATCCTGCTTGGTAGGTCGTGTACACTGGTCTGCAGTTCATTTGTATCTTGTTTTTCTTTCTTTTTTTGAAAATAGCTGCTTTATCCATTTCCCAATACTTGGAAAGCTACATTTATTTATTAGTTATAAAACCTTTTATGCCATTTCAAAGCAAACCCCACTGAAAATTAGTCTAAACTAATGGATTATTTCAGATAATCTATGTATTGCAACACTGTTCAAACAAGGAAGTTCAGCAAATTTCTTCTCTCCTCTTGGATATAATTAGTTCTGGGTCAATATAGATAATCCTTGACTTATGACCACAATTGAGCCCAACATTTCTGTTTCTAAGCAAGACATTTGTTAAGTGAGTTTTGCCCCTCTTTACAATCTTTGTTGTCACAGATCACTGCAGTTGTTAAGTTAGTCATGCGGTTGTTAAGTGAATCTGGCTTTCCCATTGACTTTGCTTGTCAGAAGGTCACAAAAGTTGATCACTTGCTCCCGGCATACTGCAACCGTCATAAATATGAGTCAATTGCCAAGTATTTGAATTTTATCATGTGTCCATGGGGATGTTACAATGGCCGTAAGTGTGAAAAAATGTTTTTCAGTGCTTTTGAAAATTTCAGTCACTTTTGTCAGTGGTGTTGTAACTTCAAAAGGTCATTAAATGAACTGTTGTAAATTGAGGACTACCTGTAGATTTTTCCTGGCTATGTCTTTATTAAGCTTAAACTACAATAAATCTTCTTCAGCCTACTATTCACAGTTGTCTATAGAGCATGTATCTTCTTTGGAAACCAAGCTAAAGTTGTATTAAATTAGTTTGGTCTTCCCTTGCTCCCCATTCCAGTTACCCATCTGCTATCCAATTTCTTTGGCCTTTTAATATAAAAAAAATGTGAATAAGTGATTGTCATTACCTTTAATCACTAAATTCATGTCATTCTAAATTTTATCTTACCTGGCATCAACTCTATAATTCTGGCCTACCTTTCTGTATTGTTTTTTTTTGTTTTTGTTTTGGTGATCTAGCCCTTCCTCCAAAATACACTAATATAATGTCTTCACTAAGCTTTTCATGCAGCCTATTTCATTTGTCTTTCTGTCTTCTTCCCCAGGTCCCTTATTGATATTATTCATAACTGGGCTTTTTACTTGAACCACTACTGTCCTGAGCCAATTTTCACATTGAAAATTGCAATCCTACTCAATCTACTGCAATCCTACTTTAAGATATCAAAATAAAATATTTGGACATTTCTCAAATAAGTACAAGCTGTCAAAAAGGTATGATGAAATATGGTAATGATATCTGAAGAGTGCATGATATGGATTAGTAATTGCCAATACTACAACACTAATGTTGGCATATAATGATTACCATTGTTAATCATTAATTGCTAATTGTTAATTGACCATTAATTAATAGTTGTGTTGGGAAAGCCAAAGATTTCATGCAAAATATGCCCTCAAATTTGTTAGAAATAGATATGGATATAGATAGTCCTACAATATATTTGAGACAAGTTTAGAAGAGTTTAAAAAATGGAATGACATAGCATTGCCAATCCTCATGAAGATTTGGGAATTCTTATGCATCTTAATGTCTTACATTGTGATTTAAGACCTATAAGTATCTGATTTATTACATATAATTATTCCTTGAGGTGCTGGAGGGATTATCATTAAAAAGAAACTATATTTCATTTTTTAATAAGAATACAATAAAATTCAAGTTTTTATAGGGAGATGTTTAATGAAATAAGATCAATAACGAGGGATGGAATACTTATCAAATTTTGGCTTCTTACATACATTCATGACCACTTCCTTGAGGTTAACCATGGAATATAGTTCCTTGAAAAATGCTGCCAGTTCTTCTATTTCTTATCTTGAATATTACAGTTCAGTCACTTCCTCTGTAGCTGATATGTCTGTGTTTCTTCGCTTTTTCTAGCCTGATATCCTAAGAATGTATTTGTTATTTGCATGTTCAACATTCTTTTCTTCAGCAAATTTTATTTTCTTTTGTAATTTTTCTATTACCAATAAAAGAAGAATGTTGAAAATGCAAATAAGCAAATACATAGGTAGGATATCATAGCAAATAACAAGCAATTGTGGCTTCACTTTTCATCTGTTGCCTTATTTTTCAGTTGTCTGTGATGACCTAGGGTGTGGCACGAAGGCAACACAGTCGCATAAGTAAGAAGAGTCCCTTTAATACTTCCAACTTTGACCCCTATTTCCAGGTTATCTTCTACTGAAGAAAAAACTTTCCCAAGAATAGTCTTTAAATGGAGGAAATTCAGTCCAAAAACAAAGTATATACAAACTGTTAATAAAAATCCACATAAACCATGCTGCAGTAATTAACTTGAAAAGCAGGATAAGGAATTGCAGACTTGAAAGGCCAGAAAAACATGCACAGTTGGGAAAATGCCAGGACCCCAGATAAGCCTCAACAATACCAGATAACTCACGATTTGCTCTCAACAATTTGCGGTGCGCAGCCTCCCTTTTTAAACAGTGTGTTCTCAGTTGTAGCTAATGAAGGGAATCAGGGCCCTTTCCTCCTCTGTAAGCCATGCAACTCATGTTGGTCCCTTCTCCATTCCTCCCTGCGTGCCCTAGGATGAAGAGGGGGTGAGCCTGGATCTTCCTCTGAATTCCATCTGCCTTGCTCTACTTCTCCCCTGCTCTGCCCAGCCGGACTTTGCCCTTCCCCAGTCAATGGAGCCACACTCCCACTCCCTGTCAGCTGTTCGGCCTCCCCCTCCGATTCCCACAGGGCATGACATTGTCTTTTGATTAGTTTTGTGCATTTGTTCTAATTTTCTTATTTTGGTATGTCACTGTTCTTTCCGTTTATTATATTCTACCTTTTATTTTGCTTCTAGATTAATAAAAAAAATCCTTCATATTTTCTGTACATGTTTCTCAAATGATGCTATTAGAGATTTATTTACAAGTTTTTTGAAGAAAATTAAATTTCTCTTTGCATTTCTGTAGAACATTGTTCTGAAATAGCAAGCTGCACAGAGGTGGTATTCAGTAGGTTCTGACTAGTTCTAGAGAACCAGTAGGAGAAATTTTGAATAGTTTGGAGAACTGGCAAATACCACCTCAGACTGACCCTGTTCTCATCTATTCTCTGCCTCCCGAGTTCCAGCTGATTGGATTTTTTGCCCTGTATAGGAGAAAGGAGCTGGAAAACAGGTTGGGGGGGGGGATTTTGCAGTAGCCTTCCCCCAGGAGTGGGAAGGGAATGGGGATTTTACAGTATATTTCCTCTGCCAAGCCCACCAGGCCACATCCACAGAACCAATAGCAAAAAATTTTGAATCCCACCATTGAAGCTGCATCAGAAGAGTAGATTCAGAATCTCTGAAATGCCATACTGTATTATTAGAATTGGATTGTGGTCTGCATACATCATAGAGAGAATTAGTATTTCTTTAATAAATGGCATTAGAACCTAGGAAAACCAACATCTGTCTAGTTTTGAGTATGGCTGATGTTTGCTGAGAGAAAAAATGTAATATGAATGTATCATATGCCAATTCACTCATCTATTGGAAAAAATCTTTTTGTGGAAGCTTTCCAACTTTTCGCCCTTGAAACAAATTGTCCCAATTTAAAATCTAGCATTCTATTCATGCCTTCACAAACAAATATTTCACCTTCTTCCATTCTTGCCTATTAACTTTTGAAAAACATATTTGGTAAAATTATTCTTTATTTTTATTTGGAGCATAAATGGAAGCCAGGATTGCTATTTTACCTTTAATTTTTTTCCAATGTCTTAAAAGCTGAGGACTTGATATAAATTGTTATTCCACTTTTCCTGGCTTCCTCCATGGCTCTATATTTTGTCCTTTGCTTTAAGAAATGAAAATGTCCCATTATATGTCCTTTTTATTTTTGTAGACAAATGATATCATTTTGATTTTTTAAATTTGTTAAATATTTTTGTTCTGATTAGACATTCAGCCTAATTAATATTGTCTCCATTTTGAAGTCAGTTCAGTACTGTTGCTGTATCCAGTTTCCAGCAGGACTGGCAGGATTTTATTTTGTAAATGATAAAATGAATTCCATATGTTTTGAAAAAATAATTTTAAGTTGACTTATATAAGAATATAGAAACTGTTGTATGTATTGCAATAGAACATCAAGGATGTTTCTAAGGATGGCTGCTATCAAAACAGACAGAAAAATAGCAGCCATCTTTAGAAACCCCAAAGATAAAATTGACCTGGAAAACCAAGGCATATACGAAGTCCCCTGTGCATCAAGCCCAGCCACATACATTGGACAGACCAATAGAAGAATAAGTAACCACCTGGATGAACACAAAAATGCAGTAAAAAAGCTGGAACACAATTCCTCACTAGTCCAACACATGAAAGCCACAGGTCATAGCATCAACTTCAATGGCACCAAAACCCTAGCCACTATAGAAAACCCCAAGCCACAGAATTATCAGAGAAGCCTTAGAGATTGAAAAAAGACATGAAAGCATGAATAGAAGGGATGATTCCACCAGACTGTCAATCATTTGGAAGCCTGCACTCACAAACAAAAAAATCTCCACACCACTAGCTAAGCAAACACATGGGCACAAACAGATCCCCCCTGATACCTCCAGCTCAAACACACCCCAACCAGACACCCAGATGAAACCTAACTTCCTAACAAATGATAGCCGTCCATTTACTCGGAGCCAAGCTGCACTAAAAGCCTCCAATACAGGAACACAATGTTGCCAGCCAATCAAGACACAAAAAGAGCCACAAAACAGACAGAAGATATTAGAAACACCAATCAAGCAGAACACGGCAAATTCCAAGACCAATAAACACAGACCAAGACTCCCAACCAATCAGGATGAAGAAAAAACCATTCTGGCACAGCAGTAGGCTAGCCCCAAATTTAAAACTGAAACAACTGTAAAAGTCTGACTCACAGACGAACACTATTCAGAAGCCTGATGATGGCAGATGAGAACAAAGCTGAATACCATATATATATATATACATATACATATACATATATATATACATATATACATATACGGATCTTTGGTTGTTCGGGTTTTCTCCCGCGTAAGATTCGAAGATGAGAAGCACAGAGCCGGAGACAGAAGCCTGAAGATGATGAATGAGACTTCATCGAAACGTTGCCTAGATACTTCGAATCTTACGCGGGAGAAAACCCGAACAACCAAAGATCCACATACAAATACCCGCGAGAACCTCAGAAAACATATACATATATATATATATATGGATCTTTGGTTATTCGGGTTTTCTCCTGCGTAAGATTGGCAGTATCTAGGCAATGTTTCGATGAAGTCTCATTCATCATCTTCAGGCTTGTGTCTTCGGCTCTGTGCTTCTCAGAGTGATGTGAGCTTGAGCTGCTTCTTCCTTTTAACTGCTAGTGGAGTTGTGACTTGATTGGGTGGGGGCTTGGCTGTGTTCTGATTGGGTGGGGGTGTGTTCTCATTGGTAGGGGGTTTAGCTGCGTTCTGATTGGTTGGGGAGGTTGGCCGTGTTCTGATTGGCTGGAGGCGTGTTCTGTTCAGGTGGGGGCTTCGTTGTGCTCAGGTTAGTCTTAGTTGCTGGGGGATTTGAGCTGGTGAGCTGTGATCCTGCTGTTTGGCTTCGAGTTCTTGATCATGCTGCATCTTCATGGTGGGTGTCAGTTTGCTTCATGTATGGCTCGGAGGGGTTTGAAGTGGGTAGTGATGCAGCTGCAGTGTGGCTTCTGGTCCGTGGTCATGTCTCAACTTTTGTGTGGGTGTGAGTCTGCTTTCTGCGTGGAAGTGTGGTGGTGTCAACTTGTGTGGCCCTCATGGGTGTGGGTCTGGTGTCATTCTTCATGTTAGGTACTTGTCTATTCATGAGGGCAGGTTTCCAAATGGCTGGTAGGCGGGAGGTGTCATCTTGTTTATTCATGCTGTGTGGGCGTTTTTCTATCTCTGTGGCTTCTCTGATTATTCTGCTGTTGAAGTGTTTGGTTTTGGCAATAGTTCTGGTATTTTTAAAGTCAATCTCATGTCCTGTGGCTTTGAGGTGTTGGACCAGGGAAGAGGTCGGTTCTTCTTTTTTGATTGAGTTCTTATGTTCTTCAATGTGTGCACTTATTCTTCTGTTAGTTTTTCCAATGTATGTGGTGGGGCAGGCAGTGCAAGGGATTTCGTATACTCCTTGGTTTTTGAAGCCAAACAGCAGGATCACAGCTCACCAGCTCAAATCCCTCAGCAACTAAGACTAACCTGAGCACAACGAAGCCCCCACCTGAACAGAACACGCCTCCAGCCAATCACAACACGGCCAACCTCCCAACCAATCAGAACACAGCCAAACCCCCTACCAATGAGAACACACCCCCACCCATATCAGAACACAGCCAAGCCCCCACCCAATCAAGTCACATCCCCACTAGCAGTTAAAAGGAAGAAGCAGCTCAAGCTCACATCACTCTGAGAAGCACAGAGCCGAAGACACAAGCCTGAAGATGATGAATGAGACTTCATCGAAACGTTGCCTAGATACTGCCAATCTTACGCAGGAGAAAACCTGAATAACCAAAGATCCACATACAAATACCCGCGAGAGCCTCAGAAAACAAATATTGCACCTCTACGGGGAGGAAATTTTCACAGGTACAGGCATGCAGGTCTTGGCATGTTTTTGTCTTTTCCCGTGTAAGATTGAGAGTATCTTGGCAATATTTCGATGAGGTCCCACTCACCATCTTCAAGCTGGTGCTTTCAGCTTTGTGCTTGTGCGAGCAAAGCATGATCGGAGCTGCCATCTCCCTATATATACTGGTGGGGAGGTTGGCTGTGTTGTCATTTCTTGATTGGTTGATGGAGTTGATGTTTGCAGATCTCTAAACCAATCACTTCTGTGAAATCAAACTGTCCACTTAGGTAGCAACACTGATTGACAATCAATTTCACATGCCGTTGTGCAAATGGAATAGACAACAGGTGGAAAGCATAGGCAGTTAGCAAGACATCCCCAATAAAGAAGTGGTTCTGCAGGTGGTGACCACAGACCACTTCTCAGTTCCTATGATTTCTGGCTGATGGTTTGGTCACTTTTGAATGATGGCGGTACTGTCACTCTAGTGGTAGCATGAGATGGAGTGTACAACCCACACAAGTGGCTCAGATAGTACAGCTCATCCAGGATGGCACATCAATGCGAGCTGTGCAAGAAGGTTTGCTGTGTCTGTCAGCGTAGTGTCCAGAGCATGAAGGAGCTACCAGGAGACAGGCCAGTATATCAGGAGACATGGAGGAGGCCATAGGAGGGCAACAGCCCAGCATCAGTACTGCTACCTCCACCTTTGTGCAAGGAGGGACAGGAGGAGCACTGCCAGAGCCCTGCAAAATGACCTCCAGCGGGCCACAAATGTGCATGTGGCTGCTCAAACGGTCAGAAACAGACTCCATGAGGGTGGTATGAGGGCCTGACGTTCACATGTGGGGATTGTGCTTACAGCCCAACACCATGCAGGACATTTGGCATTTGCCAGAGAACACCAAGATTGGCAAATTTGCCACTGGTGCCCTGTGCTCTTCACAGATGAAAGCAGGTTCACACTGAGCACATATGACAGATGTGACAGGGTTTGGAGACGCCATGGAGAATGATCTGCTGTCTGCAACATCCTCTAGCATGAGCGGTTTGGCAATGGGTCAGTAATGGTGTGGAGTGGCATTTCTTTAGGAGGCCGCACAGACCTCCATGTGATCGCCAGAGGTAGCCTGACTGCCGTTAGGTACCGAGATGAGATCCTCAGACCCCTTGTGAGACCATATGCTGGTGTGGTTGGCCCTGGGTTCCTCCTAATGCACGACAATGCTAGACCTCATGTGGCTGGAGTGAGTCAGCAGTTCTTGCAAGACGAAGGCATTGATGCTGTGGACTGGCCTGCCCATTCCCCAGACCTGAATCCAATTGAGCACATCTGGGACATCATGTCTCACTCCATCAACCAATGCCACTTTGCACCACAGACTGTCCAGGAGTTGGGGGATGCTTTAGTCCAGGTGTGGGAGGAGAACCCTCAGGAGACCATCCGCCACCTCATCAGGAGCATGCCGAGGTGTTGTAGGGAGGTCATACAGGCACATGGAGGGCACACACACTACTGAGCCTCATTTTGACTTGTTTTAAGGACATTACAATCAAAGTTGGATCAGTCTGTAGTGTTTTTTTCCACTTTAATTTTGAGTGTAACTCCAAATCCAGACCTCCATGGGTTGCTAAATTTGATTTCCATTGATAATTTTTGTGTGATTTTGTTGTCAGCACATTCAACTATGTAATGAACAAAGTATTTAATAAGAATATTTCATTCATTCAGATCTAGCATGTCTTATTTTTGTGTTCCCTTTATTTTTTTGAGCAGTGTATACACACACACACACAGAACCTGAATGTTGATATGATGAAGTTATTTTTAAACATATCAGAAAGTTATCCTTAAGCCCTTTGCTTACTCAGTTAATACTTTGATGGGATGAAAACATTGCCATCTGTTTCTACCTGTGAGAGCATGCAGACTTATTTTAATGAAATGACATGCTGTGATTGTGTTTGGCTTGTCCAATCATCCCGATGTGCAACAGCTTAGTGGAAACTGTGCACTGATCATCATAATCCCACACTGGAATTTATGGCAATGAATATATAAAAAGACTTATAATGTTTGCCATTGGAGCAGCAATGACAAGGCACCATTGGGGCTTTCATCTGACAGCAGGAAAAAAGATTTGTACCTTTTTTCCAGACAATGTGAACCACAGTAGAAACTCAGAAAGCACATATGTTTTCTATGCTAAAGCAGTGGGCTACATGTTAAGAAGAATTGCTTTTATTCATAAAGAGCATTATTCCAAGAATACAGAAAGCTGCATATCTTGGTCACCTGAATCACAAATTCAAATTTCAGGTTAAGAAGACTTGATACAAATGTTCAGTACAAAATTAATTGTATAATAGAATATTTAATTTCAGATTTAAGACTATATATCATAGCAAGAGAGTAAGTGTGTCTTCATGAGTCATTATAATACCTTTGTTGTGTTTTGTAGCAAAGATATACTTCGTTGTGTTTGTAGCAAATATATACTTGCTCTCTGCCCAAGCAGGGAGATTTTTTGAGGTTTTCCCTTCCTTCCTTCCTTCCTTCCTTCCTTCCTTCCTTCCTTCCTTCCTTCCTTCCTTCCTTCCTTCCTTCCTTCCTTCCTATAATTAATACTACTGGTTAGAAAGAAACCATCCAAGTTCCCATTTATCTTCAAAGTTAATTTTAAGTGTATACAACAAAGATTAGGAGGTTTACTTTAAACATTTTTGAAAGAAACCACATTTGTATTAAAAGGGGAGCTGGACTCTATTTTGTACAGGATGTCTGCCTGCTCCAAAGAAGATAATTGGCTTGAAATATACTGTATGTGTAAGAGATTAAGACATCTATATTTTTTTTAAAGAGAGCTATCCATCTTTCTTCATATTCTTTTTAATTAGCAAATATTTCCCAGAGCAAGCAATATCTTGTAGCCAAATTCAAGAAAGGTCATAGAGGATGAGGATGAAATAAATTCTTCCATAGAAGTTCTCAAAAGTGTAATAATATATTTCTACTGCCAATTTTTCAGCAACCTGGCATGCTGGTAGCAATCAACATGAACTCCTGGTTAATTTATTGTGGGTTGAAAAAAAGGTAGGTAGACATGTTTTTAATAACTTTTGTGTGTATCTGGAAAAGTTAAACAATATTTTGTTTTGACAAATTACAGGATACTTAAACCAATAAAGGCATTGTTTCATCAAAATATGGACAGTTTAAAACTTTTCAGTGGAGGGAATGCTTTATCTGAAATAGAAGCTAAACACATTTTCCATTTTCTATATACTCCTATTGACCATTGTGCTAAATTTAGTCATAACCTTTACATCAATAATGATATTTAATAATATTAATAATTTGCTTCTTCATAACAGGTTTATTAAGACTTTTATAGTAAGTATAGGCAAAGCAAGTCCATTACAATTCTAGGAGCTGTGCTGCAGATAAATAAAAGTTTTCCTATATTAAATGAATTTTGGAACTATGTTCACATTTCTGTCCATGTGTGTCACCCAAACAAACCTTGTACATAAAATGTGTTTGCATCATACAGCTCTATAAAGCAAGACCAAGAAAAGCAACAAGTACTTTTATTCAAATCTTTATGTCTTCTCTCTCTTTTTTCTTGTTAACAGGCAGATTAACAGAGTTGGAAGGGACCTTGTAGATCATCTAGTCCAACCCTCTGCCCAAGCAGCAGACCCTACATCATTTGTGACAAATGGCAGTCCAATCTCTTCTTGAAAGCCTCCAGTGATGAAACTTCCCCAACTTCTGAAGGTAAGCTGTTCCACTGGTTAATCGTTCTCACTGACAGAAAATTTCTCCTTATTTCTAGGTGGAATCTCTCCTTGATCAATTTCCATCCATTGTTCCTTATCTGACCTTCAGGTGCCTTGTAAAATTGCTTGACCCCTTCCTCTCATGGCAGCCCCTCAAATATTGGAAGACCGTTATCATGTCTCCCCTGGTGCTTCTCTAGACTAGCCATGCCCAGTTCCTGCAGCCATTCATCGTATGTTTTAGTCTCCAGTCCCCTAATCATCCTGGTTGCTCTTCTAGGCACTTTTTCTAAATTCTCTTGCTGATTCTTATTTCTTAAAAGTAAATAACCACCATAAACAAGGTTTCTAGGGCATTGTCTACTGATAGAGTTTGAAGTGATTACTGACTTCAACATAAACCAGTGCCATGGATTTGTATCTTGCATCTTTGTACTCAAACATCCTGGTAACTTTTATACTCCACTCAACCATGCCAAAATTTCCATTCTGAAAATAGAAGACAGGAAGGCTGATTGTCTATCTAAGTGGCCTGATAATTTTATAATGAAGGGCAATTACTTGTTTCCTATTTTAAATGGAGATGATTATCCTTTAGTATTAGCATTCATTTGAAAAGTTCTAGTTATGCAAAGAATTGAGCTAGTGAGTAAACATGGAAAGAGATGAAGTAGGTGGGATAAGATGGGGTGGGTGAGGTGAATGGAATGAAATGGAACAAACAGTTAATTAGGACTGATTAGTTTTGTAAGTTGATTATATATCTGTCTGGGGTTAGCAACAGATCCCAGTAGAAATAGATAACAGTACTTTGGTTGAACATAATAACCATGTTCAGAATGACTTATTCTGTTACTTTTTCGGTATCTTTTTGGTTTCTTTAGTATATTCTTGGATTTATCTCAACTAGTGCAGGAAGCTGATTCACAATATTCTAATATAACCACAGTATTCTAATACAACCATTTTTTTTAAAGCAGATTTTTAGAAACATTAAGTCTATTTTCATTTATTCACTCAGTCATTACACTAATCCAGTTCTACCTCCCAGGAAGTCAACCATTCAGGTCAAGCCTTGCTGAGCTTCAGCTCTGTAATAGCATCAATCTGTAGTTATATATTATTGGGAATATGAGTACTACTAATACAATCACAAATTATTGCATTGTGAATTCCCAAGAAATAAAATGCTGATGTGCATGGTTTTTGTTCTATGATATTAAATAATTCTACTCTCATAAATGTCCAATGTAACATGGATGCTCAAAATCCCTTAATTTTTCCCTCAGGAAATAAATTTCTAAAGCTCTTGCTTAATAAAGGTTCATGGTATGTATATCTGTATATCAATTGGATTTTTACAATGCATTTTTAAAATGCATTTATTTAGGAGAAATAAATGTTTAAGTTTGATGGGCTTTGATTGTAGTTTTGGAAAGACACTGTTAAAAAGAATCTCCCCTCATTTCCATGTAAATATCTTTGCCTGAACTTACATATAGTGGTAGCAGTGGAGAAGCAGTTTATTAGGCAAAATCATTGTTTGTGATATAGATGATAGATGGATGGACGGACGAGCGGGTAGATGGATGGATGGGCGGACAGATGGACGGGTGGGTGGGTGGATGGGTGGATTATAGAAGAGATAGATAGACAGACAGACAGATGAACATTTCAACAAAATGCATTGTTTTGGAAAATTAGGAAGGCACACCACAGAGCAAAGACATATATGCTCCAGTAAACCAAGTTCATTTCTCTTGTACAGATTGCTCCCTGGATCCTAGTTTGATGTTCAAGGATTGTTTCATAAGAGATTATTTGCTCTTATGAAACAATGCAATGATGCATACATCATAGATATGATTAAACCTGAGGCCTGCTATACTCTATCTTTCTAAAACATGTTATTTTACAAAATCATATTTTATTTAAGGTGTTTAAGTGGCTGACAGATATATTGCTCACCAAGTGAGCCAAGGTGTTAGGGTTGTGAAATTTGTTTAATATGGTATGAAGACTGCATCTTTGCCTGATAATTGGAAGAATCTTATTATTGTTCCTCTATAAAAAGGAAAAGACTTCAAGTATAAATACCACATATGACAAGGTATATTTATTTATTGAATGGAAATGAGAGGTGACAGTGAGCAAAATTTGGGAAGAATAATGTGATTTTATATTGGGCTCAGAAGGTACCAATAAGATTTAATGATGAATGAATGTACTTTTCATTATATACTAACCTCAACATAGAATAGCATGATGGTTTTATATATATATATATATATATCCAACAGTTTTTCCTACATATTCACAGCACTCTAGACAAAATAGTGGCCTCACAACAGCTCTTAATGTAAAATCTGTTCACTCTCTCCTTAGAGGATAAAAGGACAAAGGGAATGCGGGGAAGTATGGAAAGGTTTTACACAATTTTTTGTGTCTCAGATGATATTTAAATATTGATTTTCTTGAATTTATTGTTAGGATAATTAGTTAAGTCTCTCAAGGGTTGATATAAAATTTTAAGTTGCTTTTAGGTAAGGTGAATGCTTTTATTCTTGTCTGTGTATACTGCCTTTGTTAGAGCTGAAATAGAATAAAAATTTTTTTAAAAAGGATGATATTTGTTAAATGAATTTCCAGAATGGTTGTACAGATATCAGGACATACATAATTTGAAAATCTTTTCCCAGGAATAGTATCAAGTATGAAATAGTTTTATGCAATTATTTTTATTTTGAGCTGTGATATGGACAAAGAAAAGATTATGAGACAAATGAATTTATTTTGCTTGAGCAAACTCATGGGTAAAATGTATATTGGTTATACAATATATAACATGCTTTCTTTTTTTCAGTAATGTTTGGGTACAAACTGGATAGTTGGGAAAACATAACAATCTCACCTATTATAAAGGAATTGAAGATTTTTAATTCTTATTTATTGGCATTAAAAGACAAACCTCTCTCAAATTGAGCTAGTGACAATATGGATATATCCATTAAGATTTCTTGATAACTATACCAAAGTGTTTTGCCAGTGTCTTCTTCACAGATGTTGTTGTTGTTATTTTTAAATTTTGCATTCTACAAATGCAAAATTTGGTCTACAGCCAGGGGATTTTTTTTGGCACTCTCACAGGAAAATATTGTAGTGTCCAAGTCAACCTCTGCTTAGTTTTTGCATGATCAGTCAAAATCAATTGTCATTGAGCAACATATGCCAGGTTTGTATTTCAAAATCTTCAGGATGTTGGGCATGGTATCACAATTGAAGCCCCAAACCTTTCATATGTTTATCATAAATGGGGGGGCACTTTTATAATAGAATAGAACAGAATTATTTATTGGCCAAGTGTGATTGGACACACAAGGAATTTGTCTTGGTACATATGCTCTCAGTGTATATAAAAGAAAAGATACATTTGTCAAGGGTCAAGAATCATAAGATACAACACTTAATAATAGTCATAGGGTACAATAAGCAATCAAATCATACTAGGAAATAGTCAATAACTATTGTTAGATACAAGCAACAAGGTTACAGTCATACAGTCACAAGTGGACCAGGGTGGGTGATAAGGAGTGATGAGAATATTAATAGGAATAGTAATGCAGACTTTGTAAATAGTTGGACAGTGTTGAGGGAATTATTTGTTTAGCATTCAGGAAAAAAATGTCCTTGTGTCTAGTTGTTGTGGTGTGCAGTGCTCTATAGAATCATTTTGAGGGTAGAAGTTGAAACGGTTTATGTCCAGGATGTGAGGGGATCTATAAATATTTTCACAGCCCTCTTTTTGACTCATGCAGTATACAGGTCCTCAATGGAATGCAGGTTGGTAGTAATTGTTTTTTCTGCAGTCCTAATTATCCTCTGAAATCTATGTCTGTCTTGTTGGGTTGCAGAACTAAACTAGACAGTTATAAAGGTGCAGGTGACAGACTCAATAATTCCTCTGTAGAACTATATCAGCATTCCTTGGGCAGTTTCTGAGTTGGTGCAAAAAGAAAATTCTTTCTTGGGTTTTTTGATGATGTTTTTGATGCTAGGTGTCCAATTTAGGTCTTGTGATATGATAGAACCTAGAAATTTAAAGGTCTCTACTGTTGATACTGTGCTGTCTAGTATTGTAAGAGGTGGTAGTATGGGAGGATTTCTCCTAAAGTCTACCACCATTTCTACGGTTTTAAGTGTGTTCAGTTCCAGATTGCTCCAATTACACCACGAGGCAAGTTGTATGGCCTCCCATCTGTATGCGTATTCGTTGTTGTCTCGAATGACACCAATCACTGTTGTATTATCTGCAAACGTCAGTATTTTAACAGTTTGAGATGCAGTCATTGGTATATAGGGAGAAGAGAAGTGGAGAAGACATACAGCCTTGGGGGCCCCCTGTGTACAGTATCAGATGTGATTCTGCCTAGCTTCACTTGATGCTTCCTGTCTGTTAGGAAGCTTATGATCTACTTACAAGTGTGTTCAGGTACCGCTAGTTCAGCGGTCGCCAACCAGTGGGCCGCAAGAAAATTTTGGTGGGCCACAGACAAATCTCACCCCAAGAGCACCCCCCAAGCAATTAATCCAGGCTCCGCAGAAACACAAGTGCTGCATCGCCTCCATGGCCCACAGAAACCCACCCTGCCCATTCACTCCTTACCTGGTAAAATTGCCTGCTAAATTTCTATTTTTCTGACCATCATCTGTTCTCTGTGCTGGGAGATTTAGATTAGCTAGGAAGCAGAAAATGGTTGGATTTCTTACTTTCCCAGCTAGTCTTTAGATGTTTGGCTCTGCTTTTAAGTATAGCCGAACCTCCCTTAGGACTGAAGGTTTGCTTGCAAACAAATTCAGTGCAGACTCACGGCAAGCAAATTTGAGAGAATGAGCTAGCTGATGGCAGATAGATATAGATAGATAGATAGATGATAGATAGATAGATAGATAGATAGATAGATAGATAGATAGATAGATAGATAGATAATTGAATGATTCTATGAGCAACTCAATCTGCCTGCTTTGCCTGATTTTGGGTAAAAGTTTCTCTTTTTTAATAAAAAAATTCAATATTTATACAATATTTATAATATTTACATACAAGCCATGCCCAGCCAGTCACATGACCACCAATCCACACCCACAAATTAGGCCACACCCACAGAACCAGTTAGTGGTCCCTGGGATCTAAAATTATGAGTTTAGGGGTCCCAGAGGTCCAAAACGTTGGCAACCCCCATGCTAGTTGGTTTAATTTATTTAGAAGAGTGTCTGGAATGATGGTATTGAATGCTGAACTGAAGTCTTGTGTAGGTATTTGGAGGTTCAAGGTGTTGTAGGATGTAGTGCGGAGCCATTGTTGATTCTGTATCTACCATCTTGTGGGTTTTGAACTTTCATTGTGGACATTAATGCTTCTGTTTGCTATGACTTATTAGTATTAATCTTTGTTATATTGCAAAATAATTTGGTTTTTTGGTTACAAGATTTCTGCTTTAAACACAGACAAATTTCTACTTGTTTCTATCATCTTAAAGTTAAAAGATAAGTTGCTGAAGGCAGCACTGGGAGAATATAATATCCATGGCATATTCTTAAAACTTATTTGTTAGGTTCAGGACTCAAATTCACTTACGGAATTTCCCAGATTTTAAAACACTTAATAACAATGGGTCCAATTATAGACAGTAACATACAAACCTAGGATTATTCCAATACTTGGTAGTAAATTCCTTTTCTCTGGCAGGATGTCAGGTTGGACAATTGCCAAGACTAGCTGTTTCCTTCACTGCCTTTTGAATATCAGTTTTACACTTTCTGACCTATGTAAGGTGTTGATTGAATTTAGTGTGGCAGATGGTATCGTAACTCATGCACCATCATACTGATAGCTTCTGCAGTAAAGGTTCCTCTAAGTTACAGAGTTCACTGATAGTGAACTTATATTGGACAAGCATTTCTCGTGCTGGCTTCCTTTCTCCTATAAATGAACAGTAGGACCAAGAACACCAAGCAAGATTAGGTTTTCCAGTTATGATTTATATTAATTGGTTGCTTAGGGGTTTGATTCAGAACTACTTGAAGACAAAGATGTTAAGTCAGTAAGAATCCAGAAAGCTTCAACATTTCATTGCCCTAATCAGTGTTTTGCTCTGTATTTGAAAGAGATCTGTACTAAGTCATATTTATATGTACAATTAGCTCTTTTTGTGAATTTATGAGTATTCTGGCAATGTATACTATTTAATTGTGAACAGCTCATATGTGAATGGATGAATGAATGAAAACTTGCAAATAGATTGAAACAGGACCAGCTGAGGATGGGGACATGATGCAATGGACATTGTTTCACCAGGATTGGTAAATGCTTTCTTAAGTTATTTAAGCCCATGCTTATGTAAGCTTGTGTATAGTGATAATATCAAGCCCCTTTGTCTTTTCTTGACCTCTTTTTCAATTTCTAAGCAATCCAATGATTCATACTATCAGATTGAGGAAAGACTATGAAAAAGTAATGAACTGGAATATCAACAGCATTGTAGGAATATTGAGCCAAATGCAAAGTTCCTGGAAAATCTGCAGACAATTCAAAGTAAATCAATGACAGGAAAGATGTCCTGCCTGAATACAGCATAAATTCCTTGTGACAAGTGCCTGACCAAGAATGACCAAGATATCACAACTGTATAGAGGAATGTAAACAAAGAACTACTTCAGAACATTTTGAGAAAAGCAATAATAAAACAGTGTCAATTTCTCCATAATAATGATTATTTATCATGGACAGCAACATCACTAAGTCCTTAAAACCTCTGTTAATGCATAGCAATATCAGTGAACAGTCTTATATAATGACCCCCAATTACGTATCTTCAATAATTCTAAGAAACAAAATAAGAACTATCATTGCAGATTCAGGAAAAGTATATTGTTGCACCTTATGAAATTCTTGAATAGCCAAGAGACTTTATTATATAATATGTCCTTTAAACCTCTTTCTCATAAAACAATTTGAGTTAGGTTATTGTGTTCCACATTACTGAAACTGACCTCTGACTGACCTGCTGTGGAGCACACCGGAGCCAATTATGGGCTGTAGAGTTTTGTGACATGAACTTTGCAACCTAGTCTCTGCACCATTGCCCTGACAATGTCATAAAACATTTTCCTCATTATTCACACTCAGTACATATATCTCTCCTTCTAACTTCATTATGAAATCTTTTGTACAGTTGATGAAAACTATACAACTGTGTTGGAAATACAATGATAAAACTGTGGAACAAAAAGGTTACATTAATATAAACTAGTATAGCTACTGACAAGAAAAAAAATGGAATTATATTTTCTGAGAAAGTATTGTTAGCATTTTGTGTATTAATTTTTGTCTGTCTGCTATAAGCCCTCTAGTTTTTATTCCATATAGTAAATTTCCTACTTGTTTCCACTGCAACACATTGTTTTTCTTTTAATCACCTAAGTTACCTTAGCCCTTTGATCCTGTTTTGAGCTCAGGATTGCCTTGGGGGGAAAAAATCTGGTATACTTAAAACTATTAAATACCATCTTTCTCTTTGTCTTGCATAGACGGTTGTCAAATCTGCTGTACTAATATTGCTTTCTTAATATACTGTATTTTGCTAGACAGGCCAACTTTACCTGAGTTATATTCTTACATCTTAATTTCATATTATGTAATGACTAAGCTTTGAATATATATGATGAAAACATAACAAATTTGTACAAAAAAAATTAATTGGGTATTCACTTTCCACTCACAGTTCTGTTGAAAACCTAGTAAAACATAATCAGATGCTAGCAAACAGATGGAGTAGATCTGTTCAAAGTTTAAGCTATTTTTTCCTCACAATTTTACAATACTGATTAATTGCTGCAGTAGAAATGTGTCAGAATGTGACATATATTGTCACATCGACTTTGATAAAATATATTAATGTTTTCTTCTTATCACACATTTAAGTCCTTGGTTCAGACATTGTTCAGTAATAGGACAGAGTGTTGGACATGGATTGGGAAATAGGAACTAATGTGGAGGGTGGCAACACGAGGCTCCAGAGCCACTCTTTGCAGCTCTTTGAGGCCTCTCCTATGGCTCCCTGTTGGATGACTTCACCACTCGCTGACTCCACCCCTCACCCTTCCCTCCCATTCACTCCTCACCTGCCCTGAGAAGAGAAGGGCCTCACCAGCAGATGAAGACTCGTTCCGTATTCCAGAGCGGGAATGAAGTGCACCTCTACTTGCCTCTTTTTTCAGCCCTTGTTGGTACTTTGTGTACCTTGGCCACTGGAGGAGACATGCAACTTTTCTCCACCCCAAGACACTGACTGTGCTGGCTGCAGCCAATGCTCCAGGAGGAGGAAGAGGGGACGCAGTCTCTCCCATTGTGAAGTGCTAAATTTAAGTGTATTGTGCAGGGCACTGCAAGAGCAGTGAGCAACCATGGAGGCGGGTGAAGGGAATATGGGGAGATATGTGACTTTCTCTCTGTCCTGAGAGTTTCTGTTTTTGTAAAGTGTATGTATTGCAAAATCATTTCGGAAATATCAAGTGTCAACTTACGAAGCATTTCTGACCTGCTCTCAAGTTGCCATAGGCAAGGGGGATGGAGAATCAAACCTTGCAGCTGCATTGAGGAACTTGTATTTCAGTCAAAACAAAGCATGTTCCAGCAGGCAACATCAAGGTCAACTCCACGGAGAGCCACAGTGGCTGGAGGGAATGACTTCTACAATCCACAAAATTGTTTCTTTGGAGAATGTGACAGATGACACAT
Source organism: Pseudonaja textilis (assembly GCF_049901715.1). Taxonomy (NCBI): domain Eukaryota; kingdom Metazoa; phylum Chordata; class Lepidosauria; order Squamata; family Elapidae; genus Pseudonaja; species Pseudonaja textilis. Next base: position 51,638,199 of record NC_141993.1, on the reverse strand, counting down.
CTTGTGGGGAGGGGGAAACAGGTATTTCAGTCAAAACAAAGCATGTTCCAGCAGGCAACATCAAGGTCAACTCCACGGAGAGCCACAGTGGCCGGAGGGAATGACTTCTACAATCCACAAAATTGTTTCTTTGGAGAATGTGACAGATGACACATCTTGGGGGGAGGGGGAAACAGGGTCAGAGCTAAAGAGCGAATTAAGTGAGGTCAGAGTTGTCTTCATTTGATCCGTGCCGACATGAAGCTCCTAATAAATAACTGGATTTCTTTTGAAGCTTGGCCTGAGGCTCATGATTTAATTAGGGCATCGGTTGGAACCCTGACATCAAGGCTGTTCAGTTTTAGCTGAACACATTTTTGACTCTTTGTCATACAATGCAACTCCTTGAAATATGAATCCTAATTTTTATTGTCTTGTTTTAGGATTAGTGGTTTTATTACTGAGTTATTTATTTTTATTGCATATTGCTCTTGACTCCCTAAAAAATAATAAGTAGAATTATCACAATCATACTAATGATGAAAATAACCTCCCCTACAATTCTCAGACAAGCCACAATTCTATAATTATTCTATAATTAGTTTTAAGGCTTTGGCTTTGCTAAAGGAAGTTAAAAAACCAACAGTGATATAAACTCATTTTTCTCCATTGAGTTCGTTTCAGTCAGTAGATCAAAGGACAACAGCTGGGGCTAATGTATCAAGACAGAGTACTGGAAATTTTCTATGGAAAAGTCTCATGATCTTCATGTGGGGCCAAATGGGTGAATTAAAACTATAAGGTAAGTTAATCAGTATGAATCATGATGAATAGGCATTTTGATACGGGCCTACAACTTCAGATTAGAGACAAAGAATGCTCAGATTGATATCTTATTATATGAAATGTCAAAGTATTCTTTAAAAAAATCCAGGATGAAGAATCTGTAACAAAGTTTTCTAGGTTTGGTAACTTCCAGTACATCCTAGGCATGTTTATCCAATAGTATCTCTAAAATCTGATTTGATTTATTTATTGTGATAGTTTATTCAAAGTCCTAATAAGCTACTGATGACTGTGTCATGAAGAGAAAGTGTGTTTTGTAAGGAAATGGATTTACATTATTTGAATTATCTACCTGGAGACAAATTGGAATCAGAAAAAATAACTTTAAACAAACAGGGGGAAATAAATTGTAATTTAATGTGTTTCTGAACTTTACGTTACACAAAAAAAGATGACTGGAAGATAAATGGTGTTGACAGAAAAGTCAATTAAAAGGACACTGGACAGCAGATAGCACAATGGGCAATGTAACAAATGCTGACAGTGGTAGGCAGCCTGTCACCCAACCAGACCAAAAAAGAGAGAAACAGATTGGGAATCAATGTGAGAAAATTTATCCAAAGGTCTCAGAGAAATTCAAGAAAAAAGATGTTGGGGAAAAGCTCTGAATTTGGCAGTTTGATGCCAGCTGCAATCTTTCAATGATACTTCCTCATTTCTGCATTCAGCATGCAGCATTGTTTCAGATCAGAGAATGTCAATCATAAATGAATGGAGGACTGTCACCTGTGGGATGCAAGTGGGCCACTCCAGCAACTAGCAAAGGCAGGGCTGAGGCATGCTGATTTACCATATTTCAATATGTAGGGAGCACAGGATTTCTATTCCTGATCTTACAGCTGAATAATAGCCAACTATCTACCTTAGAAGCCATACTTCTATTCACAGAAAGGCCCTTGTCAGTGTAGAATCTACATGTGCTTCCATTTGCGTAAAAAAATATAGATGTAATTGCTCTTTATTTTAGCAAAGGATGCTTTAGGTCAACCTTGATTTAAAGATAGAAGGATTATCATTTACAAGGAAGCTGAGAAGATAACATATTTCACAGAAATAATTAAGTGTGACTCCATTATCTGACTACTTTAATTCTTTATTTACCTGTCACACCCATCACAAAAGACTATTCCTTCATAAGATATAAATATTTATATTTGGAATGAATTGTACAATCCATTATACCTGTCAAGAACTTTTGTGTCCTAATCTTTCAACACATGTCAGTTGTGAAAAAAAAAACCAACTTTCATGGTTTGTTCAGTTTAATGATTTGCTTGTATTACTTCTATTTTTTTTAAATTAACCACTATTTTTATCTCTTGATTGAAAAGGACTATAATACCTAAGACAGTGGTGGCTAACTTTTTCAGCACCAAGTATTGAAATGGAAGCTTGTGTGTGCATGTGCTGGAAACCAGAAAAGCAGCTCCCCAATGTGCAGGGTGGGAGCACTGGAAACTAGAAGCTTAGCTTAGCTTCTTCTGGTTTCTAACACACATGTATGCATGAAGACCAGTTGGCTGGCATGTGCCTGGGTGCTGGGGGAGCTGATCTTCCGGTTTCTTGCATTCCCGTGCGTGCAAAGACCGGCTGGCCAGAACCCAGAAGAGCAATGGGCAATGGCTAGTATGCCCAGAGAGATGGCTCTGCGTGCCACTTCTGGCATGCATGGCATAGATTTGCCATCACAGGCCCAAGGCATTTGTGTAGAAAGAAAATCATGAGTGCACATAATGGACCACTTTCCTCAACCTGATTTGATAAGTAACCTGGACAATTGTAGATATAGGTTTGCTGTGGTGGTGCAGTGGTTAGAATGCAGGCTAATTCTGCTGACTGCAAACAGTTTGATCCTGACTGGTTCAAAGTTTACTCAGCCTTCCAGCCTTGTTGAGAACCCAGACTGTTGGGGATAATATGCTCATTCTGTAAACAGCTTAGAGATGACTGTAAAGCACTGTGAAGTGGTATATAAGTCTAAGTGCTTTTGCTATTTGCAGTGGTTACCTCTGCTTAAGTAGTGGATTTCCTGCTAACATCATAGGACTTTCCTTTGGATATATTCACAGACATCTAATTAATGTAGCATATAAATCCTCATGCAGATACAAAAAAAATTAATCAGGGTAACTATAAAAAAGACATTTGATAAATAGTCTGTAGTCTGTCATGCAAATTAAGCTTACCAAGGAAACCAAAACTGAAGAGGGTCCAAACAATCATATTATTAACCCAAAGCTAGCAGATTGCAGCAAGTCACCGAGAGCTTGTATCTAGGCATATATGGATATCTAGATTCAGGATATTTGCAAGACGCAAAGGTTACCTAAATATTATATATACACTTATTTTCACTTATATATAGTAGAAGTCCTGTATTTTACCTCATAGTCTATATAAGTTATGGAAAATTTCCATGATTTGTTTTTTAAAAAAATTATTACTTATTCATAATAGAAATAGCTATGCTACATTGTGCCAGAGTGAAAAACTTAATTATCCATTTGACACGCAATGCCAGATTATAATTTGTCATTGATCTGCAATTCTACCTGAATAAATCATAGTTTGCTGACTCATGTATATTGGCAAAATTTGATTTGTGTTAAAAGGAAGTAATTATTTGAATCATAAAGTTTTCAACATGTACCTTTTCTCTTTATTTACCTGGTTATCCTAAAATATCACTATATGTTATTTCCAGAGGTGATTTCTATTCCACTTTTTGATTTACAGTGAATTCCTTCTGCTGAAATGTAATATCCATCCAATTCCTTTCTCAGAACTGTAGTGATAAGTGTAAAAATACAACCAATAGCACCATTATAGACAACTATGGGAGGTGTCTACTAATCATCACTATTCTGGTTTTTCAGAGGGTTGGACTACAGATTAAATATTGGCAGTTTCCCTGAAATATTAGCATACATTGATTCTGATGTAGTGAATAATTTCCCCCGAAATTATTTGCTTCCAAGAAGGTGTTTTTGTTATTAATCAAAAAAGTAAAGATTATTTCTAATCAATAATGAAGTCCTTCAAACTCTGTAATTCCTTGGGTTAAAAATTAACAGGAAATTAACAGGGATAGCTCACCAACAAATTATTCTAAAATATATGTAACCAGAAGCAATCTGTGTCATATTACCACTCTTCTAATTTCTGAGTTTGGGATGGGAATGATCAGCTGTAAACCAACCCACAATCCAGAATTAATTATTAATTAATTATTAAGAATTAATATTAAATATTCATAGCATGAAAATGTAGCAGCTGATAAATATTGGAGTAAAAAGATAGTTTCAATGTGGAATAGACAGCCTATTCCGGCCAATGAATTTTAAAAAGCTGTATAGTCAATATCTGTCTCATTTCTTAGTGCATAATATTGGTTTTAACAGTAGCATATATATGGTTTTCTCTGCCCCTAGTACAAGTAATTGGATCCTTTTCAAAATTAAATTTTTATTCCCTACAGAAATGTTGAACAAAATCTCTAGTCAGGTGGCTCTGATTCAAATTATAATTAAGTTCCAGCTATTAAAATGCTGGTGACTTACTTGGGGATGATGGAGTTTACAGAGAAGAAAAAGACAGGGGGATCGTTATGGTATAAGATAAGGCAATGAGATTGGAAAGCTATACAAAATGGATTAAAAGTGCATAATGCAATAGCATGAGTTTATCTTGAGATGCTGTCTTTGTCTAGACAGATATACAAAGACCGCAAAAGTGTATGGATAAATGACAAAAGTAAGTTTGTAGGAAACTATATTTTTCTTTTAAAAATATGTTTTTCAGCTATTAGGTGATATACAGTAGTATGCTGTATTCTTCATGGGTTTTTTGTTACCCCCTCAGTCAAAGAATTGTACCTGGTGGTTCAGGAACACAAACTTCTCTGTAATTCCTCCACCTGTGGGAAGGGCGCCGACTCTCTTGGCATTCCATAAAAATGTAACATCCCTTGCATCTTTTAAATTTTCCATGCTATTTTTTAAGCTTTTAATATTTTATTGCACACCTTCCAGACTCCCCCAGAGAGGGGATGATAGATAGATGATTGATGATAGACAGACAGACAGACAGATATCAGCATATTTCAACTAGGAAATTCATGTGAGATTGATTATTCATCATCATCATCATCATCATCATCATCATCATCATCATCATTCTAGCCATTGTCTACTCACTGCAAGATGTTTCCAACCAATACAGTTCTGAGCTTTCTTTGAGATATAGATAAAAATATAGTTAGGTGAATTGGGTGATGATATTAGTTAGAAGAACAGAGAATAAAAGGGTACAAGAGCATTTCTTGATTGTGGGGTCCGAAGTTCCACACTTTACATTAAAAGAGTATCTCTGTTCAAATGTATTCCTCCATTGTCTTTGATTGCAAGAGAGATTCAGTGAGGACAGTAAGTACATGGGAGAGATTTCTGCATTGTGTAGAATCATCTCGTAGATGAGGTTTACTATATCTTTTCAATACTTATTTTCCATCATCATATAAAAATTAATGTATGAATGGTAATCTGTTTGTACAGATATTTTAGTAGCTGTCTTGCTGGTTATGAAAAGGAGGAAGTAGGGAATTAAAGCAAAATTTGAGATAGATTTATAACAATCCTAAAAAATACTTTGTAGCCTATTTGATAAGCGCACTGAAATTTCAAGAGTTTTTCATAGCTGCAAAATTAATCTATTTGTTTTATTTATACTCCTGGCTAGGGAAATGTGGGAGTTGTAATCTAATACATTTGTAAGAAACCAGGCTGGAGACAGAATTATACCCCAAATGTTTTTTTTTTAATAGTTAAAGAAATGTAGCTCTCTGGTTAATTGAATAAAAGGGTAGAGCTTAATCTACTGCCACTGATAGTAGGTTCCATATATAAAATTACTTTATATCTGCCTTTATGTCTAGATTTATCTCTATAACCAAGTACACAACTGAAAACAGCTCTGAGTTCTGACATAATCAAATTATCTGAGAACTTTTTGATATGGAATATTCATCTTGATTTTTCATTGTTTAAAACGTGAGGCTGTTTCTGCATTATACTAAAAGGGAGACAGAACCATGTTTCCAAGTGATAAACAGTGACTTAAAATAATCTTTTCATGCTTTCTGTGCTGTGACAATCTTGAGGTATGAATATGTATAAACAGAAACAAATTGTAGCCAAGAAGAGACTGCTGTGTTATCTTAAAATGTGATTCTGCAGAGGGTTCTGTATCCTTTAATCCATGCCTGTCTGTCTTTCTTTTGTTATTTTTTTAAATCTGGGAATGCACTCCTGCAAGTTTATTTTCAGATGTACATTTACAAACCTCATTTTGCTGTATGTACTGGGGAAAAATAGCATAGGGACCCTAGCTGGAAGCCCTGTTTTAAGTAGAACAACCATATTCAAATTAAGATTCTGATTTAGTTATAAGTGGCAAAATCATCAACATTAGCATAACGTATCATTTATAGAAAAACCTCTATGATTTTCCAGGTGCTCAGCATGACCTTGTGCACAGGTGTAACCTCTGAAGAAGGAAAGAGAGAGAGAAGGGAGACAGAGAAACAAAATTGGGGGAAGGAACTTGCATAAGGAATAAAGCTATGGATACAGTATATACTGAAAGAAATATATGAAAGTTATTCAACAACTGATTTGAAAATAATCCTAGAAGTCAAAAGTATTTTCTAACCAAGAAGATGTGGTGGTCCCGGACCAGTGACTTGTGCTTTGGTGAATCCTGCAATCAGCTCCCTCATTTAATGTGACAGCCTGGAAAATTGCTTCAGTTGTTTATATGGAAGGACCATTCTTACCATGTAAGTGTTGAGAAAAGGTTTTAATAATCAGTAAAGTTCAAAGAGTATGCATGGCAAAGAGAAGATACCATTAGCTTTCTTTTATTAGTTGTGTGGTATATATAGATACCTTTTATATATTCAGGATGATGTGGCTTTGAACATCCTAATGAAGCTAAGAACCTTGCCTTCATGAATGTGCAACTCAGAAGTGTCTGTTTCAAGCCAGACACATGTACACTCAAATAAGTTTACTTACAAGAGTTCAGATTTGCACATTTATAAATCAAGACAGACAGGGTGTTTGTGCAAGTATATGCACAGAACAACATTCATATTATAGCTTACTTGCAAAAAATTCCAAACAGCCCAAGTCCAAGGGGAGAAGCAGTATAGTCAAGTCACAATGAAGAAGACTAGGAATCCAAACGTGAGTTGTCAACTGGTCTGCATTCAAAGTTTCCATATGCAATTAGATCAAGAGATACAGAGTTCAAGTAAGTGGAGTAGTTGTTTCCAACAGCAGATGCAACAACAATCAATGACAGAAACACCTTTGATGGACAAGAAACTGTGCCAACCCCCTTTTTGTTGCTCAGCTCTTGGTGGAACATGTTCTAGGGCTGGGGTAGATCTTGGATCTGGGCTGTCACCACTTGAGGCTGCCAGCTGCGTTGCATAATCCAGTTACCTGAATGCTAATCTCCATCTGAGGCTGGTGTTCATCTGAGACCTCTGATTATCACCACCTGCTTTTCCTGGCATTAACCTAAGCAGTATATTCTGAAACCAAGCCTTGTAAAAAGGGCTATCAGATCAGATCAAAGGTTAAACGAGCTGAACCAAGTCACTGACTCGCGTCATTTGTTCGTATGAGATATACGACAAAAAGAAATCCAATGAGCCACTTAATTCAGAAGAGCATCAGATCTTCAACTAGGAACAAATACAACATAAAAGAAATGTAGAACCCATTAATATGAACAAAAGGGTGTCAAAGTCAGAAAAAGGAAGGGAGGGAGACCTCAATTCAAGCACAAGGCAAGCCAATCAACATTACTATTCCCAACTTCATGCTGCAACCACAGATGTGCACAGAAAATAAAAACAAAGACATCATTCTGAATATGTTATACTGGAATGCTAAAGTTGGAAGCCAAACAACATTTGGAAAAGGGAAAAATTCAACAGGTATATGCAACGAAGCAGGAGACAGGCTATTGATTGGTTACTATAGTTCTGCCCAGAAAACTTAATGTGTATAGGAAATACCTTCAGAAACCTGAAAGATGATAGTAAACATCATTGATTAGACTACCCCAAATTCAAATTGACTATAAGCTCTGCAAGTTGAGATGGAGACGTCAGTCACCAAAACCAAAACTTTGTGCTAGTTGACAGAAAACAAAAGCTAGTTCCCAACCTTCTCACTTAAGGAAAACACTGAATGATGCCAATAGAGATGGAAAGAATGTTGATGAAGTAGGTCTAGGTGGAAATTCAATAAAGTTTGCTTTCTACAAATGTGTTAATCTTGTATTTAATCAGACATGTCTATAAAACAGGCTGAAATATTAGCAAGGCAAGGAGGATGACAGAAAAGAAGACAGAGACACATATTGCTTATGTAACAACAGCAATGACCATCAAAAGAAAATCAGATTATTAATAGTGAAAAGAAAATAACCAAAAATTGAAAGAGGAATAAAACAAAGAAAATATAGTGTGAAAAGCCTCCAAAGAATTTGATTCAGCAATTTGGAAAATAGTTGAACTCAAATCTGATCATACTATTCAATTTGATTCAATTTTGAAGGAGAGAGGTAAGATCTCATCAGGCCAAAGTAACCTCATTTGCCTCTGAAATTGAGATTCAGCAGACTGATGCACATCCATAAATCAGAACATAGTTGCCTTTCTCAAAAAACGAAATAAAAGGCAAAAATGAATGTGATGTCTTGTGACTTGGGTGCAGAATTGTTTTAGGGTGAGTCCTAACAGACAATCCTTGATGTACCGCCATTCATTCAGCGACTATTCAAAGTTACAGTGGTGCTGAAAAAGATGATTTACAACCAGTCCTTGCACACATTACTGTCACAGTTTCCCCACATGATCAGCTGATCAAAATGTGGGTGCTTTGGCCATCTGTATGTATATATATGCATGTTACAGTGTCCTGATTACCATTTGTGACCATCCCAGCGGGCTTCCAACAAGCAAAATCAATTAGGACAGCTGGTTTTGCTTAATAACCAGGTGATTTACTTAACAATTGCAATGATTTGCTTAACAGCTGTAGAAAAAAAGGTCTTAAAACACAGTGCAACTCACTTAATTGCCTTGGTCAGCAATAGAAATTCTGGTCACAACTGTGGTCATAAGTCAAGGTGTACTTGTATTCCTTATTCATGTGTGCACACACACACACACACACACACACACACACACACACACATGTATATATTGTGTGTGTATTTATTTACTTACATTGGTTTAAAAAATTATTGAATTACCAAAGGAAAATATTAGTTTATTAAGCATCCATTTATTAAGAAAAGCCATACATGTTCACATCCACAATACAATCTATAGTATCTAATTTACCCAACATTGAATTTGCAATGTATTACATGGTTGGTAACAGGAACAGTTACTAAATGGCCAGGTTCCTATTTCAGCCAAATATTAAGCCAAATCCAGAAAGAATTCTAAACAAAAACAAAAAACAAAAACTACCTAATGCTAATAAAGAGATGTTTAATAGAATCTAGTAATGAGGAGATTGGGACAAGGCTCCAAAATATTACTAGAAAGCACTGACATAAATCAAAGATAAGTTACCAGAATTTTATGCTAATTTAATTTACCTTTAGCTCATTAACAGAAAGAATAGAATTGAAGTGAATTCTATATTGGACACACAAGGAATTTGTCTTCAGTGCACATGTACACTGTATGCACAAACATATAATGTGCATACAGACAGAAGGGGTCTTCCATTGCATTTTGTAGCTTGGGATAACATCCCCCCACCCAAGTAATAATAATCATACAGTATTCTAAGATTGCAGAGGACTCAGACTAATAAAACTGAAAAGTTAAGGTTAAGGTGATGTTAAGTTATCAATACCAATATTAAGCCAGTCCAGAGAGATGCCTTTTTCTCCAAAATTTCCATTTGCAGATTTGCTTTGTTTTTATTCCCACATTTTCTCTACTTTTGTAATTTGAGACTGCAGTTTCAGCTTTTCAGAAATGACTTTCCCCCCACTGGCTTCCTCAAAAGAGTTCCACTCATTGCTCTTTTACAGAGTTTATCAGCAAGGACACTGTCATTTCATAATGGGTTCCTGTTGCTACTCAAATGAAAATGTCATGGCAGCATGTGAGACTTAGATTGAATTGATCTTTGCAGCTTCTGTCATGGTGACATTATATGAGTCATTTGATCTAACCGTTGACTGTGCTCCAAGTAGATGGATGGGAAGTAGGCTGCATTACGACTTGGCCTTAAAGCAGTTGGCTAATCAGAATTGGTCATAGTAATTGTATGGACTCATACTGACCTATAATTACTCTATATGGCAAAACCTTTTCCAATCTTATTTCTAACACTTTTGCTATATCTCTGCAATTATACTTATCTTCTCCAGAAGGCACAATTATATAGTTATTTGTGTGCTGTAAAAACTTTTAAGTGAAATGTAAAGTTAAATCCAATGTTTTTGGCCCAACCATGTGTAATAATTCTGTGGTTTCTAGACGATACTGGTAATTAGCAGTTAGAAGAGAGCACCAAAGATTGCAAAAAAAAAAATGAAGTTCACAGTTTTCAGACAGAAGCTTTGAAATGACAGGGAAACAGCGCAGGGTGTATGGAATTCAAATTTGTGAACATGGTTATCAAAATGGCTCAAGATCGGAGGGGTTCTTAAGCAAAGTAATTTCTAATAGATATGTAATTCCACTTTACCCAGGATGCTTATGACCCATCCACCATATCTAGAGAGAAAAGAAACATCGCGTCATTCTCAAGACAACCCCACTCAGCAACTACTTACAGTCTCTATTCACTGGCTCAGTGTCAAAAGTAATATTTCTGTCTCGTGGCAGGTTTTGTGTCCATTATGTGTGTGTGCATGGCCGTCAAGGCTAATGTTAGCAATAGCCCACCAGAGTGCAACCTTGTAATTTCAGGAATTGTTCCTGATCCAGTCCTTTTGATGCAGAGTTGGACAGGTTTTCTGGTTGAAAGTTATGTCTAGCAACATCCAGTCAGAAAATGCATTTATTCAGATCTTTCTCTTATAATGACATTCTGCTTTGAAGAAGGGGAAATTTAACTGCTGCTTCCTCTCATTAGGAGAGTAGTAGTGAGGAGAAGCAATTCTTTGCCACCTCTTTTTTTTTACTGACCGCGTTACAGATCAATGGTTTCTTGCTGTTATTTGTAATACAACACCTGTGATCTGAAGCAAGTCTGTTCAAATGGAAGGCAAAGCTACAAAGCTTCCCTATCAAACAGTTTTGCTAAAATTGGGAATAGCTGGTAGACAGACTATGGCCCCTGTCTTCAGGACAGCCACACTGGAAGCTGCTCAGATTGAGCTATAAATTGCCTGATCTTGTTCTAAAGTAACATCTGAAGGAGAACTCTGTGTGTGTGTGTGTGTGTGTGTGTGTGTGTGTATTTATTTATTTATTTTAACTGGTGAAATGGTAGCTTTTTCTTGTATTATCAAGAGAACAAGGAGGTTTATTATCCTGCATACTGATATTTCTATAAAACCATCCTTAGCTCTATAAAATGTGAGATAGATGCAGATAGTCAACCCTTGCCTCTCCCTATCTATCTATCTATCTATCTATCTATCTATCTATCTATCTATCTATCTATCTATCCATCCACACACACACACACACACACACACACACACATACATACATATATATATATGTTTCTAGGTTCAATGATATGAGAAAACCCAAAAAAAGACATATACATATACATATACATATACATATATATATATATATATATATATAGTATTATTCAGCTTTGTTCGGTATTTTCCCACGTCATTGCAGTTGTGCTTTTAAAGTTGTAGCAACGTTTCGGCAGAATCTCATCTGCCATCATCAGGCTTCTGTATTGTGTTCGTCTGTGAGTCAGACTTTTACCGTGGTTTCAGTTTTAAATTTGGGGCTAGCCTATTGCTGTGCCAGAATGGTTTTTTCTTCATCCTGATTGGTTGGGAGTCTTGGTCTGTGTTTATTGGTCTTGGAGTTTGCTGTGTTCTGCTTGATTGGTGTTTCTAATATCTTCTGCCTGTTTTGTGGCTCTTTTTGTGTCTTGATTGGCTGGCAACATTGTGTTCCTTTATTGGAGGCCTTTAGTGCAGCTTGGCTCCAAGTAAATGGACGGCTATCATTTGTTAGGAAGCTAGGTTTCATCTGGGTGTCTGGTTGGGGTGTGTTTGAGCTGGAGGTATCAAGGGGGATCTGTTTGTGCCCAGGTGTTTGCCTGGCTAGTGGTGTGGAGATTTTTTTGTTTGTGAGTGCAGGCTTCCAAATGATTGACAGTCTGGTGGAATTAACCCTTCTATTCATGCTTTCAGGTTTTTTCAACCTCTATGACTTCTCTGATGATTCTGTGGCTGGGGTTTTCTATAGTGGCTAGGGTTTTGGTGTCAATAGACCAACAGAAGAATAAATACCTGCCTGGATGAACACAAAAATGCAGTAAAAAAGCTGGAACACACTTCCTCACTAGTCCAACACATGAAAGCCACAGGTCATAGCATCAACTTCAATGGCACCAAAACCCTAGCCACTATAGAAAACCCCAGCCACAGAATCATGCTGAATACCATACTTACAGAATACCATACTGTCCCTTGTTTTTAATTTGTCTATTTGGCAGGAAACCATTCTGGTCTGTGTGTATAAGTTCACTCAAAATTGGTTTCATTCTTTCTGCTAATATTGTCATAAATATCTTATAGTCGGTATTTAGCAATGAGATTGGCCTATAGTTCGCAATTAGTTGTTGATCAGTGCCATCTTTTGCAATTAAGGAGATGTATGCCTCAGACCAGGACCTCAGAAGTCTAGCCTGTGTTAATGCCTCATTATATAGTTCCAGAAATATTGGTTCAAATATTTCAGATAAATTTTTATACAGTTTGCCTGGTAAACCATCTGGGCCTGGTATTTTATTATTTTTTTATTTTTGTATCACCTTTTGTAACTCTGGTAATGTTATTTCTTAATTAAGTACTTCTCTGCTTTCTTCTGAGATTGGACTCAGACTGTTTCCCTCCAAGTAGTATCTAATGTTTTCTTCCCTAACATCTTCTTGCTTATAAAGCTTGCCAAAATACCTTTGCGCAATTATCTTTTTCTCCTCCATCTGATAATACACTGTCCCTTCCTCATCCTTGAGTTATTGAATTAGTCTTTTCTCTTTCTCTATTTTTAATTTATGGGACAACCACCTTCCTGGTTTATTTGCTGATTCAAAGAAATTATGTTTAAGAGTTTTTAAGTTACGTGCATTTTCCTCAATATCTATCAAATTTAGTTCATATCTAATCATTCCCATTTCTTTCTTAACTTCCATATTCTTTGGGTCTTTTTGGAGCTCATATTCAAATTTTTTAATCCTTTCTTAAATTCATTCTGTTTCTTCCATTTTTCTTTATTTTTCTTAGCTATATAGGCTTTTGATATGCCTCTCACGAAGGCCTTTGTAATGTCCCATAAATTTTGTAAACTAGTATGTTGTTTTAGATTAACCTTAAAGAATGTTTCTAACTCATTTTTAATTCTTGAGATATATTCTTTTTCCTTTGTTATTTGTGAATTTAATATCCATCTCCTTTTCCTTTTACTGTGTCCTTTCCATGTAATTTTAACCAGGCTATAGTCAGCCCGTATATTAGGCATTATCTCTACTTCACTAATGTCTTTCTCAATTGCCCCATTAACTCATACCATATCGATGCTGGACCATGATTTTTGTGGGCTAGAATAAAACATATATTTTTTTTCATTTGGATTCCTCTTCCTCCATATATCTTCCAAATTGGTCTCATGTGTTAAATCAAATTTTTTTTGGTAAAATTCTCTTTTTTTTCTTCCTAATCCTTTCCATACTAATATAGTCTTTTTTAACATCAACAATGGCATTAAAGTCCCCTATCAAGCAAATATTTTCTTCACCTACACTAATTATTTCATCATACAATCCCTTATAAAACTTCTTCTGGTTATCATTAGGGGCATATATCCCCTCTAATAGTAATTGTTTTTGATGTAAATTAATTTGTATCATTACAATTTTGCCTTGTTCATCTGCATAGATTTTTTTTTTCATTTATCCCTTTTCTTACATAAATTGCTACCCCCCTTTTCTTTTGATCTGCCAGTGCTGTAAATAATACACCCAACTTGGAATATTCTAGATATTTTTACACTGTTTTTGAATATGTACCTCCTGTAGGCATATAATATCAATGTTTTGTTTAGTTAATTTGGTTAATATTTGTTTCCTCTTGATCTGGGAGTTTAATCCATTGATGTTTATTGAGAGTAATTTGATCTCTTCTTCCATTGTTAATTCTGAGTCTACCTAAATCTTCTGTTTGTTTTTGCTTCGCTTTGTTCTTAATCCTTCTCTCCTTGGGTATTCTCTCTTTTCTTTGCCTCTCTCTTCTTGGTCAGTTTCCTGTATTCCCTGTTGCTGATCTTCTTGTTGGTCCTCCTGACTCTTGCTGTCTGACTCTTCTTTACTGCTCCCCTCTTCCTCTGTTTCCATCAACTGATTGTAAAGTTCTTGCGCCTTTTCAGTCCTATCAATTTTTACTCTTCTTTCTTCCCACATCACCAGCATTCCTTCAGGGTCCAGCCATCGGAACCAGATGTTTAGTTTATTCAGGAGTGTCACCAGAGATCTGTAGTCCTTCCTCAACTCTCTTACCCGCCTCGGAATTTGTTTCAAGGTTGTGATCTCTTTTTCTTTATGCACCATCGGCTCGTCCTTTGTGATTCTATGTACAATATCTTAGGCAGCTTGTTTCATCTGGTGTAGTTTGTATGGATTTGGTAGACCTCATTTAATTCTTTCACTGTTTCCTGCTGGTCCCTTTGCAATGCCTCTGCTATTAAGTGGGACATTATGTCTCCCAAGTCTTCATCTTTGGATTCCAATACATTTTGGAACCTCAAATAGAACGCTGCATGTTCCATTTTGAAATGGATAATTGAATCTTCTAAGTCTCTGTTCATCTATACTACTTTCCTATCCATCCCTTCCAATCTCTTATCTGTTTGTTCAGCTTTAGTTTCTATATTCTTTATTCTTTGTTCATTCTTCTCCAGTGTCTGTTGGATCGTTCCCATCTTCTCCTCTAAATTTTGAATCTTACCCTTCATTTCTCCCATTTCCATCTTCATGTCTGTATGGTTATTATCTCCTGTATTTTAAGCATCGTTTCCTGAATAGCTGTTAATGTTGCTTGCATTGTCGGCATGTTGGCTGCGTTGCTCATCTTTTCTGTATTCAACATTCCTTCTATTGTTTTTTGGCCCACTGGAGATGTAATAGACATTGATGAACCAGACATCAGTTTTTTCCCTTTCAGGTTCGCTGTTGTAGTACTGGTCATATTCCTAACTTTATTGTAGATATCTTCCCACTTTACCATTCACTATTTAATTTTTCTTTTGTTATTAGTTCTATTCAGTAGTTTCCCTTAGAATATAAATATCTTTTCCCACTTATGATATTCTAAATTATTCAGATTTGATTCAATCATTTATAGAATCTGAAACTAACTGAATCACCAAAATTAAAGAAGATAAAGAAGGGAGAGAGCTAAAGGGATGACAGGAAGGATAATATCAAAATGAGAGAGAAAAGAGAGAAAGAGTGTAATATAATATCCTAAAATATACTTGCTGTAAATTATTCTTATACAACTATTTTATATTACTATATTATGGTATATCAACTGTATTCTTTATCTTTAACTGTAAAGTTCGGTTTCCTTTAAACAATTCTATATTCCACTTCTTATATATATGAACTTACTTATTTCATTAGTTGTTAGTAATCAATCAATCAATAATCATCAAAATAGTATTTCACCAGTTTTCACAGTTTCATATCATTTAAACTTTTAAATTCTTAATAAATTCAATCAAACCTTAATCAAAATGTTATTTCATTAATTATATTCTATGAAAAGAAGTCCAGTAATATTCAATCACTTTCCTTTCCTTGTCTGTTCACGTTTTGTTTAGTCACAGTCTGTTACATCAGCTTCTCTTCTCTCTGTATAATCTCAAAATGTCACTTCCATTCTTGGGTTTAGTCCTGTCTCTTACTTTTTTTCCCACTGTTCTTCTTTTACAAGTCACAGATCCATCAGGTTAAACTCCAAATTCCTAGATAATCAGTCTAAATCAACTCCAAATTTTTCAGAACAAGTCCAAGACACCAGTCAATCTTTAATCAACCAAATTGGCTTTGATCTCTGTCTTAAGAGTTCCTTGCTTTCACCACTGGATCGCCATTTCCCTTCGGACGTCTGTCCTCTTATTTAAGACTCACAGTTCGGCCATCTCTCTCTGCCGTTTCTCTCCTCGACTTTCACTTTCCACCTCCTTCACTCCAAGTTCAATCCATCAAGTGATGCCAAAAACTCTGTTCATGCTCTGGTATCTTCCTCATTGGGCTAAAGCGCTTCGACTTCATTCTGCCATCAAGATGGCCGATCACTCACACGTTGGAGCAAATGAAGTCTCCTTTGAAGCTGTCAACAGCCGCCACTGTCAAACTTCTCGTCGGGCTTCCTCACACCTTCGTCTTCCCTCCAGGGTCTACGTGCCCCTCACTGGGGCCTCCAAACGCGCAGATTTGGGATGAGAGAGCAGAGCTTGCTCTTCTCTCCCCACCCCACCCCACCCCACCGTAGTGCTGGAACTGGAAGTCCTTCAGTTATATCTGGATTCTATCACATATTACTACTAGGGTAGAATAGATCAGTAACTGAAGTCTCTGTAACTGTTTTGGATGATTATTCCTGCATACAAGTAGTTCTCAACTTATGACTGTTTGCTTAATGATGGTTTAAATAAACAATGGCTTGAAAAAGGTGCCTTATGGCCTATAAAGCACTTCTGATCATCACAAAAGTCACACACAATCATGTGATTTCTTTCATGATTGTATAAGAATCATAAGATGGATGCTAGGTAACCTGTTCACACTTATAGTCAATTGCCAAGGGCCTTGCAATCTTGTTATTGCCTTTTACAATCTTTTCTGCTGGCTTTCCCAGAAAGTTGATGGGGAAGCTGTTAGGGAAGATTGCAAGTTGTTGCCACCTGCTGAGAGGACTTCATCTTGATTCTGGGGACTGGCTGGAAGAACTGCGTGCCAAAGACAATCCTAGTAGGAATAGCAATCTGAACAGGCATGGAGCTGAAATCCTTTGGCAGGCAGCTTCATCAGACAGTTCCCAGGACCAAAAAGAAGCCAAAATCAGAGCAGGATTTTAAGCTCCTGGATGGAAAGACAGCATGGTAAGATAAGGAACACAGAGGGCTATAGGATAGGGGAGGTTCTGGAAGGCCCAGTACATATTATGCATGAGTGTCTCTTTGCTCAGGGCTGAAAATCCTGCCAATACTTTGGACAAAGGATTTTCAGCTCCTGAGCAAAGAAACAATCACACATAGATTGTGCTGGGCCTTCTAGGGTCTTCCTACTCCCCTGGGACATCTTACACTCCTTATCTGGGACTCCATCTGCTTAATGGATCAATAGATTGTTTAATAATTGCAATTGGGAGTGCTGGGATTCTGGTTGTTGAAATAGGAAGTCATGTGGTGTCATGCCTCACAACCACTTCTCTCTGTGACTAAGAGTTCCATCCAGGGGTGGGATTCAAATTTTTTAACAACCGGTTCTGTGGTCATGGCTTAGTTGGTGGGTGTGGCTTGGTGGTCATGTGGCTGGGTGGACATGGCTTGGTGGTCATGTTATTGGCTGGGCATGGCCAACTCAATATCACTCACATCAAGGCACGCATCTCCTCACCTGGCCTCTCGTGATTGTGGGGTTGCTGCAACAGTTGTAAATGTGAAAAATGGTCATGTCACATTTTTCAATGGTCACTCCACACAAGCAAAGTACTAGTAAAGGAGGGGGGGGAAAAACCTCCAGAGAAGTTCCTGAGACAGGAAGTAATAAGGGTTAACGGAGAGGCAGTTTCTGTAAGCAACACCAGAATGTTTCCTTCCTGCCTTCCTTACAGGATTAGGCTAGTAATTTCTTCTAACAACCAGTTGTCCGAACTGCTTAGAATGTTAACAACCAGTTCTAGCTAATAGGTGTGAACTGGTAGAATCCCACGCCTGGTTCCATCCCAACTGAGATTGTAGATCGAGTACTATCTGTATTGCAATAGCAATAATGTTGTGATTGGAAGGATCGGTCCTGTTGGGAGTTTTGAATCTGATGACTGTTAGATCGTGGATTGACGTCAGAACCAGGAAACGTTAATCTGAAGGACAAGCCAGTTAATTAGCACGTTGCCTTAATGGGTATAAAAGGACACAGCTGAGCTGGTGCCTTTCGCCAGAAACAAAATGACTATTTTGAATGAGGACGTTACTGCAAAGAGCTCTCTGTTTGTTTGAATTTTGAAGGGGAGTCCTAACAGTTTCTGCCAGCCGTTATCTTGTTATTTTCCTTCAGTTTGATTTGATTGTAAAACGGCTGTTTTGTTTGTTCATTTGAATTTCCAAGAGGAGACATAACACAATAATATGGTGTTTTTACTTAGAGTAGGACAAATTTCTGCAAGCTAACTGATGACTTTAGTTGTATCTCACTGTATATGGAACATTCATTTCACATTTCATATAAATCAAGCTAATTTGCACTTCTCAAATATTATATGGAAACAAAATGTAGTTAGCACTCATTGTTTGCACTTTTCTGAATTTTATGTTGTTTTCTTCTGAACGTTAGGATTAATTGTGAATAAGGTACATAGGAAATGTGTTTGCAAAAATATGTATATTAGGCAAAACTGTACAGAAAATGTGTATAATGTTCATGCTTATAGATATAAATGGTTCTTTATATTATATTACAATTTGAGGTGAGATAGGATAGGATGAACTAACTTTTAAAAAAATGCAAACATAGAGGAAAAATACAAAATTTTCCATCTCTATCTTCACTTAAAGCTATCGTCACTGAAGTAAGAGATTATAAGTAAAACTTCTTGCTGCTATCAAAACACTTTCTAATAATAAAGAATATATATACCTTTGATTCAGCTGAATTCTGAACTCAGGCATGAATTTGGCTGCCTTGAACAGATTCTATGATTCCACGAGGAGTTAGCATAGTGCTCTAGCTGACATTCTCTCCACATTTTAGTCGCTACTACGCAGAGCAAACTGAAGAAATTTGGAACTCCATTGCAATACAGGTCAAAGGCTCCATCACAGTAAGAACAGCCAAACATTAAAATTCAGATCTACTTATCAAAAAAGAGATATTAAAACTAAATTCAAAATGGAATCTCCACAGAACTTTAACAAAAAAGGCTGGCTCAGGGCTCAGCCTGCAGGGTTATTCTCATCTTATGCTCTGAAAAATATAAATAAATGCTGCTTTTATGTTTTACAGAATCTAATTCTTCTTCTTTAGGGAGAGAAGTACTTCTTTGGACACACACAGAGAGAAGCTGCTTTTACTTATGAAATGCTATTTTCCTTGCTTTCTGCCTGGCAAATATTGCTATCAGTTTATTAGTGTTCAGCTGCAATTCTTGCCAGACCAATCAATCGTTCCTGGCTCACCATAGACTTCAAGAACTTTTTATTAGTTTCCATTCCAGAAACATCTGCAACATTGTGCAAATGTTACTGGGACAGTAGGAAAACTCTGAGTGGACTTGCTGTGTTTGGAAATGTCAAAGTGTGATGGTCAAATGCTAAATATATATTAGAGTGTTTTATTCAAAATATATTTGAATACTAACAGATAGCCATACAGCATGGGCATCTATACGTACTATACATGCCAATTCACCCTCTAAAAAACATCTACACAGCCCTGCCCCCATCTCCAGAGTTAGTAGGCAACAAATGGGAGAAGGGAATGTCTGGCCCATTGTTCCTGAGCGCTCCAGTAGAATCTCCTCTGTTTATACTGGGCAGTTGTGCATTCAGGAGGTATAGAGTAGCAGCATAGCATCCTTCACAGGCTCTCCTGGCAGGCCTCACAGTCCTATTGGATGGGTGGGGAAGACCTAGTTTGGGCAATGGTATAGCAGCAGGACAGCTGGGAAGTGGCTGAGCACTGACAGCAGCCATAGGATTCTGGGGTCCAGTGCACTCTGGGCAACGGTTTGATTATGGCTACCCAAGCCAGCAGGCAAAGAGGAGAGTGTGCTTCTGTGTGTCCTTCAGCAACAGGTGCTGGAGCAAAGTGCTTTTCTCTCAATCATCTCAGATTCCGCAGCAATTTTCATCACTTGCAAAGTCTTGTCCTGCTCTCCCTGGTCTTATTCATTCATTCAGGCAGGGCAGATACATTTCCTAGGCTGGCAGAGGCAGAGTAATTATAAGAGATTGAGCAGCAGCAGCAGCAAATGGGACTGCTCTGGTAGGCAGAGTTAATGAAAGAAAGGATGTATTAAAAGAGACCTTCCTCAGTGGACACCATTTGCAATTCCCTTTAACTTACCCAACCACCTAGGATAGGAAGAAGAAAAAAAGTAAGATAGGTGGATTTTGCTGAGTAATATGTTTAATTTCTAACATTAGTAAACACTTCATTTGAGGCTATCTAGTCACTGGGATTTGAAAAATGGATGCTAGATTGTTATCAAATGTAATCTAATTCTGTGGAAAAATGATATTTAAAGAAAAATTGTGTCAATACTCTTACACTTATCATTTTGCAATATGGCAGCTTGCTTATCAAAAATCAGTTCTATGATGTCTCATTTTTTAAAAAATAAAATAAAAACAACTATAGAATGGTAGTTTTGTAAACCATCTCCCTTTTAACCTTTTTAACCATCTCCTTTGGTTTCCCGTAAGAGAAAGAAATGAACCTTTGATTTTCCAAATCCCTCATCTCACTCTGGTCCCAGGTCAAACTGGACACCCTGTAGTTCAGCTTCAATTGAAGCAGATATTTTCCAATTCAGTGAATTGGGCCAAAAGTAAATGTTATGCATGATACAAATCTAAAGTACATTGTGGTAAGTTTCTACCCATTTGTGTTTGCTATTAGAGTTCCTGTAAACATTTTATAGTAGTACAGAAGAGAAAGGTTAAGGATACCCCAGAGTTTATTGCAGATTTAGTATTACCAATAATTTCCCTTTCCCTTAAAGATACTCTTTGCATTTTTGAAAACCTACAAACTAATGCAAAAATGCATGTATGTCAATTGTAGTTGTCTATTATTTCTTAATAATATGTTTTAGAATCCTGCAGGCTAACCAATGCAAGAATAATTAGCCTATTGGAAAGCTTTCTCCAACACCTGTCATAACTAGGATGAATAACTTTAATAGAAACAAGCTTTCTAAACTATTTAAAACATTCTTAAGTCAATTCTTCATACAAATTATCTTTGCATTGCAATAGATTTATGCATTTCCAAGTACAATTAAATGAATTCAAGTTGTCATTCGCAGTGCCATTGAATCATCCAGATTCATTTTTAGCATATGTTATTATGTGCAGACTCAATGCATTCTTAAACTTAATTTTGTAACCTGAGCTCATTTTAAAAAGGTCTGAATTTCCACATGGAATCTGAGATATAACTTTCCATACACTAAGCCATAAAAACTTATGAATGTATATTTCCCCAAAGACAATGAACATAAATATGTACAAGTTAAATATGTTCAAAAATCAGAATTATGCCCACTGTATTTTTAACTATAATTTGGAGCTCCATTTATCAGTATCTTTGATAATTTAGCTGGATGTCAATGTTTATTCCTGCAGAAAATCTTTAAAATAATTTTTTGAGCTTTAGGCATTCTAATACTCTGTATGTGTACTTAAGAATATTGGTAGTTGCCTCATCCCAGGTAAGACGCAGTCCATGTACTTCAATCTAGTTTACTCTGATTGACAGCAGTTTTCTGGAGGGCTTTTATAGCCCATGCAATCTGATTGTTTGTCTGGAGATGCTAGGATTGCATTTTGGAACCATCTATAAACAAAGAATGTGCTTTATTTTTGAGCAGTGCTTTGATTTTGGGAAGAATTTTCAGTGATCCTATACCTATGCATCCTGTCTGTCTGTCTGTCGTCTCTCTCCCTCTCTCTCTCTCTCTCTGACATCCTCTATCTATCTCATTTGGTGAATGGGGAAGGCAGGGAAGCATCTGGATAATCTGGGGACAATCACACTCTCTCAGCTGTAGTTGTGGGTGGGGGAGGTTGCCCGATCAATTCACTGTCTTGTTACAATCTGTAATTTTCAGTAATGAGACATTCATTTTGCAATGGATTGGTTCAGGTTGATGGAGCAACACCAACAATTCTTTGAATGTGGCCAAAGTCAGTACTTATCTGTTCTTCAACAGGACAAAGCCTTAGTTTATAAAAGCCAAACTCTAAAAACTACTTAGAATGCAATGCAAGTAGTTACAGTATTGTTTCATTTGCAGTTAACCTATAAATATAAATGCCAAGAGAAAAACAATGAAATGTTGTGTTGGAAAGCATATAAACTGTTATTCCTTTGTTTTGTGAAACACTTTTCATTGTCGGAAGAAGAAGAATTCAAATAAAAAAATATAGAGGGTGTGGATGACTTGTTTGCATGAAAGCACAAAGCTAAGCAGGGAGTCTGTGAGTCTGTGTGGGAGAACAGCAGATTTATTTGTTTACATCTCACTTAGCTCTTACTATTTATCTTTTCCTATACAGCACATATCACATGTCTTTGCCATTCATTATTCAACTGGTGGTCCTCTCCCACTAGTTCTATTGCCAAGTGAACTTGTCACATTTGGAACACATTTGCTGAGAAATGAAATAGTCCAGAAATATTTGTTTGCTTATTATTTGCTGTAAAGTTTTTCCTTTTTCTAAAAGTAGCCAGTTATGTCCTTCAGAAACAAAGTATTCCTGATACTTTTCACAATACATTGTCTTCACATGCCGTGCATGCCTTGATAGATTAACTGTCATAATGGTGATATAATAAATAAAGTTACAACTTGTTCCAAAAATAGATACACTGAGATGTAGCTTTTGGTTGAAATGAAACATTGCTGGAGCTGAAATATGGCACATATAGAATATGGAACAATATGCAGTGAAACATGAAATATCAGGGAATTATACAATTTCAGCAATTCGCTACATGTCATGATAGTCAGAATGGAAAACACTATCACATTATTATTCTACTCCCCTATTATGCATTGATTTATTTATCGAAATATAAGCTGGCTTTTGTCTTGGATCCAATTTAATGGCAGAAGTTTGGGCTAATATTAGATATTCGTTCATAATTCAGTTTCTGTTATAATCCATCTGTATGCTACTAGTTATTTATAGTTAAAAGGTGGGATAAAAATAATATAAAATAAAAAGCATTTATTTTAAAAATAAATAAAATAAAAAGTCATTGCCATAATCTTTAACTGGGTGAACTTCATAATGATAAAAAAAAACTGAATGTGTGTCCATGGAATTCAGACATTCACCTTGTAAATCATCAACATATTAGTGGATTTTTGTGCTACTGTTATGGTTACTATGTGCAAACCTCCAGCAAAATAAGTTAAGAGACCAGAAAATGAAAGAAAATTTATTTTTGGAACATGGAACATCCACATTCTGCTGAATGGAAAAATGATGGCAAGGCCTGAAAGATGAACAGAACTCATAGCAGCCAATCATAGCATTGACATCCAGTGGGATCAGGTTTTAGACGAAAATTTATTATAAGAAATAAGTGAGAAGAGACTGATAACAGGACCTATGAAGAAGGTTTTACTATCAAAGCTCCTCTGCTGAAGAACATCTATACTCCATCTATTGGAATAAATGAAGATACACTTCATTTTCCTTCCAGAAAAACCTGGTATATCATTATTGTCAGCGTCTGTGTACCAATTTTCATAGTTATAAGACAAGAAGACAGCTTGTGGAAACATAGAGCAGTTTTAAGACTGTTTCTGGGAACATAGAGACTCCAGGTTTATTCCTATTTTGACTATTCCCATGTTCTGTCACCTTTTCTCCTACAGGTGGGGATAGAATAGAGACAATTGGGGCAGAGTCCTTGGGAGACATGGAGTGGCAAAAGAACAAGGGCCTGCTGCTTTTGAACAAGTGAGCCAGATACAACTTGTGCATCATTAACACGATGTTTGGACTTGCAAAGAAGTGAAAAGCAACCTGGATGTATCCCAGGTCCAAACACTGGCATCCCTTTCCCTATATCATAGTACGCAAGTATGATAGTTAAAGACACCACCAACACCTGGACCACACAAGTTGCTGAGTGCTGGACAGATCACAAGCTGGTTCAGTCAGTTCTCAAACTGCACATAGACCCTTTAAATTGTAATCAAGTAAGGAAACCATTCAACACCAAAAAAAACCTATGAGGCCAAGTCAAGTTCAACATTTTCAAGATGTATTTAATGAAAAACCTTCTGGCAATTTAGTGCTTGTGGGGACCTGTTCTGAACAGTGAATGCAGTTCAAAGATGTCATCACACAAAGTGCAGTACGTGTATACGTGGATAAACAGGAGAGATTTCACATGCACACCCTCTGCTTCACTCTTGGCATTTGTTGGCAAGGCCATGTATCCAACCTAGAAGTCTTAGATTGTGCGGAGTCTGCCAGCATTATCAGAGCTCAAATGCAATGGATGGGACATATCATTAGAATGGTCAAAGACCATATGCCTTGCCAGTTGCTCTACAGTGAACTGGAGACTGTGAGGTCATCCACACCAGTGCTATGCAGATGCTATGAAGGAAACCCTATACTGCTTATCACGTGTGTGTGTGTGCACATGCACCTAACGTGCGCGCAGTTTTTCCCACACCAGCTGAGGCCTGCAGCACCAATCAGCTGAGAGGATAAAGAAGAGAAAAGCACAGGGGCGGGCGGCTTCTCTTTCCTCTTTTCCCTCTCAGCTGATCGTGGGAGGCTTTTTTTTTTTTTTTTACTACCAGTTTGGGAGAACCGGTCCAAGAGGGTAGCATACCACCATTGCATCCAGCCAAAGAAGATGCAGTCCATTGGAAAGCCTACTTCATAACTGGTGCCATCAAAAACAGATGGAAAACCATGAGCAGATCACAGAATAACATCCCCAGTTATTGTAGCAATGGACTTCCAAGGTCCCCATTGTGCTAGACTTTGTGTTTCCAGATTGGGACTGCAGAGCCACTTCCAGGTTCAAAGATAAACCATATGACAGCATATTTTCTTTGAATCCAAAAGATTACCTACATACACATACAGTATGGTTGTCATCTATATACTCCCAGCAAGATATTTTAAGATATAAGTACATATTTCTAAGGAGAACCAAGTGGATAATTTCTCTTTGCCTGTAAACTAAGAAGCTTTTTCATTCACAGGAAATTATTTTGAATAAATAGTAGCAATCTTATCACCTTCATATTTTTGTCAGTAGTTTGCATATAAAGGTTCATCCACTTAAGACATGAGTTGTGAAAAAGCCAACACACCTCTCTGCAAATGTTTGTACACTTGAATGGTTATTATAATTATAATTAGATTTATCGCACATTTTCAGATAGACTGAAGGCAGCAATTGTACTTCTAGTTAATAGTGGTTTACTTTTTTAAATCACCAGCCCTTCTCTTTAATTTAGTCAACAGTTACTGATAAAAAAATACTGTACTATTTGATTATTCTAAACGACTTTATAGGCTTCTAAAGGGATCTGGATTTGAAAATCCCTGGATATTTTAGGGTAACTCATAGAATTCATATTAGATATTAGAATTCCAAAATAATGGGTCTTGCCTGCAGAAAACACTGTTATTAATAGGACTTGTTTTAGATCACAAGACAGGCAGTTTGCAGTCCAATTTAATATGCATAGCATTTTTAACCTGGGTCTATTGTATCTAAGCATATACACATATTGACTTAAAAGGAGAAAATCTAATCTTAAACTGCACTAGTTTCTTTTGCAAGTTATCAGTGGATAAATCACATTATAATGATAAAAGATGGAATATTATAATTAACAAAGTATGCATCAAGATTTCTTTTTTCCGAATGTTGGGCATGAACACACTGTTAGGTAGGCTTTCAGTTACAGCAGGAAACGTGTTTGTCTCCTATACCTGAATTTGGTTTCTCCATAATTCTCTGGCATGGATGCAAATTTATAAGCAAACTCACCCAAAGTTGTTAAAGAAGAGCAAAACCAGAAAAGCAGCTTGCTTCCAGATCCAAATCTAGTCACTGGTTTGACCATTAAAGCTCAGATGGCATAGAAGCAGGTAATTTGAGGGAGCATCCCTCCTGCTTACATCTACCTGTGCCATCAGATCCAGGAGGAGAAGCATGTTGCCAGTCCATTCTACAAAGGAATTCTGCTTACAGAACCTAGGAGATTAGCCTTTTCTGCTGGCCTTTGGAATATCATTCCTTCCAAAATCCCTTAAAATGTTTTTTTCCAGAAAGCTGGGGGAGCCCTGCCAACAGGAAGCCCATGTATTGATGTTTCCCTTTTGTCACCCTGTTTCTTTTATTTATATTTGCTCTAATTGTTTTTGTATACTGTTTGAACTCTCAGTTTTATTATATGAGTAACAATAAAATAAAATAATAAAATTAAATAATACAGAACAAGCATTTTTCTCTAAGCTCCTTGTGACTATTCCGTAAAGCAGAATAGTGTCTCGCTGTGTGTTGAATGTTAATCATTAGTAGTGATCAGTGTAGAATCATGTATAGTCTTTTTCATTATTATTGTAAGAGGGTACTCGGGAGATTTGCTCATATTTTATCCCATTGATGCACTGTGCTATTAATATTCATCTTTGGTAGCATTCTTTGCTGACATTTTACAATCCAGGATCGTACTGATTTTGGTCCCTGGAAAATCGAAAAGGTTAGAGAAGGAAGGTTAGAGAATGAAGAATATGGACCCCATAAGCCAGGGGTGTCAAACTCAATTTCATTGAGGGCCGCATCAAAGTTGTGTTTGACCTCAGGGGGCTGGGGGAGGCATGGCCAGGGTGAATGTGGCTAGCTCAATGGCACTCATCAAGGCTCCATTTTCAGCAACAATGGCCTCCTGCAGCCCTCTGCCAGTGAAAATGGAGCTTGGGGAGGCCATACATGGACCACCCAGGCTCTGTTTTCAGTCACAACAGCCTCATGCAGCCCTCTGCCAGCAAAAATGGAGCCCTGGAGGTCTGCATGCAGCCACTCTGAGTTCTGTTTTTGCTGGCAGAGGGTTGCAGGAAACCGTCATACCCAAAATGGAGCCCAGGAAGGCCATGCATGGTCCTTCCGAGCTCCCTTTTTCTGGAAGAGGCACCGCAGTCTGGTCCTTTGTTATTTCCAGGGCAGGCTTGCAGACCAGATCTAAACACTTTGAGTTTGACAACCCTGCCTTTGAGTTTGTCAGCCCTGCCAGAAGCCAACTGCTCAACTTAGTGCTGCTTGTCAGGCAGATGTGATTTGTTGGATCTCAGACTTATAACATAAGCTTATAAAACTTATATAACACATATATGAGAAGCCTGCCAGATCATTCCTAACATCCCCAACTCCACACCCCTTCTACTCAAGTCCATGGTATCTAGGTACGTATGTTCTCCCAGGTGATAAAATATCACTGAGAAGAAATTAGGCTGATAATACTTTCTCTTACCTATTTGTTGTGGTTCCGATTCCTGAGCCTGCGTTGTTAGAGGAAGAGGACTCGGAAGATGAGGAGGAGGAGGAATTGGGAATGCCTTCCTGCCTAGGACCTTCCTCTTCGGCAATGCCTTCCTCCCTACCTCAGGTTTCAGCAGATAACTGAGAGGGACAGCCTGAGACTAATCAGGAGGAGGAGGGCATATCGGGGCAGCCTCTGACAGGGAATCAAGTAGACAAATGCTGGCTTAATGCTAGGCAGCGTCGCAGAAAGAAGTGTGAGCTGCAACGCAGGAGGCGTGGATAAATCAGAGAGTGAGCTGAGTCATGGAGACACCCCACAGGGGATAAAAGTAGGTGTGTTTTCTCTGGAAACTCTGTACGGGACAAAGTGTTACTTTTCTGTCGAGCTTCAATATGTCTTGTTTCTTGAAAGCTTTAGTGATTAATGTTTCTGGTTATCTTGTCGGACTTGGCAGGCAGCGTTTGTGTTAATACCAAGAATATTGCCTGCTTAAAGGAATTAACTCTGTAAATACCGAATCTTCTTGCCTGCCTGTATTTTGTCAGAGTTTGGACTTTTCATCTTCCTTGGAAAGGTGAGACATAACACCTATTCATTAGATATCATAGCTATTGAATGAGTTCAAATAGAAAACTCTTCTTCTCTAGGACTAGTTTTTAAATAAATGATTCCAAATTCTGCTTATAATCAGGATGACCATGCCCACTTGCCAAGAGAAATCTGGACTTATTGGCTGCAAATTCAATCTCAATACGAGAGTAACAGTGAAGGAAATATTTAAAAGTATAGCAAGTCTAGAGTTATATACCAGAGTGAGCCATACATCAGTATATAAACACACACCTACAAAAATAGCAAAAAAACAAAACTATACAACTGAGCAAAGCAGCACTTTAAAGAAGTAAAACACTTCTGACACTTTGTCTATACTTTCCCTGCTATGTCAAAATAATTGTTTAACATTCTGAATAAATGTGATCCAGTAGAATGAATTGTTGGGAATTAGTACAGACAAAGGGATTCATCATGAAACAAACAATATTTTTATTATTTGCTTAGTAAAAGTTCTGTTCCTTCTAAATATTTGGTTTAAAAGTAAGTCAAAGTAAGACATATTAAGAATGGTTTATTATACTGTTTACGATAAAAGACTGAGAAAATTTGTGAAGAATACAAGAGTCATGAGACCAGAAATGGGATAGAATAGATCTTGGTAGTACAATATTAACGGAGCAATAGAGAAGGAAGAAATAAAAGTAAAAGAAATTAAATGCAAGTAGAATGGCTGCAAAATTGAGAATAAGAGTCCTATAAAAGTACTAAACAGTATATATAAGCACCTAAGAAATTAGATGGAAAATGGATGTGAGGAAATATGATTCAGAAGATACTTGGAATACAATGAAAAGAACTATGTTAGATAGTAGTGTATAAAGTTATGCTACTATTGGTAGAATGATGAAGTGAAATAAGCTATGGATAAGAAACTGCAGAAATGAGGATGAGAGAAGGTAATACATAATGTGTATATATAAAAAAAATAGTTGCAAAGAATATAGTGAAGCAGATTAAAACTGGCAGAGAATGAGTTGTAGAAAGAGAAAAGACTAAAAATGATGTAAACTATATGGATTTGATGAGATCCTCAGAAAGTAAGAGGTGAAGTTTAAAAAAAATACAAGGCAATATATGAAACAATATATGGATGTGATTTCAAGGATGAACAAGAGGCAATATACAGTGAACAGAGAGTTCCTTTCTCCTTATTTTCTTTTATTTTGCTTTCTATTTCTTACACTTTTCTGCATTCTGCATAATAACAAAAGTGAATAGTGTTATGGATATTTATGCACATACATATCTAATTACCAGCCAGCTTCCAGACCCCTACGCAATCATAGCTATTTCTTGATTATTTGTTTCTAATTTTATAATGGTTCTTAAATTTTAGTCTATTATTTCAGACATTTTCAAATACTTTGTGTGTGGCAGATTCTTCAGCTTGAGAAACACACAAACAAAAAAGTTCAGTCCCTTCCATATTTTCGGTGGATTTGCAACTGATATAAAGTGCCAAAAAATCTTTTTATAAATCCTTGGATTAGGGAACATGAGTGATATGAAAAAGTAAAACTTATTTCAAGAAGCATTTTGACTGATACAGTTCCTTAATATGGTTGGAGCAGTTCTATTTCTCAGCATAATTAAAAACATCAAAACACTGTGTGCTCTAACTATATTAAAGAATAATGATGAATCAATAATATTTTCATACTAAGAACAGATGACTACAACATGATTGCTTTACAATTTTAAAGTCTTGTTTTTTTCTGCTTAATTTACTGAGATGTAATTATAAATGCAACAGAATTAATGAGGCAGTAGCCTTCTAAATATTGCTGAAGTGCAGTTTTTGGCCTTCCTTCTTGGTTTCAGCATATAAACTAGGGTTGATATTAGCTGAAAATTTAGCAACATGTAAGCCATAGGTTACAAATCAAAGTAGTTTTCTGCAGGGAATTATACAAATTCATATTTGGAAGAAATACAATCACATTCCCTTGCATATTTTTTTTCCATAAAATTTTTAAAAGTTATAATTGAAGAACTGAAGTGGAAATATGGAGACGGATTTAGAAACAGATTGATCTGTACATGTCTGTAGGACAGACCCTTGGAAATCATTTACTCCTTGAATGAAGTGTACTGAGAAATATAAATCAGGGCAAGAAATATGCAAGGCCCGGCATTTGAAATACTGAAACTTTTTCTGTATTTGTTTCTTGGATACAAGGATATGGTTACCAGTTGCAAGATTTAATTGCTAAGTTAATTTTTGTTTGGTTCTTCAAAAGTAGTTTCTGATGAGTTGACATTTTAATACACTGACTTTAATCATTTATACAAGTATCTTATGCTTGCAGTGTTGGTATAACTCCATGAATAGTGATTATAAAAATTCTAAAAATATTTAATAGAAAGAGAAATAAGGTTTTTTTTTA
Organism: Pseudonaja textilis; assembly: GCF_049901715.1. NCBI lineage: Eukaryota > Metazoa > Chordata > Lepidosauria > Squamata > Elapidae > Pseudonaja > Pseudonaja textilis. The sequence goes on along the minus strand of NC_141993.1, from coordinate 51,607,588 downwards.
TCAGTGCCAAACCATGGCTTCTCCCGACATAGGAGCTCAGCATAATTATGGCTAACAAAAGTAAAGTAAAGTAAAACTAAATTAAAACTTCTAAATTAAAGGAGCAATATCAAAATTAAAAAGCCATACAGTTAAGGAACATTTCTAAATTCTACAATATTGATGCTGAAGTGGTCTATTGCTAGTGAGCTGTAATTTTATATTATTCCTGACTGATAAAGCACCTCATATATTATAGACTGCATGTGGAAGTGATTGAAAATCATATAATTATGGTCAAACTCCATCAAATTTAGAAATTTTCTACATTAGCTGCCCAAATTGTATAAAGAAATCTACAGGGAAATATCAAGATTGATTGTACTGCTGACCAGTAGTGCTGAAGGGAAGACTATCAATATTATTGGGCTGATAGAAATAGGCACATACGTTAAGGGACTTATAAATATTCCTACTCCTGCATGAACCACAGGATATATGACTTTATATGATATAGCAGAGCACGATCCTTTTAAATAGAGAACCATTCCAAGAAACTGTGTAACTGGGATTAATTAGATGGATAAGACCATTTTGGAATCTTTATTTTTTTTAAACAGCATCTGCTTCATTTACAAGAAAGGGACAGCTACTTGTGTCCACTACTCAATAAAGTGAATTGCAGCTCAAGTTCATTTAGATTCAGTCATTTTACAGATTCTGCCTTTGGGCAGATTCTCACTTTCCATTACTCCCATTGCCAATATGCTTTCTGAGTACAGAAACATCTTCCTCTGCCTCCCAGTCCTTCACAAAACCCCCAGGTTTTCTAGCTGTCATTAAAAACTGCAGGTTTTCAGCCTGAGTTACCTTAAACCCTTCAGAGGAGATGGTGCCCAGTGATTGGATTGTCCTAATGGCTGTGCCAGCTGAACTACTTCTCTCCTCTCCCAAAATAGTCACTGATTTGGTGGCCATTTTATCTTGGCCTATCAGAACATGGCTCAGCAGCAGTCATTTCCTTTATCTTTAATTTTTCTTAAAAAACAGAATCAGACAAGCCACTTGATCAGCTCCAAATGGGGTTCCCCAAGTTCACCGACAATCTTGTCACTGGAAGAATATCAATAGCACTTAGACTTAGGCTGTATAGCACTTCACAGTGCTATACAGCCATCTCTAAGTGGTTTAGATCATATTGCCCCAACAATCTGGGTCCTCATTTTACTGACCTTCGGAAGGATGGAAAGTTAAGTAAACCTTGAGCCACTCAGAATTGAACTCCTGCAGTGAACAGTGACTTAGCCTGCAGTACTGCATTCTAACCACTGCGCCACTATGGTTCTTTGATATGATACTGTATACCAAAAGAAGGGAGTCATTTTTCTAGGTTCTACTAAATGTTCTTCCTTGATAGTTGGGACTCACAATATGGTCTGGTATGCCAGATAAATATAATAATTTTAATATAACATTGCACTTGATCTAGAAATGACCAGCTTTCCCTGTCCCACCATCCTCTAGAAACTCATAACTTCATTCATTCCATACATCATTCAGGTGGCACTTTTTTGTTTCTATCCAAGCTCAGTGAAACTTGTTGTCCTTGCATTCAATGTAGCACATGCAGTACTGCAAAGGTTGCCTTCTTCTTTTTCACATTTTAGAATGTTCATGTTGAATAAAGGCAACTGCTATTTTGTTTTTATGAGGCTGAACCATCCATTTTTCCTTGCTACATTCATTCCCTGAACTAACCAAAAAAAAACAAACATAAAAGAGAAGCTACTGAGATTAGAACTGAGAGAACAATTCCTAAGCAGAAAATCAGACAATGGTGAACTGGTCAACTCAAAGCTGACTGATGGGGCTTCCCTTTCCTGGGCAGATGGAAAGAGCCAGAAGCAAGAGAAGATAGTTCATATCTTCCACCAATCATGATCTGGACCATCCTGGTTCCATTGAGCCACGATGACGCAGTGGTTAGAGTGCAGTACTGCAGGCTACTTCTGCTGCCTGCAGGCTGCCTGCAATTTGGCAGTTCAAATCTCACCAGGTTCAAGTTGACTCAGCCTTCCATCCTTCTGAGGTGGGTAAAATGAGGACCCAAATTGTTACGAGCAATTCTGACTCTGTAAACCACTTAGAGAGCACTGTAAAGCAGTATATAAGTCTAAGTGCTATTGCTATTGCTATTCCAACACACTGCAATCTGGACTGGTATTTCTGAGGTTGCCTTAGGAAAGAGTTTGATATTACTTTTCTCCCTATTTTTGTATTTTTAAACTGTAAAGAATATTTATTAGAATTGTGATCTTTTCTACTTTGATATAATTCAGTTCTCTGAATGCTCTCTCACAACCATTTGATTCATTGTACAAATATTAACTGTTCATATTGTGTATATGGATGCTGCTGACATCCAGCTATTTTGGGTTCAGTGACACAAAGTATATCACTGAATTTGTTTGCAATAATGCTAACGGTATGAGAAACAACCTATTAAAGGACGCACACAATATTCATCTTTATTCCTAGAAGAAAAGGAACATTTTTTATGGGAAATGTTTATGAATTTAAAAATAACTCCAAAGGAGACTTTTAACCTAGTACTTAAAAAGCAGCAAAAGTTGATTTTGCATACTATATTATCTTCAGTAACTGCTTTAAAATTTTTAGGGACAGAGCTGCTTTTGATATACTACAGTGACAATACAAACATTCAGAAAGAAGCAATGAATATTTGGAACTATTTTCAATCAATCTTCACGTTCTTTTTTATTTTATGATAAAAATAGCAACTCACAAGCCAATGACTAAACCAAAAAAGTAGGTGCACATATGGAGAGAAAATTGCTGTATTTTATTGAAATACGGTTGCATAAAAAGTACTGGAATAGATTGGCCCTAAGTATATTCTAATATTTTACTGATTTATTCCTTGAATACTATGGTACCTAATAGTTTTGACATTATTTAAACATTTCATGGCCGCATGTGATATATGATATTGTCCTCCAGAAATATTGTTCATTATCTTGGTTATACTCTAAATATATGTTTCAAATTATAGCCCTGAACAAATTATCTTTTATTATTTATACATTATTTCAGGTGAGAATCAGCATTTCACTTAAAAGATGTAATTTTAAAAATCATCTTTTCCTAACAGTGGTCATAATGTTGACTTTTTTTCTGGGTTGCTAATCCAAATAATATTTCAAATATTGTCCTAAATGTGACACATTTGGCACAATGAAGATGCGCAAATCTTTCCCAGTTCGATCCATCTCTGCTTTTGTAACAATGTATTTTTTACCAGAGCCTCACTAATACTCTTCATGTAATACCATGTCCTGCTAAACTCAGATATCAAATTTCTTGATTTTAGAGTTCGGTAAAAATAAAACCAGCTTTTATGATAGAAGTAGTCACTTTACTTTTATCATCTATATCTATCATCAAAAAAGAGTCCTGCTGGCAGAGTGGTTACAATGCAGTATTGTGGGCCAACTCCACCCCCAGTCTGGACCTCAGTCCTGATGGGCTTGAGGTTGATTCAGCTTTCCATTCTTCCAAGGTTGGTAAAATGATGCTGAGGGCAATATGCTGACAATGTTAACCATTCAGAGAGTGCTGTAAAGCACTATGGAGTGCTTTATAATCCTAGCTGCTATTGCTATTGCTAGATATCTGTTATCTAGCTATCTAGTTATCCACCATCATCTATTTACTTTCCATTTATCCATCTATTTATCTATACATATCTTATATTTGTATCCTGCTATCTGAATAGTTGGGAGGAGAGACTGGCTCACCAGTTAATGATATTAAGCTTGTCAGCTGACAGCCAGGGTTTGAGATCTAAGTGCCACACAACAGGATGAGCTTCTGTTCCTTGCCTCAGTTCCTGCCCACTTAGTAGTTTGAAAGCATGAAAATGCAAATAGATAAATAGGTACCATTTTGTGGGACAATGAAATTTGGATGTATGTTTGAACAATGGGAGAATATGTGGATGAAAGGTTTAAAATTTACATTAAATTATAATTTAAAAGAAATTTTTTAATAAAATGATATAGCATTGGTATTTAACACCAGATAAGTTATCAAGAATGTATAAAGATGTTTCAAATGAATGTTGGAAATATAAAAGTAAAAAAGGGACTTTTTATCACTTATGGTGGACATGTGACAAAGCAAAGAAATATTGGAGTAGGATTTACATCTTAATACAGAAGATTCTCAAAGTGAATATAAAGATAAATCAGAAATTTTATTTTGGGGTTTAATGGAAAAAGACTTGGAAAAATACTTGGAACTTTGATGTTATATATATTGATGGCAGCAAGATAAGGACACTGATTCGCACAATGGATGAACTTTGAGGTATATTTTAACAAGGACCCACAAAACAACCATCTCACTTAAGTAACTTTGGGCATTTTACAATGCCATAATAAAATCATATAAATACAGGAATAAAAACATAAATTAAAAACAGGTTAAAACTTAAGTGCTTCTTCTACTTTAGTTTTTTAGCATATTTGCTGCCCAGGGTTCCCTTCTTCAAATGGGAAAGGAAAAGTAGGTTGCCTGCAGTTCACCACCAGTCTGATTGTGATTACTAAAAATAGGCCAGAAGGAATCTGGTGGTAGCTATTCTAATTAACAACCTGTTAGTTATTTTGACTAACAACCGTTTTAAAAGCTGTAACCTCTCACAAGCCACAGCTTACGTCATCAGATGCATAGAATAGATAAATTGACATAGGATTTAACCTGGGATAAGGTGGGGAGGGCAAAAGGATGAAATCTAGTTAGTTTTGCAGATGCAGGTTACGTATGAGATAGATTACAAGTACCTTATCCATTAACATTTGTAATATGTTAAAAAACATAAATGTGTTTTAGAAAAAATGCAGCTAAAGTTTATCTGGGTTTTTTTGCTACCCTAGACTGATACAACTCTCCTCCTACAGTTTATACAAAAATAGGTCTTAAGATATGCCACAGATTTGAGACAAGAACCATACAAACACAAATATGAATCTGAAGTTGCCTTTTTAAAAGTCCCCCCAGAAAACAAGGGAAAATGGAAAATTTCAATCCAACCCAAGTGCATGATATAGTTGCTATCTACTTTGCAATATCACTTCTACCCACTCAGCTTTTTAATTAATGTGAAGCACAATCTCCACTCCCAAATGCTCTATCCAGTGGATTTTTTTAAATATATTTTGTTTTTTGGTCTTTTTCTTTTTAAAAGACACTTTTAATATTTTAAGCAACTTGGTAATATGCCCAGAGAATTCTGGTTATTGGCAGATTAGAAGTAGACTGAATGCTTATCGCTCTGTGTACCAAGACGTTCATTTTCCAGATTCTTACTCCAGGGAAAATCCATTCCTCAGCCCATGGTGAATATAAAGCAGTGAGAAGGATTAGCATTTCATTCAGGGGAGCATGAAGAACATGGCACGAGTCCTTGTTGCCCATGACCACTGTTTCAGTGAACAGGAAGAAGCAGTACATTGAGGTGACTGGATGGGAAACAGCAACCATGTGACAGTCATAATGAGAGAAATCCAAAAGAAGGAACTAACCACAGACTACTTTTTCTGCTATGGCTAATTTGCTAACTCAGCTTGTCAGTTTATATATATATATATATATATGTATATGTATATGTATATTTGTTTGTATATGTATATATGTATATGTATATGTATATGTATATGTATATGTATATGTAAATATATATGGTATTCAGCTTTGTTCAGGTATTTTCCCACGTCATTATAATACCCGAACAAAGCTGAATACCGTACATGTAAGTACCCATGAAAACTTAAGAAAACATATATATATATATAGGTATTCATTTAGAAAAGCTTTGCTTTTCAAAGCCTTGCTGAGATTTTTTTAATTGCTTTGAACAGAAGCTATGGAAAGACCAGACTGATGGTTTTCCTCACATCTTGCACCCCTCTGTAGTGTTTCAAAAAGGGGAGTCTTTAAAGTATGTCTTAAAAGGCAGGATTTGATGGCTGTAGCTTTTAACACAAAGCTAAAATTAGATTCTCTGATTATAGCACTGCCTCTTGCACTGTAGTGTTTTCTGTAGCCCTAATAGATGAAGGGAGAAGTTTTAAATCCTGGGCTTAAATTCCTTCAGAACTGGTTTCCATGAAAACTCTTGGCAAGCTTTTAAAAATGTTTTTGACATATGAGTTTAAGCAAGAAAGTTGATATGTGTCAATCCTATCTCTAGGATAGAAACTACAAAAATGAAGTTTTGTTAAATTCTACTTTTAGAAGAAGGATGAAAACTTTGTTAAGCTTAACAAAGTTAAGAACTTTATTAAGCATCAGTGTTACCATGCCAATGAGGGTTTGGATAACTACAGTAGAATGTTTCAGCATAATGGATGGTGTTCGCTTTTGGTATTTTTGTCATTTGATTGCCTCCGAGTATCAAGTGGTCCCATAGACGGAGTAACATTAGGAGCCAAAGACCTTGATACTTATGTCCACTTCACCTCAAACATTTCATCCAGTCATGGAAATGGAGTGAGATAAAAAGATTTCTGACTGCAGGACTCAGAACTTCTCATGATCCTGATTAATGCTGCATGCCAAATCTTAGTTGAAACTTTAAGGTCATGGGTAGTAGGTCCAACATGGGAAGGGTAATCTCAGCATCAGCTGTCACCAGGATTTTCCTTGATAAGTCCAAATGCACTTACCTCAACTTGGCCTAGCATGCTTGGTGCCAGAGGGAAAGAGATATTGGCTATTGGCTTTGTCAGCAGTGCAAAATTAGTTTCTGTGCTAACTGGATGAGCCAGTGAGTTATGTTGGTTTGGTTTGTTCTACTGTGTGCATACATTTGGCTCCTATTATTAAAATTAATAATTTTTTTAATGTGCAGTGAATTTCTTTTATTTTCTTTATGGCTGTATCAACACACATCTCTCCAGTCCTTGAATCAAAGGAAAAGTACATCAGCTTAATTTGTACTCCCCCACTGGCTGTACAACAAGAAGACTGGCAATTGGTGCTGAACATGTTCTTTTAATGGAAGACAATTTAGAGATAATGATCATTGATTTAATTTGGATGGAGGCTTTAGTTTGAAGTTGCGTAAGCGATAGTTTGCTGTGTCAATGTTCTGTCGTTTGGCTATTTCTGAATAGAAATTTCTTCATGAAGAACACCAAACTTATATTCAAAAGTAGCCCAGCTGAGAAGTTGGTCAAGTGAAGAGACATTTGTGAAATAAATGAGATAGAACTCTTCTAAAAGGTAGACATTTCCCTCCTCCTCCATCTTACACCTCTTCATGTTACCTGTGACTATCATTTGGGATAAAAGAGGAAAATAGGCCAAAGAGGAAATTTCTTGCCAATTTTATTCTGCTTCCTATTAGTCCAGTATTCCCTTCCTAGCTCTTTAATATTTATAGGAAGCTGCTAGATAAAGTCATCTGGTGGTTTAGGGTTCATATAATTAGTATGTTGATGGTCCTCAATTTTATATCACTATCCTGGGTCATAAGACAAATGCTTTTTATATCCTAGCCCAACTTTTTATATCTGGCCGCTGTAGATATACAGTTTGTAGGAGACAAAAGACTGAATTCAAATGTGATTAAGTTTCTGTTTGAAGTTTTGCATTTTCAGTCATTGCCAGCATTGTATCTGGATGGCCAGGCATTTCCATGGGATAATTCTAGGCTAATGGCTCCTGCTGGAACAGTAGGTGGAGGCCATAGCTAGTATCAACTTTGCCTACTACTTTTGCTATATTTCCTAGTGCAGGAGACATAGGTGCAATAATAAATGTCCTAAGAAAACCTAGCTGGACTATTGCAATGTGCTTTAAATGGGTCTGCCCTTATAGACTATCCAGAACTATGACTGGTCCAAAATATGGTGAACTATGTATTTCCTAGTTTAAAGTAATGGGTTCATATAATACTGATTTTATGATCCCTAGTTGCTTATTAGTTTCTGAATATAATTTAAAATGCTGTTGCTTATATATAAAGCCCTTTATGACTTGATACCTAGCTACCTGCAGGACTGCCTGTTCTGACTAGAATTGGCCAATCCATTAGATCACATAGCTAATTGTGTTCCCACACTTTCATAATCACTCACATCCTTTTTTTACTTCCCAGTTGGATTACAGTAATATGCTATAAATGGAGTTGCCCTTGAGGAACATCTAGAAGCTGGTACAGAATGTGGTATCCCAAGCAGTAGTGGGTGGGCCTCAATCTATTTAGATAAATCTTCTACTTTGGAAGTTTCATTAATTGCTAGAACTCCAGATGATATTTATTGTGCTAGTTCCATGACTACACATGCAAAACCATACATGGTTCTGGTTATCTGAGAGTTCTTATCCTCTGGCATTCATCTACCCATTCAGCTAGATCACGGGTATCAAACTTGTGGTGTCACATTGCTGTCACTGTTGTGGTTCGCCAGCAGCTTGTGCAGATGGTAGCAGAATCAGATATTAGGGAAGAACAGGGATCAGTCTGAGAGTCTGGGGAGGACTCAAATGAGGGTCCTGTGTCTGATACAGAGATGGGGCCAGGACCATCTGGGAGTTATGTGCTGACTCCAGAGCCTCCAGAATCTGGAAGCAGCGAGGCAGAGGAACAAGGGGAGCCTGTTCCCAGTGTGTGTGTGCACAGACCTGCCAAAACCAAGAGCAACTAAGACAAAAGGGGCAACTTGGGAGTAAGGCTTGGAGGTGATTGCCTCTCACATAAGGTATAAAGGAAGTGCAAAAGTAGGAAAACCTGTGCAGGAAGCAACCTCATTCGCTCTGATAAGTTTGGACTCTGAAAGCTCCATGTTTAATTTGTTCTCTGTTTGGTTTTAAAAGACTAATTGGGACTTTAGTCATTGGCAGCACTTCAAGTCAGATAAGGTGCATTCTTATCATAATTCTTCTGAAGAACTCTGGCAGCTTTCCTGGGACTATTTATAACTGGTTGAAACTCATTCTGTTAATGACAATAATTCACAACCATTGAACTAAAATAAAAGGGTTTGGGATTTTGTGTGTCTCAGGAAGCCTTTGTCAGAACAGTCACATGAGATTTTGTGACATTTTTCCTTTTATGAAGCTGAGGTGGGTGTGGCCTGTGCATGATGCATACAGGCCATCAGTTTGACACCCCTGAGCTAGATCTTACAGAGTCAGCTATATCCCTGGAACTGTCATTTTAATGGGGTCTTGGATATGTGCTTTTACCATTGCCATCCTCATTCTTTGGAAGTTTCTGTTGTGGTCTGCCGGCGGCCTGTGGAGCTGAAAGCAGAGTCAGACAGTGGGGAGGAACATGGGCCTGTTAAGGAGTCTGGGGAGGACTCAGACAAGAGATCTGCATCTGACAAAGAAATGGAGCCAGGGCCACCTGAGGGTTATGTGCAGACTCTGGAGCCTCTAGAATCTGACATCAGCGAGGCTGAGGAACAGGGGGAGCCGGTTCTCAGTGTGTGCTTGCGTAGAGCTGCCAGAAGGCAAGAACAGTTAAGACAAAAGGGGCAACGCAGGAGTAAGGCTTGGAGATGATTGGCTTCTCCCATAAGACATAAAGGAGGAGCAAAGGGACATGAGCCTTTGCAGGAAGCAACTTTGTTTGTTCTGATCAGTTTAAACTCTGAAGCTCCATGTTGACTTTGTGCTCTGTTTGGCCTTATAAAGTTAATTGGAAATTTAGTCATTGGCAGCATTTCAAGGGAGATAAAGGTGGGTGCTTATCAGCCTTATCCCCAAAAGACTGTGGCAGACTTCTGATGGACTATTCACAAACTAGGACTCATTATAGGTTGTGAATGAATGTAATTCACAGCTGTTGAAAAAAAAACAAAGGTTTTTGGGACTAAGTATGTGATTGTTACTGTCTCAAGAAGCCTTGGTTAGAACAGTCCCTTTAGTAGAATTTCATCCCTCCTGTGGATGCTTTATAATGCAGTATAAAGATGAGTTTGCAATGATCATGGTTTACTGTTTTTATATGAATTTTGTTTTTATATCACTTGGGTTATAGAAGTTCTAAATCATTTATTATGAGCCACCTACTATATCTAGGAATGGGCAGCACCCAAGCATAATGAATTGTAAATGTATTGATTTTAGATAGTACTGTGGATCATTTAATATTTATTGCATTATAAACCTTGTAGGCTGCTGAGAGTCATTGGGTTGTGGCAGGAGTACAAGATTAATAAATAAACAAACAAACAAACAAGTGCTGCTGCCAGTGAATAGACATGACCAAGAGCACTGGAATTAGCCAATAAAGTGTGTGAAATGATGCTGGAGTAGAGAAATTGTTACCGCCCTCTCAAAGGAATAAAACTGATAGTGTGAAGTATGATCACACAAAATCTCACGGTGGCAGAATCAGCAGCAGAAAACATCTTTGGAATAAACTACAGACAGTTGACAAAATCCAGTTCTCTTCTTCAATTTGCACCAGTACTTTCCCAAAATAGATCTAGTGCCCTTTCAAAAGAGTGATAAACTCTTATCACTTTTCACTTATCACTTTAAGAACAGGTCTATTGCTCTTCTAGAATAGTGATAAACTTGTGAACAAAAGACGTTCTTATAATATCCAATATGACATTACTCAGACAGAGAACTTAGTATCCTGACTCTCTGGCAGCCTAAATCAAATATCTATGAAAAGCAATGTCAATGTTGCCCTATTAAGCTTAGGTCTAGGTGCACTCTGTTTATGCAGCCCATGGTACCTTTTTGCTGCATCAACATTTCTTCTGTCCTTTTAGCACCAAGTCTAAAAAAAAAGAATAGTTAAGTACGAGCCAAGATGTGAGCTGAACTCATGATTATTCTTGTTTTCTATGAGCTATAGAAGTTGTAATTTACATATGGCATTTAAATTGATCCATATAATGGGACCAAGAAGAAAGGCTTTCTCCATCATTGTTCCTTCCCTGTGAAACAATATTCGCTTCCAGCTTGTTATTCTTTCAAATAGTCTGGGGACCCTATGTTGATACAGATCCCATCAATTGATTTTTTTTTAATTGAGGGGTTTGGAGTTATTTGGGGTTTTACTTCTGTAAGTCTCCTTGAGTCACTGGGAGTGAACTGGGAGGCCATATCAATTTTACAAACAAACAAACAAAGTGGCAATCAGGCAGGCAGGATGTATTTCCCAGGATGGGGCATCTCTCTTAGGGGGAACCTCTGTCAATAATGCTCACTCTAAAGGAAGAAACTACTTTGTTTGCTTGCCTGTTTTTGGCAACCAGACAGAAAATAAGTCTTTAGGTGAACTTTTAAGTATTGATGTGGAAGGTGACAGTCTGCATTAGTGACTTTGCAAGGTTAGGTTCGGCACAGGCATATAGATTTAGAAGAGAAGGGATAAGATAATTTTTAAAAACTTCATAGACTGACTGGAATTAATTTAACATTTTCTTCCAAAGTGTTCTCCAGCCTGAAAGATGAAACTGATTGAAAGAGTGTGTGTGAGGGAAAAAAAGCATATACTATCTGGTTCAAAAGTTAATATATTAAGGACACAGGACTCCATCACCTTCTCCAGAAAGTCCCTCCATCCCTTGAGCCCTTGTTCTGCATCTGTACTGGCAAGGTTTCATGGTATTGTGAGCACCACTCACATTGGCAGGGAAGGCACCAGTTGGTGTGGTTTGTCCCTGCAGTGAATCCATAGTTAGAAACATATTCTTACTGCCAGACTTTAGTAATGAATTGTGCTATGGGTAGGGTTGCTGTTTCATTCTGATTTTCTCTCCAGATTGTTATCGTGGAAAAAGTAAGCAAAACAGGACAATTAATTGCCTTTGGATTTTCGCCACAACATAGTCAAACCATTGTAATGCATGGTGTTGTGTAATTGTTTGCTTACTTTTAATGGAAGATGTTGCAAGCTCTTCAGCATATAACAACACTGACATGTTAGGAAATAAATAAGCAAATATACAAATACATGACTGGGTAAAATTAGTTTAGTATTAAATAAACAGGTTTCAAATCATTCTTAAATGCATCCCAGGAGCCAAAATTGGGAAAGAACAGAGTTCCATAATCGAGGACTTAGTTTCTGAAATACATATAAATAAGATGAAGCAACATATAAAAAGCCAACAGAAAGACTCCCATTTTTATTAATTAGTTAATTAATTAATTAACCCTATTTATACTTTGTATTTATTTATACTTTGTATTTATATTTTGTATAAACAGGAACATACTAGAGCAAGGAACAGGGAGTGGTGAATGCAGTAGCTGACTGCAGGTTCTTCAATACCAGTACCAACAATTAGCATTGGACTCTGGATATCACAGGAAGCTGATAAAAGTCCTGAGAGGCAGAAATATCAGGAAAAAAAATAGATTAAGAACAAAATATACTGCAAAGTTCTGGACCAAGATTAATGATCAAAGAAGGAAAAAGGAAGACATGCCTTAGACTGTTGAGGTAATGCCTAAAAGAGAGGCCACCAAGGCCTGAACTAATAAATCTGCAGTGTCAGTAGACAGGATTTGTTTAATTTGGCAGAAGTTCAATAACTGAAGATGACAGACTCTCACAGTTATCATTATAAATGGCCAAAGAAAGAACACATCATTTAGCAGAGCCCTGAAGTTCTTAGCCACTGTCATTGGAATCATCTCAGAGCTTTGAAAGGGAAGATACAGTCAAAACACCCCTTTCTCTTTTAACCATATCATCCACAATGAGAAATCTGAAAAGCATTTTGAAAGAAAGCACTGTCCCTCCTTAATTATCTCAGAAAAAAACTAGGGGGGATGAGCACGGGTGGGATTCTATCCGTTCTATACGGTTCTTGAGAACTCCTTGTTAACTTTCTAAGCAGTTCAGAGAACTGGTAGTTAGAAGCAATCTCCTTTTGTTTTTTTACACCCTTATTACATTCTTGCCAGTACACCTAGACTTCCTGTCCCTGGAGCTTATGAGGCTTGGCTTTCTTAAAGGGGAAGGGTTGTTTTAAGATTTTTACACTGCTGTTGGGAGGAAATACTTCCCTGGACAATCAGCACTTTGAAGAAATCATTGAATAATGAAGGAAAGCTTTTAGTAACAGGGAACCAAGATGAGTGACATTCAGCAAGGCTTCTTGGCTAGCTAGAAAGATTGACATTCAAATGTGAATTTACATACCCTTTATGAGTTTTGGTCTAAAACTGGTTTTTGTTGAAGGTTAATCCTGTGCTTCATGACATTTAATCCGGTGTTTATTGATGGGATAATTTTCCCTATTCAGCTTCAACAAGCTGATTTAATTGATTTAATTATTTGTATTGTGTTTGAATTTTTTCCTGCCTCATGCTTCCTCACTGCTTTAGTACTATCTGGCACTGTCCTTTTGGGGTATACTTCCAAGAGGCAGAATGCAAGCTTGGCACTGATTTTTTTTTTACTGCCTTTCTGGGGGGCATGTGACATTTCCTTAAATCTCGATGATTTCTTTAGGATATCTTGTGAGATGAATGAGACCAGCTGGTCTTTAAGCCACTCTTTAAGTGGTGCCAATGGATCTAAGGATTGCTTTTCCTGGGTGTGCTCTTTCTGAGAGCTTAAATGACCTGTCTGCTAAAGGTTTTCACTTTATGAGCAAGTCATGGATGCATTTTAACTATTTTCATTCCTCAAGGTGCTCTGGCACCCTACCTGATTTGTAACTCTGGCTTGCAGGTATTTTTAATCTAATGATTGGTATTTAGGGCAGCTTTTTTCAAGCAAAGAAGCTTTTTGTATTTTTGTACAGGTAATCCTTGACTTACAACAGTTCATTTAGTGACCATTCACAGTTACAATGGCACTGAAAAAAGTGATGTATGACCATTTTTCACACTTATGACCATTGCAGCATCCCCACTATCATGAGAGGCCAGGCGAGGAGAAGCGTCCCTTGACATGAGTGATGTCGAGTTGGCCATGCCCAGTCACTTGACCACCAAGCCACACCCACAGAATCAGTTGTTAAAAAAACTGAATCCCACCCCAGAGAATGAGTATCTCTCCTATTGTACCTGGAAATGTGAAAACAATGGTTTTATGTGCTCTGATAGTCATTCATGAAGTTCCAGGCCAGGTGCCCTGTTCCTTAAAGGTCATGGGACTGTTATAAAAACCTGGAGTTTTGAAAGTTAAAAAGCTAATTGCATAGAAAAAGGAGCCCTTTCAATTTTCACTGCCTAACAAGGTTCTAGTATGGAATTTAACAGAGTGCCATATATCAATTCTCCTACTATAAAGCCAGATTGTACAACTATAAGTCAGGGCTGAAAAACTTTTATCAGTGCTTAAAGGGCCAAACAGAAGCAGCAGCCAGGGTTCCTGTAGGCAGCCCAGCATCAATTTCAAGGAGAACTACCTAAGTAGAAATCACCTCCAGTCCAGTCTGTACCTCTAAAGCCTACAAAACATTCTCAACATCCCCATTGCCAAAGTTGTGCCTATAAGACTATCGCCTTTGGTGCAGCCTTAAATATCTAAAACAGGCAAACAATTTTTAGCAAGAGGCAGGAAAACTACTTAGGAAGTCATGGTTGTATGCATTTGATGAGATCCCCAAGAGGGAAGAATGAGAAATTTAAAGAGTAAAGCTCATTGTTCAAGTGTAATTTAAAAGTATGAAATGATATGAAAAGGTATAAAGAATGGAGTTTAAGTTAACTAGACATACCCTACTTACATTTCCTTTTCTCTTACTTTTTGTCTTTAAATTATTCTGTATTCTACTTTTTACTCTTTGTACATCCTAAGAAAGACTGCTTATCTCCCCAAAGAGGAATAATATGTTGAATGTGTTTGTAAAATGTATCTATTGTAGTTACGAGCCCTCTAAATCCACTACATGAACATAACTATGTCCTGGTTTTCAGATGCTTAAGTATGTTACAGAATTCTCTGCACCAAGAATAGACACTCACCAGCTGTACCAGTTGTTCCAGAAAGGCTGAGAAGTTTTAAATACCTCAGTCCTCTGTACTTCCCACAGAGAAGCTATGAAAGGTTAGTAGATTTCATTTACTAGACTCTGGCTTGACAAAGCTTCAGCTCCCATGATCAATATTCCTTGTAGATGGCTATTCTTATACAGGCATTCCAGTTTGAGGCTCTCCAATTGCTGTTTTCTGGATTCGCATGTGTTAGGAAGCTTGCTTTAAATTCTTAAATTCTCCAGTGCTTAACCCATGTACCTATATATAAGTACAAATATTTAGAACCTATCAGTAAGACACTGGTGACAACACTCTCAAGGCAGACACGGGTAAATATTACCATCCCGTGAATTCAATCTAACAGTACACACACATATACACACACACACACAACATTGGGGTTCACTAATAAATCAGTCTGTGGTAGCACAGATTTAAATTATTCAGATATATAAAAAATCACAGCTGTGAATATAAAAAAGACTATAGCAATAACAGAAACAGTTAAAGGATACTAAATTGCAGTCACAAATTATTCATGCCATCATCCCTTAATTCTTCTTGCTTGACCTTTAAGCCTCATTCTGTTTTTCCAATTTAGAATTCTTGCTGCTGAGTCGACACTGCGTTGTACTTGGATGAGCACTGATTTTAAGTAGGGATGTAGGGTGGTGGCATATCGAGGAGGAGCAGCATCAGAATACAACTCATGTTGAAGAACCCTTTGAAAGTTTAGGGTGAGTTCATACATGTCTTCTTTTCATCAACTCACATTAAAAAAAAAATCAACAAGGTATGTATCATCTAATGATTACCCCAAATCAACTTCAGACCTAAGAGCAATTTCTTAAATACTCAAGGAGCAGTTCTAGGTCTGAACCAGGTCTTCATAACTATATCCTCAGTTATTCCTGGAGAATATTACAGATATCAAAAGTGCAGGGAAAGAGTTCCTTTGGCAATTTATGAATGGAGCAATACACACAGGTGACTCTAATAAGAGTTTCTACATGGCTGTAATGCAAACAGGATTTTATGTACTACAACTTGCAAACGAAACAGAAAATCAAGAGACGATGTTAGTTTCTTTCATAGTGTCTATAAGAGCCCCACTGTCTATGCATCATGGTAATATGCCATATAAATTCTCCTTAGTAGCCATTTTCAGAATGAACAGATCAATGCATGTTTAGGGGAGGAAATTATAACCCAATTCCAAATGACATTTCAAGTTAGTCACTGCAATTCTGCTTACTTGTACACACTATGTTACCTCAATTGGGCCTTTCCCCCTCTTTCTCTATAGTCTAAGAATCTAAGTATAAACCAGTGTTTCTAATTTCTCATGGAAGAAAGACAACAGGACAATAAATTTTAACTCTCCATTGAGCTGAGTAAAAGTGTTATAATTTGTATTATTAGCTTATGCCATCATAATTATGATGTCTATTGACCTGGTGCTAGAATACCTTTAGGCTGTATTGGCATAAAATAATTTAATTACCATCCTCTTATCATCTGAATAATATTAGTAAAGCTACCTTGTGGAAAGATAGGGTGTTAATTAATTTAATAAAATAAATGAATAAAATAAAATTAGTAAAGTACATAATAAATACTATACCATGGAAAAGTATTGGATTTTAAGATTTAATTTATCATATTTTTACAATATTATTTTTCTCAACTATATATCTCTAATTCTTTAATAAGCATGATTTTGGCTTGAATTTTAATTCTGCATATCAAAATAAACATGTAGCTTCTTACTTTTGTGTAGGCATACACATATGCTTGTGTGCTTGTGTGATGAACACACAAAGAGAGATAATATCAACTTCCGATATCAACTTCCAAATACAGAGTAGCGCTGATATTGACTTTCCCTTTTTCTTCATCATTCTTAACTATATATTGTGTTTATAATCTGGATAATATTCTCATATAATAGATACTTGCACACACTGACAGATTTTTCAAACTAGTACCTGATAATAATCAACAAATCTGAAACTAAGCGACTTAGCTTGGCTATTCCTCTATTTGACTTGGCAGTAGATATGGAAACACATCTTGGCTCAGTAAGAACTTTACTGCAGACAAGAATAAAGCTATCAAAAATCTGCTAATAAGATTTGCAGTGCCAATGATTTGTACATTCCTGAATTAGATTTTTCCTCCCACCCTTCCCACAATTCAAGAAACTCTGATTCAGTACTTGATGACCTTGAGGACGAGCAATTGTTGAGTATTTTACATCTGTGGCCTAGGAATTGCTGATTCCCTGTCTCAAGATTCACAGATATTGATATTTGAATGAAATTAATAATTATAACAAATGTTTTTATATATTTACCTACAATATTCAAAATCTTATTTAAACCCTATGATTTGAAGAACACATTCTCTCACATTTCTCTCACATTTGCTGAAAGATGATTAGCTATATAGTACTGTTTCCATTTTATTTCATAATACGTGAGAAGCATTCATACTTTTCAGCTATAAACATAATGGAACACTAAAGCAAAATATTAATGGATCCAGAAACTGCCATCATATTAACTAAAACATTGCGGACATGCTTCATGATATGTATGGAAAAATATCTCCCTCTATTGTTTTGATTTTGAAAAATTTCCTGTTACCAGTCAGAGGAAACATTGCTTAGAAAAAAATGTGCTTGTTTAGTTAAACTAGGAGCTGTTATTTGAAAGACAGATTTGTGGCTCACTGTTTGACATGCTTCTTCAAGAACTACCGATTCCACAGTTTCAGGGCAAAGAAGGTAGAGGGAAGAACAAAGCCATCAAAGAGTGTTTGCATAGGTAAATTAGAAATAAGTCCACTTGGTAGTATTTTTAGGCTTAAAATAGGGATGAGCAAATGTCAAACTCATACTTTGCCAAGAATTCAAGTGGAAATGAAATTTGGCATTCTATTCCCAGTAGACTTCTTAGGGTCATCAGTCCAACATTTCTAGCTTTTATTTTGCCCTGACCACATATTCACTAAAAAAGTGTATGTGAAAAAAAGATACATTACTGAAGATTCATGTATGCAGCAATAGTTCCATATAAAAAGAGAGCTTACCTCAGGGAAATTTGCATTTGAAACCCTGTATGAAGAAAATGTACATGTCAAAGAACAAAAGCTCAGTGATTTAAATTTGAAAAGGGGGTTTAGAGCAATTTACCTTAATAGTTACATAGATTATAAGAAGATGCATAGAAAAGCCTTGGTAAGTTACAAATGGTTGCAAGTATATATTTTTTTTAATTCACAGAATATTCTATCTTTTTTATTTGTAGAAAGGAATATCAGACTGGAATAGAATTTTAGTAAGGATAGTGAAGCAGAAAGGGTTTTTTAATTTTCTTAATTTACATATGGAATACATTAACACACATTACACACAAAGACCATTTCTGCATAGACATAGAAATCAGAAACACAAGATATATATCAAAATAGAATAAAAATAGTAAGTTGGATGTTTTGAGATAAGTTGAAATTACAAAATACGATTCATAAACACTTCAGAAATGAAGTAATAATTTTGGGAATTTCAGAATGTTTTTCCCCCTTCATCCATAAGTTATGGATGGAATGGGATTGATTTATCTGTGAGAGAATGAGCTTTGCTGGCTAGGGAATTCTAGAAGTTGAAGACCTCCCGGCTTAAGTTGCCAATGTTGGAGACCCTGATTTAGATCATCAAGTTCAGCTCCTGGTCATACAAAAATCTCAATGTCTACATCTGCAATAGTGGGCTAACCAGTTTCTGCTTGAATTTATACTATATATATATTTAGATTTCCTGCCAGCCTGCCTGCCTTGTTGCAAAACCATACTAGTGTAATCATATATAGTTTGTAATCAACTACTACTCTAAGATCTTTTGCACAAGCACTATGTATCACAACACTTTTCCTCTTCACAGAGCTGTGGTGGGTGTGGCCTGCGCATGATGCATCCAGCCTGCAGGCTGGCCTATTCCTTTCAATTTTGTATCAATTATTATCATATTTGATAAGCATTTTTGACACATATTCCAGTCATTAAAAATGTGTGCTGATTTTGAAGGCATACACAATTTAAAAGTAATTAGTAGCTAAGTAAGACAGGTAAAGAGTATAC
Source organism: Pseudonaja textilis (assembly GCF_049901715.1). Classification (NCBI taxonomy): domain Eukaryota; kingdom Metazoa; phylum Chordata; class Lepidosauria; order Squamata; family Elapidae; genus Pseudonaja; species Pseudonaja textilis. Next base: position 51,588,475 of record NC_141993.1, on the reverse strand, counting down.
GATTTAGGCCTGAACTATGTGCCTGCAAAGGAACTTGTTGATAATGATTTTGAGCCAGCTGTGTATCCACTTAATAGTCTCGTCATCTAGATCATAGCATAACCAATTTGCTAATTAGATTATCATAACTATATTTGTCAAATTCTTTGGTGAAATTAAGATTTATTATGTCTATAGCCTTCCGAGGTTATATTAAACAAGTTAACCAAATTAAAAAATGTGATGTAGTTAAAAGAGCCATGTTCCACTTCATATATTACAAACGCAATCCATCAGTCGTATTGTGGCTTATGTTGACCATTCCTATTTCTGTACTTTTAAATCAAACTTTATTTATTTTTTATTATAAAGTCTTATTGTTTTTTAAGACAAACATAGACAAACAAAACATAAAAACATCAAGCCATCTGCCATATATATACATACAGTGTGTCGGTTGGTTTACAAATTGTTTTGTGTTTCCAGTCTTCAATTACAATTAGATTGTATATATTCTCATATTGTCAATCAAATATTCCTAAATACATTAATATCATTATTAATCAATCATTTGACTATACTATTATTCATTCATGTTTTACAAGATAATCCATATTTTATTTAATTTGTTTTGTGACCATTCATATTATCATCTCAGATCTATCCTACAATCATTTTGTAGATAATAAAAAATACATTTTTATATATTCATTATGTTCTAAAAATCTACATATTTCATTACCATGTTTTATTGTCTAACCATTGATAGAATAGATCCAAAATTTAATAAAATTGTTTATCATCTTGTTCTCTGATTTCAAATGTCAATCTACTCATTTCAGCACATTCCAATATTTTCTTAATAATTTCCTCCTGTGATTGTGTTTTCTCATTTTTCCAGTTTTGGGCAAATACAATCCGAGCCACTGTTAATACATTTACAATCAGGTATTTCAATTCTTTACTATATATTTCAGGCAAAATTCCCAGTAAATATATCTCTAGTTTCAAGTCTATATGCTTTTTTGTCATTTTTTCCAACCATGTGTACATTTTAATCCAATATTTTTGGCATCTGCACAAGTCCACCACATATGGTAATATGAGCCAGGTACTTGATGACATTTCTAACATTTTTCAGATTTATTCTTGAACATTCTTGCTATCTTGTTGGGGGAAAATGCCACCTGTAAAATCTTATACAAATTTTCTTTATATGCTGTTGACAATGTCATTTTATAGTTTTGAGACCACAATTTCTGCCATTTCTCTAGATCAATCCCATATCCAAAATTCTTCCCCCCAAGCAATAATTGTTTCTTTAACTTGTTCTTCTTCTAGTTTAATTTCTAATAGATAGCCATACAATTTTTAATCACCTTTTCATCAGTACCTGTCAAAATCTTATCTAAATCAGTCAATTTATCATAGAAACCTTCTGTTTTAGCATCTTTATCATACCTTGAATGTATTTGCGCATATGAAAACCAATTCATCTTTATACCTTGTTCTTCTAATTTTTGCATAGATTTATGTTCACCCTTTTCATTCAATATTTCACCATATCTAATTGTTTGTTCCTTTTTATATATTATAGGATAAGAAAAAGCTTCAATAGTCGATAGCCAGACTGGAATTTTCAAATAACATTGCCTTTTAGTTTTCTCCCAGTTTAACCACAGAGACTCCTGTATATAATGTCTTCTAAAGTACCCCTGTGTTTTAGTTCCTTTATACCATAAAAAAGGATGTCAACCCAACAACAAATCATGTCCTTCTAGTGTCAACAATCTAGCATTTCTTAATGTTATCCATTCCTTAACCCACATCAAATTTGTAGCTTGGTAGTACAACTCGGGGGGACGGAGCTGGCATCTCAACGATATGGCATGTGATCTTGGAGGTCTGAGATCGCTGCCGATATCTTTGCTCCTGGACAGTCCAAACGGATCTAAACCATCCCGAAGAGATGGTGAATGTAAAGAGCACATCCTGTTGATCCCAGGGATAGTCCCTGGTAGATCCAGGAGAAGCTCTTTTTGCCCGCAGCAAAGAGGCAGCCATCAAAGCTGCTGAAGTTGGGACAGCTCCAAAACGGAAGAGAATAGAAAGAGCAAGTGTGCCGCTTTGGTGAGAAGTTTTTCTTTACTTTAAGATTTAAAAGGACACCCTAAGGAAAAGAAAGAATCTGTAAAATCTTAGACAGAAGTAATTAAGCAGTGATTTTAAATGGGAAGTCAAATTAATTTTTACCTTTTTTGCTGGACTCTTTCTATACGATCTTTTACTTTGAACTGGACTGGTCCTTTTTTTTATCTTATTTTTCATTTTTGTTTCTTCTCCTTTTTGTCTTTACAATATTTTAGGCTAGAGATAATTTATATTGAATCATTTTATATTGAATACTTTGGAGGGAGAGAGGAGGAGACAGAAAAAGAAATGTCATTAATTGAATTCCAAGAAGATTGCCAAATAGCGACTGAAAAAGAAGAAGGTGCAATAGGTGGAAAGGTGGAAGTTAATGAACAATGTGAACCTAGATCTACAAGAGCTGCTAAACCTAATTGTAAAGTATAAACGGACTTAATTCAGCTGTTAAAAGAAGGAAAACTTTCCATAAATTAGAGAAATTAAAATTTGATATAATCTGCCTACAAGAAGTACATATTAAAAAGCAACATGAACAACTGTTAATACAGCCAAAGTTAGGGAAAATATTTACTTCTTTGACACAATGCAAGAAAAGAGGAGTGGTTTTATACATTAAAGATATTGTCCCAGCGAAATTGATTGACACAGATGATGATGGAGGAGTATTAAAGGTGGAAATAATGGACAATAACATGAAAACACACCTGATTACCATCTACGCCCTGAATGACAATCAAGAAGAATTTTATAGAAAACTACATATGAAAATAATTGAACTGGACTATACTAATATCGTTATGATGGGAGATTTCAATGGAATTGTAGACAATAAATTGGACTATACAACACAGAAAACAACAAAGCAAAACAGAGAGACTCTCCCTAATACCTTTTTTAAAATGACAGACGAAATAAACCTAAAAGATGCATGGAGAAAAAGAAATGCTAAGACTAAACAATACACTTTCTATTCAAACAGACATTTATCATGGTCCAGAATAGATATGATATGGATGTCAACAGAATTGTTACCCAATATGCAAGAAATAAATATTGAAACAAGTATTTGGGCAGATCATAATCCAATGACAATTAAATGGAAAGGACAAAGAAGAAGATCTAGATGGACGTTAAACAATACTGTATTAAAAGAAAATGACTTCATACAGAGGGTGGAGAAAGAACTGGCTTTTTTCTTTAAAGAAAATAAAAAAGAAGACACGTCAATGCAGAATGTACGGGATACAATGAAGGCATATGCCAGAGGCTTGATAACAGCCTATACAAAGAAAAGAAATATCACGAAAAGACTTAGAGGGTGAGTATAAAGAACTTGTAAAAGAGTTACAGAAAATGCCACAGAAAAAGGACATTAAGTTAAAAATGGATATAATTAAACATAAAATGGGATTAATGGAAAAAGAAGAATTAGCACAGAAAATCAGAGGCACAAAACAGAACTACTTTGAAGATGCAAATAAACCAGGTAGATGGCTAGCATATAAACTGAGAAAGGAGAAAGAATCAAGGAAAATATTGCAATTAATAGATGACCAAGGCCAAGTTTGCTATGGAAGTAAAGAGAAGAAGGAAATTATACGAGACTATTACAGGAAACTATACACACAAGAGAATATTGATGACGAAAGAGTTAAACAGTACTTACAGAATGCTAACCTACCCCAGATACCTAAAGAGATTGAAATAATGTTAGAAAGTAATATAACGATGATGGAGTTAACTGAAGCACTTAAGAAGCAAAATAATGGAAAGGCACCAGGCCCAGATGGACTTCCGGCAGAATTTTATAAAACACTACAAGAATCATTGAATCTTCCATTGCTAGAAGTTATGAATAAAGTTATGTCAAAGAAGAAGATACCTAAATCATGGTCAGAAGCCTATATTACACTTATCCCAAAAGAGGAGGCCGACCCATTACAATCAAGAATTACAGACCTACTTCCCTACTAAATGCGGATTATAAAATTTTTGCTTCAATATTGGCAGGAAGGCTTAAAAAATACCTAAATAATTTTATTCACTCTGACCAAAATGGATTTCTGCCAAAGGGGCAAATTAAAGACAATATGAGAGTAATTTTGGACACGTTGGAATAGTGCAAGGCATACCCTGAAAAACAAATGGCTTTGGTATTCTTAGATGCACAGAAAGCATTTGACAATGTGAATTGGCGATTCATGTTATTACAGCTGGAACAGATGAGTTTGGGTAAAAAATTCACCCAGGCAATAGAAGCTATATATCATAAGCAAACAGCAAAGGTAATGATAGAGGGAGAATTAACAGACTCTATTGATATAAGAAAAGGAACAAGACAAGGATGCCTACTGTCACCTTTGTTTTTTGTGTTAACCTTGGAAGTGCTAAACAGAAATATTAGAGAAGAAAAAGACATAAAAGGGATGAAAATTAAAAAAGAAGAATTTAAATTGCAAGCATTTGCAGATGATCCGGTTTTCATCTTAGAAGACCCATTAGGAACAGCATTAAAATTGATAGAAAAGCTGGAGGTATATAGGAAGGTGGCTGGTTTGAAAATAAACAAAGACAAAACAAAGATTTTGACAAAGAATATGTTATCAAGACAAAAGGAAAAACTGGTGGATGTATTAAAAATCCAGGTCATGAATAAGATCAAATACTTGGGGATACATTTGACAGCAAGATGTAGTAAACTAAAAGAGAATAACTATCTTAAACTTAAGCAGCAGATAGCACTAGATTTGGCGAAATGGGAAAAGTTACAACTGTCATTAATAGGGAGAATATCAGCAATCAATATGAATATATTACCCAGAATTTTATATTTGTTTCAAACAATTCCAATTAGGCTTGGAAAAGATTATTTTGAAGATTTAAATAAAATTGTGTTGAAATACATATGGCAAGGTAAGAAAGTGAGAATAAAATTAAAGCTTTTGCAAGATGTTAGAATAAGAGGAGGATTTGGTTTGCTTAAACCAAACTTTATTATCTGAATATGAATGGCTGTGTGTTTGGGTGTGTGTGTGTTTTCATGAATTTGGCAGGCTTGTTACGAATTGTGAGCTATGGCGGTTTTCTACTGTTTTCCTGTCAAGCTTCCAACCAGGGTTAAAAACAAAAACAAAAAAAACTAATTCTATTTCTTCCATTGTTTCCTTTTCATGAGGCACATTAACTTCTATAAGGTGTTATTTTGCAAAATAAGTTATGTTCAGCAACAGATTCTACCAATGCTACCAAACTCTACCATCAAAGATATGGCTGGCTGAATGCAAAATTGAATAAGGTTTGTTTGAATGTGAAATTAACTCCATCTCTCTTAGTAACTCTGTTTTGCCTCATTTCTTCATGACTTATATCTTTTCCTCTGCTTTTTTTAATGATTACTGCAATTTCCTCTCTCTTAGACCATTTCCATTTGCTTAGTTTGCCCTCTTTACCTATTGAATTTCCTTTAGCTCCTCTAATTTAACTTTTCCGCCTCTCATTTTTTTCCAGTTCTTAGCCTACTCTGCAAAGCATCACATAGGAATCACTGGGTTTTTAATCTAGGTAAAAAAATTGTTCTTTCAGTTGATTTCCCCACTACTGTATACAATGCAATCACATCAGCCATACAATCCATATACTGTAGATGGTACAGATAGATTTCAGAGATTTTTAGAGCAACCAGTATCCATAAAGGAAGGCAGAGTGAACTGATGATGTGAGAATTATTGCTTGAAGCAAGAAATGTTTTTCCCCCTTTAAAGGATATTTGGATTATGTCTTTCAATCAGGCAAGGAGTAAATAATGATTGAAGTTCTTTTACCCCATCAGAAATCTTTGCCAAACATAACATTTCAAAGGAGGGCCACAGTCTTGAGAACAAATAAATGTTTCTCCAACTTCTAAGTAACATTGACCTCTGAATTCACTTCCTACCACTCTGGATACATTCCTTTCTGAACAAACATCAAGGTAATTTTCAGTAAGACAGTGTTATAATAGCTGTTGGCTTTTCTTTTTCTGAAAAGGTACCTTCATGACTGATTTTTTGATTAACTTTTTCCTACTTTAAGTATCTCTGGTTTTTCTTTCTCAAACTCTTTCCGTCTGGAGTCGCCCCGGCCTCAGCAGCATGGGGGCTGCCTCTCCGCCGCTGGCAAGAAGAGCTTCACCCGGCTCTCCAGGGATTTTGCGGTATCCCGGAATCCTCAGGATATGCTCTTCACGATGGCTGTCCCTACGGGACAGCGTAGGTCCGTTGGACCGCCAGTGGCGGAGATATCGGCTGCAATCGAGGAGCTCGATTGCAGACCGATTCGCCACGGCGCAAGCTCCTCCCATCTCCTCCCAGTTTGAGAAAGAGTTTGTCGGTTGGGTGAGAACTTCTTTTTTTTATTTAATTTTTGAATTTGGAAAGTTTACTCTAATTATCTGAAGAAACCTGTGTGATTTTTGTTTTGTTTTTTGACAAAATTGATTTAGCTGCGTTTTTTAGGGAAACGCGTCAAGAGAGAATCCATTTTTTTCTTTTCTTTGCTTTCGGACTCTATTGTTACTTATTGGATAACTGGACTGTTTTCTTTTTTCTATATATTCATATGTTTTATTCTTTTTCTGGACTTTTTATTTTTATTTTTCTGGGCTAGAGGCTTCTCTTGATTTTGTTTGATTTTTCGGTGTTTGTTTTGTGTATTGCAAGCCGGCTTTCCTTAAGAGAGAGGAGGGGGAAAGTGAGAACTATGATACTTTTGTAACACTGCCACCTAGAGGCTCGGAAATATTTAAAAAAGAAAATAGACTCTTCTTCTCAAGGACATCCCCTGATAAGATAGAGGAAAGTACTTTGTGGAATATTATTACAGGTGTCTTTCTGGATATACATGGCTCAGCTTTGAAGCTTGTGGGAAAGAGAAGGGAGTTATAATTAGAGCCTTGGATAATTAAATAGAGTGCAGTGTTGTTGTTTTTTTTTTGAGTTCTGCCAACCCCTTCACTAACATCAAGGTCCTGACTTTAAGCTTGATTTATTTGCAAAGGGAAGCCTCTGAATTTCTTTTTTCTACTTATATTTTATTTTGATTTAACTGATTTTATTTTTCTTTTGTCTATTTGGATCCTGTTTTTCTTTTTCCTTTTTTTTTTAATGTACATTAGCGGACTATTTCTTTTTCCTTTTTTAATTGAGGTTTTTCTTTTTCTTTTTTTTTCTGGCTGGACTAAGGTGTGGAATCTGAAGAAACTTATTTTTCTTGGTTTTTGTTTTGTTTTTGTTTTTTCTTTTTCTTTTTCCCTTCTTCCTTTTTTGGCTTTGTCTTGTTTATTATTATTATTGGGTTTTTATTTTTACTGTTACTTTTTTTTTTTATGGTTTTTTTTTTTTCTCATTCTTTTTTATTGAACTTGTAAGGTCAGGAAGAATTTGAAGAATTTTCTTTTTTCTTTTTTTCTTTTTCTCTCACTTTTGGCTTTTTATTGTTGGCCTTCTTACCTTGGATTAAAATTTCATATTTCTTTCTCTTTTTTTGTGGACTAAAATTTGAAAAAACTTGAAGAGTTGGAACCACTTAAAATGAGTAAGAAATTTATATCTTCGAGTGCCTCTATGTCTGCTTCTGCCTCCCCACCATCTGGACAGCGTTCAATTCAGACATTGTTAAAGCAAGATAAGGAGAAAGAAAAAGAACAAGAAAGAGTATCCTTCCAGATGATTATGCAAGGAATTCAAGATCTTAAGGTAAAAATGGATACTATTGAACAAAGAACAGGTAGGATGGAACAGATGATGGAAAAATATGAAGAGAGACTCCAAAATGTTGAAGAGGAGGCAAACAAAGAGAGGAGAAAATTGGAAATATCGACAATAGATTAATAGCGATTGAACAAGAAAAAGTGAGATGTTGAAGTGGAGTTGGATAGATCAGAATTTTATCTTAGATTCCAAAATATAGAAGAAGAAAAAGGACAAGATTTGGTTGCGATAATGGTAGGAATCTTGGCGGAGGCACTCGGAGATAACAGAAGAGAAGATGATGGATGGAATTGATGAGATATATCGAGTTTTTACAAGATATGCGATGAGAAATAACCTACCCAGAGAAGTTCATATTAGATTTATTAAAAATCTTTGAAGACACAAATATTGCAAGTAGCAAGAGAGAAGCCACTGAAATACAAAAGTAAAGAAATTTTGGTTTTAAAACAAATACCTAGAAGAGTGAGAGAGATGAGAAGAGAATACCGATTCCTGACTAAAAGGTTATTGGAAAAAGAGGTGTCTTACAGGTGGTTGATTCCAGAAGGATTGATGTTTACGTGGCAGGAACAGAGACATAGAATTGATTCAATTGAGAAAGCAGAACTGTTTTGCGAGAGGTTTTTGGAGGCAGAGAAGGAGGAGCAGGAAAGGAGGTCCCATCAATTGAATCTCAAGAGGAACAAATGGAGGTTGGAAAAAGAAGAAGGTGCAGTAGGTGGACAAGTGGATATTAAAGATCAACGTGAGGCAAGACCCACGAGAGTGGTTAAATCTAAATATAAAACATAATTATGGAAGAAAAAAAAAATTGATTACAATGAATATAAATGGACTGAACTTAGCTGCTAAGAGAAGGAAGATTTTCCATAAATTAATGAAATTAAGGTTCGACATAATTTGTTTACAAGAAGTTCATATAAAAAGCAACATGAACAATTGTTATTACAACCAAAAATTAGGAAATTGTATACCTCTTGACACAATCCAAGAAAAGAGGGTGGTTTTATATATTAAAGAGGCCATTCCAGCAAAAATGATTTATACAGATGATGATGGGAGAATATTAATGGTAGAAATAATGGACAATAATAGAAAGATACTTTTGATTGCAATTTATGCACCGAATGATAAACAGGAAGAATTCTATAGAAAATTACATACTAAGACTGCCGAACTTGACTATGCTAATGTAATTATGATGGGAGACTTTAATGGAATTGTGGATAATAGACTTGACTATATTGCAACAACAGTAAAAGCATAACAGGAAAACTCTTCCTCAAATCCTTTTTTAAAATGATAGATGAATTAACTTTAAAAGACATATGGAGAGAAAGAAATGATAAATCTAAGCAATTTACGTTCTATTCAAATAGGCATTTATCATGGTCCAGACTGGATATGATTTGGATCTCAACAGATTTAATGTCTAGTATTCAAGAAGTAAATATTGGAAACAAGTACTTGGGCTGACCATAACCCATTGACAATTGAATGGAAGGGACAAAGGAAAAGATCGAGATGGACATTAAATAATTCTATTTTAAAGGATAAGGAATTTATACAATGGATGGAGAAAGAATTGGCCTTCTTCTTTAAAGAGAACAGAAAAGAAGACACCTCAATACAGAATGTTTGGGACACAATGAAGGCCTATGTTAGAGGCTTGATAATAGACTATACAAGAAAAAAAGAACAACAGGAAAAGGCGAACTCTTAAAGCCTTGGATGATGAATATAAGGGACTTGAAAAAGAATTACAGAAAATGCCACACAGAAAAGATGTTAAAATGAAACTGGATATAACTAAACATAAAATGGATTTAATAGAGAAAGAAGAACTGGCACAGAAAATTAGGAATGCTAAACAGAATTATTTTGAGGATGCAAATAAGCCAGGTAGATGGCTAGCATACAAATTGAGAAAGGAGAAAGAGTCGAGGAAAATACCGCAGTTAATAGACGACCAAGGTAAAATTTGTTATGGCAGCAAAGAAAAAAAAAGAGATTATTTATGATTTTTATAAGCATTTGTATAAGAAAGAAGACATTGACGAGGAGAAAGTTAAACAATACCACAGAATGCAAATCTACCTAAGATACCTAAAGAGATTGAAGAAATGCTAGAAAGTAATATAACAATGATGGAGTTAAGTCAAGCACTTAAGAAACAAAATAATGGAAAGGCACCAGGTCCAGACGGGTTTCCTGTAGAATTTTATAAAATCTTTCAAGAATCACTGTGTATTCCACTGTTAGAAGTTATGAATGAAGTTATGTTAAAAAAAAGATGATACCTAAAACATGGTCAGAGGCTTACATTACACTTATTCCAAAAGAGGAGGCGGACCTACTGCAAATCAAGAATTATAGACCGATTTCTTTACTAAATGCAGATTATAAAATTTTTGCTTCAATATTAGCAGAAAGACTTAAAAAGTACTTGAATAACTTTATCCACTCAGACCAAAATGGGTTTTTGCCAAAGCGACAAATCAGAGACAATATGAGAGTAATTCTGGACACCCTGGAATACTATGAGGCACATCCTGAAAAGCAAATGGCTTGATATTTTAGATGCTCAAAAGGCATTTGATAACGTGAATTGGAGATTTATGTTACTTTTAATGGAACAGATGGGCTTTGCTAGAAGATTTATTCAGGCAATAGAAGCAATTTATAATGAACAAACAGCTAAGGTAATGATGGAGGGAGAATTTACAGATCCTATTAATATAAGAAAAGGCACAAGACAAGGTTGTCCTCTTTCTCCTTGATATTTGTATTGACTTTGGAAGTGTTGAATAGAAATATCAGAGAAGATAAAACTATAAAAGGAATGAAAATTAAAAAGGAAGAATTTAAACTACAAGCCTTTGCAGATGACCTAGTCTTTATCTTGGAAGACCCTATAGAAACAGCCTCGAAACTGTTGGAAAAGATAGAGGTCTATGGGAGGTGGCTGGTTTGAAAATAAATAGAGATAAAACAAAGATTTTGTCAAAGAATATGTTGCTGAAACAAAGGGAAGAGTTGGCAGAACTGTTAAAAATTCAAGTTACAAACAAGGTTAAGTATCTGGGGATATATTTGACATCAAGATGTAGTACATTGAAGGAGAATAATTATATTAAACTTAAACAACAGATAGCTCAAGACTTGAAAAATGGGAGAACTTACAATTGTCATTAATAGGAAGGATTTCAACAATTAAGATGAACATTTTACCCAGAGTCTTATTTTTGTTTCAAACAATACCAATTAGGCTTGGAAAAGAATATTTTGAGGATTTAAATAAAATTGTTTTGAAGTATATATGGCAAGGTAAGAAAGCAAGAATAAAGTTAAAGCTTTTACAGGATGCTAGATTTAGAGGAGGGTTTGGACTGCCTAATTGGGAGTTGTACTACCAAGCTGCAAACTTGACGTGGGTTAAAGAATGGATAACATTAAGGAAAACCAGATTGTTGACATTAGAAGGTCATGATTTGTTGTTGGGCTGGCATGCTTTTTATGGTACAAGGAACTAAAACACAGGGTATTTTAGAAGGCATTATATACGGGAGTCTCTGTGGTTGAATTGGGAGAAGATAAAAAAAACAGTGTTATTTGAAAATTCCAGTTTGGTTATCGACGATAGAAGCGTTTTCTTATCCTATAATCTATAAAAAGGAACAAACAGTTAACTATGGGGAATTATTAGATGAAAAGGGTGAACTTAAATCGATGCAAAAATTGGAAGAACAAGGTATACGGATGAATTGGTTTTCATATTTGCAAATATATTCAAAGTACCATGAGGATTCCAAAGCAGAGGGATTTTATGATAAGCAAACTGACTTGGATAAGATTTTGATGGGTACTGATGAAAAGGTGATTAAAAATTGTATGGTTATTTATTGCAAATTAAGCTTGAGGAAGAACAAGTTAAAGAAACTATGATTGCGTGGGGAGGAATTTTGGATATGGGATTGATTTAGAGAAATGGCAGAAATTATGGTCGCAAAATTATAAAATGACAATGTCTACAGCCTATAAAGAAAACTTGTATAAGATGTTTTACAGGTGGCATTTTCCCCGACAAGGATAGCAAGAATGTTTAAGAACAAATCCGAAAAATGCTGGAAATGTCATCAGAAACCTGGTTCATACTATCACATGTGGTGGACTTGTGAGGATGCTAGAAAATATTGGACTAAAATCCACATGTGGCTGGAAAAAATGACAAAGAAGCATATAGACTTGAAACCGGAGTTTTTTCTATTGGGAATACTACCAGATACTTATAGTAAAGAGTTGAAATATTTGATTGTAAATGTATTGACTGCTGCTAGGATTGTATTTGCAAAAATTGGAAAAATGAGAAAATTCCATTGCAAGAAGAAGTTGTAAAGAAAATTTTGGAATGTGCTGAGATGAGTAGATTGACTTTTGAAATTAGAGAGCAAGAAGATAAACAATTTTATTTAGTTTGGGATCTTTTCTATCAATGGTTGAATGATGAAATATTAAAATATAAAAGTTAGATAATAAGGAATAATAATGACTTTATTTTCCCTTTTCCTTTTATTGGTTTTTGATACTATATTTATATAATAGCTTTCTTTGTTTCTTTCTTTTTCATATTTGGGATAGAATTGGTATGATTATAAGATTTGTTTTAGAATAAAATATTTAAAATATAGTTATCTCATAAAGGCATGACCGAATAAAAGTTTAGTCAAATTTTTTCTTTTTTTTCTTTAATAGAGATACTAGGATTTATAAATTTGTATTGATAAGAGTATTATATAAAGTAACTGTAATTGTGACTATGTGGTGAATGCACAAAACCGATGGACCAACCGACTTACGGTGTGTACAAAAATATGGGGGAGCTGATACTTTTATGCTTTGTTGTTGTGTTTTTTATGTTAAAAAAATAATAAAAATTTATATATATAAAGTATCTCTGGTTTTTACTTATTTTTTAAGAGACCGTATGAGTTTCAGTAGTATTTTTTTAAATAGTTGGATGTGAGACAAACACTGCTAGCAAAGTTTTTATATTTATGAAATTTCCTGATTCTGATAATTTTTTCATTGCAGCTCTAGAAATACAGGTGAAGCTCAAAAAATTAGAATATCGCGCAAAAGTTCATTTATTTCAGTAATGCAATTTAAAAGGTGAACCTAATATATGAGATAGACTCATTACATGCAAAGCAAGATAGAACAAGCTGTGATTTGTCATAATTGAGATGATTATGGCTTACAGCTCATGAAAACCCCAAATCCACAATCTCAGAAAATTAGAATATAGTGAAAAGGTTCAATATTCTAGGCTCAAAGTGTCCCACTCTAATCAGCTAATTAAGCCATACACCTCCTGAGCCTTTAAATGGTCTCTCAGTCTGGTTCAGTAGGAAGCACAATCATGGGAAAGACTGCTGACCTGACAGTTGTGCAGAAAACCATCATTGACACCCTCCATAAGGAGGAAAGCCTCAAAAGGTAATTGCACAAGAACTTGGATGTTCCCAAAGTGCTGTATCAAAGCACATTAATAGGAAGTTGTGAAAGAGAAAAGTGTGGAAGAAAAAGGTGCACAAGCAGCAGGGATGACAGCAGCCTGGAGAGGATTGTCAGGAAAGGGTCATTCAAAAGTGTTGGGGACTTTCACAAGGAGTGGACTGAGGCTGGAGTCAGTGCATCAAGAGGCACCACACACAGATGGATCCTGGACATGGGCTTCAAATGTCGTATTCCTCTTGTCAAGCCACTCCTGAACAACAAACAATGTTAGAAGCATCTTACCTGGGCTAAAGAAAAACAGAACTGGTCTGTTGCTCAGTGGTCCAAAGTCCTCTTTTCTGATGAGAGCAACTTTTGCATCTCATTTGGAAACCAAGGACCCAGAGTCTGGAGGAAGAATGGAGAGGCACACACTGCAAGATGCTTGAAGTCCAGTGTGAAGTTTCCACAGTTTGTGTTGATTTGGGGAGCCATGTCCTCTGCTGGTGTTGGTCCACTGTGCTTCATTAAGTCCAGAGTCAATGTAGCCATCTACCAGGAGATTTTGGAGCACTTCATGCTTCCTTCCGGAGATGAGCTTCATGGGGATGCTGACTTCATTTTCCAGCAGGACTTGGCACCTGTCCACACTGCCAAAAGCACCAAAACCTGGTTCAATGACCGTGGGATAACTGTGCTTGATTGGCCAGCAAACTTGCCTGACCAGAACCCCATAGAGAATCTATGGGGCATTGCCAAGAGAAAGATGAGAGACATGAGACTGAACAATGCAGAAGAGCTGAAGGCCGCTATTGAAGCATCCTGGTCTTTCATAACACCTCAGCAGTGCCACAGTCTGATAGCTTCCATGCCACACTGCATTGAGGCAGTAATTGCTGCAAAAGGGACCCAGACCAAGAACTGAGTACATATGCATGCTTATACTTTCCAGAGGTCTGATATTGTTCTATGTACAATCCTTGTTTTATTGATTGCATGTTATATTCTAATTTTCTAAGATTGTGGATTTGGGGTTTTCATGAGCTTTCAGCCATCATCATCACAATTATGACAAATCATGGCTTGAAGTATCTTGCTTTGCATGTAATGAGTCTATCTCATATATTAGTTTCACCTTTTAAGTTGCATTACTGAAATAAATGAACTTTTGCATGATATTCTAATTTTTTGAGTTCCACATGTAGACTCATTCAAGATTTAAGGTATTTTCCCCCTTGGGAATTATTTTTCTAAATAAAAACAATTTAAAAAGTAATCTTTAAAAAATGAAGATCCCAAAGTTTGACAGAGTATTCCTATGGGGCTACAATCATTATCATTGCCCATCTAGCCTCTTAAGTAACGGCATTTCATAATGGTATGCCAACTTTGTCATTTCTAGCTACAACTCCAAGAGTTGGGGTAAGAGCAGTAGTTTGGGAGATATTAATATCTTGGGAGAGGTGTACATAGAGAAGAGTGCACTTCCATATAATAACGTTTCCAAATAATTGGAGCTTTAAGTAGAGCAATAAAATCTGAGCCTTGAGGCACATTGCACTTCTTTTCAAGATTTTCAAATATATTCTTGATAGCAATGTAGCTGCTGTAGACAGTGTTAGATTCATCTTCTGGGTCAACTTCAACACCATGTGACGTGCATTGCAATAAGCTAAACAAGAGGTATCAAGTTCAGAATATGAACTATGGTCAGATCGCCCCTAAAATGGAAAAGGTTGTTGTTTGTCAATCAACCAAAGCCAGCTAAAAGTATTTGAGTTCATTAAGTTTACATGAGCCTCTATTAGAATGGCTGAATCTAGAAATGTTCCAAATTTAGCTTCAATCCCTTACCCATATCTTGCTGAAAATTGTAGTTCTTACTTCTCCCAGATCTTCTCAGGCTCTATTCACACAACTTAATTCTTATGCTGTGATCTAAAATTTGAACTCCCAGATCTCTGCAGATGCCCATGAAAAATGACATGAACCCACAACCCTTATCTACTTCAATCATTTCATTCTAATTCTTTTATATACATCTTTAAATATGTGGTTCTATCAAAATTCTGTCACTATCTTCTCCTCTAACTCCTTCCTCTTCCTCTTTTCCTTTTCCTTCCCCTTCTCCTTCTTCTCATTCCCTACTCATCCTTCTTTGTTGGTCTGTATACTGCTTCATATTTCTTATCACCCGCCACCTGAAAATCTGTCTGGTTTTCTTTATATATTTGCTACAAAAGTACTCAGTAAGTGCAATGGCAGAATAGAAAGTTTACTTAAAGTTCTTAATAGTAGTATAGTATAGTTTTATGTAAGTAGGCATACAACAGTAGTATCAAGTAGGAAATTTTGTTCTATTTTGACACTTATGTCTCTCTAGTAATAATATGGTCCAGAATATTTAAAAAAGGAAAATAATTTAAGATTCTGCAATTCTGTTCATAATATATAATTTCTATCTTTAATTCAGAACTTGAGCTTATTCAGGTAATTGCCAAATTTCCATATTGAAAGGATGATGTGGCATATGGGAATAGTGTGACATAAATGGGAATGCAAGCATTTGTTAAAATGGAAATTGATGATTATTTCAGTCACATTATTCATCAAAATTTGATAAAAATAGAAGTATATAAAATATGAAGATTCTGAAATATAGAGATCCTTTCAATTTGAACATGATAGCTTTCTCTTTATTCATTGCTAGTAACATTTATTCAGTTTATTTGTGGAAGAACCTATGCCTGCAAGTAAAAGAAAAAGAAGTTAAAGCTATCTTCAGAATAAATAGAATTACATTAAGGAATTAGTCACAAAATAAATTTCCTGTTTAGTAAGTCAGCAAGTAACCTGTAATCAAGTTGTGATTTCTTTCCAAGGCTAAATTTTATAAACAACAGGACAAATTTAGGTTGGTGTTACCAATCAGATTGGTGAAGAACCAAGTTAGATTTGATGTCTCTGATTTTTGGCTCCTCGGGGACCCAAAAATAGAAAAATGTGACAAGGATGGTAGAGTGAAAATAAGGATCACAGTATATTGAAAACTTAAAGAATATATGCACAAATACATTTTTTGCAATAGACTAAACAGGGAATATCTATATTTTAATAGTTGTTACCAGGAATGTACTTTATTACTTTCTTGTTCTAAGGAGGCAGTATGACCTGGTTAAGTAGGTTAGCAAAGGGGAGGCAAAGCATAGAAGGTAGTTCAGATGTCAGATGGAATAGAATTATCTGTTTGTGCTTCCCTCCATACAGATTTTTCTACTCTCGTGGTATTTGATTAAATGCAAGTTGACAATAGAGGTTTGATCCTTCATCCTACTCCTGCCCTCAGATCATATACTGGTGAACCAGGTTGGGCAAGACACTATGGATGCCGGAAGAGAATAGATACTGTAATAGATATACTGACACAAAATACATCCTTGTTCTTGTTCCTCTTTTTATGGTGCCCAAACTCCCAAATCTGCAATGTATGTGTATTTCAATGCATACACCGTTATGGACATTGTCATCCCTGCTTCCCTTCTCCAACTTTCATTCAGGCATCATTCACTCCACCAAAACACAATTTCTCATAAGACTTACTTCTATTTATTTAATGATACACCAGAGGTAGTATTCAGCAGGTTCTGACCAGTTCTGGAGAACCGGTAGCAGAAATTTTGAGTAGTTTGGAGAACCGACAAATACCACCTCTGATTGGCCCGACCCCCATCTATTCTCTGCCTCCCAAGTCCCAAGTGACAGCTGGGTTTCCTTTTGTTGCCCTGCACAGGAGAACTGAGCTGGAAAGCAGGTTAATGGGGTGGGGTGGGAATGGGATTTTGTAGTAACCTTTGCTTGCCATACCCACCAAGCCATGCCATGCCCACCAAGCCATGCCCATAGAACCGAATCCCACCACTGCTATACATCTAAGGAAAAATCACACTTATCCAAATGTCCTACCTAGTTGCTGTCTCAGATAATTAAAGTATGAAGTAATTAAGACCAAATGACAATGTAATAATATAAGAAGGCCAAATATCCAGTTAAGCTCTCTACCTTTGGAGATGAGAATTGCCTGAAAGAAATTAGAAACTAAGATACATTATTGGTGACAGTTGAAACTTGAACTTATCAGGATACTTCACTTTGATAGATTTTTTAACATCTTCCTTGAAGTCTGGGCTTCTTTTCATAGTCCTCTTGTTTCTCTGTTTAAATCAATCTTTCTTTGCTTGCTCTGGTTCTTATTTTGGATTGGATCTCCTGGGTAGCTGTCCAACCTTAGGCCAAAGGGTCAATTCAAAAGAGTCCTGTTTATCATCTAATGGTGACATTTTGCCAAAACAGGAACAGATCATGGAATTTTATTTCACTGTGTTTATTTATATTCTACAAATTCCTACCATAATTCATTTCCTTCCTCTTTTAGTACATATCAATGTTTACAACACAGGAAGTAAACATTCAGAGAGAAAGTATAAATAGTAGATCTGCCTTTATCAGCAAATGAAAGCATGTAACTTTCACAAAAAGTCTGGGTGCAGTACATAAAATCAGGAGCGTAAGAGATTCTGAAATTAATGACATTGTTTTATTGCTACAAATAAATGTTTCCTAAAATAATTTCAATATTAAGATAAACTTCACTGATCATGGATGTCTGTATTTTAGTGAGGTCTTCCATCATCCTGTACATAAATCCTAAGAACAAATCTATTCAGCAATACTAGTTTAATTATGGTCAGTAATTATTAACAGATTATTCTCCACATTCTCATCAGTGAATACTTCATTCTTCCGGAGACCGTGGAGCAGTTAAATGCAGTTTGTAATGTAGATAAGGCTCTGAGTGAATACTGAATTGGTAGTTGTGTTAAAAAAATTATTTGCTAAAGTGGCATTGCTCATGCTTTTTAATGTTCATGCCTTTACCTCTGACTTACCAAAGATTGTAAAGTTTTCTTCTTCTTTTTACTGTCACAGGATATTTTACTGTAGTAGAGTGGTGGGTAAACTTTTTCGGCTCCAGTGCCAATAATTGCACGCATGCTTGCATGCCTGCCCCCCCCCCCACTCCCTGCACATGTGTGTGTGATTCCTCCCTTGTGTGCCACGCATCTGCGCATGCACACACGATCCACTCGCATGCAGCACATCCCTGCACATGCATGCATGTCTCCTGCACACTTCCCCTTCACCCCCTGTGCATGCATGCCAAATACCCAACAATCAGCTGTCTGGTGGCGGTGCAAGTACGCATGCGTAGTTGAGCTCTTCCGGGCGACCTCTCGCGTGCCGGGGGAAATGGCTCTGCATGTTACTTCCGGCACACGTGGCATAGGTTCATCAACATGGCTGTAGTATAACATGATTTACGCACTTGGCTCTCTTTTCCCACTTTTTTACCAATAAACCTGAAGAAAATTATTTAAAATTAATATTGAGGGATCGATAATAATAAATCAAAATCACTGAATTCCTGTGATCAAAATGGAGTCACATAAATTGAATTACTCTGCTGAAAATTATTGCATATTTTTATTTATTATTGATGTTATCAGGAAATGTTAAGTTACAATTTCATACAACCATGGGGGGAGGGGGCAGGCAGTAGGAATGACAAATATGGGTTTTTAAAGGCAACATAACTGAAAAAGAAAACATACCAGAAAATCGAATTTATCTGATTTAGGATGAGTTGATCTTTCTTTTTTTTCCTTTCTCTCCTTTCTTCTGACAATTTTTTATTCTTTACAAAGGGGATTTTAAACCTACTGTATATACACACATTCATATATACACTGGAGAAGAAATATCCCAAATATCCTAATAAATGAATAAATAATGTAGCAAACATTTCAGTCCAACTTTTATAACCATATAGAATTTGATTCCTACAAGGAGGCCACATGAAACTGGCCAACTGGAATAATTGACTGTGCTTCTTACAAGAAAAGCAAAGCTCATTAAAGTATGAAACCCAATCTGGAGAAGCCAAACATCTCCCTGAGTTGCCTCCATTTATTTCACTAAAGGATTGGCATTTAACTAGGGCTTAGTCAAATTTCCCACTGAGTTCTGTTTCTCATGACTATCAAATGTCGATTCCTTTTCAAGAAATATAGGTTTTCTTTCAGTGTTTGAACTAGATCTTATTTTGACAGAGTAACAAGGCAACAAACTTTCCAACAATTTGGTAAAAGTTTTTTGTCCTTATAAATAATATATTTTTGTTGCTTAACAAAAATATTGATTGTTTTTTGGCAGACCATTTTAACAGAAATCCATGGCACAGAGAATATAATGTCAATATGAAAAAAGGACAAAACCTGGTCCACAATTAATTCACAATTAAATCTACAACTTTTTATATAGATTATCTCAGCAATGTTATTAGAGAAGTGTAAAAATGTTGGAACTGAGAAAGCATGAAAACCATCTATTTGGATCATTTTAGTAACTCATCCAGCCCATATACTGTTCTATATGTTGGTATATTGGTATTGTGAAATTAGTATATCCTCAGAGATAATATTGAATAGTTCTATATAGTACAGGTAGTCCTTGACTTACAACAGTTCATTTAGTGACCATTCAAAGTTGCAATGGCACTGAAAAAAGTGACTTATGACCATTTTTCCCACTTACAACCTTTGCAACATCCCCATGATCATATTTATGATGGTTGCAGTATCCCGGGGTCATGTGATCACTTTTTGTGACATTCTCATGAGCAAAGTCAATGGGGAATCCAGGCTCACTAAACAACTTTGATAGTAACTTAATAACTGCAGTGATTCACTTAATAATTGTGGCAAGAAAAGTTGTATAATGGGGCAAAATTTATTTAACAAATGTTTTGCTTAACAACAGAAATTTTTGGCTCAATTTTGGTCGTAAGTCAAGGATACCTGTATATCTACTTTTTCATTTTGGTTTTTGTCACTTGATTCCCATTCCCTGTCTATCAAAACCACTGTTAAAATGCTTATCTCTGCTCCATGTAACGATGGGAGACAAGAAGAATCTTGTAACTAAATAAATACAACACAAAGTAATGAACTTTACTACTTTTAATAGATTAGATCTAAAAATAAACACAGAGTTCCTCTTCTTCCCTGACCGGCCATCACTGTAATAGTTCAGCTAATGCAGTCATATTGCATGCTGTGAACAGCTGGTCACTAGCAAGTAGCATAATACTTCAACTTCATTCCTTTACCAGGATCCTCTGAGACAGAAAAGAGGGAAGAAAAATCAATAAATGAAGACCAATTACAGCCTTTAAAATAAGTTTAGATTGAAATTTCAACCAGCTTCCCAGAAAAATATAGCAGAGAAATGATTGGTTCATTCTTTAGGCCTTTGAGCAAATCATGTACTCTGGATCATGAACAGAAAAAAAATACAATTCCATTTGTATTGTAGTAGGATACACTCTAAGGAAGCACTAATGAGAGGCCATAGTGAAAAAATAAAACACATGCAGAAGGTATATAGCACAGTTGAGCATACTTGCAATGCATTAAACTAGATTTCTTGGCATGAAATTGATATTTTTGCATTATTTATTGATTATATTTGTATAACTCAGAATCAAATTTATAGCAGATAAAACCAAAATATGATAAAAAGCTAACCAATAAAATAATAACACAATAGCCAATGTAGAGGGTAGCACTTATTACACTTTGAAAATTCCATTCTAATGGCCTTCTGCATGTTCTGACTTGTGGACCAAAATGTCAGGCATTTGTTAAAAATGTCAGGAATTAGCTGACAACATTTCAGCTCATTTATTTCTTCAAAAGTTTAGTCCACTTTTAAGAATTTCGGTATTTCCAGCTGTGATTGGTCCCATTCATTTTTTACTTGCCCTCTCAGTTTTTTCCCAAGATTAGATTTCCAGCAAACTTTCCAACTTTGGGACATTATGAATTGTTCAAAGGGAGCTGCTTATAAAATACATTGATGCATGCCACACTAAGAAGTCCTGAACTATGCATGCTGATCTTTAGTTTACTTGTTTCTCAGACTTATTTATTTATTTTATTTAAGTTAGGTACTGCTTAAGTTCAATCAACTCTCCTTCCATTTGAAAATCAGATTTCTCAAGTTTTGAGAAAAGGCAGTAAAAGTTCAAAAACAAAGAACGCACACAAAACCTTTGATCCTCCCAAATACAATCTTATAATTTTTACAAAATTTTGAGTGCAAAGCACAGAGTCAGGAAAGTTTCTGGCTTATGTTCATGTCATTCGAATTAAGGCTACAAATAAACATACTTCTAAAGCTCCCAAGCTATAGACTCCCAAGCTATAGACATCTACCTTCAGGGAGGATGAGTGGCACCTGCACAGAGTTATAACTGCAGCAGAAAGAGAACCAGATGGACAAAGGGCAATATTATCTTGGTTGGATCCAATTTCAGCTCATTTCATCCCATTCAGGCTCCTACAGCTTGCAGAAACCAGATTAATATTTCATGTCTGGCTGGACCATTTCAGACTCGGGAAAAAAATAACGGGACTCTTCATAAATCAATTTATGCATTCAGTTTAATCTATCAGATAACAATAGTCCTAATTCTTAGAATTTGGTACCCCTATAATCTAGCATAGAAGCAGAGCAAAACTAGACTTATTCCATCCTGGTTGTGAATAGGAATTGCTCAAACAAATGGCCCTGTGGGCTTAGGTTTGTCATGCTCTCAGTTTCAGTGGGATTTAAAGGCCATTATGTGCTAGACCCATGTGATTTAAATAATTGTGAGAAAGTTGAATAAATGTTCATATTAATTCAACCTGACAGCTAAAGCATATCTGGCACATTACCTTTTTTATCTGTTTCATTAAAGGATCTTCACTGAAAGGTTACTGTAGTAATTTTCTCATTTTTCATAGGATTTCAAAAATTAAAAAGCATATTAGAAATTTAATGAAATATGCTTTGTCCTAATATTCTAGCCCCATTAACTGTGACTGTTTGGAAGGGAATATATAATTTGAAGTAGGGAATCATAAGGTCAGTGGGAATCCAGGATTCATAATTGTTAATTATTATTATTAATGTATTTAAGTTCTATATATAAACAACTCAAATTTCAGTTCTTCCTCTGTCCTCCAAACACACATATATTCTACCTCTTTCACATATGCATTTAAAAAAAAACAATTAAAATATAATGAAAGACCTAGTCAAATAAGAAAAATATTTATTATCAAAAACTCATTTTGTAATAGCTAAAATAACATTATTATTCAGACAAGATCCAAGTGCCATCTGGTATGCATACAAATCCAGAAATCTACCTATTTTGTAACTATACAGTGAGGCTCTAAGACCATGTTTCCATATATTCCATTTTGAGTGCATATTAAAAATTATATTGTCTAATAGACAGGAAATACATATTAATACCACTTTCCTAGTTGAACTAAAACTTTGAAAAACAGGATATTTAAGATTGGAGTACAAATTATATTCCTCATCATACTCTTCCCCTTATAAAAATAGATGCATGAAGTGCAGGCCAAGGAAACAATTTATTCAGAAGTCAGTTCAGCAATATTCATTAGGGCTTATTTCCAGAGATAAGTATGCATATGATTGCAGGAACTATTCAACATTTTCAGACTGACATATTATTAGATTGTGGTATTCATGTTCAGTAAGCATGTTAGAAAGACACTGTCCTTGATATAAAGGCTTGCTTCATGTCCTTTTTGTTACACTACAAAAATATTGGGCAATATAAAAATCTTGTACTAAATAATACATACGTAAGTATACTTTATCTTTCCAAAATCAGTTTGAAGTATCATTCTTCATCCAAGTTACCCAGGAGCTTGCTCTTCCTGAGACCATCATCTGTGAACTGTCCTTAAATATCACATTTCAATTCTTACTATGTTACAGAGCCCCTGATTATGACATCGAACATGTAAACAAGTTAAATTCACTACTAACATGGGCAGCATCCTGCCCACACGCTTTTATCTTTCATGGTGACCTCAATCTACCTCATATTAACTGGACCTTAAACGAATGTAAAACTGAACCCATACATGCAACCTTCTACAATGCTGTAACAAATCTGGGACTGGAACAACTAGTAACTAACAATACTAGACTTAACAACGGCCTCAATCTCATCTTCTGCAATAGTTTGAATTCAATTTACAGATTACAAATTAAAAAACCCTTTTCCAACAGTGACCACAACATGATTGACTTTTGTTTCAACATACATCCACACAAAAATCATCACAATGATGGAACCCCCAATTATAACTTCAAAAAAGGCAACTATGAGCTTATAAACAATGATCTCTCATCCCTTGATTGGCAGTTTCTATTCTCTGGATGCAATAGTGTAGAAGACCATTACAACATATTTTTTACTTGAAGTCAAAAGAGTCATCAAACTATATGTACCAATAACAACTCCCAAAACCAGAAAAAAACAAATTGCCCATAATAATAAGGAAGCTTCAATCCAAAAAGAAATCATTTTGGCGGAAAAACAAATCTGGTCACCTTGCCAACTTCAAAAGTCAATACAAAAATGTATGCCACCAGATAAAGACTGAATGCACCAATTATCAAATTAAACAAGAGGAAAACCTTCTACACACCAATTCCACCCACGTTTTCTACAATTTTGTAAACAACCAACCAGAAGACTCAAGGTCCATCCTACCCCTGAAAAATCCTAATGGTAAAGACTGCAACGATGACACCATTAAAGCCAACCTCTTTAACACATTCTTTGGCTCAGTATTTGTGAATAGCAATGGATCAAGCCCAGTACTTCCTTGTTGAACCACAGACAACTACAATGATCTAATACATATCAATTTTACAGAAGACATTGTTGAAAAAGCACTGCGCAATCTAAAACCATCTCTATATATTGGACCGGACGGAATATGTGCCTACTTCTTAAAAAAGCTACCCACTGCCATTGCCGAACCTCTAAACATAATCTTTGAAAAATCTTTCAGGATCAGCTCCTTGCCAAAACTAGGGTCACAAGCCACGGTCATCCCCATCTTCAAAAAGGGAGACCCCAGTCTAGTTGAAAATTACAGACCAATCTCTTTATGCTGTGTCACCTGTAAAGTCACGGAATCAATTATTAACCAATCCATCATCCTCCACTTAGAAATAAACAACCTACTCTCTAATAAACCATTTGGTTTCAGAAAAAAGCTATCATGTAATCTGCAACTCTTACACTGCAAAAACATATGGACTACACAACTCGATCAGGGCAAAGCAATAGATGCAATCTACATAGACTTCTGTAAAGCTTTTGATTCAGTGGTACACAACAAACTACTCCTAAAACTAAAATCTTACGGTCTCTCTGGACACTTGCATAACTGGATAGAAGCATTCCTGTCAAACAGACAACAAATGGTCAAAATTGGGAGCGTTCTATCAAATTCTGTACCTGTCAACAGTGGTGTCCCCCAAGGCAGTATTCTAGGACCAACTCTCTTCATACTCTACATAAATGACCTCTGTGATCATATCAAGAGCAACTGCATTCTCTTCGCTGATGATGTAAAGCTATTCAACACCACAGACAATACTGCTACCCTTCAAAAAGACCTCGACTTTGTATCAGAATGGTCAAACAAACTGCAACTTCAAATCTCAACAAATAAATGCTCTGCCTTACATATTGGCAAAAAAATAATAATCAGAAAATAAACTACAAGCTGAACAGTCAAGACCTTCTTGATAATCCAAACTCTATCAAGGACCTTGAAGTACTCATCTCTAATGATCTAAGTGCTAGAGCCCACTACATGTAACTACATAGTCAAAAAGGCATTAAGAGTTGTTAACCTAATCCTACATAGCTTTTTCTCTGGTAATATCAGACTACTAACTAGAGCACAAAAAACATTTGCTAGACCAATACTTGAATACAACTCATCAGTCTGGAACCCGCATTACATATCTGATATTAACACAGTTGAGAAAGTCCAGAAATATTTCACAAGAAGAGTTCTCCACTCCTCTACTTGTTGCAGAATACCTTATGCCACCAGACTCAAAATTCTAGACCTAGAAAACCTAGAACTACGCCACCTTTGGTCTGATCTAAGTATAGTATATAAGATTATACATTACAATGTCCTACCTGTCAATGAATACTTCAGCTTCAACCTAACAATTCAAGAGTACACAATAGATACAAACTCAAGGTAAACCACACCAAACTTGATTGCAGGAAATACGACTTCAGCAACAGAGTGGTCAATGTTTGGAATACTCTACCTGACTCTGTGGATTCTTCCCCAAACCCCAAAAACTTTAACTTTAGACTGTCTACTATTGACCTCACCCCTTTCCTAAGAGGTCTGTAGGGAGGCATGCATAAGCGCACCAATCGTACCTACCGTCCCTGTCCTATTGTTTCTTTTTTTTATTTTTCTTATATGTATCCATTTCATGTATTCATAACTATGTTTATACTTATACCTGTTATCTTATAATTGCTTGACAAAATAAATAAATAAACAGACAAACAAACAAACTAATAAATAAATTCTCTTTGCTTTTTTCACATTCACATGTCGCTTTTCCATTTCTTATAATCATTCTTCCATAAACTTTGGAAGCATTTGAAAATTCATTAAGCATTTCATTGAAAATTCATTAAACATTTGGATGTTTTCATAAAATGGCTACTTGCCCATCTTTTCTTAAAATCAGGAGTTTCTGTACATAAACACCTCTATTTATGGGCAGGATCCATAAGGACAGAGAGAGATTTAAATGCTATATTAATGCCCTTGCATTAATCCTATGTCAGCTGAAGTTTTCCTAGGTTAGGATTGAATCTGCCTCAGACTTGTCCTTCCACTTGCTTCTTTCAGGTGACTTTTTCTAAGTTCCTTCCTTCATCTGACATATAAAGTGGGGGGAAAGGCCCTACATTGTCACATGCATATGAGTGTTTTTAATAACAATGCCTTCAAATACAAACTGTTGAATAGTTTGATCCATGCTTTGGTAATATAATCTTTATAGTTTTATTTAAATTCAGTAATTTAGGGTCAAGAAGACTGAATAGTAAAACAGTAATGCTGGAAGTGGAGAAGTGCAGGGGATAACTTCCCAAGAGACCTTATGACTTTGAATGCCTTATTTTATGAACAATCAAGTAAAACTTTTGTGCTTTATCTAAGCACATAATCTATAAGAATATGCAAATTGTTATTAAGAAAGTTATCAGAGTGTGCAAATGGGCATAGACGAGTGAAGATACTGGTGGCTACACCCTTTAAAGATTTTCATCTTCTAAACTCATTTACATTTCAAAATCTAGAAGTCTTTTTAATTGATGTTGCAATTTTTAAAAATAATCTTAATATGTCAGCTGGAATAATTTTAATATCTTTCTTATTTAAACAACGAATTATCTTCTCAAATAAATGCAATAGGAGTTCAATCTTCAACTAACTAGATAGCAGCAATCATTAAGGTACAAAAGCAAACCAGCATCATAGAGGTGGAAATTGAGTCATTATTGTCAAAACTACAGTATAACCTTACATATACTTAACTCTTCTAAATCCACAAGCCAAGCTGCTGTGGAAAGTAGAGTAGTTAGACTCACCCTGTGCTCTTTAGGAAGGATAACTATAAAATTATTACAGAGAATTAGGATGATTTTACATCTTCCATACAAGATATTTTTCTGTTTAATAATACCTAGGAAAACTGTCTTTATGAATGTTTGAATCCTGGGCCTCTTTTCAGCATTTTAGACAAGTGGTATAATGGGTACCAATCTTTAATGTTTCTTTTCCTTGCTTTCCTTGTTTTTCTCATTGAGAATCTGATCACCTTCAATCCTCACAAACAGACAATTTGCAGAAATAGCTTTGGCAATTCCAAAATGCCAAATCCAGTCTAAACATCTGGCTAACTGTATGACATAACAACAACAACAACAACAACAACAACAACAAAACAACAACACACCTACTACAGGTAGTCCTTGACTTACAAGCACAATTGAGCCCAGAATTTATGTTGTTAAGTGAAACATTTGTTAAGTGAGTTTTGTCTCATTTTACAACCTTTCTTGCTACAGTTGTTAAGTGAATTACTGCAGTTTATAAGTTAGTAACCCATAAGTTAGTAACAAGGTTGTTAAGTGAATCTGGCTTCCCCTTTGACTTTGCACATGAGAATGTCACAAAAAATGATCACATGATCGTGGGGCACTGCGACCATCATAGATGTGCTCCAGCTGCCATGCACCGGAATTTTGACCATGTGATCATGAGGATGCCGCAAGCCTCGTAAGTTTGAAAAATGGTCATAAGTCACTTTTTCAGTGTCATTGTAACTTTGAACAGTAGCTAAATGAACAGTTGTAAGTTGAGGACTATCTGTACTTTTAAAATTAAATTATGTTTAAGATTTGATGTAACAGTTGATCTTTCCCAAGACAGATATTCCATCACCATGTCTTTTTCATATTAAGGGATTCAGCTTTCTTACCCCAAGTAACTGAGTTTTGCTGTGGTATATGTCTCTTGTTAGAAATTATTTTGAAAATATTGGAATTAGAAGAGAAGTCTCTCTTTTGCTTATTTATGCCGCAAGCACTGCTATTTTCGCTGAAGTGATTCTGTGAAGATCACCTGATTATATATTCATGAGAGTTTCATATGGTTGCCAGAAATGTTTCCCAAAAGGTTTTGTTTGGTTTTGTTTGAAGTCTCATCCAATCTACCTTTTGTTACTGGGAATTTCCCTTAACTATGTTATTAGACTTTACATGAGATCTCTGACTGTGAAAATCCCAGAATTTGGTTCCCAATTCTCTGCTTTTGCAGGATGTATTGATTTTTGTCTTGAAAGACTAATGAAGAAAAAAAAAATCCTTGTATGTATAGAGATTCTCTCCTGCACTTTCACTTACTGCAAATCAGAGTGGGCAACTATTTTCAGTCATGGATCATTTTTTTTGATTAACTTTGATGGGCTTAGAGGACTGCAAGGAATATGTGATATAGTTGTGATGTTAGAACTGGAAATAGCAAGGCTGCATTTTGCTCTACAAAAGAAAACAGATGCATTCAATGTGGTGAACATCTCCTATGCTATTTAGCTTTATTTATTCATAACACATACAAAAACTCAGTTGTGTAATTGCCATTGTATCTCCAAATTGTGACAGCATAATGTTGGATGGATTCTGAAGATACAAAAATGAATCTGATGATATATACATAGGTTTCTTATCCTTTCTGTAGAATAAATTATGATCTCCCTTTTGTATAAAAACAGTACTATAGATCCCACTAGGTAAGCAGTATAGTGTTAGAAAAATAATCAAATAAACTCTGAAACTTTAGTTCAACTCTGCTGCTTCATAGATCTTGTCTCCCCCAGCCCCACTGCATAGAAACTTTGGTGTTCCCGAGAAGCTTACCCATGGGAATATTAGAGCACTGATGATCTATTTGACCAGTGAAGCATTGAATGTTTCCATATATTTTCATTTTGCACCGAAAACTGCTAGGGGAGATAAATTATTCCCTACCATACATCTCCATTACTCTGTGATTCCCTCAGGTTTGGAATCAAGCAAAACTATTTTGTGTAGCTATTTGGGAAGCCCAAGGGAGAACATTCACCAGTTCCTACTAATGGTTACAAAGTAGAGTATATTTTCGTAAAACAAACCTAGAACCAACAAATAATTTCCCTCAAAATCTCTGCAATATTTTGGATGCTAGAGTTGCAAAAATCCTCCAAGAAGATCAGTATTTCCCAGCCTAGCACCTTCCAGATACTGGAGACATTTCCAGGGTACCTTGATAGTATTGTTAATGGCTGTGAATTTGGGCAGTTGCAGAACATTTGAGGGTTATGTTATCCAAGTATATAGATTCTGCATAGACATCCAGTTGCATCAGAATTCCATAGTTTGCTTGTCTATTTATTTGTGTCAGAAGCATCACAATTAAAATAAAGCATACCAGATGACATAAAATTAAAATTATAAAATATAAAATAAAAATATGTACAGCTAAAACAGATCTTGCCTGGAAACTAGCAACATTAATTGTGATTTATTGCACTGCCATGAGGTCCTCAGGTACACACTGATCAAGAAACAAAGGGTAGGTGTTATAGTCTGCATTTCACCACAATCACAAAGGGCAAAAGTCACTGGACAGCTTTTTCCAGAGTGTCTCTGGGTCTTGTGGTAACTATGTGCAGTCTATTCAATGATTTCTATACTTCCCAGCTTTTGTCAGACCCAGGTGCCAGCTCCTCCACTGGTTCTATTCACTGTTGATTCTTTGTAGTTTTCCATAAGTCCACTATACTTTCAAATTCTTTCAACTTTTCTGTTGATCTGGGAAGCTTTTCTTTAGTTTGCTTATTTCCTGTTTTGTATATCTAACTGAGA
Source organism: Pseudonaja textilis (assembly GCF_049901715.1). NCBI lineage: Eukaryota > Metazoa > Chordata > Lepidosauria > Squamata > Elapidae > Pseudonaja > Pseudonaja textilis. The sequence goes on along the minus strand of NC_141993.1, from coordinate 51,558,640 downwards.
GATATATCTTACTAGTAGTAGCTCTGAATTTCTCCTAGTAATAGACTTTGGAAATTGATTATATAGAATTATGATTATTACATGGTGTCATATGCAATTTATTAATAAAATAAATATTTTACCCTTCACCGATGCAGCAAATTTCACACAAACATATGGGAATAATTGCCAATAGTAAATAAGATATACAGTTTCCATGTGACCATGTATTTTTTTTTTGTGTGTGTGTGTGTGTGTGTGTGTGTGTGTGTTATAAGGATATAATTTTGATAATAATGACTCAAAAACATTATATATATATGTGTGTATCTCAAATGCAAGTTCAAAAAATCCCCAGGAAACTGGAAATAGTAACTGCCTGATATTACTTCCTGGAATATGAATTGAAAACAAAGGCATTCTCATGAACTTAAAGGAAAATAGATGGGTTGTTGTTCACATTCCACTATCAATGTACAGCACAACTGTTTCTTGAAAGCTGTTGCCAAAGGCCTTGGGCATATCTTGCTGTTACAGAAGGGCTCACTATACTAAGCTGAGTATATTAATAACTTTTTATTTCAAAGATTGAATATCAAAATTCCTTTTATGAAAGTGAAATGATTTTTGGCTGAAAGTTTCTAGAATTCATATTACTATCACCATCTCAGTTTTCTATATAAACATGCTCTTGAAACCAAAGATAACCTAATGCATAATTAACCTTCTTATAATTCCATCTGTGTGACAGGACTCTTGGTTCTTGCAATATAAAGAAAAATATTCAGATAGTGAAACTGGTTTCTCATTAGGAGGTCTGAAGCATCTTTGACAATTTAATATGTGTGGCAATGATAATTTTGATGTAATATATTAAAACACTGATGAAAAGTAAAATTACAAATTAAAGAAAATCTCTGTGGCTTCTAGTTATCACAGTTCAGAAATGACAGGATCACCATATTTGTATTGTTGCTTTGGCCAAATTAGATTTCTACCACACCAATATAATAATTAATTGACCCATCATTTGAATATTACATTTTGTAATAAATGTGTTTTCAGATCAACAGTGCCAAGTCACTAACATCATTGTTCACATTTCTTTAAACTATTTATCTCTTATTTTATGTATTCAGGGTTTTATCTAAAGTTATTTAAAGAGATAACAGATATCTCCCTGCTGACATCTTGAAACAACTCTGTAGTTATTAGTTTGGGGTGTGAATTGCTGCATTGCACTTGACAGCTTAGCTTGATGTCTTTTCAACCCCAAGTATCTTCAGGAGAGGCAAGGGAGAGCAGGTGACCTAAAGTACGTAAATGAAGCCATGACATATCAGGATATATATATGCCGAAACATTGCTACAACTTTAAAAGCACAACTACAATGATGTGGGAAAATACCCGAACAAAGCTGAATGCCATACATGTAAGTACCCCTGAAAACTTAAGAAAATATATATAATAGATCACATATTACCAGCATTTGCATATTTTAACATTTCCCCATTTATAGTAAATATTCTACCATACAACACAAGTTCATTTACTTGCTTTATTTTAGCCACATACAGTATGTGTAACTTGCAATCATTCACACCTCAAAAATAATTATTTGTTAATACAGGTAGTCCTCAACTTACAACAGCTCATTTAGTAACTGTTTGAAGTTACAATTTTTCACACTAATGACCGTTGCAACATTCCCATGGTCATGTGATTTTCATTTGGATATTTGACAACAGCTTCATATATGCGATGGTTGCTGTGCCTGGGGTCATGGACATGACCTTTTGCAACCTTCTGACAAGCCAAATAAATGCGGAAGCCAGATTCACTTAACAACCATATTACTAACTGAACAACTGCAGTGATTCAATTAGAAAATGTGGCAAGAACTCACTTAACACATTTCTCATTTAGAAACAAATGCTGGTCTCAATTGAGGTCATAAGTCGTGGACTACCTGTCCTCTTTGTTACATCATATACTATAATATTTGTTGCAGATGAGTTGGCATTTCAGACAACTATGTGGCATCATCTGCATCCCAAAGTAACATATTCCGCATAAAACACCTACACTATCACCATAAGCATTTAACCATAAATATATTAAACAATGGGAGATCACACATCCTTGTTTTACTCCTACTTAGTTTTGAAATAATTGCCAGGGATTACATTTAGTCTCACAAATGCTTTACTTCCATTACATACCACTTTTATCCCTTTCAGCAACTCACCTTCCTCTCTACATTCCCATAACACTTTCTATAATTGAAAACCATTAACTTCACACATTTTCTCTAAATCAATAAATGTACAATAAACTTGCTGATGCTGAAATTTCTCAGCAACTTGATAAAGAGCCAAAATATAGTGGGCATATTGTTGCGGTTCCCAAATTTCACACTGTCTTCTCTAGTACCCCTTCCACTTAAAAAATGAGTCCCCCTGCAGTCTTTGCATCCATTCCCTTTCTGTACAGAAACAACAATAACAACAAAACCTTCTGCCAGCTTCCAGCAGAGGTTCTGTATGTTCACATATGAGTTCTATGTGTAAACATTGCACCTCTGCTTAGGATTCCAAGGGATGGGCTTCATGTTGGGGGTAGCTGATAGATTAATATCAGATCCAACCTTTCCCCACTCAGTCATCCTATTCCCCCGCTCTCCATCTTTTAGTCATTTTTATTATATCTTATGATGGCATGGGTATTCTGGGCCCATCCACCATCTATTGACCTCCTTACTTATTTACTGGGGAAAGTGATATTAATTTGATTTTTGACCTCTTAAAAAGACAAGATCATCCATAGAGTTGCAACTTAGTAAAAAAAAGTATTACATTTCAAAACACATTTCTTCCATATAAATCTGCTTGCTGTTGTCTTATATACAAAAAGTGCAAGTAAGAAAGGGAAAAGAAAAAAATAACTTTTTTGAAAAATTTATTGATTTTTGAAAACAAACATAAACAAACAAAACATGAAACATAAAAACATAAAAACATAAAACATCTTTTTTGAAAGCTGCATAGTCCTGGGTTACATCTCTTCGAACAGACACAAATTCAAGTTCATGCTCATTTTTATATTCCATTCTATATCTTATTACTATTCTACATTTTCAATATAGCTTCTCCCCTCTTTTAACTTTCTTAATTTTATTTTATTTATTTCATCTCAATTCAAATCATTATTCTTATATTCTTTGTCTGTCCTGTTTCAACTGTCTACTATCTTTTCTCATTAAACAGAGGAAAGATATAAAGGCGTCATACTCCAATCAGTGATTACAGGAGAAATTTTGTTTAATGAGAAAATAAAATATTTTTTGTATGTACCCTACAGCTTTACTTTGTATTTGCATAATTGTATACATAACTATATCTGTACATACTGTGTGTGTGTGTGTGTGTGTGTGTGTGTGTGTGTGTGTGCCTATAGGCACAGTTCAAAGTCTCCTGAAATAGAAGGATTCAGGCCCAAACATTTCCCAAAGATCGGGAAAACAAGAAAATTTCCAAAACTTCCGTTTTGTTGGCTTCGGTGACAGCAGGGATTCGCTTTTCTCCGCGATCCCTGCTGTGCTAGCTGCCTTGGTGCCTCCGATCCTGACGGATTTGGAGGCTAAGGCTGCCCTGTTGGGGCAGCTGAAGAAAGGGGGGATCCGGACAGGGGTTGAGGGGTATCGCAAACCCCCTCCCCAGCTGGCAATAACCCCCTTCTCTCAAGACGGTGGAGTGGCGGTCTTAATGGCCGCCATAAAGAAGCCGGCAACTGGATAAAGAATGTGCAGGAGGAAGAAGAAGGAGTTTTAAAACGAAAGTTTTTTCTTGGTCGAACTGGGACCTTAAGGACATATTCAACACCTGGGAAAGTATTGGCTTTTTTCTGGACGCTACAATGTTCTGATTGATGTTTTTAGTGGCGAAGAAAAGTGATGAAAAGGGAAAGTTACTCTCCCTCCCTTATGGAATTAACAAATGGACAAGGGAAACCTGCCTTTTAATAGAAGGTAAAACCTAAACTCCTTTGTTATAAGTGGGAAGGGAGAGGCTTGGGAAAAAAAAATTTACTCTAAGACTTTGCTGGAGGAGATGCCTTGAAGATAAAGAGAATAGAAATTAATTCTAAAAAAGATTTAAAGCACAGACTGGACGTTTTTTCTTTCCCTAATTTGACTTCACCCCTAGAAGAGAAATTGTAAAAAGAAGAAGTTTATACTCTGCCTGGACTGTTTGATGATTGTGGGATTTTGGGACTTTTGGGAACTGTTTTAAGTTTGGAAATAATTGATTGGCTTAATAAGAAGAAGAGGATACAGAAAAAGAAGAAGAAACAGTTTAAAATGGCTCTATCTCTTGATGAACTAAAAAACAATATTTAAAAATAAGGAAAGAAGGCAAAGATGTTATGGGAGAAGCCCTTTGTTTCCTAGATATGGCGCTTGTCATGTGTCAGCAAATTAAACAACAGCTGGAAGAAGCCAAGGAAGAAGAAGCCATTTTTAATGAACTAAATGGTGTGACTAAGAATGAAAGGAGAAAGAGAGGAGTGAAAAGGAAGGACTTAAGAAATAAAAAAATATTTATGAAAGAGAAAAAGAAGATGCAAAAACAACAGAATGCTAGAAAGCAAAAGGAAAGAGGAATGCAACAGAAAGGGGAAACCAAGAAGTCAGAGGTTTGGAGAGGAGGGGGTAAAAGTTTAGGCGGACTAAGAAGGAAAGGGAAAAGGGGGAAAAAGTTACAAAGGTATAAAACAAGATGGAGAAAAGAAATTTTTTTAGGGATAATGGGTAATGTGTGGGGTTTTTTTTCTTAAAAAAAGGGGGGATTCTGCAAAGTACACATGAGTATTGTAATAGTGGTATTTGTATTATAAGTAGATAATCAGAACTTTTTAAGATCTAATAAAAGACTAAAATATTAAGGTATAACTTTAAAATGTTTAATAATGAATGATATTAAGTTTTAATAAAATACTAAAGGGAATGTTTAAAATATTAGTTTAAATATAGAGTTTAATGGATTAATGTGTTGACTGTTATGGATTTATTATTGTAGTATTGGTTTCTGAAATAGTAGAATGTACTAAGCAGAATCTGATTGGGATTTAGGTGTTATTTTAAATTTTAATTTAGGGGAATGATAGAAAGGCATCATACTCTGATTAGTGATTCCAGGGGAAACTATTCTTTTTTATATTGGAAATGAGACAGATGTAAATGGAGAAATGGACAAAAGATATAAAAATATTTTTCTTTAAAGCAAGATTAAATATATAAAACAGAATTAAGACGAGGCAAAAGTGGAGAGGAGTTATATAATAGATATAGAATGGTAAACAAGGTAGGTAATGGTATATAAGAAGAGCATGAATTCAATTGAAGTCCATACAAAAAGAGGTAATCTGGGGCCAAGTTACTTTCTAAGAGAAAGTTTTATGTTTTTATGTTTATGTCTTATGTGTGTGTGTTCAATTAAGAATTAAATAATAAAATCTCGGAGGAAGACTAGATGAGAACAATTATAAACAAGCCAGAGGAAAATATAAATGTGATGATTGAATAGCAGATAAATTAGAAAGGAAATATGATTGAATAATGATTAAAGAGAAACAATGTGGAATTTGGTAAAGGGAATTTATGTGTTTATATGGAAATGGGATAAATTATAAGTATGTGATATAAAGCAATGTGTTACCTGCCTTGTAAAGATTTACAATGGAAAGAGGTTTTATGTTTTTAATGTTTAATGATGTTTTGTTTTGTTTGTTTGTTTGTAAAATCAATAAAACTTGTTTTAAATAAGAAAATTTCCAAAAACTGTTTGTGATAGGTTTTCATTTTCTAAGACAAAAAAAATGCAGTCTATCCTATTAAATAAGAACAAACTCTTAAGTGTACATAACAACTAATCACCTTGGATCCTTGCCATTATTTAAAGCATTCATCACTAGCAACTGGATTTTTCCATTCTTTGAGAAGTGAATTTATGTTGAAATATGCCGAGGTGCCCAGTAGGTAAGAACCTCTTGTCAGGTGAGGGAAGAGGTAAGATGTTGGATTTTTATTTCTTTTATCTTGGGAGCTGGCAAGACGTAAAAGATTAAAAAGTCAGTGAAGTAGATGTATTGGTCTTGTCATCTCCAATTCAGTCTAATTATTAATATGCTGTGTGGACAGCAATGCTTTATTAATTGTATCAGTAGCTGGTGATCAATGTGACAAGTCAAGTAAAAGAGCACTGCTATTCATCAGAGTTGCCAAAGGATAATTGTCCTCATATGCATTAGAATAAGTCAGAGGAAGAAAGTTTATAGAATGAATGTATCCCTCTTACTACATTTAGGTTGGGCTCTGTCGGTATCAACACAATTAAAATTAAAAAGGACTGCCAAGTAACAGAAAAGATTCATGGTTTGGTACATATAGTTATGTAAATACAAAGTAAAGTAGAGGTGTAAAATACATATCAAAACGCATTTTTAAATTAAATAATATATTGTTCAAAGTAAATTACATTGCTGTAGCAATGCCAAATAAAATATTTAGCAAACAAAAAGGAAAATCAATGACAACTTGTTTTAATATTGCTCATTTAATAGATAGAAAGAACATTATACATGACAAACCCACAGGCAGTTCTACAGTGAAATTTTTGAATTTTTATGAAAAAGTGTGCACAGTTATATGGATACAGTGGTTGCACAGAGTGAACAGTGCAACCACTGTATACATGAGCAGTATTTTGTCCATGCAGTGACAAAATAAAGTGAACATGAAATAAATGTTCTTCAGGATTGACCTGAAGTATATAGAAAAGAATTGTGATTCTTTGTATTATATCGGAGAATTTTAAGCAGGGGGATCGACAAGATTGAAACAGAATTGTATACAGTACACTGTTTGATCTACGATAACTTTTCAGTTATCCTCCTCCTCCTCCCTCTCTCTCTTTCTCTCTCTGTCTTTCTCTCTCTTCCTTGCTCCTTATTCTCCTTCCCTGTGCTGTGTCCTTAGCTTTCATAAAGGGCTCTCCACATCAAATATGTACAAAGATAAATCTGAGCTAGAATAATTTGTATAGATTTATAGGTGCTCAGGCATCACGGAATTACCCCTCCATATACAGGGTACATATGCAGCTCAACAAGTTTTAGTGGCTGAGACACAAGTATCACCCATTGAAAATAGCCGTGGAGCCTGATAATTGTTATGCAAACAGTCAATAGTTACTTCTTTCACTCTACAATCTACATTTTTCTCACTGAGTTGGAACTACATACCTCAAAGGCATCTTATTTTGGATGTTTTGCTTTATCCTACATGTCTTCTTCATTTATCTGTTTGATTTGTTTTACATACAGGTAGTGCTTGACTTACATTTGCAATGGAGCCTGCCCATCGTGGTCTTAACTCATAAGTTTTAAATCAGGTCACCCCTCCCCCCAGGACTGACCAATTTTATGACCCTTTTCCCAGTGGTTGTTAAGCAAATGCCACAATCTTTAAGTGACCCAAATATCATAAGTGAACTGTGTTGTAAGTACCCCAGGGATGTGTGATCATTTTGAATAGTCATTAAGCATCTGGTCATAAGTTGAGAGATACCTTTAACTGTATTTCGTGCAGTGCTGAACTATTATTTGACAATGGCATTTATATGGATAGAAAAAGTCTTATTTCCTTTGAATTCAGCTCATTGATGTTTATTTTTACATAAGCCAATATACAACAAGTTTTCTATCTATAATAAACTGATTCCTGGATAGATATAGCACTTCAAGTTGTATGTGTCAATGACACTAATGAAAATAAATTATATCAGCACCTTGTAGAAAGAAAAGGGAAATACTGTACATAGTATATGGTTTGTATCCAGGGACAAAAGTGTTGAATCTGAAATAGAAAATTAATGAATTCAACAATAGATGGCATAGAGATATCAACCACAACCCATCAGTGTGCTATTGATCTCGAGAGGCTTAAATATATTTGATTGTGGCCATGGCTTGCTTCATATTCACTTCATATAATTCAGCAATTACTGTATTTGCAGGCTATTTTGCTGCATTTTTTATTTTTTTCTAATTCATATGCCTTGTGGATTTTCCCTAACGGTTTAAAGACAAAATTATTAAACAGATGTGCCTTAGAGATGCCGTTCCATATGAAAAAATTCCAGAAAGTAGACAAAGCTGAATGTAAGCTCTGGATTGTTCATTTATTATGCTGTAAAACAGTGAAATTTTATGAGCGTTCACTGGGGAAATCTATTTGGTGCATAGTAAATTTGCTAAATAGTCTGAAAGTAGTACTGGAAAAAATAGGATTTTTATATAAGCTTTACTGTAATTAGTAATCTTGTGGGTCAAGAAGGCCCTTTGGAATGAGAAAGATGAATCTGTTTCAAAGTGAGGTAAATTAAACATTGAAGTAATATGCATAGGATTGTATTGTACTTTGGATTGCAGCTATTTTTAAAATGTTCTTATACAGCCAACATTTACATGATTGTATTTACTCTTCATCAAGAATTGTGATTTACGAGCCAGGCTAGATGATTGCAACAATTAACTTTTGGCCTCATATTTTATCTTTAGGGAAAAACTTGCTCTACAAACTTCAAAGTTAAATATTTTAAAATTCAGTATGCTGACAGTGTATTCTGTGTGTAACTGGGAAGGAAGGAGTAAAGAACTGTTTTTATGAAAATGTATTTGTTCATAAATCTTGTTTCCATTAAACAAAAGCAGAGAAATTAAAATGAGTGCACTTTATATTTATTTATTTATTTATTTGATTTGTCAATTGTTTACAAGATAATAAGTATAAGTGTATACATAGTTATGAATACATGAATGGGTACATATAAGAAAAATAAAAGAAAAATAAAAGAAACAATAGGACAGGGACAGTAGGCATGTTGGTGCGCTTATGCACGCACCCTACAGACCTCTTAGGAAAGGGGTGAGGTCAATAGTAGACAGTCTAAGGTTAAAGTTTTTGGGGTTTGGGGAAGAAACTACAGAGTCAGATAGAGTATTCCCAACATTGACCACTCTGTTGCTGAAGTTGTATTTCCTGCAATCAAGTTTGGTGCGGTTAACCTTGAGTTTGTATCTATTGTGTACTCTTGTATTGTTATGGTTGAAGCTGAAGTATTCATTGACAGGTAGGACATTGCAATGTATGATTTTATATACCATGCTTAAATCAGACCGAAGATGGTGTAAGGTATTCTACAACGAGTAGAGGAGTGGAGAACTCTTCTTATGTAATATTTCTGGACTTTCTCAATTGTGCTAATATCAGAGCTGTGTTTGAGTATTGGTCTAGCAAATGTTTTGTATGCTCTAGTTAGTAGTGTGATATTACCAGAGAAAAAGCTACGTAGGATTAGGTTAACAACTCTTAATGCCTTTTTGGCTATGTAGTTGCAGTGGGCTCTAGCACTTAGATCATTAGAGGTGAGTATTCCAAGGTCCTTTACAGAGCTTGGATCATCAACAAGATCTTGACTATTCAGCTTGTATTTTATTTTCTGATTTTTTTTGCCAATATGTAAGACAGAGCATTTATTTGTTGATATTTGAAGTTGCCATTTCTTTGATCATTCTGATACATAGTCAAGATCTTTTTGAAAGGTAGCAGTATTGTCTGTGGTATTGAACAGCTTTACATCATCAGCTAAAAGAACGCAGTTGCTCTTAATATGATCACAGAGGTCATTTATGTAGAGTATGAAGAATATGACAGGAGAGCCAAAACACACCCTGGAAGCAATCTGAGGAACAATCATTTGGAAGAATTTAAACCCACAAAACTGTGTGTGTGTGTGTGTGTTTGTGTGTGTGTGTGTGTGTGTGTGTACATGTACATATACATATACGTGTGTGTACATGTGTGTGTGTGTGTATGAGAGAGAGAAAGTGAGAAAGAGAGAGAGAATGAGTGTGAAAAAGAATTGGGAGAAAGGAGAAGAGCTTTTTCCTTTGAACTCTGATCTGTGTGGAAGGTCAGGGCCCCAAAAGTCATGGCTATATTTGCTCCATTCCTTCTAGGTCACAGCCACTTGGCCAAACCTGGTGATTGCAGGACTTGACAACATTTGACCTTCTTGGAAATGCTTAGTTGGAAACAACACACCAACTGGACAGACTTTTAATGACATTTTCCATTGCCAGTTGTCTATAACTGTTAATTTGTCTATAATTCTAATTCAGCCAGGGTATTTACACTTGGCTATATAATATGCCTATCTGTGGACAAAAGGCTGACATCTTCTTAGGCTGCTTGATTTCCAGCATTCCAGTGAGGAGGCAAGTAATCATGATCTAACAAAGTTTGCCCCTACTGCTCCTTTCTAGGAATCTCTTGGAGGTAGTATGAAGTATAGTATTATTTCTGTTTTCAAAAAATGAACCTAAGGGATAGACTCTATAATTCAAAAATGTACTTTGCTCCTTTTGATTCTATTTTTGTTTCCATAAAAAATATTAAAACTGTTGAGAAAAAATTGTACTTGTGATGCATTTCCTATGTCAGTAACCAACTCCAATTAACATCATGTATCTGATTCTAATTGCAAGGCACAGGGCCATCAATACCTCTGCAGAATATTCAGTGGGTATCATGTCATGATTTGAAAATCTATGGAGCTAAAATCCTTCTCTCATTCACTCCCACATTTTCCCTCACTCTCTTTTTCTCTCTCACACACAAAACTACTGAGCTATTGTAACTACTAGGAAAAAGGCTATTAATTATCCATTCCACACCAGTTTCCAAACCCAGATAGATTATCTTTAACTACTTCTGTTCTTTATTGTTATTGCTTAGTTCATTTCCCATGCAATAAATCTGACCAAAGAGGAGCTTAGCAAAAAGCTGAGAGAAGGCTCTGATATTTTACAACAGGAACATAAAACTGTATCTCATCTTCAAATTCCAATACTAGTCTACAAGTGTTCATCTTATAACTTATGACTTTTTTTTTACTACTGGAACATTCAACCTGCATTTTAAAATTTGTCCTTAACTGATGGTTAAGGTTTTACAGTGAAAAATCCATACTCAGACATGAAAGGTATTAAACAAATCATTTTAATCCAGCCCAGCTTGGCTTCATTCACAAACAACAATATGCAGAATGTTGGCTCATCATGCAGGAGCAGTCTATTATCTACAAGCTGCAGCTGGACTCTGCCTTGGCTCTTTCTTAGCAGGGCTTTGGCTCTGCTAAAGACTCCTAGCCTTGCTAAGACCCTTGCTTGGCCCTGTTAAGGACTCAGCCTTGGCTGTCTCTAGCAAGGACAAGAAACTTTGCGCAGCCAACAGCCTCACTTTAAAAAAAAAGCTTTTAAAAATCCATCTCTTTGATGACAGCCTTGGAAGAGCAGAGGTAGAATTTTACACGTTTGAGGAACTATGTAGCTTTCATGTGGTCGCCCCAAATTTTATCCCCGCAACAATCTTGTGAGACAAGTTAAGTTGAGAGATACTGATTTGGTCAAAGCCACAGAAAGGCAGGAGCTGATACAAAATTCATCTGGTCTGCTACTTCTTCCCAATCCTAAAAATAGAAAGCAGAATAATTGTTGAAAGTTAGTCATTCTAAAGCAATCCCCCAGACTGAGTATCATATCATTCTGTACCTGAAAATTACATTTTTAAATGGATATATTAAATGTATTCTCCATCAGAATCAATTTATAACTGATTCTGTAATTGAGACACCCACTTCAAAAGGTTTGCTAAATTCTTCTGAGATGCTTCTCTTCTTGGACTATATAATTATCCTTAAGCAGCCCATTGGGGTTCAGAGAAATAGCCCTACTAGATAAAAGGTGATGTCTCTCTATCAATTATTGGAAGGATTGGCTCTCATTTGTTCTATATCAGAAGGGAGTATGAAAACAAGGAGTTTACTTTTCCTCTAAAACATGTAACAGTATAATATAGAACGGAAGGGAATTAAATTCATTACTGAACTTATTCATTTTAGATATTATTGTCTTAAAAATCCTTGTATTTGCTGTGCAAATACAGGATGATCACAGTGCTTCTAGACTGATAATTTGTAATTCTGCCGCAAAAATGAACACTGGCCTCTATATACTTGTTTCTTTGCAGCAATTGGAAAATCTGTATTTATTTTTTAGAAGACTCACATCATGATAGCAACAGGACGTAGACTTATATACCACTTCACAGTGCTTTACAACCCTCTCTAAGTGGTTTACAGAGTCAGCATATTGCCCCCAACAATCTGGGTTCTCATTTTACTGACCTCAGAAGGATGGAAGGCTGAGTCAACCTTGAGCCAGTGAGTTAGCCTTCTCTATTGCATTCAAATCACTATGCCACCATGGTTCCATGAGAGCCATAGAACTAGTGATCTGGTTATTGGTGTGTGTGTGTGTGTGTGTGTGTGTGTGTGCACGCCACAGGCACCTACATTAATTTCTGGGGAAAATATCATTTCAAGATTCTGCAAATATTGTGGAAATATTCTCCAATATTTTCAACATGAAAGCATTTTCCAATAATTTCTCAATGATTGTGTGAACATCACCAAAAAAAAAAGCCCCAGCCTATGATGCTCCTGGTTGATGCCTCCTCATGACATTTAATTAATGTGAGAAACCAGTGAGGCTGCGGAGCACATGAGAGATAAATGTACTAGGTAAAATAGAACATTCGCCACACTCCTTGTCTGTTCATTATTAAATAAGTACAAGAATATCCCACTCCACCACCCATTAGGTTTTTAAACTTATCTTTTTTTCAAATAATTTTAACAAGGTACATCAAATGAAATAATAACTAATAAAATAAAGCAGAATTCTTGGACCAATCTTAATTCATTTCAAAACGATTCCAGAGGAATGGTTTTGGATGAAGTTTTTGTGGTTGTGAGTAAGATTTTACATTTGCTTAAATTCTATGGTACTGATCTATATTCGTATCCTCTTACCTTTCTCTGTGTAGTCATTTCTTACAGGTGCACAGCTTTTCTGATTTCTATGACATCATAAGACATCATAAAGGCTTTCTCAAGTATAGCTGTAGGGCAGCCAGGGAGGTTGAAGGCTGATGAAAGGGGAGAAAAAGAGAACTATGAATACCCACCCACTGTAGTAGCAGCTCTCTCTGCTGCCTTAGAATCTAAGCTCAAAATCACACAGAAAATGAGATAGAGGCTGAAGCACATTTTGCAATGGAAGAAAATGTTTGAATAATGATAAAACTATTTTAGCGTAGTACTCATGGCATCTACATATTTATTTTTTTTTGCCAAATTGTCCAGAGGGCTTTTGATTTCATGGCTGCCTAAAGAAAATTGGAATCGATTTTAAGCCACTTATTAGCCAGAATGGCTTTGGATACCTGATAGGGAAATACGATCTCCATCTAAGGGATCTGTTCTTTTAAATTGTCATTCCACTTTCTTCTTTGTGAAGTTATGTAACAGATCCGTGTCTCAACTCTCCAGTGGATTTTTTTTTAACAGAATCTGGTTGACAGGCTGTGAAAAAAAATTAAACTGATGTTCCATTAAGTGCTCAACTTCAAAAGAAAACAGAAACATTAAAGCTGTCTTTATTTTTTCTCACTACAAATTGTGTGCCTTGTTGTAGGTCACTGAAGAACTGTGACCATATATATGTTGAAAGTAAGAAATGTCAATCTTTCTGTCTCCTGGTGTCTAAACTATAAACATAGTTGATTACATAATTCACAGAATTTCTCGGTTACTGTCTTGCAAGCATGAATTAGGAGCAGGATGAAGATGAGTCTGTAAAAAAACTAAAACAGCTCTTCCTTGTTAGTTTGAAGGAAATTGATTCTTAGCAGACCAGATCTATCAATTAGAGAGTCCGTTTGTTTCATTTGAGTGTTTTAACCATTCCAAAGAATTTCTAAATCCCTTTGTCTTCTCATCCCATCACAGTAAATTGTGCTCTGAAGGAAAATACTGTCTCTTTTGTACAAAAATTGGTTCTATAATAATGGCAAATTCTTTGCTAAGATTAATTCAAATACAACAAAATAAATTCAAAAAGAGATGCCTTATATCTGTCAGTCAGGCCATAGAGATTTCTAAGATCACTATATGATCAATATTATTATGCTTGAAAAAAAAACAGGTCCAGAATGTTTCCAGCATTAGCAATTAAGAAATAGTGTAAACTCATTTCATCTTTTTCTTGGTAGCTAAACAAATGTGAAGCAAAAATGTAGAAGGAGAAATAGAAAGGGTACAAATAGAAATGGCATCTCAATGTTGACCCTACACAGTTGAAGTGGATTATTCTGTGGATTTTACAAACAATAGATGAAACAGTGAACTACATCATGACTGCACTATTTGTAAGGATGCAAAAATGTGATAACAAGGACTATATGTCACACTGTAATTAAATTTCCTTTTTAACCAATAGGGAACTAAAGAATTGTGTTTTTTAAGAGAGATCAATCATAGCACTTATCTAATATTCTTCCTCCAAAACCCAATCAGAATTTCAATATTTTTTAATAAAAAAGTGTAGAAAGTTAAAACTTCTTTATTTAGAATCTGTGTATCAGAGTCAGAAAAGGGAATTTATATGCTTATTAAACTTATCTTCTAATTACATGGAAATTTAGATGTTCGTTGTCTTCTTATGAATAGAGATAGAATATGATTTTGTTATAGAAACATTTTAGCCAAGAAGGCTGATACTGCCAACTATAAGTTTCCAGTATTGTAAGTAAATTGATGAGCTCTCCTTTACTGATTACTTTTAATTAGAGATTGCATCGTCATATCAAGAACATTAAGTTAGTCATGTTCTTAGCAGAAAGTTGGAATCAATGGACCTAATCCAAACTTCAACATATACTATTTTCCATTCTCTCTATCATCTATTGCTAAGTTTTCCCATGATGACCCCATTACACTGAAGTATTCAAAGTGAAGTGAGAACCCTATATAGTAGTCAACTCTGAGTAGCTAGTTAATACTGTGATAATTCAGAGCGAAAGAATCTTAGAGCCCCAAGGGATTTAGTCACTTAGATTTGAACACAACTGACTTTTAAAAACTTTCAGGATTCCACTGTGTTTTTTAATGGTAATGTTAATTTGTGTATGATAACTTTGTAGAATCCCCCAAATTGATAACTTTTTCTTTTAAAGTACAACAAATAAAATGTACCCCTTCAGTTCTTGGTAGTTATTGATATCTACATTCTTATTGCATAATAATTTATAACTGCTGACAGTATAGATGAAATTACTTTTACCCAAGATTCAATGTATTACATTTTTCTATGTAATACTGGAGCATGCTGTACTGGAGCACTACTGTCCTACTCTTTTCATTCTTATTAAAATATTAATAAACCCAGTATCAAGGGCTCAAGATGACTAGATTAAGTACAATGAATGCATATGAGTTATCAAAGAAATTTCAAAATGATAGTGCTTTGATCCCATCAATAGCAGAAAAAGCAGTTTCTTTAATCCAATTATATTTCCATATTTGTTATAACCTTAGGAAATGCTTGGATATGTGCTGATTATATCTGTTCATGCTCAATGCACTGAAAGATTGGATGATATGAATAACCATATATAAGATCTTTGCCTCAATCTTCAT
This sequence comes from Pseudonaja textilis, assembly GCF_049901715.1. NCBI lineage: Eukaryota > Metazoa > Chordata > Lepidosauria > Squamata > Elapidae > Pseudonaja > Pseudonaja textilis. The sequence continues at coordinate 51,542,998 of NC_141993.1, read as the reverse complement.
ATTCTTGGAAAAATTAATACAGTCCCACCTACTTCCCTCTAGCTATGTTGAAATTTCCCTCCCATAATTCCTTGTCAGTGTGTCCAATAGAAACTGGATTAATTTCTGTTAAGCAAGGGATATATAAATTTCACACACAAAATAAAATCTCTTTTTATTTTCAGTAATGCAAGTCATTTCATATGACAACAGTGTAATGGAGAATAGTATGGAAAACACTACAATCTTGTTTCAGCTTGACCTAGAGATTCAAAAACAAACCAATACAATTTGAACCAATCTGAGATTTAGTTGGGAAAAAATGTTCTTAAGCTATAACAAAGAAATAAAAAAAAATCAGGTTTGGATTAAAATAACATTTTCCATCAAGATACTACTAATTACATCAGATAAATGCTCCTTTGCAAACAATTTTTGAAATATTTGCTCTGTATCTCTCTCAAGAGAAAGATAGCAAGGATAAAGAAAGAAAATCACAGAAAATTCAAAAATGTCTCTAGCAACAATCCTAGAGAGACGAACTGTTCACCCAAGGCTGAAAGTATCTACTACAATTCAAACCAAAAAAAGAAAAAAAAATTGTTTTAAAAACAACTCTTACTTTTTTCCCATTTCTTTTTGGAATTCCAAATATGGCACTTCAATTAAGAATTTCCATTTACTTGACCTTTTCAAGTGGTATAGCTTTGCTGACTGTCACTGAGTTTTCAGCATGCTGGCTGACAAATTTGGTAACCCCAAATTCTGTCTAGGTAGCCCAGACAAATGATCTAATTCTACTTTCTTGTAAAGTTACTTTAACAGAATCTTGCAAGTCTGAAAGTACAATTCTCCCACTATCTGCAGGCAAATTCTCCAATTTCAAAGAAAGTTGCCTATTCTAATATATGTCTATTTATACAACACATACATTCAAACATAAATGCACAGTATTTCAGAAATTCTTGTCCTCTTTCAAAGAGTAAAGAAGGTAATGAAATGTTAATTATTAATACAATAGTTCTATTATTTAGTTAGATCTCAGATAAAACTCTCCTAGCATCCAGAGAACTTTGGCTTCTTTCATCTGAATCATTGAGCTTCATTGCTGGTTAGAATGACTACCTTAATTTAACATAAAATCAATGTAAAATATTGAAAAGCTACCTCTGTCCAAATTTGAATGCAACACTATAGAATGCTGTTAGCAAAATGTATTACCATACTCAGCAATATGGCACAATTAGCAGATCTAATCATTCAGCTTTTCAAAAACTTCTGTTAAATGCAATTATTATTCATTTATCAAGAGCAGAAAGTCCCACTTCACTGTACAAGTTAAAATGCAATTAGGTGCAGTAGGGCAGAACAAATTTCTCACCATAGAATGGGTTACAAAGTACACCCAAGCTTCATGAGGCTTACTAGTCAGGCTCATCATTCTCCTAGGACATAATAATACCACTAAATATGCTGGATCATTAGCAAAATTACATAGCTAAAGAAGAGCAATATTAATAGAATTCTGTAATACTTTACAGGAATAGCAGCTTGTTAAACATCTCCAGGAAATAATTGGACTTCAGTCAAATGCATTAACTCACTATGTTTTTAACAACAGAATCTAGGCAAGCGATTTGCTTTGGAGAGCTCATATGACAGAATCACAGAAATGGAAAAAATTATTTAAACCATTGTTTCTAGCTCCTTGCTCAGTACAAGTACCCAAGCTGGAGCCTTTCTGTGAGATGGCTCTTCAATGTTTGTTTTATCCACTAAGGAACCACTTTTATCAGTAATTAGTTGCATTACTGAATCACTTTAATTCATAGCAACTTTCTCCCAAACATTCAATTGAAATATTTCTTTCTATATGGTTATTCTATATACTAAAGAAATTCAAAATAGATCTAAATTAAATACAGATTTAGTTCTGGGATCCTATAACCTTGTTTATGGTACTCTGATCTTCTGATCATCCTTGTAACCACCTCTGAAACTTTTTCAGTTTATTAGAATTCTTGCTAAATTGTAAGGTTGACAATGGATGCAATACTCCAAGCAGAGACAACATGAGGTCTGATGGATACAAAATAAAATGGAAATTCTGCAGTCTATTATCTGTTCTATTCCTCTTAATATAGCCTAAAATTGCATTTGCCCCTTTGAAACTAGACAACACTGCAGATTAATATTCAATATGAAATTAATTTCTATTCTTTTTTAAAATTAGACTTTTATGAAAATTTTAATTACAGTGATAAAGAGCAGTTGAAACTAAAATAAAAAGAGTGCAAGGGAGCAGAAATGTGAAAAGAACAGTCCCCAAAACAACTTCTCACCCTCATCATGAGAATTTGATCAACAATTTCATAATATCTTCACCTCGTCTTATTTAACACATATAAAACTCTTCCTATCATAACCCATCTTAATAGGCAAATCAAATTAGTAATGCCTTCTCCAACCCTATTGGAGAAAGTCCAAACAGGGCCCTAAATATTTCACATTTAGAAAATTCAGCATTTCAAATCTCAACACTTAGCTGTAAACAAAACCCAATTTAAAAAGAATAAAATAAGCCTAACATCCTAGTGTAAACAAACAAACCCTAAAGCTTAATATAACAGAGACAACTTCTTTAAAAAGGACAAGTTCCATTATGCAACATTTTTTTCATTCCAAATGCAGATAATTAGGAAGAAAACTACCCCAAACAGCAACATATTCCATTCAAACAAACATTCTATATCTCAACTGTAAACAAATGCACATTTAGCAAATATAAAGTAATCCCAGTATCCTAATATAAAGAAAAGGCTAAAATTTAACATAATGAAGATGAATAATTTCTTCTTTAAAAAGAACAAGTTCACAAACACAAAGTTTTTTTTATTTATTCTTATTTTAAATAAAAAGAGTTTTATAGAGATACAATTTAAATGCTATCAATTAGGATATATAAAGTAACTGGAGGGGAAAAGCTTGAACCCAAAATGAAATGTAAGGAAATCCAATATATATCACATATTTGCAGTTGTGATATCAGCAAATCAAAAAAGAACCACCTAAAATGACGTGTCCCATTTTAACCCCAATCAAATAAACTGATTTTGTATCCCTTTTTTTTAATACAAGACAATCTGTCTTTCTCTAAATCCATGCAGATAGTTGATCCTTGTTTCTAATTTCTTCAATACATTAATCAGTGTCTTTTGAAAACCACACAAAAAAACGGTCCAGTTGATCTCTAGGATTGTCATTTTTACTCCCTTGTTAGTTTTCAAAGACCTTCCTCCATTTTTCTTCTTTATATTTGATGACAAATTCTTTTTCAAAGTCTTGTTCTGTTTTTATCAGGTAGAATTTGTTGCATTTTCTGTTACATCTTCTTCTGGCAATAGACTGTTCCCAGGAAGACACAACATGGCTGACATAATTGATCCCAAGTCCCAGTGTATTTCCACGTAAGCTAGTTCCTCAAAGATATCGCTGAATGCCTTTCTTTGTAAGTTACTTGTCATATTATATCTCTAATACCAAAACCCATTTTTCTTTCCCACAAAAATGCATTTATTCTGTAAAAATAATTTCAATTTTATATTCAAAATGGCAATGTTTTCTGAGCCCTTAATTGTTTTGCAACCTTTTTGTCTTGCTTTTCCTGTTTATTTTAAATAACAATACATCTTCATTTTCTTATATTAAGAATTGAAGACACTCATTCAGTGTTTGCAATCTTGGTACTCTGAAGGCGTCTAACTTATCTGAAGCAGTTAATAGGCATTTTGTGAAAGTGCTTGGAGTAAGTATGGTGAATTCTTCCATCTCCTGATTCTTCCCCCATCCAGAAACCATTGTCTTTTGGTCTTTTCTTGAGATGCCATAGCTCGGGCAATTTCACATCCTCAAAGGATCAGAGGAGTGAATCTACTTGTATTAGTGAATCTACTTGTATTTGTTCTGTACAGACATCTGCATACTCGAAATCCGGCAGCCCGGATTGGCTAAAGCGCACGGCCACCGGATTGGCTGAGTGCGCGGCACTGATTGGTCGCTCGGAATCGACCGCGATTGGCTGAGCCGATCGCGGGCGATTCAAAACGACCCGATTGGCCGCAGCACTCAGCAGAAGCCTTTTTAAGCCGCGCTTCTTCCCCACTCTCCCCACTTGTGTTTTTACCCCAATAAATGAGCTGAACCAAGTCACTGACTCGCGTCCTTTGTTCGTATGAGATATACGACACTGGCGACGAAGGTGGGATTCTAACAAAATTCCACATCGCACGTGGCCCACGGAACCGCAACCGGCAACATGGCCAGCGGCAACGTGCCACCCGCTCCTTTCAACGCGGCTACCGAGGACTGGGAATCTTACATCGACAGATTCCTCATGTTCTTAGAGAGTAGCAATCTCAAGGACGCAAATGGACAGAGGAAACGAGCCGTTTTTTTCTCACACACTGCGGCCCGCGGTCTTCAAAATGGCAAAAGCCCTTGCCAAGCCGATCGATGTGAAGATCATGGACTGGGCCGATCTCGAACCTCTGCTGAGGAACCACTACGCACCCGCTGTGCCCACCCTCATTCGGCGGCACGAATTCTATCGCCGCGACCAGAAGCCGGGTGAGAGCGTCAGCAAATTTGTGGCTGAACTCAGGGACCTCGGAGGGCTGTGCGGGTTTACCGACTTAGACGAGGCTCTACGGGACCGCTGTCGCCCTCGGCCTCCGGGACACCGTCCTGCAAAGCCGGATTATGGCGAAAGGCGACATCGCCTCGCCGATGCCCTCGCAGAAGCCACAGCGGCGGAAGCAACCTGGAGATCAGCGGCCCAACTGAAGCAAACCAGCACCGCGGAACGGGCCGCCGCAGCCGCGACAACCGAAAACCAGACCGATGACAACTACCGGGCGGCCACATCCACGCACCACGGCGACCTCGAGTCCCCCTCCGGATCGGAAGACGACGAGGAAGACGTCCATCGCCTGCAGACGGGACGAGACAGGCGCGAACCACGGAACCGAAAATCGAAGTTCCAGTGTGCCGGCTGCGGGGAGCACCCAAGGTCAGAATGCCGTTTTTGACGCGATCTGCCGCCATTGCGACAAACGGGGACACATCGCCAAGGTCTGCCGTTTCAAGAGGAACCACAGCCCCGCCACCGAGACACCACCCCGGAGACGCGAAAGTGCCAGGCGCAACAACACCCCGCCGAGGAACCGCGATCGGGACGGTGAGAGCCGCTGGAGCCGGAATCGAGGAGCCGCCGTTTCCACGAAGGCCGCCAGCGAGAAACCCACCAAACGGTCATCGTCGGCCATTCCTCCAACTGGGACGGCCGGAAAGTCCACGTGGAGGTCGAAATCGAGGACCGCCCCTGCAAAATGGAGGTCGACTCCGGATCGTACCTGTCCATGGTCGCGTGGCGGGAAATTAAGCGACTGGTACCTTCCATGAAGCGGCACGAGCTGGAGAACCAGACGCTCATCCTTAAAGATTACCAGGGGAATCGCATTCCCGTGGTAGGGACCGGGCACTTCAAGGTTACCTTCAAAGGCGCACCGAGATACTTCCGCTAACCGTCGTCGAGCGAGACCGCCCCAGCCTCTTGGGACTGCAATGGTTTGCGCCGCTGGGACTAAGTGACCGGCACCAACCACGTCGCCGAGGCGGACTGGGAGGAACAGCTCTCATGCGCGAGTTCCAGGAGGTCTTCGACGGCAATCTAGGCAAGTGCCGGGGCCCCCAATATCCTTCAGCCTAGACCCCACCATTGCTCCCATCCGCCTCAAACCCCGGCGAGTGCCTTTCGCTCTCCGGCCCAAAATCGATGAGCAACTAAACAAGCTCATCGAACAGGGAGTCCTCGAAGCCACAGACCATGCCCGATGGGAGACCCCTATAGTCACCCGATAAAGCCAGACGGGTCTGTGAGAATCTGCGGGGACTATAAGGCAACCCTGAACCGCGCACTACAACAAAGCGCCTACCCGTTCCAGTAGTACAACACCTCTTGCACTCGCTGGGAGGGGCAGGGTTTTCGCCAAACTCAACCTGGCCCAAGCCTATCAGCAATTGCCAGTCGGCGAGGAAACCGCCGAGGCGCAGACAATAGTTACCCACCGGGGCATTCCGTTGCAAGAGGCTCCAATTCGGAGTCAGCGTAGCCCGGGGGTATTTCAAAGCCTCATGGAAAGACTCCTCCGGGCATAAAAGGGGTAGTGCCTTACTTGACGATGTGTTGGTAGCGGGGCTGACCAGAAACAATTAGAGGACCGCCTACGGGAAGTACTGAGGAGATTCCAAAGTGCGGGGCTCAAGGTTAAGAGAGAGAAGTGCCAACTGCACATGGCACGGGTCGAGTTCCTGGGGTACTTACTAGATCGGCATGGAATCCACCCCACCGAGGGCAAAATAAAAGCCGTTAAAGAAGCCCCGAAGCCCCGAAACAAAACGGAATTACAAGAGTTCCTGGGGTTGATTAATTTCTACAATGTTTTCCTGCCCCAAAAGGCGACCGTGGCGGAGCCGTTGCATAGGCTGCTCGACAAGGCAGCCACCTGGACGTGGGGAGACGACGAAGAGGACGCCTTCAACAGAACCAAGGACCTTCTCACATCAGACGCTGTCCTCATCCAGTACAGCGAGACACTCCCCATCACGGTAACGTGTGACGCATCCCCTTTCGGAGTAGGAGCCGTCCTCAGCCATACCCTCGCCGACAGAAAAGAAGCACCCATCGCCTTTTTCTCGAGGACCCTTTCAAAACCCGAACGAAACTACAGCCAATTGGATAAAGAGGCTCTAGCCATCGTCGCGGCCGTAAAGAAATTCCACGAATACCTTTACGGCAGGACCTTCACCATAATCACGGACCACAAACCGCTGCTGGGAATACTGGCAGGAGACCGGGCCACCCCAATCATCCTCTCTCCAAGGATGACAAGGTGGTCGAATTTCGCCGCCTATAATTACTGGCTAATCCACCGCCCGGTAAGACAATTCCGCACGCAGACGCCCTCAGCCGCACACCACTGCCAACCCTGGACGCCGACCCAGCACCAACCACGTCAACCCTGAGCATCGAGACCTTACCCAACCTACCCCTGACCGCGTCAGACATTGCCCTAGCAACCAATAAAGACAAACGTCTGGCGCAGGTCCTGAGATGGGTGGGGAAAGGCTGGCCGGAAAAAGACGGGGACAGCGAGTTCAAACTTACCGGAACCGACAAACAGAACTGTCAATACAAAAAGGTTGTTTACTGTGGGGGGACAGGGTCGTAATCCCGGAAAAGTTACAAAAAAGAGTCCTGAGCATGCTGCACGAAGGGCACCCCGGCATCGTCAGGACAAAAGCCCTGGCCAGAAGCCACGCCTGGTGGCCAGGGATGGACAAGGAGATCGAAGCCTGGGTAGCCTCCTGCAAGCAGTGCCAGGAATCAAGACCAAACCCCCCAGCCGCCCCAATCCAGGAGTGGGAAACCCCCAGGGGGCCATGGTCCCGAATCCACGTAGACTTCGCGGGACCAACCAGAGGACACACCTTCCTGGTAACCGTAGACGCTTACTCCAACTGGCTGGAGGTAAGCAACATGAAGACAACCACCACAGACTCCGTCATCAGACAACTCAGCAAACTCTTCGCAACCCACGGCCTCCCTGATGTCATCGTATCAGACAATGGCCCCCAGTTCACCGCACTACCGTTCGAGAAATTCTTAGCAGAACGAGGGATCCGGCACGCACTAACGGCACCGGCGCACCCGGCGGCGAACGGTAGAGCGGAGAAAATGGTTCAATTTACAAAAAAGACCATTCAAAAGATCGAAACCGGGGACATACAGGACAAGATTAATCGGATGCTCCTAATTCAACACATAACCCCAGTACCACAACGAACAAAAGCCCAGCGGAGCTACTAATGGGAAGAAAACTGCGATCCCGCTCGACCGCCTGCACCCCACATACAACCCGGAAAGACCCCTGACTCTACCAGCAAACACAGAACATTCTCACCGGGAGACAAGGTCTACAAAAAAACCTCACCGGAGACCCCCTCTGGGTACCGGCAACGATCACCAAGCAACAGGCCCTCTCGTACCGCCTCCAAACAGCTGACGGACGAGCGTGGAAACGCCACATCGACCAACTGAGATCAAGAGCCACCAGAAACACAACCGACACGCAGACACCAGGTACAGAAGGAAACCGGCAAGACACCAACCAAGAGGGGTGGAAGCCCCCAAAGAACAAAAAGAACAAACCCACCCAAAAGGAACCAGCAGTACTCACCATCTGAAGAACCGGAGAGCGACCCACTCGAAGCCTCACCTGGAAGGAGCAGCCGAGCCAGCTCAACCGACCCGGAAGCCCGAGCGGGAGCAGCCAAGCCAGCTCAACCAGCCCGGAAAAGCCGAGCGGGAGCAGCGAAGCCAGCAGCTCGACCGACCCGGGAAGACCAGGAGGGAGCCGCGGCGAGAGGCCTGACTCACCCTTCCAGGCGGTTCCATCAACGAGGCGGAGAGCGACAGGAGTCCCACCCGAACCGGCCGACAAACAGGAGACAACTGACCAGCGCAAGTCAAGTCGGAAAATACGGAGCCCCACCTACTTACGGGACTACGTCACGTAGGACCAAACCAAGAGGAGGGTGTTCTGTACAGACATCTGCATACTCGAAACCGCAGCCCGGATTGGCTAAAGCGCCACGGCCACCGGATTGGCTGAGTGCGCGGCACTGATTGGTCGCTCGGAATCGACCGCGATTGGCTGAGCCGATCGCGGGCGATTCAAAACGACCCGATTGGCGCAGCACTCAGCAGAAGCCTTTTAAGCTGCGCTTCTTCCCCACTCTCCCCACTTGTGTTTTTACCCCAATAAATGAGCTGAACCAAGTCACTGACTCGCGTCCTTTGTTCGTATGAGATATACGACAGTATTCATGGCCATAAATGTCAATTCCACCTTTCATGGAATTGTTTTCAGACTGCCTTCTTCCTCAGAAATCAACTTCTGAATTAATTACTATTCTGAGATCTTTTTTATATGAACTATTGTTGGGCCAAATGTCTCCCTTCTATACTGGTAAATAGATTTATATTTTCTTCATGAATAAATTCACCTTTAAATTTCATTCTATTATTTCAAGCATATTTCTCTAACCTATAAATTCTGGTTTTTTTCTGTCTCCTAGTATAACAGCTTTCCCATACTCACCTACATATTCACCGAATTGTTGTGTGATATTTAAAAAGCTGGTATTTAACCAGTTTGTTAATCAAAATGTCAGGTGGTACTTTAATTTTTTTTGCTGAAATAAAGCTAATTTTATCTTACATTATTCTTATCAGATCAATGAATAAAGTTAAAACCTTGTTGACTTCTGATATTTACTATATTGTTTTGAAGGACTTATAGATTATAGCATTCTTTGCAGCAGGGGTTTTCATTTTTTTTCAGGCCAAGGAAACTATGAATTAAAAAAAAATCCCATAGCCTCTCATCAACACCTGAAGCTCTAGTGGAAAAAAAATGCTCTGTTTGAGTCAAATGTTATTGCCTCAGCATCTCATAGAACACCATCAGGTTCTTACCCAAATTTGGATCCCATAGAATAATTTTGAAAAACTGCTCCAGTATCAATACCGGTATCAATATAGGACTTAGCAAAAGCATGTAGACTTATATACCACTTCATAGTGCTTTACAGCACTCTCTGAGCAGTTTATAGTGTCAGCATATTGCTCTCAGCAATCTGTATCCTCATTTTATCAATCTCAGAAGGATAAAAGGCTGAGTCAAACTTCAAGATCAAATTCCAGGCTGTGAATAGAGTTAGCATGCAATACTGCATTCTAACCATTGATATCTCACCTATAGCTGTCTGGATCTGATTCCCACTACCACATTTTTAAGATGGTAACACTTAACATTAAGCATGAGTCTTTCTCTCATCAAAAGTCTCCTGTTGGATCTCTCCTGCTTGAGCAGGGGGATGGACTAAAAATTTTCCAAGACCCTTCAGACCCTATTATATTATGGTCTATGGTCTATGTCCTGTTGTTTAGCACTTCATCCATTCTCTGGGACTCTTTAATACATGCCTTTTCTATCCTAGGATGTGATTCATCAGACCATGGAGATTAAAATGTCTTCAAAGACAAACAGTTCTTACCTGGCATATTAGTAATAAATTTGACCCCTGTGTGTTTATACTGGTCTTCACCATTGCCTGGTAAAACAATATCTTGTTCCTGTTAAATACCAGATATTTAGGATTGGAATAGTTCCATCTTTTTACCTTTTTTACTAGTTTGTAATATTCATAGAACAGTTGGCATGCTGAAGTCTATGTGAGACTTAGATTTGGCATTAGAAGTAAAAATGCATAGTAGAAATAATATGAATGTTTTCATTGTCTCACAAATGATACACAATTTGCTTCAGCAAAGTATTGTGTATCTTCAAGTACTCTGTATAGACTTCTTTGCAATTCCTGGAGAACGCTGAGGAGTGGTTCTAAAGCATGATTATTCCTTGAAGTGAGAAAACAAAGTTGTTCTCTCTTCAATTGATCCTCCACACTAATTCTCTTTTGACAATCTATATTACCTTACTCTATACATTCATTTCTTTTCCTTTGCACTTGCTGAAGAAGTTGGGAAAAGATAGAAAGGAAAAGATCAAGTGAATAGTAGCAAGGGGCATGATCTTGATTACAATGAAGGTGAGGAAAGATCAACGTGAAGAAAATTTAACTATGTGGCGACAAAAAATCAACAGCAGTTTGATCGTATAACAAATATCATCTATCTATAATGTATCACTGAATGATTGTTTGTTGTAGGGAGAGAGCATTATGTATGCATACAGAGCTGTGAGGGTGCAGTGGTAAATTGAGTATTGCAGGCATACTCTGCCCACAGCCTGGAATTTGATCCTGGCTAGCACAAGGTTGACTCAGCCTTCCATCCTTTTGAGTTCAATAAAATGAAGACCCAGATTATAGGGGGCAGTATACTGGCTCTGCAACCACTTAGAGAGTGCTGTAAAGCACTATGAACCGATATATGTTCAAGTGCTATTACACATATTTGTATAATATACACATGCACACACAAACACCTTAATCATATAATTCATATATAGTATATAATCTATCCTATGTGATACTATTAAAGATTAAAAAATACTATGGCATAAAGTATTGATGGATCTTCATTTAAATTACCAAGATCAGCAATTCAGAATTGATTGACCTGTCAAACTTTATGTCAGTTTAAGACTAAGATATTTTTCCTATGGAAAAAAAGTTTAAGTGCCATCATAGCCCAAATAATCAGATTAAATATTTACATGCTTTAGAAAACAATTATTCATATTTAGCAATAAAACAATCAGAGATGGATCAGGCAGGTTATTTGATAAGAGACACTTAGGCTGTATTTTCCCTCCATTGCAACAATTTCTCTACATTAGGAAGAAATTTCCCTGAAGAATATTACAGATTGAATAAAATGTTTAATGAAAACATAATGAAATCAACATGATTAAAAGCACAATAACAACTTGCTGATAATTATTTCATCATACCCAAAGAAATGAAGCTATTTTAAAGATACAATTAAATAGATCAGAACTATAAAGCAATCAAATAAATTGGTAGAAGAGCTAATGAAAAATGCTAGCTAAGCACAGAGCAAATCCACAGGGTAACAATTCTTAACTGCTATAATAAGAACTTTAAAACTTTTAGCTAAGTTTCAAAAACACTAGCAATAACCAGTTACTAAAACACTAAGGGATTATAGCTTCAGAAATTAAACGGGTGGATTTTTTGTCATTTGCCTTCTTGAAAAAATTGAAATTGGTATAATCTTGTGCAGGAGTGGGCAGTCTACACTCCAGGTCTACACATGAACTTGAAGTATCTTTTTTTTGTCTGCTTGGATATCACTATTGTCATTCTTTTGTTATGATTGCTGATAACTGCCAATATTTAAAGAAAGAAACAAATGAACATTATAAGAAACACTAGAAAACATCAGAGGTTTTAAAGGTTTTAAAAAGAGTGAGCATATAGAAGAATTGTACAAAAATATGTCCAAATCAACAATATATATAAAAGTCTGATCACTGAAATAGAGCCAACCCTTTTGGAAAATAGATAGGTGTCTTCTTACCATTTTCTCACTTATTTTGACTTGCATTCCCTAATCTGCAGTTTACAGTTTCTTTCTTTCTTTTTTTGATAGGTTGAACTTTTTGTTTTCCCTTTTGTGTAAAGACAGATACAAAAAAATAAATTAAGCAGTTCTAAAAATGTAGACACAAGACTGTATGGTCAAGGCTATGGTTTTCCCAGTTGTGACATTTGTCTTTGAAGCCTGGACAATCTGAAAGACTGAATGAAAAAAAGTTATGTCCCTGAGAATTGTAGTGCTAGAGAATAACAAAGTCCTAGGTGAAGAAAAACCAAATTGCTCATTCAATGTAACCTATAATCACTGATTAATATATCATTTTTCACACTCATTCCCACAGAAAAGAGGCATGCTAAAGAAGCCACATAGTTAGCTGCACCAGTCTTGTGTAGGTGGCTCAGTAGGAGGTGGCCTTTATGCAGTTATAAATGAGAAGAAATCTTTATCCTGAGTCAGCTCAGTGCTTATCTGCTGTCTCTTAATGATAGTTTAAGATTAGCTGTTGGCTTGATCCATGCCCTGCATTTTTAATCTTCATCAAAAATTGATCCTTTTCCCCATTTACTTTGCACTCTCTGTTTGAGGAGAGCTACCCTCAAAGTAGTGGTTACATTGGTGACTAGAATGGATATTGCTTTCAGGCTACAATGTGCCAGTTCCTCTGGATAAGATGAAATTTAGAAGAAATCAATATTGCATTTCAAGAATAGTAGAATGTTGTAAAATCTGGGGTTCCCTTTTTGTTAGAACTTGGAAGCTCTCTCAAAGGCCCCCCAAAAGAAAGCAGCCTTGCAGCACCCACAAAAATTTTTAAATTAAATATTTTTAAATTGGGACAAAAGGGAACACTGATTTTTTTTTCTCATCCCAAGTGTAAATAGTTCTTTTCTGGATTGGGCTATTTTTTATAACTAAGGGAATAAAAAGCAGTAATAGGACAAGATAACATGACTTATACATTATTATTTATTGACCCCACAGAGATGTGATGATGAGGACATTCCAAAAGAAATCTGCCTCTTAGGCCTATGGGGAATCACAGGGGAGAAATAGGGAGACAGGATTCTCCCTGAAGCATGCATGCTTCACCAGAGAAATCTATAAAGTGGCTGGAATGTAACAGGATGGTCTCAGTCCATACTTCTGTGAATGTGTGGTAATAAGGATCTGGCAGCAATTAAGACAAATGTTTCCAGTCCTGGAATCAGAATGGAGCTAATTCAGAATTTGGATTGATAGGAATCCTGTGAGTGGAAAAACAGTTTTAATGGCTGCTGCCTGCACTAGCAATACCCATTGCAGTGTTGAAAGTACAGTAAAATAGTAGTCCAGGAAGCAGCCTCAATAGCTCATGATACACAGATAAGAATTCTAGGTTCACATTTTAATACTAATCAAAATGTATTGCATTTCCAGAAGGTTCAATATCCACCTGGACTGCTTAGTTTTTATAATGAAAGACCAAACTATTTCTAAAGATGTGTGCAGCCTACACATAAAATTCTGATTAGCTATCATTAATGAATACATTAGAGAATATGCTTTTTTGTCCATCTTACATTTGGTCCCAATTATGGTGCAGATTTTTGCCTAGTATTGGATTTTCTATAAATAATTGAGGCATTTCATCAGTATCTTGTCATTTTGGAAATATGCATTTTGTATGATTAACAATGGTTTAAAAGAACCTAACCGGTTCATATTATCTTTGTTCCAAAACTACCAAATATGCTCTGAATCCCAGATTTCATTTTGGACATAGAATATTGACCTAGATTTTTTTAACTAAATCATATTTGGCCTAATCCTAAAAATTCAGATAGACACGTAAATGTTCATCCACAAATCTCGAGTCCGTGTTTATTTAAAATTTTGCCTTGTTTAATACCAAAACTCCACCTACTGATGGAGTCTAATCTGATCCTAATTACAGTAAATCTTATATTTTAAAAAATTGGGAGAAGAATGTAACCAATGTTTGACTTTGTTAGAAACTAATTAATAGTTATAAATACAATGAGAAAGTGTATCAGTACTTCATGGAACAACCTCTTCATCCATTTATTTTAAGAATATAGCTCAGTGGAGAACCACTAGTGGTAATGCAACTTACTTCATCTTTTACCTCATTTGTTTGCCACCTTTCCATAATGAAGAGTTTGGAGTCCTGTTTTGTACTCTTGAATTGACCTAATGCAACTATCCTAACATGTACTCTGGAATTTCACAGGAATCTATGATTATTTTAAAAAGATAGTTGATTTTATTGTTTAAGTTTAAATGTTTAGAAGAAAAAAATCAATTGAAATTCCTCATATGTTTGACTTACAGTGTGTAAAAGTATTGTAGATTATTGATCATTCTTGAAAGAAGGCATTGAACAATATTTTAACTCAGCAGAAACTGAGCACTTAAAAGTATTATACTTTTTCCTTCTGAAAGTCTGTCTTGTGTATAGTGAGAAAGAGAATATAGTTTTTATTAACCCTGTTTACCTGTATATGTGGGTGGTGAGCAAGAATCAATAAGAATATTAAAGAGAAACAAATGTGTTTTGTTATGTGTGTATGTACTATATAGATAAATTTACTGATGAGTAACGCTGAAGATTTGGCTTTTGTAATTTTTGACTTATTATAAAATCATGATTCACACAACTATGTTAAGAAGAAAACATATAAACAATAAGAACAAAAAAGTAATATCTTACCTTGAATTCTTTCCCACACCTATTATTTAAATAGAAAATAATTGAAATGGTTTTTGCTTCTTTAATACCAATGTGTTATTGCCTGAATCCTGTTTCTAATTCCGTAAACATCCTTGCAATATTGATGGTTCCCAATAACATGCAATTTATTTTGTTAACACATTAAATGAAATAAGCACCTAAATTAGATTCACTAGGACTGTTGCTACAATTTCATTAAATTTGAGTATACTCTGCTGCCGAGCATTTGCTCTGTATTTTAACTATTATGTGTGAAATGGTTTGCCAAAGAAATTAAGGTGCCATTCGATTAAAAGCACTAAAAATTTAAAGAATGTGTCTTGATTTAATTGCACTAAAGAAAATAGCTGTTAGATATTAATTAGCATATCTACTAAATGCCACTGCTTATTTCAACAATCATCCTTTAGCTGGGACTTTAGCTCTGGGCAACAAAAAAGTAAATCTGATGTAGCTTCAATTGGACATCTCCTGCAACGGTGCAGTCACAGCTAGATGCTTACAGTTTTTTCTGCCTGGAAGCAATGTATCACTCTAACCATTTCACAAGGAGTGCCTTTTCATGTACAAGTCTTTCTACATCAGGGGCATTTTTTATTATATAGCTGCCACCATGAAGATGACCTAATGCCATTGATGCTAACCAAAAGTGCTATAGTGATGAAAAGTACAGTTTTAGAAAGTAGATAACATGAACGAATGTTTTCAACCCTGAACAGCTGATACATTTGCTTTGCCACAATTCACAGATTTCAAATTTCAAACGCACTACTTTAATTATGAATATATTCTGCACATTTTGGTAAGATGTTATCAAACTATAACCAAATGCCATGTTTCACCAAACAAATTAAAGCAACTCAGATATTGCTACCACGGGACAGAGTATGTGTATGTGTGTGCCATGTTGTTCTTGCTGGCCAGATCTGAACTGCAAAAGTGGAATAGCTACTAGAACTTTAAGTATCTCTTTGCTGCCATCTAGTATCCACCATGATTTATGCAACTCAAATCAAGTAGTACCTAGATTTACTCATAAAATTACCTTAATTGACATTTATTAACAATAATTACACTAGCAGTTGATTTTAATAATTGATTTTAATAATTAAAAATCAAGACTGAAAACAATTATTTGAAAGGCAAATGTCAGGGGCCATTAGTGAACAAATAAAAAAGATAACATTTTGAAAGATGCTTTAAATATGGCAGTGTTGGCAAATTGTGTGAGGACTGTTGTCTTAGAGGACATTAACTTTGCATCTTAACTTTAATTTAAGATAAGGAGCAAACTCCACATGTCATAGAAAGGTTTATATCAGTTCTCCCATGTTGCATTGTCCTTTCAATAAATGAATGAATGAATTTCTAATTATTGTTGTCTTTTATTAGGATCAGTAAAGGCATTACACAGGCTAATAGGGGGTGGAGAAGTGCAAATATTTCCAGAATAAATTGCCTCTGTTAATGGAAAATGTATTCAAATAGTCAGTGGAAATTTGAGTAGATCTATGTGAAGATAATTTCAATAAAAGGCTATTGCAATATATATTTGCTTTTGTGTCTGTATAGATTGTCCAAACATACGTTTAGATCTAGATCTTTGGCCGTGGAAAACTTTTCCTTTGTATCTGCATTCCCAGTATATGAAGACTTTCTGGGCAGGCTACAGAAATGATATAGGTAATTCTTCCAAGCCTTTAAAATGTAAGTTTTGTTTGAGGCACAAAACAGATTACACAACACAGAACATACTTGAGAGAAGGATTAGGGTGAGGTATTCATTTCCCAGCAATGTAATAAACCCCTCAAAATTCAATTTGGTAATGGACAACCTCATTAGAAACTCAAACTAAAATAGCATGAACAGCCCAGCAATTGTCTAGTCTGCAACTGCCAAAATGTTTGCGCTGTTCATTAACTGGAACCATTTTTGCACTGCTAATCCTAATGAGATGCAGCTTTCATTACCATTCAAGTTTTATGCAGTGGAAGCTTGGATTTATTTTCCCTTCCAAACCAATAATCTTATTCTGTAAGAAATCTTCGGTTGCCCCAGAATTACTGAGATGCCTCGCATCATTTTCTTGGGGAATGAGGAGTATATATCAGGATTTATAGAAAATTCAGTTCATTCCAGCGCTGATTCTCAATAATATTTTAGTACACAAAACTGAGTAGCCAGAACCTTCCTGTACTTAATACTACAATGTGTATGATCCTGCAGTTAAAGTCCAATGAAAAAGACTAAGATGAGTATGCTTTTGGATCTTGCTGACTGTGGATCACAACGTGGCCACTTACAGGCTATAGAAAAAAAAAATCAGAAAGGGGTAGCTATAAAATCTATATCTAGCTGTATATAAAATACTTCTTGCACGATGATGTCCTATGAATCTGGTGAACTGGAATATGAGCCATGAAACTTTTTGCAGTCATAAATTTCTTAGTCTTTAGTTAGCTCCAAGGTTGCAGAGTATTTTTTCTTGGTTTAACTGGAAAGAATTAGCATAATTTTAAAATACCCAAAATGAAAATGCCTGTGACTGAATTATTTTCAGGACTACTGTCTTGAGTCCAAACACTAGTGAACAGCTTCCAGAATCCCTACATTTTCTTGCTTCTTTATCTTCAAACCAGAGAAGAAAATTGTAAAATAGGACACATGGCCTGACAATTAATAACATTTCCTGTTTTGCTGTATTTTCTTTTTCTTTTGTGAAGAAACTGAATATATAAATCATATAAAAAAACAGAACAAGTTGTAAAGTTTCCAAATTCCAGCATATAACTTGAGCAAATGATTTTACAATATAATGGAGTTGATATTTTATGTAATGTAAGGGAAGTCTAGACATATAAAATTTCAAAAATTTCTTTATTTTTTGCTACTGTGATTGCTACTTCTATTGTTTTAGAAAGCAATCTCATTTATCTTCATGTTTCAATAAATTCAATAACAATATATAGATACTATATAGAACAGTCTGCTATTATGGTTTGCAATAGCTTTTTTCAGTATGCTACTTGTCTGCAATTTATTACATAGGATCCATTTATACTGTTTTCTCTATATGAATCCAGTGATTAAATAAGATTCTAAAGAAAATTCCTAGGCCTGAAAAAAAATCAAATCTATAGAACCTGAATGAATCCTGTTTTACAAAGATAACATTTCTCAATTATAGAACATTAATGTAAAGATCCACGCAATCCAAATATTTTGAATCACATATATGTACTCCATTGCATTTCATTTCACATGCTAGTAAAGTTATGCTTAAAATCCTAGGAGCTAGGCTCCAGCAGTATGTGGATCGAGAACTACCAGAAGTACAGGCAGGATTTCGAAGAGGCAGAGGAACTAGAGATAAAATTGCCAACATACACTGGATCATGGAGAAAGCTAGGGAGTTCCAGAAAAACATCTACTTCTGCTTCATTGACTATGCTAAAGCCTTTGATTGTCTGGATCATAACAAATTGTGGCAAGTTCTTAAAGAGAAGGGAATACCAGACCATCTTATTTGTCTCTTGAGATACCTATATGCGGTTCAAGAAGCAACAGTGAGAATTGGACACAGAACCATTGACTGGTTCAAAATTGGGAAAGGAATCCAGCAAGGCTGTATACTGACACCCTGTCTAGTTAACTTATATGCAGAGCATATAATGAGAAAGGCAGGACTAGATGAATCAAAAATTGGAATTAAGATTTCCAGGAGAAATAGCAACAAACTCAGATATGCAGATGATACCACTCTAATAGCAGAAAGTGAAGAGGAACTAAAGAGCCTCTTGGTGTGGGTGAAAAAGGAGAGTGCAAAAGTTGCCTTGAAACTCAACAGTAAGAAAACTAAGATCATGGTATCTGGCCCTCTCAATTTCTGGCAAATAGATGGGGAAGAAATGGAGGTAGTGACAGATTTTATTTTCCTGCGCTCCAAGATCACAGCAGATGGGGACTGCAGCCAAGAAATTAAAAGATGCTTGTTCCTGGGGAGAAAAGCTATGGCAAATCTAGACAGCATACTAAAAAGCAGAGACATAACCCTGCCAACAAAAATACATATAGTCAAGGCTATGGTTTTTCCAGTAGCAATGTATGGCTGTGAAAGTTGGACCATAAGAAAGGCTGAGTGACAAAGAACTGAGGCCTTTGAACTATGGTGCTGGAGAAAACTCCTGGGAGTCCCTTGGACTGCAAGGCAATCAAACCACTCAGACATAGAGGAGATCAATCCATTCTGCTCTTTAGAAGGCCAGATCCTGAAAATGAAAGTCAAATACTTTGGCCATCTAATGAGAAGGAAGGAGTCACTGGAGAAGAGCCTAATGCTGGGAAAGATTGAGGGCAATAGAAAAATGGGACGACAGAGAATGAGGTGGCTGGATGAAGTCATTGAAGCAGTCGGCGTGAGCTTAAATGGACTCCGAGGTATGGTAGAGGACAGAAAGGCCTGGAGGAACGTTGGCCATCGGGTCATGATAGGTTGGACAAAACATTGCAATTAACAGCACGCTGTTACCCTAAAATAATACATCTAATCTGCCTATCTAGATTACTAAGTGGAAACAAACATACCCAAACATAGAGAATTTATTCAGGGCTAGTTCAATAGGCAGTATAAAAGAAGATCTTCAGGAAGTGAATGCTTATAGGTTAACATACTGTAGAAAAAGGCAGGAGCATTCCATTATTGTCCGAATTCTTGAAATGGCCTCTTGTCCTAAGATGCTGTGGTGGTTAAAGACCTGCACACACACACACACACACACACACACACACACACACACATCTTTCAATTGCTTCTTGCTATTCTTGTCCTTACTTATTATTTTTATTTATTTATTTAATTTGTCAATCGCTTACAAGATAATAGGTGTAAATATAAACATGAGTAAGAATACAGGAAACAGGTACCAATAAATGGAGACAATAGGACAGGGACAGTAGGCACGTCTGTGCACTTATGCGGGTTTTTATTATTAATAATGATTATATAATTATGAGGGTGTCTACTGGATGGGTTTATTTGTAGCTATTTTATTAATGGTCAATTTAAGCTATTTAAGGGGATAGGCAACCTGATAAAGGTAAAATAACAGTCCTAGCCAATTTCCCCTTGTGTTAGTTTGATGCTAGGGATTAGTTTGTATCAAGAACTTCAGTTTATTATTTAGAGCAGCTTTTCATATCAGACCTTTGCAGAGAATATTGATCAGCCTGTTGAGCAATTAAAGTAATACTTTTCCTAGGCATAAACAACTCAAAGTCATTTTAACAGCAACCTAACTATTTCCCATTTAGAAGTAATTAAAAGTAGATACTTTTGTAATTTCTTTCTAATGATTTTTTGTGAATGCAAATATTTCAACTGATAAAGGATAAGCCTGGAATGAAAGCAGCTTCATGAAAAGTAGAGCCCATGACTGAGGTGGAATGAAGAGCCAGTGAGTAGACTGGCTCTTCATAATTTCTCTGGGACAAGGAAAGGACTTGAGATCACCCACAAATACTCCAGACAGCTGCCTCCAATGGGTTTAGAGCTCTAAATGATGAGGGAATATCTTGTTCAAACTATGGTGATCAATTTTAAAAGGACATTGGGTTCCACACTTCCGTTTGTAATCATTTTTTGAAATGGTTAGCTGCTTTTGAGCTATTTGAGTTGACAAGTTTTATTGTACCAGGTATAGCAGGCACTAAATATTATATTTAAAGGAAAAGAATAGTCAAACTCAATTCCCTTAAATTCTTAGTGGAAGGAATTTTAAATACAAGTTTAAGGATTTTTTCTAAAAAAAATTAATAAACAGCAAAAGAATGATAAAACTTTGATTTTAGAAAATTACAAGTGGACTAAGATACACTTGAAATAAGATTTTGGGATAAATTATAAATAATTCTTTTCATGGGCAGATGCTTTTGTTTTGAATCCTTTAAAAAATATAATGAAATAAGGCTTTAAAAGGCTAGAGGGAACTGGTAGGAACTAAAGATTATAAGTAAAAAGGTACATACTCAGAGTCAATTTACAAATACAAAATGAAGGAAAACATTTTAACATTAGTCATATTAGATATTTTTGAACAATCGATCTCAACATTTTAAGGGTGTCTGTCTGTGTTTAAAAGATGTTACAGGAGAGGAAAAAAAATCCCTGATAACTTTGAGGCTGATTTGAAAGTAGATATAAAAATGACAGGCAAAAAGAGGGAAATGAAAAAAAAGTTAGATTGGATACATAAAAGAAACCAATCAACAATTAAAAGAGCAAACCAAAAGAATGACCTGGATAACTTTCCTACCTTAGATTTACAAAAGACGCTTGTTAAAATTTTGAGGAAAAAATAGAAAAAGGACTAAGAAAAAATTGTAAAAAAAAAAAAATCAAGTTCCATAGCATTATTTGAAGGGACTTAAGTTTAGAATTATTTAAGGGTACTTGGTACTCTCTGTGATTGCTTGTTTTCTTGCAGGCATTTCATTATCCAAACTAGGTAACATCATCAGTGCTAGTACAATAATCAGAATTATTAAAAGGAAGGCATATAAAGTTTAGTTTATTTGTTCAAGATTAAAATAGATATGTTGTTATTTCTGGTAAATGGACTTTTGCTGACACAAGGACTGAAACGGCGATGGTTTAGGGATTCGTTTATAGATAAGTGATAGGATATGGGAAGAAGAGATAATTTGTATTTTAAAAGAAAAATACTTTATGTTTAAATACACAGTGATCACATTATTAAAATTGTTTCAACTTGTGATGAAGGGAGAATTCATATATATTCTTATTTTTTTCTTTCCTATTTTTATTTTCTGCATCTTCTGTTTCTTTTCTTTTTTTAGTTTGTTTTGGTTTTTATTACTGTAATTGCTATTTTAATTAAATTAATATTAGAAATGATAATAGATAAGTCGGCAGGTTATAAAACCAGCAACTAAATCCTTATCAGACTGAGTACCAACCTTTACACTCTTAGTGTCCTGAAATTAAGTTGGCTGCCAGAAGAGAACTAAGCAGAAGTCTTTCAGACAGATGATGTAGTAAGCTAAATGAAAATTTACTGCAATTTAGAATAAATAATTATTTAAATAATTAGTTGGTTACCCTTTATTTGAGTAAGAGGAGTAACTTTCCTTTTTATATCTATAATAGTTTAAGAATTTATTATTCACAATAGATTCTTCTTCCCACCATGTTTGCATTGGAATGGGTTCTCTATCCTGTGCTTGGTGTCTCTGAAGCCAAGCAGATACTGGTTGTTGACACTAATATCTCTGCCCTCATAACCACAAGTCTTTAGCTGATCATTTTGTATATATGACCATGATTTAGGTGCCTTGTCTAGCTGCATTTAAAGGACAGCAATCCTATTACAATTGAGCTTGAGGTACAGAGTGTGTGCCTTAGGAAGAAAGAACAACAAAAACATACATATTAGTGCAATTGTGTTATGGAAGACACTTTAAAATAACTCTGTCCTTATTTCTGATTCTGAAATGTTGATAGGTATACATTGTTCCTATAGTCAGATTTGCTTAGAAGTGAACAGCATTAACATATTTCCAGGTTGCGCCTATCCAAATGTCCTTTAAGTGGTACAGATGATACCAGGCTTAAAAATTCATGGCCAGTTCTCTGTGCCATTACAATTGTTTTTACTTAAATATATATACAGGAGTTGTTGTGCATAAGACTAGATTGTGATTTAAAGCTGCAGATTATAATAGAGTAGCTATTCCTCCCTCTTTGATTTTTCTCTAATTGGCTTTTGGTTAATCAATGTTAATATTTAATGTAAACCTGAAGTTTTGCTGTCAGTATAATAGAAATGTTGTGTGCATGTTTGAATGATAGTATGACATTTTCTGTGCTAAAGATACTTTCTTTTAAAAATAGGCAATATTAACAAATGATCTGAAAGGGGGAAGCAGATGGCAATTAATCATTGGAAGATAGCTGCAGTCCTGAAGGTGGAGACCTACACAGTAATAGATTTCAATCCATATTTAGTATGCTACTTGTGAAAGGAGAAGATGGCAGAATTTATTTACATGTATGAATTTTAGATTTTACTGTGAAAGCAATTTTGGATTGTATGTGAGCAAGAAATCTAAAAGTCCCCCCTGGGGCTTGTAATACAGGGAAATATAGAAAGTCTAGAAGTAGATAAAAGCCTGTAATCATAAAACCTGTAAAAGCCTATTTTTAAAAGCCTATGGCCATGTGACTTATGCAAAAATCGTGAGCTCTTCAACTTTTATTCTTTAAAATGTTCCTAGCCCTCAGGTTTGCACAGATAATTTCAGTGATATCGCTATACTAAGTTCATATGCATAATTCATTCCTGCTTCAGAATGTATTTTCTGAGTGGGTGGAAAGATGAACCTAAGAAATCCGGAACCTGGGAAATATAATGTATAGTTTCTTATTGGAGGAAAAGAATGGAAATGTAATTAATTTATTGTGAAAAAAGGTTTTTTGATATGTTGAGAGGAATAAATGTTTAGTAAAGAATAACTTTGACATTCATATTCATTAAATAAGTTAAATTGAAATCTGCATTCTTTTTCAATGTGTCTGGAGAATAGTGATACTCAAAATCAATCAATTGGTAAAATAAATGTTGTAGTTTGATCATTCTCAAATGTACAATGAGCTCTGATTTAGAACCATGAATTCTAAGTATATTAAATAATTCAAACTAGGATTTCTTACAGGTTAATTTATATTTCTATGATAACATGATCTGCAGTGCTGCTTTGAGTCTGCCACTATTTCTTTATTGATTTCAGTAACTCACAAATCAGTAATAAACTGCCATTTTGACTGCTGCTTCTGCTTATTTCTGCTTTCATAGGTGATGCTGCTTTCACATGGGGATCTGATAATCTGTTACTATAAACAACAAGAACAGCAAAAGTGATTCATCATGAAACTCTGAATGATGGGAACTGTAATCCAACCCAGCACTATATCGATTTATATCGCTGGTCACAATATATTGTTTTCTTGGCTTCTGTTCTACAATTTTGTTCATACTCAGTACTAAGAAATAAAATACTCAAGCTAAGAAACAATACAGACTCAAAACATAAAAGATAATTAAAAACCTGAGATACTATTTGTGAAGCATCTCTCTTTCTTCAACTTCAGACTAAAACTGTGAAAGAACAGTTTCTGAAAACTTTCTTGATTTCAGAATGGTTTGTCATCTAATTTGAGTCATACATCATTCTCGGACATATTTTGTTTTTACCACGGTTTATTTAAAAATCATATTAGGTAGATTAACATATTATACTAAGCAATAATATAGTTGCTGTGGTTTGTGAAAGACAAGTCATTGTTTCTGGTTGCAAAACTTCCTTTACATTTCAACAATTAATCTTGGATAAAGTTCTTTTATAATATTTTTAAATTTTAAAATTTTTAATCTTAGATTATTTGGCTTGGAGATGGGCGTCTAATAAGTTAAATAAAAAACAAATAAATCTGATTTTTAAAAAATGTTTTGGCTTGTAGTCAGTCCAATTTTATGTGAAGGGAACTTTGCAAGCAACTAAAAACCTGTAAGCAACTCACTTTTATTCCTTTAGGTTGCAGACTAATAATTAAGTCAAAGTATCAGCAATGAAGACTATTCATATCCCAAATGTTCTGATAAAACATTTATTTAATCTAGAACTTAATTCTGGGTGGAAATGCTATTTCTAATATGTATCACAAAGATCTCTCTGAAATAAAAGGAGAGCATCTCTCCCAGATTTCTCCATGGAGCTATTGTACAAAAACAAAGAAATTCTCCC
Source organism: Pseudonaja textilis (assembly GCF_049901715.1). Taxonomy (NCBI): domain Eukaryota; kingdom Metazoa; phylum Chordata; class Lepidosauria; order Squamata; family Elapidae; genus Pseudonaja; species Pseudonaja textilis. Next base: position 51,518,260 of record NC_141993.1, on the reverse strand, counting down.
TCTGTTCAGGAAGCAGCACAATTATAAGTTGGCCTCACATATTATACTATTGGGAAATATGCTTGAAAAGGTGGTAGCTCATAGAATAGATTCAAATGCATCTAAAATTTATTTTCAGCTATGATGTGATACTGAAACTACTTTGATTGTCCCAGATGACATTCACTAGAAACTAGATGTTGGAGTATGTGGCTTGGTTAATTCTCTTCGATCACTCAGTAGCTTTCAGTTTTCAATCATACTGACCATGTATTTTGGGTTGTTTGGTGGGGAAAGTTTTGAATAACTGTTTCATCATTTGGGTTCTTCCTGTAGGTTTGTATTAAGATAATGTAGTATTATTTCATGCCTAAATCGCTATTCTGTGGTTTCCTATGGGGTCCATCTTTGACAGATTAACAGATAATCAGAGTTGGAAGGGACCTTGTAGGTCATCTAGTCCAACCCCCTACCCAAGCAGGAAACCTTACACCATTTCTGACAAATGGCAGTCCAGTCTTTTCTTGAAAATTTCAAGTGATGACACTCCCACAACTTCTGAGGGCAAGCTGTTCCATTGGTTGATTGATCTCACTGTCAGAAAGTTTCTCCTTATTTCCAGGTTAAATCTCTCCCAGATTTCGCGAATGTACAATGAAGCCCGAAATTGACACTCTCCTTGTTCAGTTTCCATCCATTATTCCGTGTTTGGCCGACAGGCATTTTAGAAAATAGCTTGACCCCCTCCTCTCTGTGGTAACCCCTCAAATATTGGAAGACAGCTATCATGTCTCCCTTGGTCCTTCTCTTCACTAGACTAGCCATGCCCAGTTCCAGTAACCATTCTTCATATGTTTTAGCTTCCAGTCCCCTAATCATCCTGGTTGCTCTTCTCTGTACTTTTTCTTGTTGCTCACATGGTTGAACATCTAGGTAAAGCTACTATAGGACTGCATACGTAGTTTTGGAATATATAATTGCTCATAAAAATTCAGTTTTAATGACATAGATAAGCAAATTTGATCAGCTGAGGAAGATATGCAATTAGTATTCTAAATGTAACTGAACAAAGATTCTTCAAACCCACCAATATAAATCCAACAATAATTGGAGATCCAGAGACACACCTAGACTATGAAGCTTTCAGAATATCATTTCCTATGTCCTATCAGTATTGTTGTACCCCCATCCTGTCTCTCTTTAATTATAACCTGAATGTTTTGTGCACTCAGTAAAGGGTTGAGTTTACTGGCAAATAAGCATTTTCCAACCTAATAACCTTCAGATGTCCTCCATACTAACTGGAAAGTATGAAAGTTGAAGCCCCAAATACATGGAGGAAAACTAGTCTATAGCCACCAAGTCCAAAACAAGGTATATATTAAGGAAACTGAAATTGCACAAAGAAATGAATGTTGAAACTGGTACCAATGTTGAATATGGAATAATCGGATTTCACAATGCAAGCAATATGCATGCAGTAAAGACATGAGCCTCAAATCCTTTGCCTCAAGAACCAGAATAATCAACATTTGAATCAATGTTATGAATGTCATCCAAGTTCATCTTTTAAAGAATTTTGAAAACTCTTCACTTCCCATTGTAGAAGCGACACAGTCATCCTATTTTCTGTACTTTCCAGCAAGTTTTCATAAATACCTTCTGATCTGGCATCACTTTATTTCTTAATGTCTTTTTTATAGCTACCCTGCATGTACTCATGACAGTGAATTTTTTGACAGTGATTGGTTGAATAATGTAGCAGAAAATGTTCAGCTACTCAGTTAATGTTCAGGATAAATACCATTTCCATTTTTCCTCTTTTAATATGGGGTAAAAGAAGATGCTCTATTCTTTTGTCAAAGCTGCAGGGTATTTATCCTGAACATTAACTGAGTAGCTGAACATAGCTTTGACAACAGTAGCTTTGACAAAAGAATAGAGCATCTTCTTTTACCCCATATTAAAAGAGGAAAAACGGAAGCTACCATATGCTGAACTAGACTTTTAATTAATCTGGTTCTCCAAAGCTTCAAATAGGAGCCTTCCTAATTTCCCCTGATGGGTCATAATCAGAGGTGGGCTGATACAGGTTTAATCATGACACCTCTTTGTATGTTAAAGATGTGACTTACTACTGAGTTATAACCATGTCCATTTCAACAACCAAGACTGATCATAAGGACTTAAGGAGCAGGAAGAGAGGGAAATGGAAAGAAAGTTCCAGGGCAAATAAATGTACATAGAAAAGAAAGAGAAGAGACAGGTGAGGAGATGATGACAAGAAAAGGCTAATCAGGAGGAAGAGTGTAAAGAAAAAATGAAGATGATGGCAGCTGTATTCTATCTGGAGTACATCAAGTTGGAGAAGATTGTTACCTAGGTGTGGGAAGGACCCATTGATAGCAAAGGGTATTCAGAAACAATGAATGGAACTGGAGGAGAGACTGGAAAGAAAGAATGCACAGCATTGGGAAGAAGAATATTATTATTAATAAAAAGTTTTGAGAAGCAGGCAGTTGGACACCAGCAGCTCTGGGAACGTACTGTAGGTTTGCCAAGCTAAAGCCTCAAATAGAGGTACATAATTAAAATGACTCTAAATGTGTTATTTGCATTTTCATTAACTCAAGAGGAACAAATCAGAACACTAACCACAGAATAGCATTTTATTGCACATTAACCTTATTATATTTAATCAAAAATGCTATCTTCTAACATGGGTAGTGCACATTTCTGGAGTTCTGCCATTTTCTAATTAGGCAGGGTCACATGGCAGGATTTTCATTCAAGCCTAAAGAGAAATGATCAAATTGTGTCCTCTGTAGGTCTTTTCATTTTTTACGCTCTACCCAAAAGGTTGTTTTGCCTGTCTAGCTCCAGGGAATGGTCTTTCTATCCATTACATATACATATATACATATATAAGTCCATTTCCATCCCCGTCTCTGTAGCTTCTTGCATATAGTATGCAGATAGTGTTGGTGTCATGGTTCTTATTATTGTTCCAATTATAATTGTTTTACATAGCTGAGATGTTCTCATTATCATCCTCTTTCTTCTTAATTACAGCAACAATGCACACACAGAATATTTCCAGGTTCATGTAATATAGTTACATACCCAACCATATGACAATGATCCCACCCATATCACACACCTCTAACTACAGTGAGAATGGGATGAAAACATAATGATGCAGGGTTTTTTTTTCATGCCCACTGTTTATGATTCTGTGCATTATTTTCATTATCCATGCAAGTAAAGACACTGGAAGGAGGCTGTAATTAGCCTACAGACCTTGTGTTGTTTCATTGATTTGAATTGGAGAGGGAAATTCTGTAAGTTTCTAGAATCAAGATAGCCTTATAACCTGGCAGTTGTAGATGGGGCAATGAGGGCAGAAAAGCAAAAATTGGGATATACATAATTGATGTAAACTAATAAACCACGATATCAACTGCAAACTTGTAATTTACTTTTAATAAAGAGGTGTTCGAATAGTGCTTTGAGCATAGCAAAGTCAAGACCTAGAACCAGACAAAATTTATGTTTGAATGGAATATAACCCTTTTACAGCATTGCCGAACAGATGACCTTTCCTAAGAATCAGAATTGATAATGAGCTTAATTAATTGTGTGATGAATATTCAGTCTAAAGCAAACCTTCTGAAAGCACAGCTACACGAAAATATAGCAGTATGCTAATAAAATAAAACAGTGATGTGCCAAAAACCAGGAGAAGATAAAATTTGACTTATGGATAAAATCACCAAGAATCAGGACCTGAATTCCCTTCATAAATACATGTAATCCTCGGCTTACAACACTTTGTTTAGTAATCATTTAAAGTTAAAATGGTGTTGAAAAATGTGGCTTATGACCGTTTTTCACAGTTATGACTTTTGCAGCAATCCCATGGTCATGTGATCAATATTCTGATGTTTGGCAGCTGGATCAACTCTTGTGACTTTCCCACGAGCAAAGTCAATGGGGAAACCAGATTCATTTAATAACCGGGTTACTAACTTATCAAGTGCAGTGATTCACTTACAACTGTGCAAGAAAGGTTGAAAAATGGGACAATACGCACTTAACAAATGTCTCACTTAACAACAGAAATTTTGCACTCAATTGTGGTCGTAAGTTGAGGACTACCTGTAAGTTGTTTTCTAAGATATGACAACATTTCATGACAAGAGTAATGAAAACCAGCTGGTCAGAGTTGGGAAGTTATAAAATAGAAAATAAAGATGGACTGTGCAAAATGGGAAAAAGTGCACATGCAGTATGTAATAACCTCTCAATGATATACCTTGTTATTTTATTTGCTGCTTTTTGCCAGATTCTCTTGCTTTCTTTTCCAGAATTAAGCAACTACAACAGAACTGTTTGGAACTATTCTATTACAGATTTAGATAACTCCTCTGGTTAAATTTAGTTTGAAAATGATGTTAAGCACTTATGTATACTACTAATTAATTATGCTGAAACTGAGAAATGCATTAAAGAGAGACCAGGTTCAAGGTTTCATTTATAAAGCTATGGAATTGTATTATGTATTAGGAGCCGGAGTGAAGAAAAAATCCTTTTCAATATTTTCCCCTTTCCAAGAGATGTATTCACATTAGCAATGTATCTGAAAAAGTTTTTCCATTTAAATAGGAATATGCCGCGCTGAATTTGTATCAATATCTGATTTGTGAAAATGATTGAAATCAATGGATGCTATGTACAAATATATTTTTAATGCGGCCCAAAAATCTTCCTTCCTTTCTTCCCTCCCTCCCTGCCCCTTCCTTCCTTCCTTCCTTCCTTCTTTTATTCCTTGCAAGAAACCAACAAAAATATCACAAATGACAGTCATTTGATCATAGGATGCTGTAACTGGTCATATAAAGAAGCTGGTTGCCAAGTGTCCTAAATGAGGTCACGTGGCTAGGATGTTTGTGTGAGGTATGACTTTTTATAACAGCCTTTTATGGGTCATAAAGCACCCTGTAATTTCATACAGTCATTAAGCATCCAATCATATGTTAGGAACTACCTGTACAAGGATGAACAATGTGTGGACTGCAAGGTAATATAAAATCCCAATTCTCATCAATTATAGCCTCATGGCCAATTGTTATGTGTAATGGGAATTGCAGTCTTCAACAAAATACCAAGAAGCAGATCTTGCCCATCTTTATTGCAGATAAGCATTGATCTGGCTCAAGTTTCTGGAACTGGGATTTTCCTTAGTCATCAGTGTATCTATAAAAGATGCTCTCCTTTAGAATAAATTTAAATCTACACTGAATTCTGCCGAAGAGTTTGGGAAGTACAGGGGTTGTACTATTCATCTGGCCACTTTTCTTGCAGAGATTTATATTGTCAGTGTGGCAATCATGGTGTTGAAAGACAATGCTGTAAATTACTGCAGGTTTGGAGTGACACTATGCTTCAAAATTGACTATTCCATCTTGTTCATTGCAAATTTCCTCTGTAATAATTAAAAATAGAACATGTATGCACCAGTAAAATTTAACAATCCCTTCTGTTCCTGCCATCCAGAACAGAATAATCCTGGTGGCTATATTGCAAAAATAATTCACTGAAGCAGAAGGTTCAATCTCAGTTCAACTCAACTGATTATAGGCTTGACTAACCCCATGTAATAGCAGCAAGTTGTATGGCAAGTCTAGGATAAGCCAGACAGGCATCACCTTGACCTCTGTTAACTGGAATGCAATAGGCAATTATTCATCCTGCCTGGGACATTTGAAGCAATTACTTAGACTGAGGTGGACAATTTGTGAGATGGCCATTGAAGAGGATAGTGTGGATAGCCACATGGGAAGGGGAGAGAAAAATATCAAAATGGGGGGGGGGGGAGATATTACCTAAATAAAAAGAATTGGTAAAAGGATTGTTCCTGTATTTCCCATTTCTAAGATTATTGAGGCTTTCAGTAGAAAGTGATAGCCAAACAAAAATTCTTCTCAGGAGAGGATTTTTTAAAAATAAATAAATAAATAAAATAATATTTATTAAATTGCATCCATTCAAAACAAAAAGAGGAAGCATTAAACGTTTGGTTATTAGTTTTAAGAAAAATTATTTTAGTGGATGAATTTGCCAGGCCTAGAGAGAGTACAGAGAGTACAGAGAGAGTACTATTATTATTTTCCAGCTGAATATCAAAAACTTTCCCAGATGTTCAGTGCTATTGTTGTGCAACTGCCAATAAGGAAATGCCTGTTAATTGGAAATTAATTAATTTCCCCAATTTGGAAAGTTACATTCTTATAAATTATAGTTGTACTATAACCGGACAGGCAGAAAAATAGGTTTTATCATTCTATTGTTTTGTTCTTGAGCGCAGCTGTAATTAATTTATAAGCTATCCCAAGGGATTCCAGGAATCTGGAATATATCCAGTAGTCATTGTTTTGCAGTAGTCCTGAAGCTATCCTATTTCTTCTATAGCTCACAGTAAGCATAAGTGAGTAGTCATTTACTTTTTGATAGGATATGATGCCTCCAGATCAATACTATTCTACTTAATTTCATTTATTTTATGTCTTGCTATTCCAATTCCATTGTCACAGACTTTTCTACCCTCATACTCTGTCTTGGATTCTTTGTTTATAATATTAATTTTTAAACTTGTAAGAAAGATCCTTAATTTTTTATTTTTATGAAAGTAAATGATGGAGCATTGTAATTTTATACTGCTATCAAAGTGAATGAATCACAAATTATATAGGAAAGTAAATGAGCCACACATTCAAACAAAAGAAAATGGGAGTTTTCTCTCCAAATAATTATGATTATCTCCAGATTGGAAAATGGACAATTTCTAGTCATAAGACCAGGGAAGTAATGACTAACCAAAGATGGCTATGTTGAGAGTGAAGTTGATGAATGTGAAGGAAGAGAGTCAATAAATGAACCAACTCTTTGCAATTCCTCTCTGGACAAGGATTTCCCACAAGTGCTACAGTCAGTGGTCCTAACAAGAACTCAAAGGGATAAACTTTGAAGGTTGGCCACTAGAGGGAATCAGAAGAGATTAAAGATTATAATTAATGGTGAAGAACACTTAAATTTGATCTTCTAATATGAATTGAAGTAAAATATTTTATCATTGAAAGATATTAGTGCACAATGGATCCAGAAGTGAATTTTAAGAGTGTGTGCCATTATCACCAGATTGTGTTTAAAAGATACTATGGATGAAGATCGAAATGTTACCAGATTAGTCTGAGATGCATTTGAAAGTAGATTTAAAAATAACAGGCTACAAGAATGATGTAGAAAAGATGCTATACTGGATGTACAAATAAAACCAGCTGATGTGTTAATAATTAAAAGGGATAAACAATAACAAACCAAAATATACAAATAAACAAGCAAAAGAGTAATCTGGATAACATTCCCCTACAGGATTTACAAAACAGATTTGTTAAAGTTTTGAATAATTTTATAAAAGAACAAAGAAAAATGAAAACAAATCAAGTTCTACAACCTCATTTGAAGGGACTAAAAATCTAGATTCTTAAAGTAAAGGGAATGGATATAAACTTGGTTATGTTTATTACAGTTAAAAATAGATGTCTGGTATCTCTGTGGTATCTCTGGTAACCCTTAACAGACTTTTGCTGATCAGGCCTGAACAATAAGGATTTGTTTATAGATAAAATATAGGATATGGGAAGAACAGATAATTTGTTGTATTTTAAGACAAGTTACTAAAGTTACTACTTTGTTTATACTTGTGATGAAGAGGAAAGTTATTTTTTTTCCTTTGCTATATTCTCATTTTATCTTTCATTTCTACTATCTTATTATTTTTTCTTTTTGGTACCTATTTTTTTCTATTCTCTTGTCATTCTTTTTTTTTAATTTTTATTATTGTAATTGTAATTTTTAATAAAATTACTATTTACAAAAGATAATGGAAAAGCCTGTGGGTTTTTGTTTATAAAACCAACTCCTAAATTTTATATTTTTAATTATAATGTTTAATAAAATTACTATTAAAATAAGAAAATTTGTAATCATGTAATGGTAGTCTCACGGTTTCAGGAAATAACTTGTATCAACTGTTTCTCTTTTTTCTTCCTTAAATAGTTCTTTACAAAACTATCTTGTGTCCTAGGTTTCATATTTCTTTGATTTGTTATTCCTTGTTCATAAGGGCACAATGCAAATTTGGGAATTGAATTATTTCTTATAATACTCTAATTTGATATATTGGCATCTCTAGACAAGTAAAATATGATACTGTAAAAATGGTGTCTTTGCTGTTAAAGAAGTTTTAGAAAATAAAATAGGTTGAGAAGAACTTATTTTAAACAATGCAACAGTTTTCTAAGATATCTATGGTTCAGAAAGGGATTGTTTTGCAAACAACCTCCTCATTGATTTTTTGTAAAAGCAAAGTCTGACAGTTTTCTTATATCTGCCTTTCTTTTAAAAGTGTATGTTTGCAGGACGCTTGCAATCAAGAAAAAAATTATTCCTCAAGAGAATGAAAATGTAAAATGTGTTTTAATGTTCTTAAATTATATAAAGTTCTTAAATTATATAAAGGCTATATATTGTGCATAAGTTGATTGATTGGTTGGTTGGTTGATGCTCCATCTTCAATTAGATAAATAATTCAAGGCAGTTAATATACCTAATATTATTTTGTCCTCATCTTTTCTCCACAACAGCCCTGTGAGGTTAGTCATGGTATAAACTGATCTTTCATCCTTGAATAAATATATTCAGTGTTTCGAAGATGCATCATTTGAAGAAGAAGAAAAGACTAACGGGGACTGTTGATGATCTTCTACACTGTTTTTATTCATTATTGCCTTCTCTCATTTTTATGTCTTGATTTCTGTCTGCATAATAGTGATGGCCATGTTAGGTTTTGTGTTAAGATGAAGAAACCATATGAGCAAATGTAAAACTAGTCCACTGATGGCAAGATTTCAAGAAAGTATCATCTTAAGATGGTTATCAAAAAACACATGTTATATCTAGAAAGAATTTGCTTACATTTTGCCATCTGGAAGTCTTTAGCACCCTTGATTGTTTGTTAGTTCTTGTTTTTGCTTTAATTTTTCAACTCAAGGATGATGTTTCACCAATTACATTATGTTATTTGAATTACATAGGGAAACATTGTAAAGTTAGAGACTGTCTGTTCAACATTTTAATCTATATTCTTGCACGAATAGTATTGATCTATGTACAGAAGACATCTCTTTCTTCAAGAAGCATCTCCATTTTTTAACATATTTATAAAACAGTTCTAAACTTCAGAGAGTTTTTGTGAAAAAATGGGATTAATAAAGATTCCCATTTGTCTTTTGCAAAAATTATAAAGTTGCACAATCAAAGATAATTTTCCTGAAGTAATTGGTATATTCTAATAGTAAATCCCATATTTTTCAAATACAAATTAATGAAAAAAGGTTGTTCTATAATACATAAAGTTCACAAACTAGCACTAAAGTTAAATGCTTTTTTTAGTACTAAAAGACTAAGATTTTAGTCCCTGATTTATTGGCTTTTATGTAATGGGAAAAATGTGAAAGTGTTAAAGAACATTATAAATAAGCTACCCATTATATCAACCTTTCCCTAAACTTTGTTAGAGAAATATAACTCTCAAACATGCTACTTGGAATTCTGGGAATTATTTATTTGTTTATTATTTTGATTTTGATTTGTCAATTGCTTAAAAGATAATAGGTATAAATATATACAAAGTTATGAATACATGAAATGGATACAATGTTTTGTATGCTCTAGTTAGTAGTCTGATATTACCAGCGAAAAAGCTACGTAGGATTAGGTTAACAACTCTTAATGCCTTTTTGGTTATGTAGTTACAGTGTGCTGTAGCACTTAGATCATTAGAGATGAGTATTCCAAGGTCCTTTACAGAACTTGGATCATCAACAAGGTCTTGACTATTTTATTTTCTGATTTTTTTTGCCAATATGTAAGGCAGAGCATTTATTTGTTGAGATTTGAAGTTGCCATTTGTTTGACCATTCTGATACATAGTCAAGATCTTTTTGAAGGGTAGCAGTATTGTCTGTGTTATTGAACAGATTTACATCATCAGCAAAGAGATGCTCTTAATATGATCACAGGGGTCATTTATGTAGAGTATGAAGAGAGTTGGTCCTAGAACCACTGCCTTGGAGGACACCACTATTGACAGGTACAGAATTTGATAGGACACTCCCAATTTTGACCATTTGTTGTCTGTTTGACAGGAATGCTTCTATCCAGTTATGCAGTTGTCCAGAGATACCATAAGATTTTAGTTTTAGGAGTAGTTTGTCATGTACCACTGAATCGGAGGCTTTACAGAAGTCTATGTAGATTTTATCTATTGTTTTGACCTGTTCGAGTTGTGTAGTCCATATGTTTTTGCAGTGTAAGAGTTGCAGATTACAGGATAGTTTTTTTCTGAAACCAAATTGTTTATTAGAGAGTAGGTTGTTTGTCTCTAAGTGGAGGATAATGGATTGGTTAATAATTGATTCCATCACTTTACAGGTGACGCAGCATAAGGAGATTGGTCTGTAATTTTCAACTAAGCTGGGGTCTCCCTTTTTGAAGATGGGGATGACAGTGGCTTGTGACCATAGTTTTGGCAAGGAGCTGGTCCTGAAAGATTTTTCAGAGATTATGCTTAGAGGTTCTGCTATGGCAGTGGATAGCTTTTTTAAGAAGTAGGCACATATTCCATCCGGTCCAATAGATAGAGATGGTTACAAGAAATTACAAGAAGTACAAAAAAGAACAAATGGTTATAAGATTACCATACACCTTAAACTGATCACATATAATTAGTGGATTGGAAGACATTAGGTTCAGTTCCCCATTCAGCCACAAAACCTGTTCAGTCATCTATTTTTTAAAAACATTTATATGGCTGCTCAACTCAATCGAAATGATTCTGGGTGGCTTTAAAAAATACAAAGTCACAAAGCCTAAAATAAGGAATATAAAACTATAATACATAGACCAACAAACCAAACAGTAAACTAATAAAATGGTGATCCAAACAGTAGTAACACAACTTGCTACCAAAAAAAAAAAAAGCCCAATAAATCCCATGGTTTAAAAAATTGGGCAGCCCTGTATGAAGCTATTTAAAAGAAGTTTTACAGTAGCCCTGCTTGTCCTTGCAGAATCTTCTGCATACATTATATAAAAATACCTGATCTTTCAGTCTATCTTGCAACTTCCAACACTACGAAGGAACAAACACAGGTTTTTGCAAGCTGACAATTATTTGCTCACTATCTTTAGCATGGATCCATGCTCCAGCACCATAGGTGCATACTTGTATGAAGTATGAAGTAACCCAGTTCTAGATGCATTCAACTGGTTTTGCCAAATTCCATCTCTAATTTTATCCTTATGTTTAGAAAAAAAATCTTGCTGAGGTCAGGAAGCTTCCTTTGAACCATAAATTGCATCTATTCTAAGCAATTGGAGCTCATTTGTCATACAGAATCTGATCTTGGGCTAATTAAAATAATCACTTCCATGTCACTAGTCAGCCTGCAGAGCAATCCTTAATTCCACACCATCTGGCTGCAGAATGCCTGAATCATTTGAACGCACTAGCAAAATCAGAGGCTTTGAAGTTTCATTATGCCAATGAAAAACTATGTTTCCTGTTAAAGGCCACTTTTACACATGACTAACCAGCAGAAAATTGGTTCAACCTGAGGGCCCTCTGGGGCAATTTGAATGCAGTTGTTCCCTGGATGCAAGAAACTGTATTGTTTAGGTGTCACAGAGCCAAGATTGCGCTTACTATGTTTGGTGGTGGTTGTTTTCCTGATCAATTTCTATCTCACAACAATATGTACATACATGTGTTACATATTTTTACTATGCATTTAATTTGGAAATTAATTTGCTTCAAAAAGTGTTTCAGAGATTACAAACTATACTTCATAGAAGCAGAAATTATTGTGTATGTCCTAGGAAATGCCATCCTTTGATCTGGAAGTAAGGATAATTTACAGGTCTAAAATAACTAAAGCAACCACTGACAAGCAGAACCATCACAGCAAGCTGTTTCCAACTAAATGCACACTACTGACCATGGACAGCAAAATTGTTCTTAAAAGAAAAAAAAAAGATTCCTTAGCAGATGGCTGCCAAAATATTCAGACCACAGCGTGTGGCTAGTGGAACATTTCTAACAGAAATAAAGCTAGTCAAACAGAAAGTGAATCTTTAGTTATAGACCATAAGCTGTAGCATTCATATGGATGGTTTCTGCTGTACCATATCACAAACAACAGCACTACAGGAACTGAAGAATCTTCAGCATAAGTTATCAAATAAGGAAAACTAATATAAGGATTTGATGCAAAGGTTCTGGCAGTAGAAGAGCAACTAGACCAGCGTTTCTCAACCTTGACAACTTACAAATGTGTGGATTTCAATTCCCAGAATTCCCCAGCCAGCATGAAGTCCCCACATCTTAAAATGGCCAAGATTGAGAAACAATGAATTAGACTAAAAAGGCAAAGGATTTTTTTAAAAAAATTAAAGCATTTAAAATGGAATTTGAACTTCAACTTTTTAAATAAGTGTTGCATATTAATAATAGTAATACATATTTGTGGGGGAGATGATTCAGCTGAGCTTGAAGGAAAACCAAGAGAGTCATCAGCCTTGAATCTCTTCATGCCATTAGAGATCTAAGTCCAGCCCATCTTGAATTTCATTAGCTCTTACTACTGCCAGTTCTCGTTGACTGTTAGTAATTCAGTTTCCAGTAGAGGAGGGATGTAAATTGGTGTAATCGTGGCGGCGTCATATGATGTATCATGACTTTTTCTCCCCCTCTTTGCTAAATTGGGCATGGCCATGGCCGACGCATGATGCATCCAGCCCGTGGGCCGTGAGCTTGACACCCCTGTAGTAGAGAGTGAGTTAGCTTGCAATAAACCTGCATTCATTTGAACAGCTTTGGCTCCTGATTTCCTGTGCTTGACAATTTGTGTGGACTATAGAATAATTTTATGATAAATGGCATGCTAAAAGTAAATGCCTAAACTAACTAAAAATACTAGACAAAACAAAAATAAAATGAAGATGTAACAATGGGAGAAATAAAAATGGAAAAATTCATAACTAAAAATATCAAACTATTCAGATTTCAAAATTATACTATTCTATAATTTCAAGCTTTTAAATTTTAAATTTATAATAATATAATGGTTACCATTTCAACCTAGTTCATACAAAATGGTATTGTCAAATTTGCTTCTCCTTAGATTCAAAACCAATTCAAAAGCTGAAATTGACACATTTTATTAAGTCAGCTTTTAGCGTTTGTTACACTAATATTCTTCCAGGAACACATAATCACCTTCTTAACAGTCCAAAAATTATATAACCAGTGTTATTCTTAAACTAAGAGGCTCCAAATTTTTGGAAGTTGAATAATGTGTTTGTACTTTGATGTTTGATTTACAAGAACCTGGATCATCATAGTAATGATATTTAGCTAACAAAGAAGTACTATTGGATGTGTCCTTGGCAGGTGCAGTAAAGTCCTTCTATACTTCTCTGCTGTTGTTCAAGACAGATCTGGAAATAATGCAAGATTTGTTTTTATTTCTTATATTTCAAAACTTTTACATTCTAGTTTTTTTGTATTTTTCATCATCATTAGGACTGCAAAGAAAGAAATTCAATTACAACAGTATTTTGAGATTATGAAATCAATTTCTACAAGGGACATGATAAGCTTTCTCAGCTGATTTAAAGCAGTCTATATGAAACAGATCATATAAGCATTTTGCTATGACTTCTGCAAAAGTTTATATTCTGAATATTCTAAATTAAATAGGTCTTTCCCACCCTCCCCACTGCTTGATTGACCTTGAATTGGTTCCAAAGCTTCCTGTCAGGCCACCAGCTCTTTGTCTCTTGTTTTGTCTTAGGCAACTAAAGTTACAATCAATTTCTCATTTGCTTCAATCTTAACTTTATTATATCTTTTTTCCCATCTAATCAACTTTATCAACATATTATGTAAGACATAATTTATTGTTTGTAACATAACCAAAATCTCAAAATTACTCACTTTTTGAACCGTAATATCAAAGGAAACTTGGGAAATTGGTACAGTTTTCTATATATATTAATGTGAATAAGCAAAATACCCAATGATAACTGAGTGTGGGGGTATAAGCTAATTTCTCATTCAAAACCTCAAACTGCCTCTATAACAGCTTCACCAGAATGTGGATTTGTGGCATGGGAGAGGCTGTCAGAGGGAAATCTGCTGTATTGCAGATTAATAAGAAGATATTACTTCTTCAAGCAATTTGATCTTCTGCCAAAATTCCAGAAATACATGAAAACAATCTAATGAGTATTTCAGCATAATTACTTTTTTCAGAATAAGTCAAACATATTCCAAGGCTATAAAGGCGACTTTGGACAATCTCAAAAAGAATGGAGGGGAGGGGGGCATTTGAGGTGTGGTATAATGCTCTTGCTTATTGTTATGTGCATCGATGCTGCAGGGGAAACTTAACTGATCTTTCATGTTCTGCACGAAAATTATATCACTGAAGCTGTTATTCACATTTCAAATAATGCCTCCATTGGCAATAACACAGGTTTCTCTCAAAGTCAAATAGCCATTCCAGACAAATGCTTTCGGTTGTGATTATACAGGCAGTCACATGTGGTAGGACAAAATGAGTTGGACTCCCTCTTATCACGAAGAGAATTCAGGCTTCTCCAAGATTCTTGATAAAAAGCATGGCATTATCTCCTTTCATACAATTAATAACACATTGCTAGTTTTGCATGGAGTATTTTGCAAGTGAAGATGCAGTTGTCAGATGCAATTTCGACAACAGTTTTGGGTGGAAGAACAAAGGAAGGTTTACTGATTTAGAACTCGTGCTCTGAAATCCTTATGGAAGTCCTCTGCCTGAAACAGGGAAATGAGCATAAATGTTCTGAAACTGCATTTATTTACCTGACCTTCAACTAGGTCCTTCACCTTCTCAGTTCAACCTTCATGCATTTATCTATGTTTTTCTGTGCTTAATTATGCTTAAAAGATTTAACATTTGCCATTACTATTAAGAGACTATAAATAGGGAACTGTTGTGTTTGTGTATGAAATTTGGGTCAAATTCTCTCTAAAAATATTATCTCACTATCATTCATTTGTTCTTCCCCTCTGCCCACCAAGCACATGCAGAATTTTTCTCAGGAATAATGCTGACTAACTTTCTCTGCAATGTCCTTGAATAATGTTATATCATGGGTAAGTATTGCACAAAGGAAGCTTTGTGATAATGGAAATACAGCTAATTCTAAAGACTAATGATTCCTAAACAACGTGTTAAAATGGGGGGGGACTGTGGCCACTACTAAGCATCTACATAAAAAAATTACATAGCATTTCCTATCTTCCTATAAAATAAATTGGCAAGGATTTGTCACAAATAGTCCTAGTTCATTTTGCCTGTTCGACCTCAACCAGACATAAAATCCTATACAATAGTGCTATTTAGTGGGATAGAAGCAGAGAATGCCTACCTTTATGAAATCACAGAATAATTGGCCAGAAAAAGATAGGTCATAGAATACAAGAAAAAGCAAGATGGAAAAGTCATTTGAAAAGAGGCAGAGCAGATAGGAAAAATGAAAATACATACATGGAACAGCTCAGAAATAAAGAAAACGACAGAGAGATGACTCTGTGATTTCTACAATGATTGGGATATTTTTACAATAAGCACAATACTAGTTTTTTTTTCTTTTTACAATCCTGTAATCCCTTTTACTGGGATGGAGTTGGGGTGACCGAATGAGCTGAGTATTTACTTCCTGATGCCTATATGGAATTTGCAGCAGATATTTTCTCTTTGAACCCAGAGAGAGAATTGAACATTCCTAGAATTGAATACTCAATCTTCCAAGTGCGAGGTGAGAGTCTTCACCTCAAGGTCTGAAGTGGGATAGGGTTTCCTTCATAAGCAGGGGGTTGGACTAGAAGACCTCCAAGGTCCCTTCCAACTCTGTTATTCTATTCTATTCCAGGTCATTGCACTCCTCAAGCTTAATACTAGCTGTTGTAGCTACAATCAACAATAAGCTTCAAATTGGGACTTCCGGTTTGGGTCTCTTCAGTGACAGACCGGAATCCGCGATCGTGCACGGTTTCAATCTGTGCTCGCCTCTGGAGTGCCCCAATCCTTCGCATTCGGGGCTGAAGCCACCCCATAGAGGTGGTGAAGAGGGGCGAGATTGCTAACTGAGTGGAGGGGAGCCGCATCTCTCCTCCTTGGCTGGTCTAAACTCCCTTCCCCAAAGGCGGTTGCAGCAGTGGTCAGAAATGGCCACCTCAAAGAAGAACCTGACTGGATAAGATTGTGCAGGAGGAAGACAAAGAGGAAAGCAGGAAAGACCAGGCTAAACAACAGAGAACATCTAAGCAAGGTACCCTGAATCTAAAAATATCTAGAGGGATACTTCTGAAAGAAGATCTTTAAGCGACGAAGGAGAGAGAAAGGGAGGTTGAAAATCCTTTTTTTACCTTTATATTGACAATTACAAATGGTATGGAAAGAAATTTATATTAATCTATTTTGACACTAATAGGCAACCTTAAGCTGAAATCTAAGTGCAAAAAGGAAAATAAAGATTTTTTTCTTGGTCATTTTAAAGCCCTAAAAAGAGTGGAGGCAAAAGGGTGGGACTTGGAATAATGGAAAAATGGACATTATTTGTTGAGTTATTTGTTGTGGTTAGCCGGCAGCAGGTGGAGATGGCTGAGGAGACCGAGGATTCTGATGAGGGGCCAGGACCATCAAGGAGTGGACTGCTGCCTTCAGAGATTGTGGGAGCTGGCAGCAGTGATGAGGAGGTTTCTGAGGAGCCTGTGCCAAGTGCATGTGCACGAAGGATTACTCAGGAAGGAACAATTACAGCAGCACAGGTGACTTGGGAGTAAGGCTGCAAGGTAATGGCCTTTCCCTCAAGAGGGTAAATGCCAGGTTTGAAAAAGCGTTCTTTGCAGAAAGCAAAGAAGCTCTGAAGCTCAATTTGTGGATATCTTAGTTTGTGTTTGGAGAATCTTGTAAATTAGTTTTTATCTCTGGGTTTTTGGCAGCATTGATGAACACCTTGGCAAGGCTCTTTCTTGTTGGAACTAATTAGTGGAAAGCAGCCTTTTATCTGTAAAGGAACAGAAATCATTATTAAACCTAAAAGGTGGGGGCTGCTGCCTTTGTCTGTGTTTGCTCTTTGGGAATCCAGTTGGGTCAGAACTGTGGCGTTCGCAATAGACTAAGCTGAAGTCTTCACTCCAGTCCGTGTTTCCAGCAGGAACACGGACCATTCCTACTGGCTGATGCCATTAGCCAGCTATAAAAGGGAGCTGTCAAACGGCATCAGCTGTTGTCCGCCAGCTGGCTGCTTTTTAGCGCGGCAGCCGTGGCAACCCTTTATTGTTTCAATAAAGTAACAGCTGAAGTTCGAGTTTGCCTCAGGTTATTCCGCCGCTCCACAAAACTGGCAATGAGGGTGGGATTCCTATAAGAGGCAACCAGGCAAAGAATTGTTGAGCAAAGTCACTACAAAAAGAGCTGAAGTCACTACCGAGCTGATTGTCATTTTAAGAGCTACTGTCACTATTCGCGAGCGTGAATTTCAACTTTCCTTGAAAGATACGGCACCGCTGAATCGAGATGACTTCGAACCTTGCATTCCCAACTTTCAGACCGACAGCGGAAACATGGGAGTCCTACAGAAACCAATTTGACTGTTTTCTAGATGCCATAGACCTTGCTGACATTTCCAACCATAGGAAAAAGTCCTACTTTTTAAGTTTTTGCGGAGCCACAGTGTTTGACACTGCTGTGGCATTATTGGCTCCACATTCAGTTAAGACTGTTCCATGGGAAGAATTGCAGGAAATTCTTTCCAACCACTATTCCCCTAAGCCATCCCAAATTGCCAGGCATCGTGCTTTTAGGAGATGGATTCAGGCTGAGGGAGAGACTATTAGTGGGTACATAGCTGCCCTACAAACAGCCGCCTTGCATTGTGGGTTTAGAGACTATCTGGAAGACATGCTATTTGACCAACTAGTTTGTGGAGTCAGGGATTTAAGGCTACAAAGGCGTCTATTGGCTAAAAGAGATTTAACCCTTAAAATAGCAATTGAAGAGTCTTAAGCTGCTGAACTATCTGCACTTTCAGCAGCAGAAATTCAGGGAAATCCAATTAGCCAGGGCAGCTCAGCCATCCATTACGATGAAGACTCCTCAGAAGAAGGCTCTGAAGAGGCTAATGATGTAAATCGCCTCAGGCAGCAAAAAACCAGTCAAGGGGAAAATAAGCCAAACCCCATTCTACCTCCACGGCATCAGCCCATTTGTCTAAGCTGTGGAGGAAACCACCACAGGGCATCGTGCAAGTTCAGGAATGCCATTTGTCTAAAATGCCAAAGGAAGGGTCATTTAGCCAGGGTCTGTCTAGCAGGAAAGATTTTTGGCCAAAAGCCAGGCAAGGGAGTTCACTGACAATGACCAGATCTATGCCCAGAACTATGCGGGACACCCTTTGTGGATGTCTGGGCAAATTGTGGCGGTAACTGGTCCTAAGTCTTACAGGGTCCTACTGCAAGATGGGCGCATCTGGCGCCACCATATCGACCAGCTTAGAAGGCATTGGAGTGCATTTGCAGATGGCCCTCAAGACGTTCCTGCAACAGAGAAACTGTCGGCACCCAAAGAAACTTCCCTCGGATCTGACAAGAACGCAAGCCTACCTGAACAGCCATGGGTCCCTCGCCTGGAAATGCCTGAAGCTGAGATGCCAGCTTCATCGGCACCAGAAGTTGCCTAGCAAGTGGAGAAGTTCCTTCCAGCAGCAGCTTCACCAGGACTTAGAAGATCTGGCCGCCTGCACAAGCGCCCGAGTTATCTCAAGGACTACACATGCTCCATTCTGTGGGAAAGGTGTGTGGCATTCGCAATAGACTAAGCCGAAGTTTTCACTCCAGTCCATGTTTTCAGCGGGAACAAGGACCGTTCCTATTGGTTGATGCCGTTTGACAGCTGGCTATAAAAGGGAGCTGTCAAACGGCATCAGCTGTTGTCCACCAGCTGGCTGCCTTGTTAGCACGGCAGCCATGGCAACCCTTTATTGTTTCAATAAAGTAACAGCTGAAGTTCGCTCCAAGTTTGCCTCAGGTTATTCCGCCGCTCCACAACAAGAACATTATTCTTTAATATTCTCACTTCCAGATTTCGTGATGCAGAAATAATATGAAATCTTACAAATGGCTATAATATGATAGGTAGAATTATTAAAATGGTCCTTACATTGGCAGAAATATTTTTAAAACAATTAATTCAGTGAATTTTTGCTTTATTTTTTGTTGTGGAAGTAGAACAAAATAAAGTTTAGAAAACTCCAAAAAAAAAAGCAAAACTGAAATTACAATCCCTACCATGGTGAGCCAATAAAATTGAAATATGTAGTAACAAAGAATCATCTGGGTATGGCAAACTTTACTGGAAAACCACCAAAGAGGAACAAAGAGATTTCACTTTCTTTTTCTTCTTCCTTAATACTGGATAACAAAATGAAAGTGGGAGTTAAGCACAAACAAGCTACTCAGCTTTGGATTTTATGCTTTCATGATGCATCTCAATTAATCAAAGATTTGCTACAAAACCTCAACTTGCAAGACTGACAACACAGTGGTCATAAAATATGAGCTGATTAATTTTACCCTAATTTGTATGATAATTAAAATTCTAACTTTTAATTCTGTTAATTGTCTTCCCACAAGGGGGTTGATTAGCCTTTGCACAACATGCTGCGAAAATGTGCTTCCTGCAGGTCTGTCTTTGTTTCTCTTTAAAATGTAACAGCTTCATACAATTATCCTTTAACTTCTATAAATAAATGCATGTTTCAGATGGTTTGGCATGATCAATGTCAGCTGCAGCCATAAATCAATTGCTGAACATTGTCAGACATTTCTCATTTAAGTGGAAAATGATGTGGCCTTGGCAGATCACTGTCCTTGCTAATAAACAATTGTCTGTGAAAATGGTGGTGGTGATGGTAGCAGAGGCAATCTATGGATAAGCTGAAAGTAGAATGATGATACCAGTTATGAGGAATCCTTCTTGCATTCCCATCTCTTTTTATAGCACACGCTACCAAGATTTGAAATTGGGACAAATGTAGAACTGCTTTGAAAATTTATGTCCCTATGAAAAACAGAAATAATCCTCATGTACTTTGGCTGAGATAAAGTAGTGATGCTTCAATAAGCCTTCATGTTTCATTCACTGGTCACATCAAAAGCTTCATTAACCTCTTGCACATCTGCAGTGCATGCACCAAAAACACATGCAACAGCAAGGGAGACCATACTGATCAGAGTAATTGAGAAGGCAATGTAAAAAGGGTTGAGAGCAGTTTGTCTAAGCTCCTTATCTTCCTTTTCCTCTCCTCCAGTTTTTGGGGGGAGGATACATAAAACCAGATCACCTGATCCAAAAATCCTTGAAAAGGCTTATCTTCAACTAGTTAAATGTTATGGTGATTAAGAAATGATGTGGGAACAATCTTGCTTCATTTCTCAGTGCTAACAAATTCTTTATGCTTTGATGATTCCTGGACTGACACTGTTAATTCTCAAGTTTCTGGCTAGTCTATTTCTTGAAATGTCAGGTCAAAGCTCTGAATTTTCTTGAGAGTAGATAGAATTGCTGACATTCTACAGTACACACTTTCCACTGGTTGTATTAAATTCATAATATCCTCTGCTTGATATTTTGGTATCTCCATTCTAGTGTAAGTAACAAAGTTGCTATGTTCAACCTGGATACATATATAGATTGATCAACAAAACCATTTTTTGGAGAATCTGTTCCCTTTAGCCTTTTCCTTTTTCCTTTAGCCCTGATCGCAGATTGCTAAATTAAACCAATAGCAAAAAAAAAAAAAAAGACTCAGACATCATTTTTATACTTTTACTGACTTGGGTCCCTTCATTAATTCTGACTGAAAATGTTCCTGTTCAAATTGATGAGAATTTGGTAAGCAGCTTGATACATTGGAACAAACTGGTATTTTCTCCGTCATTTTGTTTGTTATTTGATTCTTATATTGCCTTTGTTTATAAGTAACTCAAGGCAGTGAACATACCATGAACATCCTTCTTATTTTCCCCACAACAACCCAGTATGTGAGTTCGGTTGTGAGAAAGTGACTGGCCCAAAGTCATCCAACTAGTTTTTGTGCCTAAGGCAGGACTAGAACTCATAGTCACCTGATCACTAAGCCAGCAGCTTAACCACTACACCAAAGTGACAAATTACCAAGCAACCACCCAAAGGAGAAAATGAGACAAGATTTGAAATTCACATAAGAATAATTAAATGGCATTTATTTTTGTTGAACTTTTAATTTTGCTATAAATGGAGAACTTTATTCAACTTACTGAAGCTAAACTAATCATATTGGACTGGGTGAGTGATCGTTTTAATCAGAATTTTCTTTCCCTCATGTGAGTCTGTCTGGGTTTTTTCCCCGTCTTGTTTATTTATTTATTTAGTTTTATTTATTTATTTATGCTGTTGTATATCATAGTTGCAGAATCAGTCAACTGCAGTGGCAGCCTTGTTCAAAACCAAACTAAGAACCTTTTTTATTTTTGCTAAGTACACAGTTATGACATTTATGGCTGAAGTTGTTCTCCCAACTCTCCCATCAGTTTATTGACCTGGTGCCAATTTTGCAGCTATTATAATCATCTATCAACAATTAACTTATACTTTCCACGCAGCTTCATTTAAAATTAGATATATACTTCAGTGGTGAAAAGTGTTGGTATCAGATTAATCAGCCATTTCTTGCAATTTTTGGGGTAGTTCTTTCCAGGTATCAAAAGTACTAACAGAAGCTTTCCATTAACTAGACAAAACTCTAGAGCTGCTGTAGAAGAAGATATGATAGCAAGCTTCTCACATTCTTTTTTCTTCTGGTGTTATTTTTCCATCTTGTGCTCCTCTGCAGTCTAATCTAACAGCTACCTAATGTCACATTATGTGGCATGTTCATTCATTTTTAACATCATCTGTTCTAGAATTGCAATAGTTCTTCAAAAGGTGGACATTTTTTTTCCTCAGCATTTTTTCCCTGGTAACCAGAGGCTGCAGAGAGGCGGGGATAGTGTCAGAATGTAATGCAAATGGATAAGGCTAATTTTTTAGAGAATATTGAGGTTTTTAAATATTGTTTTCCACAAATTCTGCATTATAGCATTTATTCTATAAATGTAAAAAAAATGGAGTCATTACAATTTGGTTAATGTTGCTGAATTTCAGAGATCCAAATCTGAAAAAAAGGAGTTGAAGTTACTCTCAGCATAAAGGTTAACCATCCCTGATTTAACTCTCCATTAAATCAATGATACCAAAGACTGAATTTGGAACTTATTGCTTACATATTTCCTCTAAAAGAGAAGTAGTATTGGATTTATTAGGGAAGGAAGTTGTAGTTTTCACTGATCAGTTATGGAGGATGAAGAATGGAACATCAATCAGAAATTTCAAACCAGTAAAATAGTCCTATTCCCTTCCTTCCTGTTCTCTTTTTTTGTTAAGCCTTCCATAAACCTTGTGGCTTACATCACATAACACCTGGTTGTCCTATGTATTTACTTGTACCATTAACTTGCAGGATGATGGACATGATTGGATAAGACTTTGTACTAATTCTAGGAAAAGCCAAGCTATACATTACAAAATGCATGACAACTTCAGTAAACAGAATGGCTGTCAATAGACTACCCAAAGCTAGAAAGGGGACCAGGTTGGAAAGACCTACTTTTAGCATTAAGATTCAATAATAGATAACATTTTAAGTGATATGGACATTATTAGTCAAACAGATCTACAGAGAGGAACTAAAGTATCAGAGGTGGTATTCAGCAGGTTCTGACCAGTTCTGGAGAACCAGTAGAGGAAATTTTGAGTAGTTTGCAGAACCAGTAGCATAAATTTTGAGTAGTGTGGAGAACCAGCAAATACCACCTCTGACTGGTCCCACCCCCATCTATTCTCTGTCTACTGAGCCAATCAGCTGGGTCTTCTTTTGTTTCCCTGCACAAGAGAACAATGCTGGAAACCAGGTTAGTGGGGTGGGGAGAGAATGGGATTTTGCAATAACCTACCCCCAGGAGTGGGGAGGGAATGGGGATTTTGCAGTATCCTTCCCCTGCCATGCCCACCAAGCCATGACCACCAAGCCACGTCACGCCACCAAGCCATGCCAACAGAAGCGGTAGTAAAAAAATTTGAATCCCACCACTGTAAAGTACCTTTTAAAGCTAGTGAGTTCATTCATTATCAATAGTGCAAATGCCTGCTATTATATTCTATTATCTACCACTTTGTCGTATCCACTTTTCATATACATTATGATGGAAGTTATCTCCTATAAATAGAAATATGTTCCATTTGTTCAAGGAATTTTGAATAATTTCTAGAGGCTGAATCCTGGAAATTTAGCTGGAAAGCTTCTCTACCTGCAACCCTCTATTGTTTACTCTTCCATCAGTAAACTGGTGGTAAAAGATAAATGAATTCTGTTTTGAAGATGTGAATAAGTTAGTATCATGGAGAAAGCATAAGTCACATTTTTCTATATGGCCATTATGCCAATGGCAGGTAGACTACTCCAGTATTGAAAGTATATTGGTGTTATGACCACCTCACCGTTGGGTTCAGCAGAATAAAGTGGCTTGTTTGGACAATATACAAGAAGGATGGTACAATACTGGCTATAGTGCAATAGGCCCTATACTGGCTCTTTCGTGTCAGCTTGCATGCCTGTACCACATCAGAGTCACTTCCCTGCTTATCAGCCTAAATAACTACTCCAGAGGCTCTAGCTTCTTTAGAGGCAAGTTCATTGGGATACCCCAAGGAGGCCAAACAGCTTAAGAGTAATAATTGCTCTTATATCTCAGGCAACAATAGACTAGAAAGGACAGCGGTTTAGCCCAGCCAAATGCCAACACTTTTTGTCTTACTACCTAGAGTATTTTCTCATTGTGATGTTTTGCTGTATCGGTTCATCATCTAGAAGAGCATTCCAAGAGACTTCAGAAACAGCATATGCTGCATAGAGTCATGCTAGCTGCTTTCTTCCTCAGTTGCTGCAAAAGGTAATAGTGTGATACTCATATGGACCAATGAATCATTCTGAGGAATTGTCCACTGCAGCATTTGGTAAGAGAGAAAACAGCTTGATGGATGAGAGGCTGCCACCCTTAGTAAGCCTGGCTCCAGCTTGAGACATTTTGATTCTGAGGCAGAAAAGCCAATGGCATCCTCTGATTCTTGAGCATACAGTTTTGGGTCTGAGATAAAAATAAAATGAAAACCCACCACAGAATCTCTTCTAAGAATAAGACTGAGTACATTGTTTGAGTACATTGTTGTTCATTCTGCCCTTTTGGTCCCACTGGTTATCAGCTGAGTTGCTGTCCTCTGTCTCCCTTCCACATTTCTCTTATCCTGATTATTCTCTTGACTGATGATCATCATGTGAAAAGCTGGACCAGACAGTTGGACAAAGGTAGTCTCAAATTCCCTGACCTATCAATTCAAAAGTTTTTCTTCAAATAAAGTACAAACCCAAGAAGCTTACACAAGGATTGAGAATGGGGATTATCATTAGAAATAAGGCCAAAGAATTATGGTCATCACACTTCACCAATGGAGTATTAAATAATCTGGTATGAAATGAGGCAGCTGTATAGTGAAACAATGCGTTTAGAAAGCAGGACTGAATACACAAAAATAATAGCTCCTTTCTGACCCATCATATTGCAGTTTAGTTATTCTGGTGCCTTATTCAGATGCACCAAAAAGCGGGGAGAAATTATCATTTTTCCTTTTGGGTGTTGTATTTTGCTGTGTAAGTAAAATATCCTTTTGGAAAGTTGTTAAACCAATTCATGAAGCTTGAAAGAACCACTGAAGTGAATACAAATATGTGAAGCAAAAGCATTTGTAATATTAAGAGATTGCAGCATGTCAAAGCTAATTTTTGCTAACAGGCATCACATTACTAATTAAGTTATAAGAAGAAAAAAACATTTCAAAAAAAATAGTAGGCAATTGGCTTCAGTACAGAAGCCAACAGTGAACTTTAGAGGGATCAGGGAATGTGTTGAAGTGCATTAGCTCCTCTTAAAACATATTTAGAATGTATTGTACATATTTGCTGATTTAATTAAAATGCTTTATTTTTAATTTAGAGATGCTTTAAAGACGTTGCTTTAGAGACTCCAAAACTTATTTTCTGCTCCAGAGGCTAATCTTTGATTGGGTTAAACTGTATATATATCAGGATCACTTTGGATCATATTATGATCCATAATATGATCACTTTGGATCATATTATAAAAATATAAGTAGGAAAATGTTTTCTAAATATGATCAAAGGAAAGATTGCACTATTTTAAAAATCAGAAGAATTGGCTTTCCCAACTCTTGAAAAATACTGCCAACACATCTATAGGTAATATAACTATCATCTATCTATCATCTATCATCCATCTATCATCTATCTCTCTGACACCTATATATTGTAGATTAGATAGATAGACAAATAGATAGATAGAAATAGATGGATAGAAGAGAGAGAGAATTAAAACATAAATAATGCCCCCCCAAATTAAAAAAAATCAAACAGCCATGCAAAAAAACCTCCAAACAATAAAAACCATTAAATACATACAGTACAATGTCTCACAGAGCACAGCCATTCAAGAACAATACAATTATTTTATGGACTCTATGCCATTCTCTGATCCCTAGGACAGATGTCAAAGATGTCTGACCTTGGGCGGAGAGATGTTACAAAGAGTGGGTGCAGTAGCAGAAAAGGCCTCCTTCTGGATCTCACTAGATAACCTTCCCTATTGGATGGAACTTACAAACCTCCACCTAATGGAGCAGATAGATGTTACTGGGGAGAAGCGGTTCTTAATTCCTTAACTTGGCCACATGCTATGTAATGTTTCATAGTGTTTCAATACCTTGAATTGGACTCAGAAGCAAACTGATAACCAATGCAGCTTGCAGAAGAGAGTTTAAACATGCACAGATTTAAGTGTGCATATAATTGGTTACACTGCTGCATTTTGCATCCACTGCAGCTTCCAAAAACTCTTTAAGGGCAACCCCATGTAGACCACTTTATAGTAATTGATATGGGAGTTGATCAGGGCATGAATGATTGAGTATAGATCCTCCTGTTCCAGGAATGGGTGCACGCTGACAGCCAATTCAAAGCTGTGCAAAAGCCTTCCTAACCACAACTACCATTTCCTCTTCAAGCAGAAATTGCAAGTCAAGTTGTGCACTGGGTCTGTCTGGGGACTGCAACCTCTTCCAGAACCAAATGTGATCTAGGTGGCCCCCAAACCCAAAGTTACTCATTCCTGCCAGTGCTTAACTGAAGCTTGTGGTCTCCAACCAAATTATTACATCCTCCAGACATTGAGGCAGGATGTTGGCAGCATTGGGATGAAGACATATAGCTGGGTATCATCAGCATACTGAAGATACCTTACCTTTGGTTATGGATAACTTTGCTTCTATCCACTTTATCCCAGTCCTTCCCATTGCCCATCCCACCTACCACATGTACTTTCTAAATCTTCTGAAATCCAGATTTATTTCTTATGATAGGCAGGGAAATGGAAACAGGTCATAAGCCTCAGACATAACCTGTTTTTCGTCAGTGTTTCTGGAGTTCAACTGGCATTCTTAGAAATTAAAAATACTGAGTTGCTGCAACTTAGGATGTACTCACTTTCCCAGAAAATATGGCAAAAACAAAGTGAAGAGTAGAGAGCATCCTTGTGCTACACTTGCTATGGCAGCCATTTTGTGAGTTTTTCCAAGTACATGCATTCAAAGTCAAAATCTGCCCATCATATCTGTCTGAAAAGTTTGATGATCCCTGATCTATGAAGTCCAAGAAAAGGCCACTCAAATTATCACTAATGGATCATCACTCGATCCCTTGTCACCCATTCATTGTTGAACCATTTGCTGTTTATTCTCAGGTAAGTTTTGCATTTATCATGCATAGCTCTTAGTACATTTAGCAACCAGCTTTTAAATCCATATTCTTGCTAAATTCAGTTCTATTCTCTGATATTCTTTCTCTATATCAGTACATATATAGTAATATTTTCCCCACATTCATATATTTCCCAATGAAGAACAAAAATCTGGTCTGCACATCTTGTGCCTGACATAAAATTTGTTCAGTGTTACCTTTTGTGCTCTTTCAAATAAAATTCTACCAAACATCTTTCTAAGCATACTTAGCAAACTAAGCACCCTGTGGTTTTTCATTCATCTTTGCTATATTTTTCTTCTATAAAAGAACAATAATAGGATTTCTCCAATATTCTGATATTGATGCAATCTTCTCACACACTTCAAAGATATTGCACAGCAAATCCAGACGACTGCATTCATATTTTAACATGTTTCCAGTTATGCCATCTATACCTTCAGCCTCACAATTTTTCAACAATCTCACATAATTTATGTTGTCATTTGTTTTTGGATTCTAGAATTTTTAGCATTCATCTCAACTTCTCTCTGCACCATACTCTATAACTGTCATTTCCATACAAATCACCCAAATAGATTTTGCAGATTCTTCACTTAATAATTTCTTCACATATTTTTGCATTATTGGTTACTTTTATCTTCTTTATCAACTTAATGATAAAAATTGAGGGACACTCAACAGACATTCCTTCTTTCTACCCCACTAGTTTATCTTTTCCAATTGTCCTTCAGACTCTATAATAGATTCTATAATAGGTATGGGGACACCAAGCCCTGTTTGGGGCCTCTGGAACACCAACTGACCATTAATCGCTGTGGTATGATCTGAATAAACAAAAACAAAAGCAGCAAATTCTGCCTCCATTCATATGTGTGAAATGATTCTATCCACCTTACAGAATTGGTCCAGCCACCATTGCTCTTGCATCTCCTAAACTATTGAATGTGACTAGCAGTCATCAAAATACTGTTTACACAAACTTGCACCTTCTCTCCCCCCCACCCAAGAGGTTGTCCTCTCCCCTCTTTGGAAGAGCTTTATAACTCCCGCTGCCTTAAGAAAGTTCAAAACATTCTCAAAGATCCATCTCATCCTGGGAACCCTTTTTTTTGAACTATTACCATCTGGTAGATGGTACAGAATAATAAAAACAAGGACAAATAGGCTGAAAAACAGCTTCTATCCTAGGACAGTAGCTCTGTTGAATTCTGCTGTATAGTGCAGTGTTGGTGTGGTGTCGGGGGTTCAATGTGTGAAGGGTGAAGGATGTGTGTTTGTGTTTATTTTCATGGTCATGGTCATGATGTGCACTGAAGATTTCGTTATACAAGGTGCAATGACAATAAAGTAAATAAACTAAACTAAACTAAACTAAACACACATCTGAGTCTGTAAAGACCAGATTATGTGGAAGCCAGTACAGTATAGTGTGTTCTTTTAAAACAAATTGTAATTATAAAAACAATAGGGACAATCTTGCAATCATTTCATGAATTATAGCAATTTTAGTCACAGCCAAGCCTCATTACCTTCCAGTTAATTTGGATTGCCATAAACTGCATTCCTCCTATAAAAACTATGATTTTAGATGTCAACCATACTTTACCTTATCTCAACATCATCTATTAGGCAGGGGGAATGTTCAGCTAGGTTCAGGGCTGAATGTTAAAATTTGATGATCTATAAGAAAACTAAAAACGATAAAGAGATTTGGAGAAAATGGAGGGCCTTTATTTACTCCTGTTGGTTTCTTCATCTGTGGATGAATTATTTCAGTTTTTATCCTGCCTCTTTATCCAGAGGGCTTTAGATAAGCAACAGTCAAAACAAAATATAAAACTCAAAATTCAGTAAACACAACTGTTTAGATTTGATTCAAGGAGGAATCAGATTGAAAGCATCATTAACTTCCAGTAATAGAAGAACAGAGATTGATTCAGAAATTGAATCAAGTGACATCCTTACTTTCAAAGAATAAAACAGAATCCTAAAGCTCATTACTGATTATTCATATTATGATTTCTATCTGGCATCTTCATAATACCTTATTGCACAAAAATATAAAACAAATCTATATTTTAATTCATTTGGGACTGGGATAATAATGACCACAATAGACAAAGATTGAAGTGTATGATCGCTTTCAGAGTTAAGTAGTAAACCCTTAGCAATTTTTAAAAAAACTCAGTACAAGCAAACTTCAACCCAGGAGCTCACAAAACAGCTATAAAAATCTATCAGTAAACCAATTATATACAAGGGTAGCCATTTCAAAAAGTCTTTATTATGATGATAAAAAAAACTTAACAAAGCATAACATTGCCTTTAAGGTCCAAATTTAATAGCTTCCATGCAAGTGTTTGCCGCCAGTCATGCTGCAAACTTGGCTTTACAGAATTAAAAGAAAACTTATACCTCTCAAAATATAAACAATCATTGCATACTTGTTTTAAATGTGACATTGTCATTCATTGGCTCTCTCACATATAACTAATATTCTAGTTCAGGAGTATCAAACTTGTGTCCCATGGGCTGGATGTGTCATATGCTGGCCCACCCCCACCCAGTTTAGCAAAGTGGGGGAAAGTCCCAAAATGTCACATGATGACACCATGACGATGTGAGTTTGGTATCCCTGTTCTAGTTTATTGCATTGGCTGGAAAGTAGAGGGAGAATGGGACTGTTCCTGGAGAGCATTGTGCCCGGAGATTCTCCCTCTCTCCCTTCCTTCCTTCCCCATATAAAATACTGACTTCTAGCCTTCTCTCATTTTCATTCTGTCAGGATGCCTATCACTGCCACATGGATCCAAGAATGCTCTAGCAACTACACATTGTTTGTTGTTTCATTTTTTAAATTTTATTCAAAACATTAACATATTTCCATAAAAAGGAAAAAGAAAAAAAGGTAATACAAAAACAAAACAAAACTAGACAAGACTGCATATACATATATGCATTTTATGTAGTCTTGTCCAATTTTGTTTTGTTTTTGTACACACACACACACACACACACACACATTGTTCCCCCTAGTTGAATACTGATGACTATATTTTAAAAATAATAATTCCTCCCCACTTGCGAAGCAGGGACACAAATTTCTACAACAGTTTATCCATTCCACTTGGCCTGACATCTATCTACTAAGAACATATCTGACAAATAGAGAGTAATGATTCAGTTTGAAATATCCTAGTTATGGAGGGATATGGGAAATAATAGGTTAGGCTCATTTCTGTTCATTAAGAGAGAGAAGTTTGAAGATCCTGGTAAGGAAGCATGAAGGAGGAATTCATATTTCCTTGTCAGGGGAAGGAGGAACTAGGGGAAACCATGGGTGGAAGTAAGAAAGAGAATGATGCTGAGCTCTAACTGATGTCTCAGAAGAAGGAGAAAAACAAGTAAGAATCAGAAAGAGATGGATGCAGAGAGAATTGGGAGGATTTAAGGAAACAAATAAACAATGAAGAAGGAAATCCTACATGGAGTGTGGATTTTTAACATAATGTTGTACAAGTTATTGAGTAAATGAGGGATAAAAATAAAGGATTTTTATTAGGGTTTTATTTATCTGAACTTGAACACAAATTGTCCAAGACTCTCTCTCCATAGGTAAGCCATAAGAAATATGAGAATCCATCCCATATAACAGGACTCAGATTCTCAGATTCTCAATTAAGAATTTATCAGAATTCATCAGAAATTAGGTTCTTCGAAGGATGGAAGGCTGAGTCAACCTTGAGCCAGTGAGAATCAAATTGCCAAACTGCAGGCAGCCAGAGAAATAGCCTGCAGTACTGCATTCTAACCACTGTGTCACCATGCCTCATTAGCACCACCACACTAATAAAGGAATAATAGCATGAAGGTAAGTGGCTTAAATTTTCAGGAAAATAGGAAGAACCCAAAACTTAACTGCAGGATAAGAAAAGATCTCTTACAAATAAGAAAACAGGCATCCTCCTAAGTTTGGAGTGTTCTAGCATTTCTGAGAAACTGTTAAGCTGTCATTGAATCAAAACCATAGATCACAAGTGTCAAACTCACTGCATCATGGGCCAGATCATGATGTATCATGGCCTTTTTTGCTTTTGCAGAACTGAAGTGGGCATGGCCTGTCGTGTGATGTGTCTGGCCCATGGGCCATCAGTTTGACAGGCATGCATAGATATTGTTGCGGGATCATGCAAGCACAGAGCTAGGCAGATAGTAGTGCGCACATACTAAGATATCTTATATAAATCAGAACTATTACTTCAAGCTAACAAGTGACAAGCCAACAGATAATTTGCCTAAACCATTACAGTCAATTGTTAACCAAGATTGTATATTCCACCTGCACCATCAAATAGTCAGCAGAAAAAGGCCTAAAGTGTAAAGATCATAGCTGTAACATTAAAAGACCATGTGTTTAATATTTAACACAAAAGTTTCTTAACAATTGACAAATGCATTAAGCATAACTTTTGGTAGACTTTTGTCTACCTTATTAGACACATGAAGCTTTAACCTGATTTATAGGTTATAAAAAATCATGGAAAGAATGTAGGGAGATAGATGTTAAAGTCATGTGTAGATATGTATATTGTCTTCACAAAGCCAATAATTTGTGACACACTATATGC
Source organism: Pseudonaja textilis (assembly GCF_049901715.1). Lineage (NCBI taxonomy): Eukaryota > Metazoa > Chordata > Lepidosauria > Squamata > Elapidae > Pseudonaja > Pseudonaja textilis. The sequence goes on along the minus strand of NC_141993.1, from coordinate 51,486,458 downwards.
ATAGAGTGGTAAGAAAGATATTTTCATTAAATTTAATCACAATTAAATTACAATTTAATGTAAATTAATTACATTATACAAGTACCTAAAGTAACCATCCAAAGATATTCATGAGCCTTAGCAAACCTAATGCATAAGTACTTTGTCATCTTATTAGAAATGTATGCATTTCATATATTCATGTCCACAGATCTAACTTTTTCTTATTTTTGTACTGCACCTTTTAAACACCCAGTGATGGGAATGGCATAGATGGTGGTCCAAGTGAGGTAAACATATTCTGAAAGAAAAAGATGGTCTATTATATTTGGAAGGTAATAAAGAGACTGCAGCACTGCACCAGTAAATCAGGCTCATTTCTCCCTTGTCATTACAGGCTCCACATCACAACAGTACTTTTATAATCAAAAACTCCCATTAGATCATAAAAATAAAGCAAAGCAATTAACTGTTTTTCATTATACTTATTGTTTAATTAGCCCATTATGAAGATTGCTTGTTAAAAGCCAGAAATTTACCTCCTAGCAATGAATTCTTCTGATCGCATGTGGGAGCAGAGATGCTATGGAGTCTGCATGGCCTCACAAACCTTCCTTTGAATAACAGAAGAAACCTCCGTGGTGTGATTGTTCCAGTGCTCTTGGAAGGAGAATAGTGTAATAAGAGTAAGATCTGCTAGACAACACCAAAGGATTAGAAACTCTACTCTTAATTTTCTTAATTCAGAGAAGCCTCTGAACTTGTAGTGTTTTGTCAACTCTCTTATTTTTGTTTTATCAAATTATGGAAGGCTCTAATTCAGTCTTAAAAAATTTTTGGCCTGCAGACGTTAAAAGGGTAATTTTAAGTTAGAATTGCATTGTGAGAATAATGTTGAGAGCTGATAACAAAAGAAAGTGCTTAAATCCCTTCAAGCTATAATCATATATATTATTGCATTTACAAAATACAAGGATTGCATTACTATTTTCCCCAAAACAAGGCTGGTACTTTGCCTCCTCTCTTCCTCCCTGCTCGCCCCGCCCCCCCCCCCATGTTTGATAATTCCTTATATAGTATAAGTGCCACTTTAATACTTTTAAGCAATACTTTTATTGCCTTCTGATTAATCAACACGATTTACCAAATTTCATTCAATCCAATAAATTTAAAAAATGAGAGAGAAAAGTGTAAACTTGGTGAAGCAAACTCATTGTCCTGCATTATTTCCTACTCTATTTTTATTTAAATATACATTGAAATGTACTTAGTAAGTTAATGTATACTAGTAAATTAATTCTAATGGATATTTATTTATTCACTGCTTCACATACTGGAGCATCTAAAAGAGTTTACAGTACAAACACCTAATAAATTACATAATATAAAATGCAACCAATAAAAAGCATTTTCTTATTTTTTAAAAGTTAATATTCTGTTGGCTAGTGATCAGTATCTGGGAAGGATAAAAATAAAGGACATTCATTTTTCTCACTTTTCTTTAGTAACGATGAAAGGTGTTAGTCACTAAATCTCCCCCCTTATAAGACAGCCTCCCAATTCTGTTACCATTGTTTAAACTGAGCAATCTTACAAAAGTATGAAAGAAAGAAACAAATAACTACTTTGTATTAAGCCTGATCTTAGGTCCATCAAATTCAGAATCTCAGAATGTTGGCCAACAAATCTCCAAAATGTCAAACTGGAGTTTTTTCTGCCTTACCTGGAGATGGATTAGAGCTTCCCAGACCTTATATCTCGTGATGGGTTGATCTTCAACTTCTCTAACTCCTAGCCCTTACAGGAATTGAAAGTCAACACATTCTAAGGTTGTCACCTTGGAGAAATAGAACTAATGACTTAAATACACTAACTGACAATGATTTTAACATTTATCTTATCTTCTTATTTTTATGTAGCCTCTTTATTTGGACTGTTAAAAAACAGCAGTTCAATTTAAAAGCACACAAATGACCCAATAATTCACTGGAAAATTAGTTTATCCTCTCCCTTTGTACTTCTTCATCATTCCCATAATGAAGCTCTTCTTGCTACCCAGGAGAAGAATAGCAAGTATGTCCTCCATACAAGACATCCCAATTCAGCTCTGCTGCTGAAGCTTGATTGACAGAATATTGCTGTGAGGTAACAGAATGCCATTTCTCACTTCTTTCCAAAGAAACCATATGAATTCTGCTTCATCCTGTACTAATGATTCTTATGCATATCTGAACCATTTTCACTTTTCTGAAATGGACTAATTAGTTAGTTTTTAAAAAGGTCTTGAATATAATTGCTGAACACTTGGTAAAATTCTCATTAGTGCTCATTTCTCAGTCAATGAAACTGGTTATCGGGCTAAAGTCATTCATCTGTGTAAACTTTTTGTTTGTTTGATTTCTTCACCTGCTACTGTTTGACATGTAAAGAAAATGTGTTCATCTGGAATACCCAGCATTTTCAGGTTTCTAACTCTCAATTTACTTAAGAATGACATAGAATAAGTATAATAGCTTTTGCTTTCTAGCATACAATAACCTTAAAACTGAAATCATAGATTACAAAGGACATGCATCAAGAATGATGGATGTTTGGATATGTATGTTAGTGAAATCCCAAATGGTTTATTAATGAAACTAAATACTAACTAAAATACTAAATACCAAATCTAACTATTATTACACATTTTTATTACAAAAACAGTGCACACTGTTTTTTAAAATGGCACCTTACTCAAAGATGCTACTGTACCTATATATCCCTGGAACAACCCACAATGTTGGATTGAGTAAATTGACTAGTTTGTGGAATAAACCATAATTGGATGTATATTTTGCCATTTTTCTGACAACTCAAGACATCATAGTGGAAGTTTTCCTTAATTTAGTTCCCATGACAATAGCACAGGCAAGTAGGGTGAAAGAAAGAAAGATATTCAATAAATCACCCCACAAGCTTCATGGCCAAGTGGGAATTTGAGTCACCATCTCCCAAATTCATTGTCTTAACCAGTCCATTTTAAATTTCCATCAGTTTCCCAAATGGACAATGGCATAAGATTAATTGGTAATTGTGTTCCAACTTTCTGGCACATAAAAATATTTTATGTGTAACAGCATTAAGAATTGTTTCCAATTATATTTTTTATTGATACTAGAACTGATAAACAAACTATAGTTATAAAGTAAGTGGTTCCACTATTTGATTAACTATTATTTCTTTAACCACAATTTGGTGATGAACCGAAGTAATCTGGTTCATGGGTACTATATATATAGTATATAAGACATGGCATTCATTTCAGGGACAGAGCAAAAGGAGGAGCTTTGGAATACCTGGAAATTCTACTAGAATTATTTGTATCATATGTTATACATTGACCACCAGTTGTATGGTTGAAGCATTAGACTAGAAACCAAGATACTATGAGCTCTAGTCCCACCTTAGGCATGAAGCCAGCTAAGTGATCTTAGGCCAGTCACTTTCTCTGAGCCCTAGGAAGGAGACAATGGCAAACCACTTTCAAAAAACCTTGTCAAGAAAACTGCAGGTACTTGTTTAGGTATTTGCTAGGAATCAAAAATGACTCGATGATGCGCATACAAAAAAAGTGACATGTGTCTATTAGGTATGAAATATAGTTACACTCACATATTGATACAGGTTTTACTATAGAGTGCAATGTGTATAAATCAGGTGTAGGACATTATTGTATGGGGCTTCAACTTCTCTTGTGATATGAACTGAGTCTCCTGCTCAGCAATCAATGGCATTGTTAGTTATTTTCACAAAACTAGTTCCTAGTTTCTTTATGTTGTGGTGCACAAAACTGAAAGCATATTTGGTAATGCCTCAGACAGATATTCCATGGATTCAATGGATGAACTAGTCTTCTATAATGCAACAGATCTAGTGGGATTTGTTATAAGCAAGTTTAATTTGCTATATGATTTATGATTAGAAATCATCTAATGTAGAAAAGAAGCCCCACTATGAAAAGTTTTACTACTTGTCACAGCCCATGATTAACCTGTGAAATGTTTTCATTTGGATCTAAATGAAGAAAGGGGCTTAGGGAGTTCTCTCTTGCCTGGAACCAATACAGAGACACTTTATGAATAAATATTTTGGCTTCAATAATCATCAAGTATGACTTTGGTTTCTTCTTTTTTCATTAAAGAAGAAAGAAGGGGAGGGAAGCAATGCAACCCAGTAGAAGTGATAAAATGCTCATGAGGTGCATAATATGACAAACATTCTAATACAATATCCTCTGTGTTATAACTTAAGCAAGAGTACACACCTTGTGCTGTAAGAGCAGCAGTAAAAATACGCTTAAGGGAGAGATCATGTCTTAGCCAGGAAGGCAGAAAACAATTTATAGTATTAATTTAAGCAGAAAAAGTTAAGCATGATCTTTATGTAATTGAACAGCATAGTCACAGTAGTAATCATTTGGGGGGGAATTCTTTTTGATAAGAAATAAAACAAACCCAAACTATTTCTATATCATACAAAATTAATTAATCTTTTTTCAAAAATGGATTGTGTGTCATTAAGTTGATTTTAACTATTAGCAACTACATAGGCAGGCTTATTGCTACCTAGTTTTTTAGGCCTAAATCATACAAAAACTCCCACAAATTTTGACTACTACATTAGATGAGTCAGTGGCTGGATTCTGTATTTGATTTATATAAATACATATGTAAATCAACTACATATGTTTGGACCCAATTAATATCTATAATTAATTAGTGATCAATACTTATAGCAAGGTAGTACCTTTATTATAATTGACATAGCCAGGAATATTGTCTAATTCCAACAATGACTAGTTTCATCCAAGCTTGACTCTCATCTGAATGAGGTCTGATAGGAAACCTTGTTACCCAGCTGCAGCGAAACACATGCCAATGGGAACCTCCTAAGGCTGATTAGGAGGTGGACACCAGGGGTATAAGCAGCAGGCCTACCACTGGACATCAAGACCTTCCTGCACAACCTGCTGAGCCTGCTGTGCCACTGTTTTTTCCTCAGGGGGAAAATGTCACAACTGCCTCTCACAAAACAGACCAAGTTGGCTAAAAACGTAAAAAATAAACCTGCATACTTTGAAGTTGTCCAGAGCAGGGGTCCCCAACTTTGGCAACTTTCAAACTTGTGGACTTCCATTTCCAGTAGCAAAGCATGCTGAGGAATTCTGGGAGTTGAAGTCCATAAGCCTTAAAGTTTCCAAGGTTGGAGACCTCTGGTCCAGAGCTCATCATCAAACAAGAGGGTACAAAAATCAGAGTGTGTGAAAGAAAAAAAAAGGAAAGTCAAGTTGTCCCCAAAGTGGTTTTTCAAAAGTTCTAACTGAATGATGAAGGATGGAAGGACTTATATTCCTTGTAGCCATTTGGTCATTAGCACTCTTTCTGACAGTCATTGAGGCAACTTGAAAGTTTTGGATGCCCCCAAGAAATATACCAAGCTGTGAGGGTTGTTGATTTCGCTTTTTTGTGAACCAAGAAACCCATTACTGTTGTTTATTTTAGTAATATCATCTGCATGCTGCTACTATCTGTGGCTTCTATGTTCCATTATAAACCATACTCTAATACCATTTTGTAACACTCTTTCCATATAATAATATGTTGACAAGTATTTTAGCAATAAATCCCTTCACACCTCTGGTTTGACCTGTAAATTTTGAGCAGTAGTAGAAATCTAAGTCCATCTCATATCTTTGTGAAGCTTTATAGGAAGAATACAGAGCAGCTATTTTCAATTTCTAACAAAAATCCTGAAGTAATCTATATTCTAGGAAGCTTCAGGGACAAGCTCTTTCTGCTGACAAAATAGTTTATATTTATATATAATTTATAATAATAATGAATTTTCAAGAATGTAATATGGCTAAGAATGAGCAAGGGTGTTGAGTATATACAATACATTATCTATTTAAGGTAAAGGTAAAGGTTCCCTTCGCACATAGTTATTTCTGGCTCCAGGGGGCGGTATTCATCTCTATTACAAAGGCGAAGAGCCAGTGCTGTCTGAAGTCATCTCCATGGTCGTGTGGCTACCATGACTAAATGTCGAAGGTGCATGGAACCAAAGTGATTCCAATTTTTCTACTGGCATCTTTACATACTTTCAAACTGCTAGGTTGACAGAAGCTGGGACAAGTAACAGGAGCTCATCCCTTTATGCGGCACTAGGGATTCGAACTGGCGAACTGCCAACCTTTCTGATTGACATGTTCAGCATCTTAGCCACTGAGCCACCACGTCCCTTATTTAAGATATAGTAATCAATTAATGTGTTTATAGAAGCCCTGCCATAACTGAGTACTTCTTTTGTTCCCCTCCTACTTACTACCTTTTTTAAATCAAAGGTGCCTGAATCCAGAGGATTTTTTGTTCATGTGTATCACTTTGCTGTGGGCTAAATCACTGCCTTTTTATGCTGCATAAGCAATGCTTCACCCTCTAGAGGACTGGAAGAGGACTGAAGAGGTCAAGGCTGGAGAAACCCAAGCAATGAAATCTAGATGCCGGACAGGTCTACATCATGCATTCTGTCCTAGGAGGAAAATGAAGCTCATTTCACTGAAAGAAGAAAGAATAGATTTTTATCCAAATTTGAAAACTGGCTGATGGGATCATCTGAAGAATGAAAGAAAGTCATTTGAGTGAATTTTAAAAAGCAGATTTTAAAAGTTTGTTTTGCTTTAAAAGGTACTGTAATACAAAAAGAGGGAAGAACTTCAAGTTTACATACATTAAGCCATAACTGTGTTTCAACAAATATCTTGCTTCCTGTTTTTGCATTTATTTTTTATAAACATTTTTGCATTTATTTTTTATAAACATTTTTGCAATGAACTGCAATTTACCTATGTTTCTTTCTAAAATGAAAACATTTTGAATGCACATTTTTTCAAGATAGATTAAAAAAATAAATAAATGATATAGATACCGTGTTTCTCCAACAATACGGCCTCCACCAATAGGAAGGTCCAGCATGATTTCTAGGCATGAGGTGAAATTAAGCCCCGCCCCCCAAATTTAGGCCTATTTAAACCATCCATTTCCCCACCATCTCTCACATTGTTCGTTAGAACTACACGAGGTGAAGAGAAATGGGGGGGAAGGGAAGGGAGGAGAAAACTTACCTTTAGGAGTGCCATGAAGGTAGCCTAGGATAGAATACCCTGATCTATTACCGATAGAACATCAGCTGATAGAAGCTCCCCGAAAGCAGAGTCACCAGCTGCTTCTATTGGCCGGTAGAAGCAGCCTTGGGGTGAGCGCTTGTGTTCACTCCCTCACCACGAGGCCATTTCTATTGGCCAATGGAAGCTCCCAAAGGCAGAGTCACCAGCCACTTCTATCGTCCCTAAACTCCGCCATTTGAGAGGACCAAACTCATTGCTTCTCAAAGTTAGACCCGTAAGTTTTTCAAAAGTTCTTCTGAATGCCTTGGATGTCTGATGAAATCCAGAAATGTCTTGTGATTGAACTCAATCAAAAAAAAAAAAAAAAAAGAACCTGCACCTTGTCACCAAGTCCCTGGTTTTATGGCTTCTCTCTCATCCCGAATTATGCCGAAATAAGGGATTCCGAGGCTGGCGTTGGTTAATTGGTTCATGACGGGCACTCTTTTAGGCGCTCAGAGAGAGAGAGAGAAAAGGAGGCATAGCTGAAGTTCTCAGACTCCCCCCCAACTGTTAGCAATGCCACCTGTGAGCTGTGGCAGGATTGCCTCGGATCATGTGCAGGGTGCCTTCGCCGTTCAACTTTCCCCCCACGACTCAAGGTTCATACTAATATTAGGCCTTTCCAACCAGCCACTGCAAATATTTGGCCCTCACTAGAGCAATAGAAAGAACGGTTTAGCTTCTCCCTGGCCCTTCTTCGCTCCAGCTCCGTCCCACTCTCCTGTGCCGCCACGGTGACCCTTTCACACTCACACTGCTTCCCTGCTGCATTCCCATGAGGACCGCTCCCGTGTCTCCTTTTGGAAGCCCGCCAGATTTCCCTTCTAAGGATAGCTGAGCTCTGCTGCCTCCTCTTCCCTCCCCAGTGCCCCCCCCCCCCGCTCTGCAAACCAGTGGCAGCAGCAGGTAAAGGGAGGTTGGCTGCCCTGGGACTTTGGCAGGGTGCTCGGAAAAGGTCTGGCCTGGGGAGGGCAGCAGTGGGAACCCTGCAGATGCTGAGACCTTCCCTTGCCAGAAGGGCTTGGCTGACCGGGTGCAGGGATGAGGGGTGGTGTTAGAGTGTGTGTGTGTGTGTGTGTGTGTGTGTGTGTGTGTGTGTGTGTGTGTGTGTGTGTGAGAGAGAGAGAGAGAGAGAGAGAGAGAGAGAGAGAGAGAGAAACTCAGCTTGCTTCCCTTCTGCTAAGAAAAGTTTGCAGCCGCTCTCCCATGTGCACTCCCCTCGCCACAAAGCCATTTCTATCTGCCAATGGAAGCGGCTGGTGACTCTGCCTTTTGGGAGCTTCCATCGGCCAATAGAAATGGCCTCGAGGAGAGTGCGCATGGGCCGCTGCTCTCAGGAGTACCCTGTGGGCAGCCACACTTCACCTCAAAGCGGCTGGTGACTCTGCCTTTGGAGAGCTTCCATCGGCTGATAGAAACAGCTTCGTCGCGAGGGGAGTGCACGTGGGTCTCGTCCTGGGCCGTTTCTACCAGCTGATAGAAGTGGCTGGTGACTCTACCTTTGGGGAGCTTACAGAGGTGGCCTCATGGAGAGGTGAGTGCGCATGGGGCGCTCTAGGTGGAGATGCACACGGGGGAAGAAATTAAGTCACCCCCCAAAAGACGTCCTAGCTGTTTTATCGGGTCTCAAAAAATAATAAGACCCGGCCTTATTTTATGAGAAACATAGTAGATAGGATGGATGGATGGATGGATAGATAAGAGAAAGAGATTAATAGAAAATGCACTACATGTGGTTTTATAGGCTGTGTTTGAAGTGAAAACAGCATCACGAGATTTGGGAAATTTTAAATGTAAAAGATAACTCAATTATGGTCCAAATATAAAGGAAAAATTCTGAATGGGGTCAGAGTAGTTAAAATGAACTTCTGAAACTTTTGAAAACAAGATATTGGAGAATAAAGCTTGAAAAAGAAATGAGTACATAGGTGAATAATTGAATTCCAGATGATGGTTCAATACTTATAGTTGATTCAATCTTTTCTTTCAGATTTATTACACCCCACCTACAATTAATCGGGATTTATTTGTATTTAAATGCAGATATGCACTTTTCAAAGATATTATTATTTATATCCTCTTTCTTTAAATATTTTGCATATAAATCCAAAAAGTAGCAAAATAAAAGTTTGGGAAATATGAACTATTTTCTGTTAATGTCCCCAAAGATCAAATTTCTCTAGTAGCTGAACTTAAACATCTACTTCTCCTATTTGGGTATCTTTGGTGTTTCAGTGGATGAGCAGTAGTGTTGGTTCATAGTTCCTGCTGTGAAGTACCTACAATGTAAGGGTTAAAAATGAAAATAAAATTTAAAAAATAATGGAGAAGGACTAAAGCTTCCCTTACAAACAAGCTACCCAAAGAATGAAGGACACATTTGATTTCTGATCTTTCATTTAGCTTGGGCGGATCAGAAGAAGTGCTTGTACTTTACACTAAGAGGAACAGAGAAAAGAATTAATATATTAGCATAATACTCTTATACATGTCTCCTCAGTGGAATTTATCTCAGACAAGTTTATATAGGAGTAAAGCCTTATAGTGTATAAAGCATGTAAACAAAATTATATATTCAATAAGAAATCTATTTCAAGCAGCTGTTTAGTGGAGGATAGGGAGTGGAAAGAAATTACAAGGATAGAGCAATCTTGCTAAACCTTTTCCCCACAACGTGCTTGTTGGCTGCTCTATGTCGCATGTTTAGAAATGGTCCTGTCTCAAAAATGTCTCCTTTAGGTATTAGAAAATCTCATCGCTTCTGGAATAGTCATGGTGGGGAATAATAGAAAAACATGCAAGGAAAGGCCCAATTCTGTCACTAGAATATTGATCCAATAAATGTCCACTTGAGATGCAGAGCTAATTAACAGCTTTGAATGTCTGCTGTCTATCAACTAGGTAGAATCTAAAAGAATTTGCTTTTTAGCTTGGCTATCATGTATCTAAATAGGCTAGCAATTCTCTGTATGCACATTGGACCTGTAGACCCCAAATCTGTTCAAAGTACTGTAACCGGAAACAAAACAAACAAGAGGAAGTTGTTGTCCAGGTATCAAGATGCTTTGACAGTTTCCATGTTATCTCTTAATGGAAAAACATGATCCCTTAAGTCTGCAACTTGGAATTTTCCTGTAGACACACCTAATACTACTTCTTGAATGAAGCTATGGCATAGCCTATTGATGCCCAAACAGCCACACCATCTTGCTTAGGTTCAGTTTGAACTTGTTTCATTCCCATTCAGATAAATATGGCCTCTCTCCCAGCCTGGGGTAGCACTGTAATGCTAGATATAATCAGCTCATTGATGACACTTCACCCTGAACTGATTAATAATTTTCCAGCATTTTTATGTAAATATTAAAAAATAGAGGTAAGAAAACCAATTCCAGTGGCCATCTGCTCTTTGTCAATGGTCACCAATTGGAACTGTCCACTAAGGAAAGAATAGTAGGACTGTACAATAGTTCTCCAATCACCAACTCTCACTGAAGGACACTATTATTGATAATATTGAAGCCCCTGAGAAGGTTTTATACAGATAAGGAAGAACAGTTTCCTTTGCACCAAATAGCCAGATTTAGGCCTCAGGAGTTGAGCAGGGTTTGCAACTTCTTAGTAAACTGTCTCACTATTTTTATTGAGATTGGTTGTAATAACAGAATCTTGCAATTCTGATTGGGCTTTACTCCTTGTCCTTACAATTTAGTGAATTAGGAGGTGTCTGCCTGAATTACTTCCAAATGTTATCTTGTTATGGACTTTAAAATGTTTTGGTTCCCTTTTCTTATGCAATAGATCATCTGTCAATGACATATTCCTTATTCTGTATAGCTTCCTTGGGTTGGGTGATAGAGAAAGACCTTACTCTGTCACATCAAGACTCCAGATATATCTTATTGCCAGTAGTTAACCTGAAACTAGAACATAGCCAACAGTCAAAAGGACCACAAACTCTAGACTCAGAACCCTGGAAGGCAGCAAGGAAGCTAGTACAACAGCAGAATCTCTAACTTGTCCAAAGGGTGTTCACTCTACCATCTCAGGAGTAGAGTCTTAGTCACAGGTTAGATATTTTTAAAGGTCAATTTCATCCTTCATCCTCAACATTAAAACTATTGAGAAATCTCAATCACACATCTTGGAACAGACAATATCATCATCTTCACCCAGCTACTTCCACATATTAGGTAACACATATTAGAACTGCTATTTATCCAACTATTATTTTATTTTGTTTGTTTGTTTGTTTGCTTCTAGAAGAACATTAAATCTAAAACGTATCTATAACAGCCTGCCAGACACATTGAACTTGTGCTTTTCCATAGGACTTTTTGATTCATGTGGCAAAATAGCTCATGTGATAAGGAGCATCTCCAAGCTGGGGACTTGGAGGATAATTAAAATCTTGGTCCACATTTCCCAAGGGCACTGCACCTCACATTAAGGAGAAATATTAGCAGGGTTTTTTTTTCTTGCCAGGAGATAATTCTGGATGTGAGGGGAAGTATAACCAGGGGTATCCAATAACTGCTACTCTTCAGTTGTCTCACATTAAGATGGTAAGGATAGCACCAACTCCAAAATTCATCACTGAGACAGAAGAGAACTTTACACAATTTATGTTGGCATATTTTTCAGCTGACTCAAGGACTGGAGGAATGCATCTGATGTGGCTGTGAGGAAGAATCCAGGGAGAAAAAATTGCTTTTGGGCTGTCTGTAAATTTTTGATATTGAGATGAGATAGGATCCAGGTGACATACAAATCTCAAAGATTTGTATTAAGCCAAGCAAAAACATCTTTCATTTATACTGACATAAGTATGTTTTCTCACCTTATCCAAGGCACAAGATGACTGGGTATCATCTTAAAGAGGTACTCTGTGCATATATTTGTTCAAATAATAGAAAGCAAAAATGTTCTGTTCATCTTCATTTATATTTAATCCTCAATAGATCCTTGTAGGTTAATAATTTATGCATGTGATTGAACTTGTCATATTTTTGTTGATTTGTTTTTAGATGCTGCATCTAATTAAATGTCTGAATGTCACTTGAAGAGTGCACATTGTTGACAAATAAAATATTATGATGTTTGGTTGGAAGTTAAAATGAAGCTATTTATATGAAACTGCCTCCTCTTATTCATCTTGTTTCTTGGCTTGCTTTATAAAAGTGCCTTTATATTATACTTTATTTTGCATGCATATAGCAAAAGTCATGCATACATTGTAAACAAAGAACTGTCATGAGGCAAACATGACTTGCATGGCTTCACACCGCTGGTAAAGCTTGATTAGTAGTTGTGTTTTTTAATATTTGATGAATGTTTCATGATTATTTTAAAAGTGTGCAAAAATAATCAGGAAGCTTGGGTAAAGTAATGTCTTATATGAATCAAAACTTGGGAGACATATCCCCGACCAACCCTAAACAAAAGGAGCAAGTAAAGCCAAGAAAGAGCTGAGCCAAACTGTTTATTCAGAGTTTTGGTGGCAAATCACAGCAATCGACTCTCTCATCCAAATTCAGAAACAATAGGCATTTGTGCTTCAGGTTCCATAATCCTTTCCAAAAGGCTGAGAAGTACTGTGTTGTTTGCTTGCCTTTTCTGATCTCTGAAAATTATTCTCTGCAAATTCAGCTTTGTTGTTTTGTTTTTAAAGAAACCCATCCTGGTAGTTTTAACACGCTCTCTCTCTCTCTCTCTCTCTCTCTCTCTCTCTCTCTCTGTGTGTGTGTGTTTGTGTGTGTGTGTGTGTGCCTCTTAACCTTTGTCACACTTCCGGATTATATTTTTCCATGATTGGATTTTGATTTTTGTGTGCTTTGATTTATTTGGCATTACATTTGTGAGGTGTGACCTTTCCACAAGTGACTACAGTGTCCATAGGCAGAAGGCCATAATCAGAGAAAACAACAGAACCCTGCTTTTTCTTCCTATGCAGGAATCTTTCCAGGCTTCTTCTAGCTCTCCATTATGGTCTCTCCAGTTCTGTCAGTCAGAACAGAGAGAAAATCAGATTTCCAACTGCTGTTTGATCAGGTCTTCTTCTAAATGTAGTTGCTGTACCTTTAGTTTTAATTCCCTTAGCTTAAAACAGGTGGGTTTACTGTTGATTATTTTATGTATTTTTAAAAATTAAAATTATTTTCCCCTAAAAACCAGCACAATTGGCTATTGTTCTCTTGTTCATTAACATGTGAGAGTAAAATCTATGTTCTGACCCTTTAAGGATACTATGGTTGTTAAATGTTTGATTATGGATACAGTATTAGAGAAAATTGTGCTTTCCACCCACAATCAATATTTCATGACATATCTAGAGGACATTATTTTCCTGTCTGTAATGACTGTTTTGGGGGATTCACTAGCTACCATATTCAGCAAGCGATTTCGAAACACAATTATAATTTATTCTGTTTAGGCATTTCGAAACACAATTATAATTTATTCTGTTTAGGCATTTCTGGGACAGTTTCTGTGGTATAAAGATAATAAAGACTAAAGGAATGGTGTAAAGTACTTAAAATGATAAAAATTTTGGTCATTAGGAAGGTAATAAGGAACATAAGATACTTTTGGTGGCCTATTGCCTAACTTGGACTGTGATGCGGGGAAATCTGATCTCATTTCCTTTCTCGTCCACCCTAAACAGACGGAGTATTTTCTGCCCTTTCAGAGCTCAGACTTGATGACAGGAACAACACTTAAAAGAAAGCAAAGGAGCCTCTGATCTTTAAGATCTATTTGCAATAAAAGGAAAGCCAGAGAATCCTTTAAAGAAGGGGAGTTGGTCAGCAAGACCTGTGGAATATCAAAGGTTCTGATTCTATCCTAACCTATCCCTCTCCCCAATCCTATAATTCCAATGAACTGTAAGGAGAAAAAAAGCTTGCTGAAGCCATTGGTGCCAAAATCTGAGAAGGCTCAGGACTAACTTTGAAAGGAAGAAATGGATTGGTCATGATATCTGTATTGATAACAGTTTCTCTTAGTTTGTCCAGTTCTGAAACTCTGTCAAAAGGGCTTCTCCAGTAGAGAATAAAGTGATCTGTCCACATACTTCTTTTTCCTTTGCCTCTTTTTATGGACTTTTGGATATCTTTTGTCTATCTCCAAGAATAGAAGATCCTTCTGAAACTAAATACTTTTTCCAATTCTTACCTTCACATATATATTTATACATTCACATATAGTTATACTTCACTTGGCTCTCCTACATGGCTGGCTTGAATATTAAAAATGAAAGTCTCTCATGATGTCATAGACTTTAATGCATTTTTGCAGCATTGTTTACAATACATATTTGTGGGAAGAAAGAAACCAAGAAAGCAGGCTTTGCATTTTTAAAATTGATTTTATTATAACCTCTAACAAGACCATTTCAGTTTAAAGGCACTTGCCAGGTAACATTTTTGTACTTTTATTTGTGCAGGTTTTTTTTTTTTTACAATATTTATGTATCACTGACTCTACCGAGACTCCCAGTGAATTACAAAACATTCACATAAGGGTAAAATCACTCCCATCAATACCATAAAATAAAATAACCATACAATAAGCAGCCCTCTCCAGGCAACTCTAGACCCTGATCACTTTATAAATTATAAATTAAGATTACAAATTTTAACAGATAATCAGAGTTGGAAGGGATCTTGTAGGTCATCTAGTCCAACCCCCCACCCAAGCGGGAGACGCTACACCATTTCTGACAAATGGCAGTCCAACCTCTTCTTGAAAGTCTCAAGTGATGGCACTCCCACAACTTCTGAGGGCAAGCTTGGTTGATTGTTCTCATTGTCAGAAAGTTTCTCCTTATTTCCAGGTTAAATCTCTCCTTGTTCAGTTTCCATCCATTATTCTTTATCTGGCCTACAGGTGCTTTAGAACATAGCTTGACCCCTTCCTCTCTGTGGCAGCCCCTCAAATATTGGAAGATCGCTATCATGACTCCCCTGGTCCTTCTCTTTACTAGACTAGCCAAGCCCAGTTCCTACAACCGTTCGTTGTATGTTTTAGCCTCCAGTCCCCTAATCATCCTGGTTGCTCTTCTCTGTACTTTTTCTAGAGTCTCAACATCTTTCTTATAATGTGGTGAACAAAACTGTTTGCAGTACTCTAGGTGTGGTCTTACTAAGGCTTTATAGAGTGGTATTAGTACTTCCCTTGATCTTGACTGTATCCCTCTGTTAATACAACTTAGGATTGCATTAGCTTTTCTGGCAGCTGCTGCACACTGCTGGCTCATATTTAGCTGGTTGTCCACTAAGACTCCAAGATCCTTCTCACAGTTACTGCTATTGAGCCTGGTTTCACCCAGTCTATATGTGTACCTTTGGTTTTTCTTGCCTAAGTGTAGGACTTTACTTTTCTCTACATTGAATTTCATTTTGTTAGATATGGCCCAGTGTTCTAGTCTGTCAAGATCCATCTGGATCTTGAGCCTATCTTCTTGGGTGTTAGTTATTCCTGCCAGCTTAGTATCATCTGCAAATTTGGTAAGTTCCCCTTCTATTCCCTCATCTAAGTCATTAATGAAGATATTGAAGAGTACTGAGCCTAAGATGGAACCTTGTGGAACCCCACTGCTTACTTCCCTCCATGTAGTAGACCCATTAGACCCATTAAGGACTACTTGTTGAGTACGGTTTGCCAGCCAGTTGTGAGTCCATCTAGTGGTGGTGCTATCTAGATGACTTTTTTCTAGCTTACTAAGAAGTAGGTTGTGGTCTACTTTGTCGAATGCCTTGCTGAAATCTAAATATATTATGTCCACAGTATTTTGCTGGCCTACTAATTTAGTCACTCTGTTGAAGAATGAAATAAGATTGGTTTGGCATGATCTGTTTTTAACAAACCCGTGCTGACTGCTAGTTATTACGTTACTTGTTTCTAGATGTTGGCAGATCTGTTTTTTTATTATCTTTTCCAGTATCTTCCTGGGTATTGATGTTAGGCTGATTGGTCTATAGTTTCCTGGGTCTGTTTTTCTTTTTCTTTTTTGAAGATGGGAACCACATCAGCTCTTTTCCAGTCCTCTGGTAGTTCCCCGGTGCTCCAGGATTTTTGAAAGACATAGTGCAGTGGTTCTGAGATGACCTCTGCCAGCTCCTTTAAAACTCTGGGATGTAATCCATCAGGCCCCGGTGATTTGTTTTCATCAAGATCAGGCAGGTGTTCTCTTACTATTTTGACTTTTATTTCTGGCCTGTCTTTTACAGTTATGTTTTTGGTGGGTTGAGCTATAGTTTCTTTTTGCGTGAAGACGGATGCAAAGAATGAGTTAAGCAGTTCTTCTTTCTCTCTGTTGCCTGTTACTTCCTTGCCATCTTCTCTCTTTAGTGGACCACCTGTTTCCTTGATTTTTTTTTTTTGTTATTTATATGTTGGAAGAAACCTTTTTTATTATCTTTGACTATTGTTGCAAGTCTTTGTTCGTTCTGAGCCTTTGCTATCCTGACTTCGTCTTTGCAGTTTCTGGCTATCTGCTGATATTCTGCCTTAGTTGTATGACCTTCTTTCCATTTTTTGTACTTGTTCTTTTTTCTTTCAATTTGCCAGAGAGATCTTTGTGCAGCCATGCTGGTTTCTTCTTGGATTTCTTGTTTTTCTTGTTTTTCTTTCTCAGTGGTATTGTGCTGGTCTGGGCTTCTATGATCATACTTTTTTGAGTTTCTTGAGTTGTTTCCCCTTTAGGATTTTCATCCATGGAATCTTTCCCAAGTTCTCTCTGAGTTTATTGAAAACAGCTCTTTTAAAATCCAAGACTCTGGTATCATTATGTTTTGTTGTTTGTGTTTGTGTTATGTTGAATTCTAGTATGACATGGTCACTCTCACCCAAGGTTCCTGCAATTTCAACTCTCTCTATCACTTCTTCTCTGTTTGTAAGAATTAAGTCCAGTATGGCTGTCCCTGTAGTTTCACCCTGTACCTTTTGGACAACGAAGTTGTCAGCTAGGTTGGTTAGGAACTTATTTGATTTCTCACTTGGTGCAGAATTAGTTTTCCAATTGATATCAGGATAATTGAAGTCTCCCATTACTATTGTTGTGTGTTTCCTGCATATGTTTGTTAGTTGGCTAACAAAAAGGACATCAAATTAAAACCTTTTTTTTTCTGTTTTCCTGAAAACCAACAGCAAGAACACCACCTGGATCATGAGATTCCTGAAAAATTGTCACAGCCATACAGAAATTTTGAATCGCTCTCTTTTTTTATTTCAAACAAATCAATTCATTAAGCAATAATTATTATGAAAATATCATCCAAGGACAATGAAAAAAAAAGTAGGCTTGTTCTTGTCTAAGCTAAAGTTTAACTAAAATAATCATTTTACTATTTCACTGTCTAGTTCTTCTGGTATATGAAAACAATCCAGAATCATATTAGATGTAAGAAATAGCATGGACAGCGATGCAGTTTCTTCTTATGGGCCTCAGTTTTCAATGCAGGAAAGGTTGGCAAAAGACGCCGTGTCATCTGCTTTAGATTTTAAAGTTAGGAATATACTTTTTGAATAACAAGATTTATACTGCTATATGTTTCATTATAAAGAAAGATAGAAACTTTGATTTCTATCTGGATCCATAAATTATTTTTCCATTTCTTATCCTAGCTATTTTTATCATATTTTTATTGAAACACATAGCTGACATATTAATATGTTGCTTTTCTAAACCATAACAATAAAAGATACAGGAAACATATGCATACAGTAATTGGTTTTTATCTTTCTCTACTTTCTCTTTTGATTTTCATTTTTCATTTTCCTTTGCCTCTTCCTCTCTTCCCCACCCCCTCTATTTTTAAAGAAATTGGTCATGTTGTCTGACTTACTTGCTATGAATGACGCGTTTGCTCAAAGCATCAGAAGATGAAAGTTTGTTGTTGTTGTTTTTTAAATGAAAAGAATTTTCTATTGTAGTTTGCTACAGTACATGCATTTCTTTGTACAGTATATGGTATAGTTAGGAAGAACTCCTGCCTGCCTGAATTTATTTAGGAGAGACTAGTCTTCTCCAAACAGTCATTTTCCAGATATTCTGAGTCTGAAACTCTCAGCATTCCAAACAACTATGTCCTTAACCTTTGACCTTCATTCACTACCACTGGGAATCAGGGGTGTTTTCTAAATTAGGCAACAGACAGTTCTTTTCCATCTCATTACCCCCAAAATAGCTAAGCCGAGTAGGAGGAAGAGGCATGGTAGCCATGGCAGTTCTCAGAACAGAAGAGGTAAAAGCAGCAGAAGGAGCAATGATAGCTTTTGTGCTTTTCTATAGATGCATGGCTGAGCTGCCTGGAGGTGCTAGTGAAGGTGGCAGTTGGCAACTTGAGAAGTACGAGAAAAGGCTGTGGTGGGTGGACAGATGGAAGGAAGGCAGGACCAGCTGCTGCCACCTGCCACAAAAGAATCTATGCTGAGTCTCCCAATTGAAGTTACTGGAAAGAGGAGAAAGAAGGAAGCGCTGCTGGCTATCACAACAGCTGCCCTAACGCCAACAGCAGAAAACCTTCCATTTTCTCTGTTAGGATGATGACTGCCTGTGCAGCTGAGTGCTGGCAATGCAAGAGCCCTGGTATTTTCCATCTACAACTAGGTTGATTTATTAGGACAAAAAATTATCCACTTGTTCTTGTGAACCAGGCTGAACCTGCTAAATAACAACCCTGCCAGGAGTCCTAGAAACTGCTGATCTGTAGAACGCCAGATGGATGAAAACTGATGTAAATAATACTGACCTTGATGTGGTTCAATGCAAGATTACATCTTCCTATTTTATGTAAAGTTTTAAATTTCAGTTAAGATGCTTACAAATACTGCTTATGCACGTTTTCCTTAAAATAAAGCTCATTTACATACTTACTCCCTAGTAAATATGTTTAGGATTGACAACTCTTTCAAAGTTGCACTATTCTGCATAATCAGTGGATACTTTATAAGTATGAATAACAAAATTATGCCACTTGTCATTGCTGGACAAAAGTCAAAACAGGTAAAAGCAAAACCAGATAAGTCCCTAAATCATATCAGAATTTTCAATCATTAATTTGATTCCTGGTTTAAATTAAATATCGGATGGCACAGGGGATGTTTAAACTGATTCCTACTGCTAACCCTGTATATCAGCAACTTCAAGAAGGGAGACTGTCTTCAAAGTTGCATCAGAGGAAAAAGGGCTGAACTTTCCCTTCTTACATAGTGGCATCCCAATGAAATCTCCCTTCCTGTGCTGCTGAGCCTACAATTAATTAGAAAAGAAAACTGATTACAGATTACAAGTGCATTTAAAATGAGATGCAAGAGGGACAGATGACTGCATGGAGGTATCCTCTTTTTCCAATGCATTTAGACTGTCTATTCAGCAACCTAAATTAGTGGAAAAAGAATATTAGCAAGCTCCAGTGATAACCAGTATGCAAGCCACTTTGCAGATTACTTTAAAAATATTTGCAGGGCTCTTTTCAAACTTTACAGTATTGCTTTGATAACAACAACACTGATTATGATTTTCCAGTAAGAAATCTTTTTGTTGTGGATATAAATTAAAGGCCGTACAAAAACTACGAAGACATAGTCTGATTGCCTAAGTAATTTCCAGGTGCTTTTAAAGTTTTTTAAAAAAATCTCTGATGTTTGGTTTGAAAAATGTATTTCCTTGTATGACAAGTTTAAAACTGGAAGGAATTTTTAATGTTGAATTACAAGCCCTAAAGGTGCAGTAGTAATAAAAATACTGACAGGCTTTTAGCTACAACATCAAACATGACAAAACTGCTATATTAATAGCCACATTTTACAGTTCTTTCTTTTATATATATCATATTTTTTCATAAGAATAGACTATGGGTTAAATAGTTAAATCTCTTTGGACATTTTAAAATATTACTGTAGAAATGTTGATGACCATTCCCAAATCCAGCCCAATATTTTTTTATGCATGTACATAAATTATTTATAAATTATAAATTAATTATTATCTTATTTTGGGATAAGACATTTTTATTGGTGTGAAAGGAACATAATCGCTACACAACCACTCTAAACCAATTCAAAAACAGTTTCAGAATTCTGTGATCTCATGACTTCTGGAAAATCAGGTGATTGACCCATTTAGTTCCAGTTCAGTTCTGATGTAAACAGTCTCTTCTCAGAATCCTGCATTTTTTTTTCTTTTTGTAGTGCTACAGTTCCACAAATCCAGGGTGGTCCATTACCCCATTGGTAAGGATTTTGTCCTTTGCTTAGCTTCTGAGATATAGCTACCCCAGAAGAAACTTTGGTTTGAATGAGTTAGGGTAAAATTGGCAAATATTTTTTTTCTCCCACACCTTTAGGGGAGGTGGTGGGGAAGTATTATTGGTTAAGGAGAGCTCTGGACTGCTTATATTTTTACATTTCTTATCACTCACTTTGATGTGGAGCAGGGATGGAGAGATTGCTACCCATTCAAATGGAAACTGTGGCCGATGAAAGTGCCTCTCAAATGAATACCACTTCTTGTATGCATTTTGTTTAGCAGCTACCATTCCTTTTCTCCTACTATAGGCACAGTTAGAGGCATTCAATAAAGCAACTCGTTTGAAAATTGATGACATGATACCATGCTGTCTTCAAAGGAGAATTTTAGTATAGGAGAATGGCAGCTTGGTAGCCAAGCAGACTGATTCTGTTACAATCACTCAGATTTTTGGCAAACAATATAAGGTATACAACTTGTACTGAAAACATGAAAAGGAGAGAATCAGAGGTGGTATTCAGCAGGTTCTGACCAGTTCTGGAGAACCGGTAGTGGAAATTTTGAGTAGTTCGGAGAACCGGCAAATACCACCTCTGACGGGAGATTTTACATTATCCTTCCCTACCCCACCCACCAAGCCACGCCCACAGAACCGGTAGTAAAAAAAATTGAATCCCACCACTGGAGATAATGTTTTATTACTCCAAATTGGTTGTGGTATTTACTGAATTACTTCTTAAAAATTCGTCTTGGTCAGCTGGAGAGAGAGAACATTGATTCACTCATTGTGTTTTCAGTATGGTCTCAGTGTTCCAAGGTCAAGCTGGTTTCAAACCATTTTGAATGGATTGGGGAACTGAAAATATTGCTTTAGGAATGCTAGAGGATTTCTGTCTGTCTATATTTTCAAGCAAAATTATCTGATTCCTAACAAGTAGGACAATTGAAACATGGTTATCCTTAATTTATTTAATGAAATGCTTCTAATCTTTACTATTTATTTAAAGAGATACATTGAAGCTTCTAGAAGGGCACCTAAAGTTATGGAATAAGTCATAATTTTGCTCCACAACCAAAACACCATCCTTATGAATAATGTAGCATTACCAAACTTGGATGTAGAGGGAAAATCTCTATACCCAATAGATCTTAATATTTAGACAACTGGAAACAACTACCTTAAATACCAGCACCCAACTCATCTGGCCATTTAAATATCTGGTCAAACATCTTCATCTTGGATCAAAAATATATAAGATAATAATAATTCTGTCAAGGTGTGTATACATCATGCTATAAGATTGTATCTTCTACAACTTTAAGTCATCTTCAGAGACAGCCAAATGCAACATGCATTATGTAAAATTTTCTGACTACGTCATACCAAGGTAATAACTAGGTAATATCTACCAAATGTACACCAGGATACATTGCATGAGTTTTCAATAACAAAGATAATTTAGAAAAACTCAACTCTATAAATGGTCCTTTCAGGTGAGAGGAGCCCGTTCCAAGGGAAATCCAATTCTTGAACATGCAAAACATTGATCCTTAAAGGTTTCAAGATTCAGTTTCAATTTACAGTACAACAATTGGTAAAACTGAGAAGGATTTCAGGATATTGTTTTGTTTTAATTAGAGTCCTATAATACCTTATCTTTAAAAGAAAGCCAATATTCATAATCCTCTAAGTCTTCCTCTCATTGGGCTAAGAGAAATCATATCTCAGGCTCTGCCAATGAGATGCTGGTAATTTATATATGTGTATGCATATATATGTATATGTGTACATTTGTGTGTATGTATGTGTGTGTGTGTATACACACACACACACACATACACACATATACACATACACACAAACAAGCAGTGTATCTATGAATCACAATTCAGTAGATAACACAAATATTTCTGAATGAAATATAATAACTAATGAGACTGTGCCATCTGAAAAATTCCTCATTTGGAATGTATCTAATGTTGTAACTAAATGACACTGCATTTGTGTATCACAATGTTCGTAGTACTTTATTAGTGTGCAGAATGTTATCCTTGTAATGAAGTAAATTTCATGTTGCATTCTGCTTCCTTATTAATTTGGAAATAAACAATGCATTTTAATACCAATTGAGGCATCTTTTATTGAAATGAGAAAATGTGCACCATTTTTTTCTTTCTTTTCTATTTATTGCATGAATAGAAAAGAAAAAAATATAAAAACAGAAAAGTATTTTTAAAAAGAAAAAGAAAAACATAGGAAGAAGAAAAAGGAGAGATAGAAAGCAAAGAATAGTGCAGTTTTTAAATAGTGTTAAACCTTGATACATAATTTTCATTAGTCTTTTTATTAAGTTACCAAAGACCTGATTCATAACAGAAAGCAAATTTATGTCCTAAATCCAAGATTCTAAGTATATGGTATTACTCTTTTCCTATTCTAAAATAATCTGTCTTGTGCACACACTATCTCTGATCTATGCTAGGTTTATCTATAATTCTTCAAATATTAGTCATTCCAACATTTTGATATTTCACATTCATATGTTTAAGTTATATTACTTTAAAAAGCATTTTATGATTATTGAATCAAAATGGAAAATTGTGGGGAAGCCTACATCAGATGTGTACGTATCTATCTTTTTCCATGTTGAAGCTGACAACCAATCTTTTCTAAACATAATCTGAAGTAACAATGAACAAATAACAATGAACAAATATTTTATTGAATTGGTATTATTTTATGAATGAAACATTCTTAACATTCTGTAAAAATTAGATATTGGTATGTTAATATTGGATATTCCAATTGTGATTATCTCAAAGTTCATCATGTGAATAAGAATCAAAAATGGACTTTCATCTCCTATCAACCAAATATACCTTGCAGCCTTCATGCTGAAAATGTAGAATTATAATAAAAACAGGTCTCAAGCTTCTGGTACAGAATCAAAGGAATCTATCTATCTATCTATCTATCTATCTATCTATCTATCTATCTATCTATCTATCTATCTATCTATTATTTATATCTATCTATCTATGCCTATCATCTATCTATATCTACCTATCTATCTACTTATCTATCATTTATATCTACATACCTACCTGTTGTGATTGGAAGGATCGGTCCTGTTAGGAGTTTTGAATCTGATGACTGTTAGATCGTGGATTGACGTCAGAACCAGGAAACGTTAATCTGAAGGGCAAGCCAGTTAATTAGCACGTTGCCTTAATGGGTATAAAAGGACACAGCTGAGCTGGTGCCTTTTGCCAGAAACAAAATGTCTATTTTGGATGAGGACGTTACTGCAAAGAGATCTCTGTTTGTTTGAATTTTGAAGGGGAGTCCTAACAGTTTCTGCCAGCCGTTATCTTGTTATTTCCTACAGTTTGATTTGATTGTGAAATGGCTGCTTTGTGTTTGTTTGTTTGAATTTCCAAGAGGAGACATAACACCTACCTGTCTATGTATCATCCATCTAGTAGATTTATATGGTACCCATCTTACAGTGGTGGGATTCAAAAACTTTTACTACCAGTTCCGTGGGCATGGCTTGGTGGGTGTGGCATGGTTTGGTGGGTGTGGCTTGGTGGGCATGGCTTGGTGGGAGTGGCAGGGGAATGATACTGTAAAATCCCCATTCCATCCCCACTCCTGGGGGAAGGTTATTGCAAAATCCCATTCTCTTCCCACCCCACTAACCTGGTTTCCAGCTTCGTTCTCCTGTGCAGGTCAACAAAAGAAGACCCAGTGATCAGCGGGACTCAGGAGGCAGAGAATAGGTGGGGGAGGGGCCAGCCAGAGGTAGTATTCCGAACTACTCAAAATTTCCACTATCGGTTCTCCAGAACTGATCAGAGCCTGCTGAATACCACCTCTGCCATCTTATAAACCATAACCCTCAGCATATCACAACAATATACAAAATAATAAAACTCAACAAAATTAAAATCAGTACATGCAACCAAGGCATCATAACATTGATTCCAGATACACATGTATCTGGACAGCCACAAAGAGAAGGCCAAGAAGATCACTTTTTAATCATTTCAAGAATAGTTTTTTTGACTTAAACACTTGGATTTCATGGAGAAATACAAATCAGAATAAAGATAAGAAAAGTTAAAACACCTACTCTGATGACCATCTAAATCATAATTCAGAAACATATAATATACCATGGAGTCCTTGGAGTTCTCCAGGCTTCTTTGTTTTCCTGAAGTTTCATTGCCCAGCTAGGTAATATCTTCAGTCTAGTAACGAAAAAGTTACTTAGCCAGGTACTGAAATACCTGGATGAAAAGAACCAAGCTCAGAGAACACCAAGGACTTCACAGTTCAACTTGAGCAACATGCATTCTCTTTACAGGTCATCAATCCATAGCAATTTGTCTTCAATTACAGCAGATTTATACCCAGAATATCCTTTGATTGTCTGATAAGACAGGGCAATGGTTGTAAAATCATATAAAATCATCTCTGTTGAATTCCATAAGATGTCTTGGAGTGTGAAAGCATAATTCCACTTGTAATAACTCTGCTCAAGATGTAATCTATTTAATAAAAAGAATCTTTGGCCAAAACTGACTCCAAAACATTGAACTTGCCATAACAAGTTTCTCCATCTATTGGATAGATCAATTCCAAGTTTTACGAATGTACATCTAAAATAATAATGAAGTATTATCTAAGGCTTATTGCCTTTTGATAAAATGAGATTGTGCAGGGCCAAGATGGATAATTTAAATTAATGTCATGTGTCACCTGTATATCATGGCTTTTGTCAGCATTTTTGCAACATCATTTGAAATACATTGGCTGATACTGCACCATCAGCAGAATCATTGCCAATCTTCAAAATTATAGTGATATAAGCTTCAGTCAAGGGAGATAAAAAAAAACCTTTATTCATAAAACATAAAACTTAAACAATATAGAATATATATCTTAGACCACTCAATTAGATAGCTGACAAGATCAGGAGCTCATTCTGTTTGTATTGATTTAATATTATCTATTATTTCCTGAAGAAATAAAGGTGCAGCTAGATAAATACTTTAATCGTGTGCAGTATTTGGAAGAACTGTATTATTTTAAAAATGATTAATTTCTTCCTTAGTAATTTTTTACTTTGTATTTCGCAGTCAGGTATAAAAACAAAACACTAATTTATTAAATCAACTGTTACAACTGAGATTTAAAATAATGTACAGCACTTCCCCCATTCTTCCAATATTTTTGATTTGTGCAATTCAGTGAATAATCTATGTCAAGTGCATAGGGTGGATTAAATTAATATTTAGCACTGTATTCAAGATTCCCTTTATTTTCCCAATCTTCTTGTTTAATAGAATATTTAAGGGTTAGGGTTTGGCAGTTTGGCAATTCGATTCTCTCAGGCTCAAGGTTGACTCAGTTTTCCATCCTTCTTAGGTTGCTACGAGGACCCACATTGTTGACTCTGACATTGTTGGCATATGCTGACTCTGTAACCTGCTCAGACAGTGCTGTAAAGGACTGTGGCATGGTGTATATAAGTCTAGTCAGTGGTGGGATTACCATAAGTACATATCAGTCATTTATTATTTCAAATACATTAATCTTTTCAGCTAATTGTAGAAACTGATATCAATCTTTTTAGTACAATTCTCATAGTTCATTTTAGGTATATTCTTAATTTCATTTAATTTAATTAACATTCTTATAATAGTTTCCCACTTTTACATTTATTCCAATTATAGTTTAACCATCATTCTTAAAAAAAATCAGATAGGAAAAATAACATCAGTTCCAATCATTCCATTTTTAAAAAATCTAT
The DNA here is from genome assembly GCF_049901715.1 of Pseudonaja textilis. Lineage (NCBI taxonomy): Eukaryota > Metazoa > Chordata > Lepidosauria > Squamata > Elapidae > Pseudonaja > Pseudonaja textilis. The sequence goes on along the minus strand of NC_141993.1, from coordinate 51,460,201 downwards.
ATTTTAATACTTCACTATACATTATCTTGCAGAATCCCCTTTCTTATTCTTTTTCTATCCATTATCTCTAGGTCTTCTAGCCATGTAGCTTCTTTTCATTTTTGTGACTTTCTATCTCCCCTTTCCCCTTATTATCTCTTTTCTGGCCCTTTCCCCTTTTCCCCTTTTCCTTTATTTTCCCCCTCCATTTCTGACTCCAATTTTTATCCCCTTGTCTCTTTTGAGCTTTCTCCTGTAATTCCCTTTTCTGCTATCTCCTTTTTCTTTGTTTGACTTTCCAAACAGTTATTATCCCCTCAAACCTCCAAGTTTTAATTTCCATGCTTTCCCCCCCTTGTTTTAATGTTTGTTGCTCCATTTGTTCATTGAAGCTGGCCTCTTCTCTAATCTACTCCTCCCCTTCTGGATCTCCTTATTCTTCTTTGTTCTCCAATGTCGATATTTCTAATATTTGTAAGGCAGTACTGCACAGTTCCACTTTTTCACATATCATTTCCCTTATACTTCTTAAGTCCGATTTTATTTCCAAGCAAAATTCTTTTTGTGCACCTTTTCAATTTTAATTTTTCTTTTGTCTCTTTCTTCAGTATTTAAGTTCAGTCCAGTTGTTCAGTAGTTTATTTAAACCAGCTTCTAACCATCCACTTCTGTTAAATCCTGTTTCAATTTTCCAGGGTCAAAATAGTCCAATGTTTATATATTTTTATTACTAAGTTCCTTTAGTTGGGCTTTGAATTTTTCTCAAAGTTACTTAGTATTCCCAGGGTTCAAGCTTCTTTCTTTTTCCTTTATAATATGTTAATTTCACTTTTCAGGGTTTTCAGGATCAAAGTTATTGTATTAAAGTTCCTCTTATTTTGTATCAAGTTACAATTTTTAGAGAACTAAAACACTTTTTAAAGAGTCACTGAAATTTTTCCTTTACTATTAGGTGGCGCTCTCTGTTATGTCCAAGTTCCACCTTTTCTTTTCACTTTCCTTTCCCTTTTAAGGCTTTTAAATTTCAATAATCCAATAAGTCCAATTGTTAAGTATTATTTATTTTTGGCACATTCAGCTTTTAATTATGCCTGTTTAGTGCCAATATCATATAGTTTAATATAATCCAATTTAAGCAGATTTTTTCTTCTAACTTCCTGTTTCAATTTAATTCTTTTTAAAGTTCAAAGCCACTTTCACTTATGTCCAATTCCCTCCCCCGGTTGCCGCTTTTCCAATCTTTTTACAAGTCTCTTAAAACTTTAAATCTGGGGTACCTTTATATTTAGATATTGCTCCTGGTTTGCCTGGTCTCCACACTGTCCACTTCTTCACTGCTCCTGCACAATCTTTGTCCCAGACAGCTCTCCATCTTCAGGGTGGCCATGTTTAGCCGCCACTGCAGCCCATCTTTGGGGGGAGTTTACCTAGCCAGGGAGGGGAGATGCAGCTCCCCATAACCCAACAGACAGTCTCCCTTTCTTCCCCACCTCTCCAAGATGGTTCTAGTCCCTTTAACGGGAACAGCATGGATCGAAGCCATGCATGATCGCAGTCTCCGGTCTGTCCTCGATGAAAACACCACCGGAAATCCATTTTTGTTGTTACCTTGTATTGCACTGTTTTGGTTTTGCTGTTGACATCTGGAACCAATTGGGAGTGGGGTCGCTCAGAAATGTAAAACATGAATAAGTGGAGGAAATAGATAAACTTCTTTGGGAATGGACCTACTTGTTCAACATAAAGTCATAGACTGGTTGTAGCAAGCAGGGTTGATTCAGATAAGTGTTTCACTGAGAATTGCTAATCGGGCCAAATTAGCTATTATGGATAACTGCTGTATGACTAATATGCTCAATCCCCACAGAGACTGCTGACTGCTTGATATAGCTGTAATACATTATGTAATACATTATGCATGGAGATTGAAGACAGAAACTAGCTTTAGCCTGACTGAAAGGCTGAAACAATGTTTTGAGGCTTATAAGATACATCCAAAGAAAACAACAGAAGTGTAAGATACTACCATAGCTGGGCTGAAAAATAAATAAATAAATAAAAACCAGAAGACCACTAAATAATAACAAACATGTATAGGAATCTTAATATCTAATGGTATACCTTTTGTGAAGGGATTTTTTTTGTCTCTAAACAGAGATTTTTGTGATGCATCCTCCTTATTCTAGTATCTCTATCTCACTAATCTTGCTATCACTATTGTGATAAGCATATGAAATTATTGGCATATTCATTATAACAGTCTTTCTCCTCTTATTCTTTCACAACTCTTACTGCTAAATACAGGGGGCATAATGGCTCAGTGGTAAAAGATACTGAGCTTGTCAGCTGCAAAGGTTCAAGACTGAACTCTGTGCAATGGGTGAGCTCCCTTTACTTCCAGCTCCTGCCCACCTAGAAGTTCAAACATATGCCATATGCCAGTAGATAAATAGATACCAATTCAGTGGGAAGGTGACAATATTCTGTGCACCTGGGCATATAGTCATGCTGGCCACATGACCATGGAAGTGTGTTTGGACAATGCTGGATCCCTCAGTTAAGAAATGGAGATGAGCACTGCCCTAGAGTTGGATACAATTTGAGTGGGGAAGCTTTTACTTTTACCTTTTACTATTAAATAAATATAACCAGCTTCCATACGGTATATTTGGGACAAATAAAATAATTTATTACAGTTCCAAATACAATATCTTTAGCTAACCAAGTACTTATTTGAATAGGAAGCAGACAGTCATAAATATAACATTTTGATCCATTATATGGTTTCTTTTGTAATGAGATCACTAGTTCTATCAGATGTTTGCACAGCCAGCACTTGGAGAATTTTCTTTGAAGAGAGATTTTGTGCAAAATATGCAATCAATGCACAGAGGTCCAAAATCAAATAGTGAAATTTTAATATTGTAATTGATGTACTTCAGTAACAATTTTATGAGCCTATTGAGCCTTTCATTCAAGTAGAGAGAAATCCTGCTAAGTTTGCTTCTGTTTCTCAGTAACACAATATTTCCATTTGAATAGGCAAAAAAATTGTTAGACATATCCATAAAACACTGGTTTTTTAATGCATGTTCTTTTCCTCCCAGAAGTACTATTTAAGATTGTTGGAGGGCTGGGGAGAGACGAGATCCAACATGATCTGTGGATCTCTTGCATACTATACAAAGTTTGTATTGGTTAAGATAACCACACACAATATTTTCCAATACTGTACAGTATATGTTTATTCTTAAGAATATATAAGTAAAACTATTTGTGTAGTTTTACTGAGTCAACATGGCAAATGGACGTGAAAGATCAAAAGCATTCTGGTCAAGTGTTTTCACCAGGAATTAGGATGGCTAGCTAATATAAACTTTAGATAAGTTGCGAGATTGTTGAAACTGAATCTGAAAATAAGTTATGCATGTATTCTTCTTTGTACATACATACATACATACATACATACATACGTGTGTGTGTGTGTGTGTGTGTGTATGTATATGTATGTATTCACAGAATGTATATAGCCACTCATATTAACCAAACTACTGAATGGTTAGTCAGTATGTAAAATAAACCAGTGTAAAATCCAGAAGGCAATACATGATTAAAAATAATGGGCTATACAAATTTAATATGCCCAAGCAATCAGGGGAAATGATACAATAACATTTGAGAATGGTGTTAAAAGTGTCTGGGGCTACATGCTTATGTGAGAGATTTGAAAAATTGTCTTAGATTTTAAGCAACTATATGTCTGATAGAGCTGGTATTGTATTATTCACTCAAAATAAAATAAAACTATGTCATTGTCAACAATCATGGACAGATGAAGTTCTGAGGGCTACGAAAAGAGACTTGGTATCTCTGGGTTGCAAGTTACTAGTCTCAGCAAGCAAAAGGATAATGTTACATCCAAATTCAGTATTAAACATATTCTGTATGTGGTTGAAAAGCAAAGAGATTTTTGATGTACACTATCCAGAGTCATAAGTTATCAGTTGGGAGACCTTATACATTATTTAAATAAATAAAAATAAATGTAAACATGTATGAGTTTTGCTGAACACCTAATACAGTAAATAATGCATTAAATAATCAATTAACCTACACAGTAAAGCTGTTCTTGCTTAAAGGCCAACCACAAACACAGTCAAATTTCCCTGGTTCTAGCAACACAAAATCATGCTATAAATGTCAAACACCACAATCTGGAATCTAAAGTTGTTGTGTATTTTTCTTCTCGAATACCTTGTATCCAATGAGTCCTTACATTAACAGAGTATTGGTAAGACTTCATAATGCCATTAGCTCTTTCTCCATCATTTAGACAAGTAGCAGAAAACAACACTTATCTATTTCAGCCAGACCTTCTAAAACAAATGATTGTTTTTTAACTAGTGGAGGCTATGTATGCAAAACAAATTGATCTTTGGGTTTAGGAATTTCTAGAACACAACTAAATAAAATAAATCTTTTAATTGTGCATCAATTGTGAGTTACATTTAACTCCATGGATCAGTTGAGAGATTCTACTACATTAACATATTCATTGATCAATTAAGTAGGTTTCAAACAGAACTAGCCAATACATTGGCCATCTTCTGAATCATAATTATAAATGGATTTAAACTTCTATTATTATTATTATTATTATTATTATTATTATTATTATTATTATTATTATTATTATTATTATTAGTTGTATAATATAAATAATATCAGTATATTCTCATTAAGCAAAGGTTTTGTTCTTTTATTTCCTTCCTTCTAATACATAGATTTATGGCACCTTTGAGATATGTATTTATGTTATATTAGAACCTGAAAGAATAAGGATCAGAACTGAGTTGAATTTCTGTCTCTGATATAGATTTGCTATCTATCCAGCTCATTCATGAAATAACCAAGTAATTGGATTTAAAGTTATAGATTGAAGGCAATGGGCCTCATCAGTTTAAACTAAGTTTTTGCCTTCAGATGTTTCACAGATTGCAGCCTATGGACAGAATAATGTCTCAGTCCATCAACTTTCTATTCTGCCCTGAGAACATATCTGTTGGGAAAACACTGAAGTATAAAGCTTTTAGATTAATGTAAAAGGGCCCTTCTCTTGGTTTATCCATTGTGGCCTCTATTCCTAAAGAAGACATTCTGGAAGGTATACTGAACTCAGCCGCCTCAAGGGAATACTCAGGACATTGGAAGAGCTATTATTTACCTCTTTCCAAGTGCTCTCTGGGTTTATTTGTGTACTTGTCACTAACAGCAGGATGAAAATGTTATACGAGAACTCCCTTCTAAATCCCAGCTCAACCACATGTATAATGAGGCCACATCAACTCTTAAAAATGTTAAGTGCAGTAATCCCACTCTAATTTATTATCTAATGAAATACTGAATACTGGTCCCTAATTACACATAGGAAGACTACTAGAAGTATGGTGATGACAATTAAGCAAAATAAATCATAATTATTATTTTATTAATTATTAGTTTAGCCATAAAAATGAAATACCCAACTCCTGAAACTTGGCTACCAGTAAGAAAACTGCTAAAAAAGAACATGTCTATAACTAAGCAAAAGAAATCATTAAAAGAAAAGCACCAGTCTGGGAGAAAAACTTTCTTAGAAAGGAATGAGGCAATTGGGAAAATGGTAGGAAATAAAAATGGGAGGTGATTAGCTATCTGTGTGGCACAGGGACGTGATTCAATAAAGCAATGATATCATTTGAGAAAGAAGTTAATAAAACTTTCTTATTCTCAGCCTCAGTCGGTATATTGCTTTATATGATATGAAAGATGCTGACAGTTGAATTCTGATAACCATGAAACATGCTGCTGCAGAGAAGGGAAAGTGAAACGTTAAAAGTCTTTTTTTCCCCTCATTATCACCTAGCAGACAGCTAACTATAGCAATTAAAATCTGAAAGCAAGAGCCTTGAATGAATTTCATCTAAGGAACATTAAAAGTAAGAAAGTTCCAAGAAGCAAAATATCAGAGTGCCTGTGATGACCCGGGACATGGCACAAAGGCAACACAGTCAAATAGCAATAACAACATCCCTTTATTATCTCCAACTTTGCCCCCCAATGTCCAGGTTACCTTTGGCTGGAGAAAAACACTCCCAGGAAAAGCCCTTTACTGTAGAAAATTCAGTCCAAAACAAGGTACACACAAACTGAAACTTAAAATCCAACAAACCAAACTGACGTAATTAGTTTGACAGGGCAGGAGAAGGAATTACAGACTTGAAAGCATGGCAAAACTCACACAGTTGGGAAGATGACAGACAAGCCACGACGATACAAGATAACTTCACGTTTGCTCCCAACAGCTTGCTGCATGCAGCTTTCTTTTTTATATGCTCTGTTTCCAGCTGCAGCTAATGAAGGGAATCAGGGCCCTTTCCTCCCCTGTAAGCCACACAACCCACATTGCTCTCTTCTCTGCTCCTCCCTGCATGCCCTAGGATGAAGAGGGGATGGGCCTGGGTCTTCCTCTGAATTCCCTCTCTTTTGCTCTACCTCTTCCCTGGTCTGCCCAGCCAGACTTTGCCCTTCCCCAGTTTCTTCCACAACCAATGGAGCCACACTCCCACTCCTTGTCAGCTGTTCGGCTTCTTCCTCTGAATCAGATTCCAGCAGGGGAATGACAATGCCCATTTTTAGGGGACAGTTCAGTGTTGCTCCGTTCCACTCTAGCACTGTTTCTAGAAAGTCGAGATCTTCATAAGACAGGCAATTTTGGGGAAGTTCAATGACAACGATGATTCTGGGCTGGTTTCGTTTGTCTCAATAAGAGCAGAGGCACAGCCCATGTTCTTCTATTATCCATGTGTGTTGTATTCTTTGGAGTCAATCTTGATTCCTGGTGACTACCCGGATAACTGAGCACAAGTTTCTGCATGGTTTTTTTGGCTAACATTTGGTTTTCTACTATCTTTTTCCTCTTTCTCATTCATTGAGAAATAAAGATTGGTTCAAAATCATCCTGTTGTTTTCTGTGTTTAAAGTAAGGCTAGCACCCACAGTTTCCTCATTCTTAGTCTTGCCTCTAGACCAAAGTAGCTTTCCTTATTATTTTCACCAATACATTATATTCTCTATGTTTCTTTTAAAACTCAAAAAAATCTTACAAGCATTCTGTACATTCTTCACAGAAATGTTATTATTCCCCTATCCCATCATATTTTGTCCATTGGAAATCAAGTTTTGTTTGACCAATCATTATAACAACCAGAAAAAAATACAATTATACAAAACAGTATCACAGTATATAATCATTTACTGAAGATTTTATTTATGATTTATTGTCCTGTAAATTTATTTTGAAATTCCAGGTATGAGATTTAATCAGATATAATTGTACGTCTTTTTCAGCATTCATCTATGGAATTTTTGCTCTGCTTTTTGCAATGATTAATGCAAATATTTTTCATGACTTTGGCTGAAAGTTATTCCTCCCATCCAACAGAAGGCACAGAAACTTTATAGCAGCTGAGTTTAAAGCAGAACAATGAAACGTATAATGCAAAAGTTGTTTCACCTAGTCACTGCACATATACAGCAGCTAAATTATACAGTATTATCCTAAAAAATCTCTCAAAAACTGCATTTTGCATCTGGTCTGTACCTAGTTTCATTAATGCTAAGAGATAGAAATGTGAACTAAGCTTGAGGTAGTGATCATATTAAATTTCATACTTAATCAAAGGCATAAATCTATTCCCTGTAACTGCATTTAAATCAAGCTGGACAAATGTATAAGTAAGATTCTGGTCATAAAATGACTCAATTATAGTAGATTCAGTGAAGAAAAGTGCTTCAGAGAGAACCCATATTGCTGGCCTGAGAATACCAGTATTTAGAATCAATAGCTCCCTGTGGGGATCCTGTTTTTCCTCTTTCTAGCCAACAAAGCTTTGGAAATATATCATTTCATAAAAAAGAAGCAAATAAATAAATGCTTTTATAAGAGCTTTTGAGTGGATAAGCCATATTCCAGTCTCTTCTCTTAAAAGGATACAACAAGCCTGATTTGGGCTTCAAAATTTTGTTTGAGCACTAATACCTAGGAAGATGTTCAAACCTATCTGAAAGGGAGATACACACAACTGCAAAATTAGCTATTGTAGTCAAAGATCTGATGCTGTGGTGTGAAAGCAATGAATCTGCATACAGACAGAAGGTTGAACAACTAGCCTTGTGGTTCGACTGGAACAATTTTGAACTAAACACCACAGAAATAGTGGTAGATTTTAGGGTTATGGTGCTAAACATCTGCTAAACAAATAATTACTATTCTTCTTCTCATCCTTCCTATTACCTATCTCCTCCCACTTATGACTATAACCTTGTTAGCAATAGCACTTAGACTTATATACTGCTTTGTAGTGCTTTACGGCCCTCTCTAAGCAGCTTACAAAATCAGCATATTGCTCCCAATTTTACCATCTTGGAAGGATAAGTCAACCTTGAGCCTGGTAAGATTCGATCTGCCAAGTTGCAGGCAGCTAGCAGTCAGCAGCAGTCCCCTGCAGAACTGCGCTGTAACCATTGCGCCACCATGTTGCTTGTATCTCTACATTTATATTGTTTTATTTGTTTCCTAATATGATTCGATTGCTTGTTTAGTAACTTATGATTATCACTAAGTGTGGTATCTTATGATTCTTGATGAGTGTATTTTTTTTCTTTTTATGTACAGTGAGAGCATATGCACCAAAGAAAACTTTCTTGTGTCCAATCATACTTGGCCAATAAGGAATTCAATTCTATTATATTCTTCTCACAAAAGACCACTGGGTCTTCTCTCTGATTCCATCTCCTGCTTTTCAGTAACTGCTTCCCATTGCTTCTCTTTATCACTCAGGGCGTCTTCTTTCTAAATACAGCATGTGAGAAAGCTTTCACAACCTCTGATGCCTTTCAAATAATTTAATTTTTTAAAAAATACAAACATTGAAATAATTACAGAGTCCCACTTATTGGCTGGATAATGGGTAACCACCACATTTTTTAAAACTTTATTAATGAAAGAACTATTAGGGTAGCTCATTTTAAAAAGAAAATGCTAAAAACTGGGATTAAACACAAATGATAAATTTGCATAGAAAAATAAATGGCAGTTTAGTTTTAACTTAATATCACAGAGAAACTAAGAAAGCAAATAGTCCTAGCTAAATTTTTAACTATTTCTAATCACCCAGAAAAATCTGAAGATATTTCTGTGTCACTTTTCTAGATGTTTTAATTTCTTGGGAATTCTGTAAACTCTAATCTGTTTGTTTATATATCACTTTTATTGTTTTTATAAATAACTCAAGGCAGCAAACATATCCAACACACCTTGTATTTTCCCCACAATAACAACCCTGTGAGGTGGGTTGAACTGAATTATTGGCCCAAAGTCGTCCTGCTGTCTATTGTTTTCTAGCTTGTTACCTTTCCTTTCCAGCCTAAATTAAAAAAAAAAAAACAATCTGCCTTGATACAGCAGAGGTTGTTGCAATTTAATTTTGTACTTAACAAAAAGCCATGCCTTGATCATGGCTGTGGATTCCATCAGAAATGGAGAGATGTGTCCTGGAATATTGACTGGTTGAAAAAAGTGTATTCACAATAGCAGTCAGATACAGATACAGATAATCAGAGTTGGAAGGGACTTTGTAGGTCATCTAGTCCAACCCCCCGCTCAAGCGGGAGACCCTACACCATTTCTGACAAATGGCAGTCCAATCTCTTCTTGAACGTCTCAACTGATGGCGCTCCCACAACTTCCGAGGGCAAACTGTTCCTTTGGTTGATTGTTCTCACTGTCAGAAATTTTCTCCTTGTTTCCAGGTTAAATCTCTCCTTGTTCAGTTTCCATCCATTATTCCTTGTCTGGCCTACAGGCACTTTAGAAAATAGCTTGACCCTTCCTCCCTGTGGCAGCCCCTCAAATATTGGAAGAGTGCTATCATGACTCCCGTGGTCCTTCTCTTTACTAGACTAGCCAAGCCCAGTTCCTGCAACCATTTCTTGTATGTTTTAGCCTCCAGACCCCTAATCATCCTGGTTGCTCTTTTCTGTACTTTTTCTAGAGTCTCAACATCTTTTTTATAATGTGGTGACCAAAACTGGATGCAGTACTCTAGGTGTGGTCTTACTAGGCTTTATAGAGTTGTATTAGTACTTCCCTTGATCTTGATTGTATCCCTCTGTTAATACAACTTAGGATTGCATTAGCTTTTTGGGCGGCAGCTGCACGCTGCTGGATCATATTTAGCTGGTTGTCCACTAAGACTCCAAGATCCCTCTCACTGTTACTGCTATTGAGCCTTGTTTCACCCAGTCTATATGTGTACTTTTGGTTTTTCTTGCCTAAGTGTAGGACTTTACTTTTCTTTACATTGAATTTCATTTTGTTAGATATGGTCCAGTGCTCTAGTCTGTCAAGATCCATCTGAATCTTGAGCCTATCTTCCTGGATGTTAGCTATTCTTGCTAGCTTAGTATCATCTGCAAATGCAAACTTTGGTAAGTTCCCCTTCTATTCCCTCATCTAAGTCATTAATGAAGATATTGAAGAGTACTGGGCCTAAGACGGAACCTTGTGGCACCCCACTGCTTACTTCCCTCCATGTAGACTTAGACTCATTAAGGACTACTCGTTGAGTACAGTTTGCCAGCCAGTTGCGAATCTATCTAGTGGTGGTGCTATCTAGATGACTTTTTTCTAGCTTACTAAGAAGTAGGTTGTGATCTACTTTGTCGAATGCCTTGCTGAAATCTAAATATATTATGTCCACAGTATTTTGCTGGTCTACTAATTTAGTCACTGTGCTGAAGAATGAAATAAGATTGGTTTGGCATGATCTGTTCTTAACAAACCCGTGCTGACTACTAGTTATTACTTTACTTGTTTCAGATGTTGGCAGATCTGTTTTTTTATTATCTTTTCCAGTATCTTCCCGGGTATTGATGTTAGACTGATTGGTCTATAGTTTCCTGGGTCTGTTTTTTTTTCCTTTTTTGAAAATGGGAACCACATCAGCTCTTTTCCAGTCCTCTGGTAATTCCCCGGTTCTCCGGGATTTTTGAAAGATATGGTGCAGTGGTTCTGAGATGACCTCTGCCAGCTCCTTTAAAACTCTGGGGTGTAATCCATCAGGCCCCGGTGATTTGTTTTCATCAAGATCAGGCAGGTGTTCTCCTACTATTTTTTTTGCTTATTTTAACTTTTATTTCTTGTCTGTCTTTTACAGTTATGTTTTTGGTGGGCAGAGCTATAGTTTCTTTTTGCATGAAGACAGAAGCAAAGAATGAATTAAACAGTTCTGCTTTCTCTCTGTTGGCTGTTAATTTCACCTTAAACTTCCCTGGTAAATTTATTTATTTATTTACAAAATTTATTGGCCGCCCATCTTATCACAGGGTAACTGTGTGGCTAGATTTTTGTATATTCAAACCAACATTACTTAAATACATCAAACAAAGGACATTACCAACTGAATACTTCGTGTATTTCTATCTTTTTCTTCTGATCTTGAAATTTGTGAGATTTCCATTTTTTCCCAAGCACAACCCACTATTCATTCTCTCTAAACCAGTTATTTCAATGTTATTTTTGACAAGCCTTCCTTTTTCCTTCAATTTCCTTCAATTGGGTCCCCATGGCCTTTTTTAAAATCACAAAATTATTTTAATACTCTGAGGAATGGCATATTGAGTGTGCTTTTCTAAACCAATTTGATGAGTGTTGAAGGTATGAGTTTGTAAAATGATTGCTAATCCTTAAAGGCTTCAGATTTTCAGTAATGTTTTATATAGTTTTAAAATACCTGGCATGTTGGCTTTTATTGTAATCTCATAAGGAATCTCATAAGTGTATCATATTTTCCAAACCGAAGCAATATTCACTCTGCTTGCCACTTTTGCATTTCAACTCATTCTGTTCTATTCCCCCTAATGAGATCTCTAACTTTGCATTTGCAATCACCTTGACTTTCATTTTCATTGCAGAACTGGAAAGTCCAGGGTAATAGTGACCAAAACTATAGGAATTATCTTATAACACTTTTAAAGACAAACTTGATCATGAAGATGCATCAATACTGTTAAATGGGGCTTAGCCATTTCCTTTACACTAGAGACATCCTTTGTCTATAGCATGTCAGAGTAGTTTTCTCTATTCTGAGTGTGACTTATTTTCTAGCATACAGTACTAAGAAGTCAGGAGAATACAGAACATGATCATCTTTATATGGAAGTGTTTTAAAACTAGCAACTAATCCCTCTCTTCTGAAAGCAATTGATTAATGCAGGCATCAACCATTTCTACTGCTGACACTAACACGAATAAAGCTGCAAGTTTTGGTCTCAGAGACGATGATTGTAATCTATCTTTAACATATTTTCTAGCTCTTTGATGCAGCCTCTTCAGTATTGTTAATTTCTATCACTGTGAAAGTAGAAACAGAATTCTAATTCAATAAATAATGGCACATCAATGAGAGATGTAATTATATCAATACGCCTTGTGTATTTTATCTTTAATACTTTATTTCCTGTTTTCCTATTTTGACACTCTTATTTTGTTTTTATTTATTCTATTTAAAACCTGAATAATATATTAAAATAAAATTTCAATTGCATCTTACAATTACCCTTTTTACTTATTTATACCTGTTTTTCTTTGTTGGTTTTCTCCTTCCTTTTTTCACTTTTTTTGTATAAGACTTTTAAGCACTACACTTTATGTACTGCTTGAATTAAAACTCTGCAGGAATCCTTTCAATTTCTTACTGCAAAAGGTTCTTGAGTTATTTTGTAAATGAATACCTTTAGAGATTTTATTACAAATTTTTTTACCAGCAGCTTGGCTAGTGTTCCCAAAGTTTCTTATTTATTCTTTTAAAATCATACTCTGTAAGTAAGAAAACTTTTAAAATAAATCATACACATTTTTTAATCATTTCAACATTTAATTTGTAAAGTATAAAGATTATAGAAGATATTAAGTACAACCAAAACTCTAACATTGCTAGTATTATAAAAACTATACAAAAATAGTAAATGATTGATAGTTTAAGGAACTAAAATTATATCCATAAAGTAATAATATACAGCAAGCTTGGTCCTTTAACTCAGGGTCCCCAACCCCTGAAACATGGCCCACTACCAGGCCGCAGCCCATTCTGCTGCGCTCTTGCGCTCAGAGCTCCCCGCATGCGCACCCACACCAATGAAGCTGTGCGTGCACATGCGTCCATGTCCCTCATGCAAAACCATCTCCTCTTTCCCCGCCCCCCCCCCACCCCCTAACACCAGGCCACCAACCTGGAAAGGTTGGGAAATGCTGCTTTAACATATTGTTAGCCACATAGACCATTAATCGTCCACCTTCTTAGTTTTAATACAGTATGTTAATTTAGTACAATAATATTTATATAATATATTATTAATATTCTGTTATTCAGATGTCTTAGTAATGAATATAGATGAGTGGATATTCTATCAATATTAATTGTGGTTTCATATATTATTGTCACAAGTATTCTAATTATTTAACCAGTTCTTTAAAATTAAATACAGTAAGAATGGATTAGATCCAGGACTCCCAAACCATAGTCCTGTTCCTTCACAGAGAGTGCTTGATCATCCAAGGATAACAAGAGAGAATTCTGTTGTAGAAACAGCAACTCTGTCAACCTATCCTCTCTCATCTCCAGGCTCCAAGGTAGAATATTGATGGCCTCTCGTCTGCAGACTGGAAAGGTAGTATAAATGTTAGTATAATCATCACACTGATAATATCGCACCACCAACTCTTACTCTTCTAATTGCTTCATGCACATCAGTGTTTCTCAACCTTAACAACATTTAAATGTTTGAACTTCCCAAATTTTTCAGCCACCTTGTCGAATTCTGCAGGTTGAAGTCCATACAGCTTACAGTTTCTCAGCTTGAGAAACACTGATGCAGATATTAAAGAACACAGGAGGGAGGACTGATTCTTGTAGCACACTAAAGGTCATGGGTCAATCATTGTGAATTGAAACCCTCTTACTGTGGAAGTAAAACTGCTGAAAAACTACCTATACTCCTCACGCCTGAATAAATCATTCCCAGCTAGTAAGGCCAAAGGAATGATGAAATTCAATAATATCTGTAGCTTGGTAAATTCTAGAAAACCATGGAGAAGGATGCTTCTATAAAAGAAAAAGGTTATTTGTAGCAAGTTCATCTTGCCTTTAAGAATATACATACAACCATCTATCTATGAAGACCAAGATGCCTTGCTATGGATAATCTACCATGGAACATTTTATAGCTGTTAAAGTTTATTATTGAACAGTGATAACATCAGACAGATTTTTTTCCCTAACTGCTTTTAAATCAGTGGATGAGAGCTGTTGTTGATAAATGAGCACAGCATGAAACAGACTAAAGCCTTAAGCAATGCATAATGTTTGGGAAGCAGGCTTTAGAAGTAAAAATAGGTTTGTTGCAGCGGCAGGTCCCTGTTCTGAAATAATGGAAATAAACTGTTAGATAAAAGTAAACTGAGCATCACCATGTCATTCTGTTCGCATAACTCTTTCCCAGGTTACCAAACAGTTATGAAAGAGTACTTAATACTCAGGGTAAGAACTACAGTAATTGCTTCTAAGCTGTCATGACTACATATTTATGATCATCTATTTCCATGGAAAAACTGCTCCATTACTTTGTGCAAGGAATATATTACTAAAACAAAGAGGCCTTCTCCAAAGAAATGTAGATTGCAACCTTAAATTAGGATTCTAGTTCTGTCGTTAGTGTCAGTGCACCTTCCCTTTTAAAATATTCCCTTTTCTAAATTCTTAAAAATGAAAGGTTTGTTTACCTTTCCCACCATCACCAAATTAAACTAGGAGAAAAAAATACTTTCTATTTTCATAATGATTAGAGAACAACAATGACATAACAATGTGGTTCAAACCATTGGTGTTTTCACCGGTTTGCACCGGTTCGGGTGTACCGGTAAGGATAATTAGGTGTGGGTTGCCAAACTGGCAGTGACTTCTGCTGGCCACTCCCCAACCCGGTCACCTGGTCACCACATCTCTGAAGCTTGCTAGAGTGCCCCCACTGTCCCTGGAGCTTGCTGCCCCCCCCGACCATCCCCACCGTGCTTGCATGGCTGGCTAAACCGCCATGGCTCAGCGCAGCTCCATTCCAGCTTGCCACGTGGCCCCCACCATCCCTGCATCCTTACCTTCCCCCGTGGCTGGTGGAAGAGGGGAAGGCAGTTAGCCAGTGCCCACGAGGAACCAGTTTAAAGGAGGACAGCTCCTCCTCCCTGTTATGTCCTGAGGACTCAAGGAGTTCTCACTCAGGTCCACTCACTTGTGTGGGCGTTATTCCCCCATTCCCATTGGTCAGTTCTCCCCAGCAGCCAGCTATAAAAGCAGGCTGCGGGGTCCGACTGGCTGCTGATTGCTGCGAGCCAGTTCCAGGCTTGGCAAGCACGGTCAGCCCTTTATTTGTAAATAAAGTACTGTTGCACTCATGCTCTGGTTCAGCCTCTCATTGCTCAAACTTAACACTGGCGACGAGGATGGGATGCCTACCAGAAGCACCTTGCAACCGCTGAGTCACTAGCCACCGATCTACAGCCCAGAGAGAGCGATCGGCTGGCAACAAGGGAAACACTGATCCGCAGCCAGAGAGAGCTGTCAGCTAGCGAAACGAGCGATCAAAAAGAGCAAACGCAGATCCGCAGCCAGAGAAAGCGGTCTGAGTCAAATAGTTAGAAGCGTCTGTAGCCGCTTGTTAGCCTCGCTACGGGGAAAGTGAAGCGCTGCGAGCCGCAGCCGCTCTGCATTTGGCGCGAAATTCAAACGGGTGTCATTTGAATTTCGAGCCAGTAGGAATCACAGCACAGCGCTGTAGAGAGTCACTAACGCCCACTTTTTTTTTTGGCGCGAATCAAGACACTCCAACGGCTAGCAGCCAACGTGGTAACCCAGAGAGAGAGAAAGAGAGGGTAGCAAAAAAAACTTCTCCAGAGCTGATATCACTAGTAACTCACGAGCGCTCGTAGTCCCAGAGAGATTTCTCCCGCAGGTAGCCCAGCCGTTCCAGCACCATGAGTTCCAATCCAGTATTCCCGGCGTTTAAACCAGACGAAGAGAAGTGGGAATCGTATAAGAACCGTTTCAATCATTACATCGATGCGGTCGCCTGTCGGATGCGGGAGAGCATCGGAAAAATCCTATTTCCTAATCTATCTGCGGAGCCACCGCTTACGATACCGCTGCAGCACTCGTGATGCCGAGAGAATTAAAAACGCCCGTGGTCCGAAGTTGCTTGAGATCCTCACAAACCACTACGCCCCAGGCCTTCACAAATCGCCAGGAGGTTCACGCTCCGAATGAGGAAGCAATCAAGTAAGGAGACCATCAACCAATATATGGCCGCCCTCAGAACAGCAGCCCTGCACTGCGGGTTTGGAACATACCTGGAGGACATGCTCCTCGATCAATTGGTTTGTGGGGTCAAGGATCTCAACCTACAGAGGCGACTGCTAGCTAAAAAGACCTCAACCTCGCGCAAGCGGTAGAGGAGGCCCTAGCAGCCGAGCTAGCTACGAACTCAGCCACCGAAATTCAGGGCCCAAGCGCCAAGCTAGCAGCGTTCCCAGTCCATTCCCGAAGAGGTGGAAGTGGAGGAAGGCCACAACGATGAGAACGATGTCCATCGCCTCACCAATGACAGACGGTCGCAGGTAGGGGCCAAACAAGAATACACCGGTCCACCCAAGCACATCACCCTGTGCCTAGCCTGTGGGGATCACATCAAAGGGCCACCTGCAAGTTTAAAGGAGCCGCTTTGCAACAACTGCCATAAGAGGAGGCACATTGCGAGAGTCTGCCAAGCCCCCAAAGCGCTGCACAAAGACCCCCGTCCCTCGCACTTGGGACCACAGAGGCAAGTATTAAACTGTCGCACGCACCGCCTTGCCAGGCGACTTGCCACTCTGTTAGTAAAATTTCTCTCTCCGTTTCCCTAGAAGGTAAACCGTGCCACATGGAGGTTGACACAGGGTCAGCGCTCTCAATAATCTCGTGGAACACCCTCAAGAGACTCCACCCCAGCCTATCTACTACCCGGCTTCAGAGATGCCAGTTCGGTCTGAAGGACTACCAGGGAAGGCCATTCCCGTGATCGGCAGAGGCAAGTTCTTTGTCAGTTTTAGAGCTTTTAAAGGCCACCTACCTCTAGTGGTAGTTAACGGCAATCTACCCACCTTATTGGGGCTCGATTGGTTTCCCACCTCGGCCTAGGGTTAACAGGAGTCCATGCTGTCTCAACCTCAGACACTGACTCCTTATTCGCTGACTACGCAGATGTGTTCAGCGAGGAGCTGGGGTGTTATAATGGAACCCCATCTCGTTCACTGTTGACCCCAGGCAGTCCCAATCAGATTAAAACCACGTAGAGTTCCATTTGCTATTCGACCAAAACTAGACGCTGAATTGGATAAACTACTAAAACAAGGGGTCATTGAGCCAACAGATTTCGCCAAGTGGGAGACGCCCATTGTCACACCCCTCAAAAAGATGGTAGCCTGAGAATTTGCTCGGACTACAAGACAACAATCAATAAATATTTACAAGTTAGCGCCTATCCCGTGCCCGTCATTCAGCACTTATTGCACACATTCGAACCGGGCAGTATTTTTGCTAAATTGGACATGTCTCAACATATCAACAGTTCCCTGTTGATAACCAAACAGCGAACTTCAGACCATCGTCACTCACAGGGGTGCCTTCCGATGCAAGCGTCTCCAATTTGGCGTAAGTGTTGCCCGGTATTTTCAATCCCTCATGGTGTAGTACCCTACTTCGACGACATCTTGGTCTCGGCCAGGGACAGACCCCAACTCTTCCAGAGAGTGCGAGCAGTGTTAGAGAGGTTCAGACAGCATGGCCTCAAGTTAAAAAAAGAAAAATGCGCCATTGCCACTAGACAGGTGGACTTTCTGGGTTATAAAATTGACGCCTCTGGCATTTACCCCTGGAGTCCAAGGTCAGGGCGATCCACGAAGCTCCCACACCGACCTCCAAAACGGAGCTACAAGTTTTCTTGGGACTCCTAAACTTTTATGCATCCTTTTTGCCCCATAAAGCCTCAGTAGCGAACCCCTACACAGATTACTAGACAAAAAGTCACCGTGGCACTGGGGCACAAAGAAGACCAGGCGTTTAACGCCAAATCACTACTTACGTCAGAGGCAGTGCTCATCCACCCGACCCCAACCTTCCTTTAGTACTGGCAGCAGACGCATCCCCTTTTGGAATTGGGGCGGTCCTTAGTCACCGACTCGCCAATGGCGCCGAGGCCCCCATCGCTTTTTCTCCAGGACGCTCTCGGCCACGGAGCGAAATTACAGCCAAATAGACAAGGAAGCCCTAGCAGCTGTTGCAGCCGTGAAAAAGTTTCACTTAATTCCTTTTGGCCACTTCTTCGAACTGGTCACCGACCATAAGCCCCTCCTGGGCCTACTGGCCGGCGACAAACAGACACCTCAAGTCCTCTCCCTCGGATGACAAGGTGGACGCTTTCCTAGCGGCCTACTCATACAAACTTATCCACCGCCCGGGCAAAACTCTATCCCACGCTGACGCACTCAGTCGCTGCCCCTTACCGCTCCGGCTGAAGACCCAGCTCCTGTCA
This sequence comes from Pseudonaja textilis, assembly GCF_049901715.1. Taxonomy (NCBI): domain Eukaryota; kingdom Metazoa; phylum Chordata; class Lepidosauria; order Squamata; family Elapidae; genus Pseudonaja; species Pseudonaja textilis. Next base: position 51,441,505 of record NC_141993.1, on the reverse strand, counting down.
ATGCCATTTTTGAAATCACCCAGTTGGACCTGCCCATCACCGCCCTTGACATCGCCGCCAAAACCAAGGCAGACCAAACGCTCGCCCAGGTGCTCGACTGGGTGAGGAGGGGGTGGCCGGGAGGCAATGTTGATAACAAATTCGCACCCTTTAAGACTCGCATGCAGGAGCTGTCCAGTTTGCAGGGTTGTCTACTGTGGGGCACTCGAGTGATCATTCCAACCTCGCTGCGTACCTGAGTCCTGGAGGCGTTGCACGAGGGACACCCCGGCATTGTGAGAATGAAGGCGTTGGCATGCAGCTACGTGTGGTGGCGGGTCTAGACGAGGACATTGTCAATTGGGTAAGTTCCTGCAGCATTTGCCAGGAATCCCGTCCTGCTCCCCCATCGCCACCCCTACCAGATGGGAGCGCCAGCGCCCTTGGTCTAGAATCCATATCGATCTGGCCGGCCCGTGCATGGAAAGATGTTCCTAGTGGTCGTGGATGCTTATTCCAAGTGGATAGACATGGCGCAGCTATCCACGACCACCACACTAGCAATCACCAACGTGTTAACGCGCCTGTTGAGTTACCCATGGACTACCCGACTCCTTGGTCTCCGATAATGGCCCCAGTTCGCATCAGTAGAATTCAGCCGTTTTGCAGCCAACCTAGGCATTCGCCACATTTTCACAGCCCCATTTCACCCTGCGAGTAATGGGTTGGCTGAAAGGGCCGCCAGGACCACCAAAGAGGCCCTCGCTAGGTTTGGCAGAGATGACTGGCACCACAAACTCTCACGGTTCCTGATGAGCCAGCACTCAACCCCCTGTGCAGTCACCAATAAGTCCCCAGCAGAACTTCTGATGGGCCGGCGCCTGAGGACTGTATTAGATAGACTGCACCCACAATACTGCCTGACTCTCCCCTCGCTTCCACTTCGGGGTTAGACATTTTATGTTACAGGAGCCGATATTCGCAAGGAATTTCTCTGGGGACCCACTTTGGATTCCGGGCGAGGTCATCGCCGTCACCGGGCCGAGATCATATAGAGTCAGGCTGGAGGATGGTCGCGTCTGGAGGAGACACATAGACCAACTCAGAAGGCGCCTCAGCAACCTCGCAAACAAGAATCCAGAGTCTCCAGTCGAAGGGGAACCGTCCCATCCGCCACCCAGCCACATCGCACCCAGTGACCAGTCTGCGCCAGCGTCGTTCCGGTCAGCCCAAACCCGGACAACAGCGCCCAGAGAGTTGATCAACCGGATCCAACCCACGAGAGTTTGACTCCAGAAACCAACCCGGTGGTTTCCGAGGATGCCAGTCCAGAGAGAGTGTTGGCGACACTATGCCAGCTCAACCATCACAGACTGATACCGAACAGTCAGACAATGTTCCCGAGTTGCGCCGCTCGGGCGCCAACACAAACCCCCATCTACCTCAAGGACTATGCGTGTTGGCATCTGGGGGAAGGGGTGTTATGTCCTGAGGACTCAAGGAGTTCTCACTCAGGTCCACTCACTTGTGTGGGCGTTATTCCCCCATTCCCATTGGTCAGTTCTCCCCAGCAGCCAGCTATAAAAGCAGGCTGCGGGGTCCGACTGGCTGCTGATTGCTGCGAGCCAGTTCCAGGCTTGGCAAGCACGGTCAGCCCTTTATTTGTAAATAAAGTACTGTTGCACTCATGCTCTGGTTCAGCCTCTCATTGCTCAAACTTAACACTCCCCATCCGTGCATTTTCAAGCAGCCACTTGAAAACTGGGGTGGAGGAGCACTCCATTAAGCTTCAAAACTGCTCCAAAGCTGGATTCCTCATGGGTGCTGGAAGTATCACTTTCCCCTTGTGAGTTAAAGTGCCTGGACTAAGGGGAAGCTCAGGCTGACAGGGAGGGTGGGGGTGGGGGGAAGCCGGTACTTCCAGCACCCATGAGGAATCCAGCCTTTGGAGCAGTTTAAAGGAGCCACTTGAAAATGCACAACTGGGGTGGAACAGCAGCCCATTAAGCTTCAAAACTGCTCCAAGCCTGGATTCATGGCTTGCAGCAGCAGCAGCAACAGTTTGGAGTTTGTTAAGAAGAACTGCTCCTCCACCCTGGCATGCATTTTCCAAACCCAGCTCTGGCTGCAGGCATGAGATTGTGAGGGCACACTTTCCCTTTTGCTCAGAAGATCAGCAGGTAAAAGAGTCAGTGCTTAGCAAGAAGGAAGGGAACCACACCCTAAGTTCTGAGGGAGCCTAGCAGGGAGATGCATTCCTGTCCCCACTAGGGGAGGTGATCTTGCTAGCATGGGGGGTTCCAGAAACTTGCCTGGGGGAAAGAAGGAGGGGAATGGCCAGGAATTGTGCCTATTGTGCGGGGTGCTTTGTGGTGATGTTGCACCATTTTGTGTAGTCAGTTGTGCAAAAACCACTTGCATGCTCGTGTGTGTGTGTGTGTGTGTGTGTGTGTGTGAGAGAGAGAGAGAGAGAGAGAGAACTCTGTTGTATTATTTTTAATTGTTCCATTATTTATCATGTGTATTTTACACTGTCCCTACACTTAAAGTGATTTTACTGCCATTCTTTTGCCCAGGGCTACCACATATTTCAGGGTTTACATGCATTCAATGTCTATAGTCCAGAACATAAAATACACATGTGTTTAACAGCATTTAAAGGGACTTTGGAGATCTTCTAGTCCAATCCCCTGCTCAGGCAGGAAAACTGAAGATTCCAAACTCCGAACAGAGGTCCTGGGAAAGGTGTCAGAATAACACTTAGAAGGGACCTTGGCGGGAACCTATACCATTTCAGAGAAATGGCTGTCCAGTCTTTTCTTAAAACTTCCAGTGATTGAGCACTTGGTGGCAAGCAATTCCACTGGTTAATTGTTCTCTCTGTCAGGAAGTTTCTCCTTAGTCTTAGTTTGCTTCTCTCTTTGTTCAGTTTCTATCCATTGTTTCTTGTTTGCCTTCTGGTACTTTGGAAAATACATTGCCCCCTCTTCTTTCTGGCAGCTCCTTAAAAGCCTGTTGCCAATCACACTCAAAGCATGTGAGCCAATTCTTCCTTTCAGTGGTCCATGAAAGTACATCTATAGTATGTAGATAATAAAGTCAAAATAAGGTGAACATTTTTATAGAACTATAGATACATTGAGGCTGGGTTTGATAAGGAATGGCTGGGAGGGGAGGGGCCAGGTGAGGCACCCCTTGGCTTGAGTGACATTGAGTTGGCCATGCCCACCCAGTCACATGACCACCAAGCCACGCTCACCCAGTCACATGACCACCAAGTCAGTCCCAACAAGCAAGTCACGCCTACAGAACCGGTAGTAAAAAAATTTGAATCCAAACCCAAACAGCAGTGACAAATTGTTCCACATAAGAAGTTACAGTAGCTATGATCAGAATGATAATATGAGGTCAACATAGAATATTTATTGTAAAGTCTACAATTGTCCACAATAACTTTCAAGACATTTGGAAATCAAACTAGGTATTTACAGTATAACTTTTGTGGGAAATGTGATAAATGATTATGGTGCCAAAGAAAACATGTTTATTGCACCAACATTTTGAAACACTGAGATACGGATAAGTTTAGTTGCTGTTTCAATAAAAGAGATCACCTGATTTATTAACTAGAACCTTACAAATTATGTTGACATAGAAATGCTTAAATTTCAGTAAAGTGCATCTGAGATTCTGGAAGAAATTCTTACCGCTGTAAATGTGTGACCTAAGTTAAAGTACTCTGGTTCACTTGACTGACAAAAAGTAATGAGTAGCCATACTGGAAATAAAAATATGGTTATATGATTTCCAGTGGGCTGCATACCTATAGTGCCATACTTAGTAGTAGGAGTTTGTTACAGTTCAGTGACTTGCAAAATATTCTTATTTGTCCTATTTTTATTATCTTCCTATCCTTCTCCTTCTTTCCATCTGTGTCAGGCATGTCACACCACCAATCTTTCCATTCGCAATATACTTTATAATCATTCATAGAGTGATTTTTCTCAATGCCTTTACTTTTAACAAATTTCATATATATTTAGAATATTGCTTTTTTGTTCAAATCTGGAGTTTGCAGAAATATTTTCAATCAAATGTTCTTCCTCCACCCAAGCTAGCCAGTTGCTGGACACTTGCCACTCACTTATTTCTTCCTAACCAGCCAGTCATTGAATTACTTGTCCTCAGAGCTTTAAGCAACTTGTGAATTAATAACTGAACACTTCAAAGAAATAAAAGCAAGTTGTTGGAATTCACTTTGCATGCATGGGTTTTCCACATCTATAAACCTATTGACCACAAGAATCAATCGGTATAGACATAATTAGCAGAAGGCCTCTATAGTTTCATCTCCCTTGCTTTTTTTAAAAAAATCTTATTTTGCATGTCTTTAGGAAAACATTGCCTATAGCAATGCCTATTTACATTGCCTTTTTATCCTGGAGGAATCATACAAAAAATTTTCAGGTCTCATATTTATGTCTATGTCTATGCTTATTCCTATTCCTATATCTATATTTAACTATCTATCTCTGAATCTGTATCTCTGTCTATTTCTATCTATCTAGAAATAGATAGATAGATAGATAGATAGATAGATAGATAGATAGATAGATAGATAGATAGATAGATAGATCTCTGAATCTGTACCTCTATCTATCTCTATCTATCTAGAGATGATTGATAGGTAGATAGATGATAGATAGATAGATAGATAGATAGATAGATAGATAGATAGATAGATAGATAGATAGATAGATAATTAGCAACCTTCGCAAAATTTCAGGGTTGCAGAAACCCCAATGGAGAGAGAAAGGCTGTCTCTTGGCATTTGTCTATTCCTTCTCAGGTGGGTTCTTCTGGCTTTGTCTGTGAATTTCAGATACTTCCCTGGTTTATTCTTTCTCCAAAATGAATGAAAGGATACAACATACTCCTAGCTGCAGACAGTTTCCTATCACCATGTAATTTCCTAAATAAAACTTATATTGTTTTTCTTTCATGCAGACACCAGGCTCAAGAGTATTTTCTTGTAGAAGCTATTCTCGTTAATGTCTTCCAACTGCATAAAGCTATCTGCTATATAACATAAATAAGTTTCTTGCAAATAAGCCCTTGCAAAGATACCCATGGTTTACACATTTATTACAAATGTATTGTGTACATTTGTTTATAAGATAAGATTATTTAATAATGTCTTAATAAATCTACTGAAAATCTTCAGTAACTTCATCTTAACGAAGATGTTAGGTCTGCAGCAGAGAGCAATAACTGAGAAGATAGGTTGCTGGCAAATCTAAGAAGAGTAGCTGTACAGCACAATTATATTCAAGGTCCTGCTTTCATTTTACTGGAGTTTTCCTTTTCTCTTATCCTCTTTCCAATGCATAATAATGTATTTGGTGTCTATGCTGATTTATTTAAAAAACAAAAAACAAACAAGTGTTAGCCCAACAGCTAGACCAGACCAAGAATCAATTTCATTGTAAGGCTAAAATTACTTATATTGCGATTGGCTATAATAACAGATAATTGTTAGTCTGATTGTGCCGTACTTCCTCCCCCTGTTATACCTGTAAATTAGGGAAGTAACTATCTGAGTCTCTTCTGCATATTTTCTTATTTCAAATTCAAGTTTTCTTTTTGTCTGTCCATCTCACTTATCATGCTTCATGGAAAAAGACCTGTTCTCTAGAACAGTGTTTCTCAATTATGGCTACTTTAATATGTCTGGGCTTCAACTCCCAGAATTCCGCAGTTTTCTGCAAAACTCTGGACATATTTAGATGGAAGCAAGGAATTTGGCTTTTCTGTATCTGATAAAATCTCATACAGTTTGGAAAGCAAGATAGAGATGCAAACTTCAGTCTCCAAGAGGGAGAAGATCATATATATAGTGGAATCTCGACTGACAAGGCTCCTGCGTGCCTGGCTCTTCCATAGATTTTCAAGACATTGAGCTTAAAGGTGTGTGGAGAGACCCTTTAATAAAATTCACAATTTTTAAAGGCATCTGAAGAACTTGAGGGTGGAGCTCTCTATAATCTCTCAATTCTTATTATTACATGTGCTGGCATATATATGTTAGATTTTCTGCGCTTGTCATCCTTATTTTACTAAAATAAGATTCAGAATAGAGAAAGCAAAACATATGCTTATTTTCATCTTTTCATCATCCTGTTAAGTAGGGAAAATACATTAACAAATGCCTTAATTTAGGATCAGGGGCTGATAATTACAATATGTTTTTTAAAAAAATATTTTACAGGAATTAACCAAAAGTATATGATAAAGCAAAATTATTCTGCTTGATTCTGTGATGTTTACAACCCTAAAAATACTGCAGGAGATGACCAGGAAGTTGGAATCTCTCCCCCACCCCCTTCACTTATATTTATTTTTCATAAACTTTTCAATGACTTCAGAATATTTTTTATGTTTGCTTATGGACAGGCAAGGTCTGAAAGGAATGTCTAGATCCTTCACCCACCCTCCTTCCCTCTCAGACTGTGATAATATCACTGGATTTGCCTATTCATTCAGCACTGTGTATTTCTCTCCGTCTGGATAATACAGTACATTTAGTCAGCTTTGCCACTGGTTCCTAAATCCTACATGCTGGAGAGCTGCATAGCAAATTTTCCTTGATATGATCTTCACCTCTGCTTCAGTAAATCCTGAGCTGATTACACTCTGTACACTGGAGGTGACAACACAAAGCCCTTCCTGGTGCATGAGATTACATAGCAAAACTGGAAATGGCAACGTGATTTTTACCAAGCAGAGCTAGAAGCTAAGAAAGCGGAAATATTAAACAGATCTGACATGGCCCCCTCATATATCACAGCCCTTTAACAAGTTCAGGGTCACTGCTTTTTGTTGGAGGCCGTAGGACCGCCACTCATTTATGTTGGCTGCTTTTTCAGCCTGAAGTAAATTCTGATTGGCTCTAGGTTTATCATTACCCAGGAATCATGGACTTTCAGTGCTCATTCACTGCCTTCTTGTCAAATAGAAATTGCAATATCTTGTGAAGAAATGTACATGCTTGCATGCTATAAAATGAAGAGGTCAAGGGGGCTACACACTGGCATTTCTTCTATTGCTGAGCTAAAATATTCCAGGCAACATGGGCTGGTTGTGGTGCTGTGCAATGCACCTCACCAGAAAAACAAAATAACTGTGACTTTAATTCTTGTTATTTTATTCATTTATTCAATTTAGAGGACACCTGATGGCTACTATAGTATCTCTACATTTCCATGGCCTATGCTAGATGGCAGGAAATGTTTTGTTATTTATATTAAGATGTTGGGTGTCCAAAATACTTTGAAAATCTATTGCAAATCACTGAGATATCTACAGGTAGTGCCTTGATCTGGTTCTCCTCCTCTCTTCCCTGCAACATGTGTTTTTGAATAGTTTTCTAGAAAGGAGATATTATCTGTCTCAAACAATTTTTTTTATTTTTTTCCTGTTATCATGAAAGGAAAGGAAGTAGTTTCTCACTCTCCATCTTTTAATGCATTATTCTGAAAAGCTACTAGGTTTCTGACAAACCATTCAAACTATCAGCATTGATCAATGCATTTAGATCTCCATCTGTTGTTTGAAATGGAATACTCCCTGGACTTCAAGCTGGCAACTGTCTTTCATCGCTGTAAGTGCTGGGCATCATAAAATGTTAAAACAACCTTCGTTGTGATGGCTGTGTCCATACAATATTATTGAATTCCAGTCAAACACAATAAGAGACATTTGTCCCACTGTGAACCTCTAACAAATTCACTAGGAATTGATAAAATCTCCATGTTACTTGCCTTCTAGATCTTTACAAAAATTGAAATTTAGTCTAGAAATAACATATATATAGATATAGTTGTAGATATACTCTTATCAGAATTATGTGTAATGGCATATTGATAATAAGTATCACTGATTATTTAAAAAGGGTCACTGTTGAGGTTCTGCTAGGTTAGGTGTCTCTGTGTGATATTGTAACATAAATTATATACAACCATTAGATTGCGTTGCCACTGACTGTATGATGGAGACTGTCAAACTCCCAGCCCATGGGCCGGATGCATCACGCACTGGCCATGCCCTGTTTAGCGAAGTGGGGGAAAGTCCCGATACATCACATGATGCCACCATGATGACATGAGTTTGGCATTCCTGGTCTAGCTGTACATTATCTTTGAGAGAATGGGAACCCTGCTATTGTACAATACTTAGCTTTATATATTGGACAAAGCTCTCTGCTCTGTATCATATACCCTGAACAGCCATACTTTGACTGTAGCAAAATGAAACTGCAGGAATAGCAGAAGCATATGGCAATGATGTAGCTATGTTGTTCTTCAAAAGTGCCACTGAGATTCTCCATAATGCTACCTTTCACAGAAGGAGTGAAAAAAATATTCTTTCAGAGCCAGGTTTTTTGAACTACAAACTCTGGCAACTCTCTTGCCATCTAATACTTACAGTTACTTCTGATTTAATCCCCACTTTCACATGCATGGAATTTATCCCCCAAACATACAGCAACAGCAAATATAATGCTGCTGTATCCAACACCTAGCAGGCTCACAATATTTGTACAGAACCAAATATCAACTCCTCCAATGTGAGATATCTGCCATGGTCTAATGAGAAACAATGGTCTGGTGCCACTATACAGAGTACTAAGTCCCTGAGCATAAGGCATTTGTACTATTAGAATAAATCCTTGGAGACTACATAAGAAAATCACAATCATGCTGGAGACAAAATCTCCCAGAAAAGGCATTGACCTAAATGAAGATCATATTGCTCTGGTAAGCTCAGAAAATTCAGACATGTTATGAATAACCGTAAGGAGAATGGAAATTATCATTTAATAATCTCCGAACTTCAAAATGGTAAGCAATTTTTACTATCTTGAAATGAACTTTTGGGGAATTTTTATTCATGTAAATTTTTTCATTCATAGCCTGAGGCAAGAAACCCAGTGATGACAGATTCTGCGCATGGATTATATCAACAATTATGCTAAAAGCATATATTACTTAAGAAAAGTCCTTTTGTACTTAGCACCAGCACCAATATATGTTGAAGCTTTTCATTTTGCCAGACTGGTTTGGCCATAAACCATGAACATGATTTTGCCCAATAGTTTTTAGCGATTTGTCCCCAAGGTCACCTTACTTCTTAAGTTTTAAAAGACTTAGAATTTGTTGTGATTAATTTTGATGAAAAGGAGTTGGTTTATGTTTTTTTTCCTTGACAGTCTGGCTGTTCTGTGGTCGGTAAATACACTATATCACTCTGAGTAATGAAAATATGTTTCAACCAAGTGCTTGGAGAGGCAAACAGCCATCTGTCTTGCAGTCAGTCTCAGTTGTTTCATGTCTCCTTCCATTTAGGAGAAGTTGCTTTAGATAACTCTCTCTCTCTCTCTCTCTCTCTCTCTCTCTCTCTCTCTCTCTCTCTCTCTCTCTCTCCTGGAGTCATAAGCAGAACCCTGCTGGAAAACACCCTCAGAAAGATAGAGGAAAATGTTTCTTTATCCTGACAAGTGGCCATCATCCCAGTTATCAAAGCAGCAAAGTGACATGTTTTAATATAAAATATATTAAAGTACATGAAGTATATCAATCAATTTTATTTTGAACAATTACATAAAAACATTACAAGGTAAAAACAACAGCTATTGTTTTCTATTTAGTAATACAAAATTTAGTTACCATAAGATGATAGTTAGTTTCATATTCAAAAAAGGTGGCTCACATAACATTTATCTTTTTTTCCTAGAAGTGATGAAGCAGGGCAGTGAGATAACTATTTCAAATAATCCTATATAAATTACAGTAGGGTAACACATGTGGAACTGCTTCTATATATACAGAGACACAGCTAGTGGGGTTTTAGAAAACCTCCCCTGTAAAAGTCCAAAGGGCAGAATGATGTGCCTGGCCCTGGAAGATGTTTCTTCAGACTAGGAATACCGAAAGTGTCTTTTAGGAAATATTTTACTTGTACTCTATTGAATTCAGTATCATATTCCATACCATTTAATCTTTGAGAAAATGTTTCTTTGGCACGTTCATATTCCAATGATATTTAAAGTGTTGCTGCTCACCCAGAAACCCTTTTGTTTGCCTTTTTAGTTTGAAGTATAATTTCAACAAAAACTAAATGTGATAAGCCTGTTAGGACAAAAATAAATAAATAAAACAACATAGATTTTCAGCAAGTAGTTAATTAACAATCTTCAAGACCATATCTCAATTTTAGGCAACCCCACCTCCAATCTGAACAGGTTAAATAGTATCTCCTACAGGGAGCATGTATGGACATCATGCCTGAAAACTAGAATATTAGAATCTCAATTAACATGCCATTCATGTTTGTAATCCATTCCTTTTTCTCACAGGAATGTTATAGTGAAAAATCATGATAAATCTACATCTGACCATTTTAGGAATCCAGACAAAAGTTGCTGTATCCATCCATCCGTCTATGGAAGGAATCATTCCTGCAATCTTTCTATGGTCATCTAGCTTTGTTTTGTTTTTAGTTTTCTTGAAATAATTGCCTCTGTAATGAATTCAGTAGCATGCTGGTGCACTAAGCATTAAGAACTTGATCATTTTGTGCTAAGGAAGGCTTAAGAAATCCTACACAATGTTGATTTTTTTTCAATATAGACTGCAATTGTTAATCTTCTTTCAACTGGGAATTTAAAGAAGAAATGTTATTTAAACAAGAATGCTGTTGATCATCTTAAAATCTAGCTGAATAGTGTGACATTGAATAGTTTATTTTATAAATTAGAGACATATATTTACTCTATTTTCTTATACAGTATGTATGATCCAGAAGCTAAAATTTCTAAACCTTATTTTAGTACTAGTGACAGTTGTCTTTTCTAGGAAAGAAGACCATACTTGTAGTATTAGTATTAGTAGTATTAATAGTGCTGACTTCTATAGTATAGGTACCTGGCCTGGATGAAAATAAAATTTTATCAACTCACTTGCTAAAGAATCCCTTTAGAAGCACCAACATAATTTCTTATATTATACTAGAGAAGTCTAATGAATCTGTAAACACAATATTTACACTGGAATACTTATAAGGGTGGCTTCTACAAAAATTGATAGCAGTCTTCTAGACCTCTTCAAATGTTACCATTAAATTGTAATTTTGAAAGATATTCCTTATATAATAAAATATTGGGAGTATTTATATTAATTATATTTAATTAAGTGTAATTCTGATTCAGTTGAAACTAAATAAGATTTAGCCATCTCCTGGACAGTTCACTTTGTTCTCTGTTTCAATTATGTTTTAGATTGTGGTATTACATTTGTGATTAAACTAACTATACTAAAATGTTGCACATATCCCCACTCTGTACCAACAAATTCAACCATCTCTTCCATGAATTAATGGAACCATTTTGAATCCCAAAACCAGTTCAGTATTCTTCCATGTTAGCCATGGAGAATGTTTATTGTAATTCAGATATGTATACCAATAAAAGCTATGGGCCATTTAGGTCATTGGGGCACTCAGTTGTGATTCTGAATTATAATGTAGTTATTGAACCAAATATTTCAGGTTGAATTTTATCATTTCTACTACAGTTATTAGAGATGTGAAAAATATGACATCTACCACCATTACATTCAACATGCAAATATCTGCTCTCCAAAGTCAAATGATATATGACACGTATCTAACATAATTATATGTCATATGCAAATATCATTATAATAATCAATTTAGGCTTGCAACAAAGTAGGAGAGGATGAATTAAGAAACTGAGAGTTGGGTAGAAAAGCAGGAAGCAATAGTGGGAGATGTTGAAAGTCTTCAAGAGAATAAAAGCTGATGCTCCAAAATATGATAGGAAAGAGGACTAATGCATAAACAACAGCCTAATAGTAAAAAAAATAGTAAAATTACCTAAAAAAACAAATCAGAATGCAGAAAGAAGAAATTACTTACACTGCATACACAAGCGTGTATAGAATGTTTTTCAGTGTTGAATGACTATAGGCTGCCAACAGGTGTACTCTGATCAAAGCAAAAGGCTGCTTGTTACAGTGGCAGGACATTATGATAATATTAGCCTTTCACTGGGAAACAGCTGAGGCAAAATTTCAGTATATGCGATTGGTGTGCCTAGTGAAAGTTGAATGCTGACTTCTGTATTTGCCTTTCTAAGTCAATATTTGACCTTTGAAGCTAGTATCTGACTTACAGATCAATATCTAAATTTTGTCCCTCATACCATTAGCCAGATGACAGATATTGTCTAAGCAGTCAGTGCAAAATTGTTATTGGCTGCAGTGAAGTGCCAAAGAAATTTAACCATTAAAAGGGAGTCTTTCAATCAAGTCTAAGCAAGTGAAACCATAGAAAATTGGCTCTTTTCTGAAACAACACAGCTAACACTGTAACTCTAAATCTGTATTATCTCGTAAACACCAAAGTAATATCCTTTCAAGATTGATTGTGAGGGTTTACATGCCAAGTTATTCTATACTGAAGAATCTATAGAGAGTTATAGCAACTCATACAAATATGAACTGGCGCCAATTTCATTTGATAAAAATCATCATCCCATGAAACCTTATGCCATAATAAATCTGATCCTGGACAAGTAGTTATATTTCTCTTTCTGATCCCCAGCCAGAAATGTCTTCATGGAAGTCCACAAACTTCCCTTTTTTCCCGCTAAATAAAGTAGTGGAGCTCTGCTATCCTCTACCTTGTTGAAAGACTGGGGAAAAGTTGGAATTAAAAAAAACTAAGGATGTAGAGCTGATAGGCATGAAGTGAACTCAGGAAACAGTGTTGGATCATGATAAGTGCTAGGAAAAAAGGTTACTAAAGATCAGAGGGCAGACCCACAATTCACAGCTTTCACTTAATGCACATGTAATCACATCCACAACAAGGTAGCTGATATCATCTTTAAGATAATAGTGGCAAAGTATTATAGATTTACACACTGTGAAGCTGAGGAGGCTTATTGGCATCTTAAAGTGGAATCTTAAAATTTTAAACATTGGTTGTATACCTAGTGACAATTTAAGGTTTCTGTGATACCTTCACTGATAAACTGGGATTGAGATGAAGATTGGTATTGACAGGACATACTTGAAGTTGTTAAAACAAGTATACAAGACCACAGTATAATTTCCAGCAATACAGCTTCTTCATGTGGTTGCAAGTTTTGGATTCAACCTGATTCATTGATCTCTTGTTAATAAAATTCACAATAAATTTATCTGATATATTCAAGATTTTCTCTTTCCCTACCTTTATCCCTTCCACTCATTCTCTGTCTTTGTGTGTTTTAATGCCAGTTTAAGACCAGCATTAGGATCATCTCTCTTACTGATAAACTACTAAGAAGATGAAAAAATATGCCATCTAAAAATATTTGCCTCTATTTGGTGATGATATGCAATATTACAATTTGTGCTTATTTTTCTTATATGAACACTTTGATCATTCAAGGCCAAATCCCATGGAAGCATGAAGTACTATAGGGCCAGTACCAAAGACACACTTTATTCTGGTCCTCCATTACCTTATTTCTGAACATTGCAATATGCAAGAGGAACTGTTTCATTGGCCTATATGATACCTCTTTCTTGCTTATATGAATAAAGGTTGGTTAAACTTAGGATGAGAAGTTTCTTTTTATGAAGTAGCACATGATCCTACTAATAGCCTCATCCCAAAGTGCTTGTAAGCTTTGAAAAACTCAGATGTGTCCTTTTTCAAGGACTGCTAATTTGCTGAAACTGTAGCAAGGGGGGGACGTGTTTTCTTTCGTATAGATCTGCCTGACTACAGTGATCATCATCAAAAGCCATTCATTTGACATCAGTCAGGAAGAGATGTTTTTCTGTTGGGGTATTTCTTCTTTAGAGCAGTGTTTCTCAACCTTGGTCACATTAAGTATGGATTTCAACTTCCAAAATGTCCCAGCCAGATTGTGGGAGTTGAAGTTCATGTGTCTTAAAGTGGCTAATCTAGAACCACTGTAGAGCATTCTCATAGATATAAAGCATGTGCTGACTTCGTTACAATTTGGGGCAGGGTTGAGTCATTTGGTTTTGAAAGCTCATGCCAAAATAGCTGTAAAAATGAATTATGGTCATAAATTATAATTAGGGAATTTGTTATTACATTAAATTTGTATTATATATAATTATATAATAATTACTTTTCTTATTTACTTCCTCTTTTACACTTCAGGTGTCAAGGGAGATACAAAATTCTGTCTCTTACTCTTTTGGCAGTCTCAACCATTGTTAACTGATGTTTTAGTGTGTCTTTGATGTTGTTTTTGCATTTTCTTCTGGGTCTACCTCATGTTGTTTGATCTTTTAATTATGTAATAATTTAATTAATTAATAAATGATATGTTTCTATTGATGTATCTCAGTATTTGTCCTATTTCAGGCTGCATGCATGACACACACAAAGGTTTTTTTAGGGTTTTATTGAAAGTCCAAGCCCCTAATGTGAATCACCAACACCCCATTCATACCCACTTCCAAAGTCCTAGGAAGTCCAATATTGCTTCATCAGGGTACAAAGTTATCAAGTCCAAGGGCAAAGGCAAAGTCCACAGAGTCAACAGTCCAAGTCCAGTCCAGGATCCAAGGCAAAAGTCCAAAATCCACATTCCAGTCCAAGGTCCAAACAAAATCAAAGCATGCATGTGGCACGAATTCCCCACTCCACTCATCTGATTAAATAGATGCTTGCTGGTGCAGCTCATCAGGAAGGGCAAGGCAGCCTCACCAACCTCTGTTGTTCTTCAACCCTGCACATCCTTGGATCAGGTGGAGGTGGCAATCTTTCCATCCCCACTGGCCAGGTGCAGCTACACGCATCTCCATTCTGTGTTTCTAGTTCTATGAACTCTCCATCTGCTATGGTGCCTCTCTTTTTTCTTTATTAGACAGGCATTCATCCAGTCACTCCTCCAGTGATCTCTCTACTGTGGCCTTTCCATTCCTGGCCTCTCCATTCCTGGCTTGGAGCACTTATCAACTCCCCAATGTTTCTCCCCTCCCTACTGAAATCTCCGAAGCCAGCTCTTCCACATTGTCTGCATTGGCATCTGGGGAAGCCATCACACTATATTTTAGATATTCTTCTGATATCATATTTTGTATAAAATTGTACGATAGAAAGTATATTCTGCCTGTCTATCTATTACAGCTGGTGTGGTACTGGCATTAAGGTGTCAAACAAGAAGTAAGGAAAGCAGATTCTATTCCATCTTCATAGTGGAAAGGTATTGAATGAGTTTGGCACAGACACTCCCTCTCAGCCTCAATCTATGTCATAGAATTGTTATTGTATAATAATAATGAATATATTAGGAGTGAGCACTATAGATGCTGTCTTGAGCTTTTATATAAAAGGTAGAATGTAAATTAAACAAATACACACATGTACATACTGTATGTATGTCTGCATGTATGTATAATATTTTTTCATTTGTTAGTGTTCACAGTAGACTAGACAAAATATTTACTAAAAGTTCTAGAACTTTGTTCCATGCAGGTGTGATAGGATTACACTCTCAATGGTCATCTTGGCAGGAAATTCTAGAAGCTGCAACATGGCTATATATCACCATGTTGAGAAAGACATAAGTAAAAGAATTCTAAGAATTATATTGGAGGAAACTTTTTCATTTTTATCTTTTGCAGTTTACTCCATCTTCAGATAAACAGAATGAAATAGTTTAAACTGGTGATAAAAATATCATTAAACTTT
The DNA here is from genome assembly GCF_049901715.1 of Pseudonaja textilis. Taxonomy (NCBI): domain Eukaryota; kingdom Metazoa; phylum Chordata; class Lepidosauria; order Squamata; family Elapidae; genus Pseudonaja; species Pseudonaja textilis. The sequence goes on along the minus strand of NC_141993.1, from coordinate 51,425,725 downwards.
CATATTGCTTAGTAACTGTTGCTAGTGCTGGGACCTAGCAAACAAATAAATGAAATCTGAAGAAAACATTTTAAAAAATAGATGAACTTCCATTTGATCAAGAAAGGTTGAATTAATTAGTAAACCTAGCATTACCCAATCATCATTAAATATGGTTTAAAATATCCAATTTAGAAGAGGAAATGGTTATTTATCTAGTTAAAGATATTAGATATATTCATACATAAATACACATACACACACACAAGCATAAACATACAAGCACAGATGTATATTTGGGCATTTTAATTAGACATAATGAGAAAACTAGTACTTCCTGGCTGTGTTTTTTTTAAATTAACTAATGTAATGTGCAATAAACCAACAATTTGAATGGTCCAATTTTTATAGATGCATTGTTCTGAAAAGGAAATTTGAACAGCTGGAACAAACATTCAGAGTCACTAAATTATAAATTGCACTTGTCAAGAATCAACATTCAGCCCCAGTGCTCAAGGAATAGATCGGTAAAAAGCTTTCCCATTTATCAGTTTAGCTATTGATTGCCTCCACAAGGTCATTGAATTTGAGAAGTAATAAATGGAAGACTTGGTTGCTAATGCAGCAGGCTAATTGTGCTAATAATTTTGCATGCAGGAACTTGATAACACTTAAAAGTGCCCTAAAGTATTAAGGCGCTAATAGTGTATGTAGGCACTTCTACATTGGCTTTCTGATTACCAATAACAGGCTTCATGAAGGAATAACATGGCATCAATACTCATTTTATTTTAAATAAAAATCTCAAAAATGACAGTATATAGGTGACCTGAATTGGATTTCTTTCCAAGCATGCAAATATACTTGTACTTCTATCTGAATTAAATCCAGTTTTCTGGTCCTTACTACATTATCCTGCACCGATTTTTTTTTCAGTTCTTGAACATACTTAAGTCCAATTGAGCATATTTAATCTAATATAACACAGTAGTGGATGTAGTATTGTCTCAGGAATGTAACACATGAGCTTTTAAGTGAAATGTTGCCCCTAAGTGTGATTTAAGCTTCTGCAGCTGTTCTCATTATGATGCCCTTTAGATTTCTGTATTTCAGCCCTTTCTTTCCAAGCCAGGTAGATTGGAAGGTCTGGTCTACCATGTGAAAATGGTTCCATTTAGTAAATAGTAACAAAATGTGATATTGTATATACAATATCACATTTTGTTACTATTTACTAATAGTAACAAAATGTGATATTGTATATGTATTATACAATACAATGTGATATTATATATGTATTATAGCCAAATATAATTATATAAAACTTGTATCTAGCCTATTCACTTGCATAAATAAATCTCATTTTATTGTTTTAATATCTTTTAAATGTTTTAGAATTTTAGAATTGTAAACACCCAGAGTCATTTTGTTGAGTTGGACAGCTATAGAAATTATATGCAATAAGCCTTTTTGAAAATCTATGTGGAAATATCACTTTTTTTCAATAGGCATGATTAATCTCTTGATTTTCTCAGGAAGTTTTGAATTCTAGATAGAGTCAAGAAACTGGACTACTGGCTTAAAGCCACACAATTCCATTTATCCAGATTCCATTTATTTAAACTCTAATTCTACCCTGCAATGGATGGAAGGGGTTTTTGGTGGAGTAATAACTGAATTACAATTTTTATACAAATAGTCCTTAAGTTAGAATGGCAACTGAGACTGGAATTTTCATCGCTAAACAGTGCAGCTATAAAGCCGACATCACAAGATGTTAAAATCCTTGGAATCCCTGTTGTTCTCATAACCCCAGGACCATGTAGGCTGTTAAGCAGGAAGGGGCAGGAGAGCCAAGTAAGCAGGCTGATGGCTGCATGGGTACATGGGGGTACTGTAGGCAGACACTCCTGGGTGTGAGTGTGTGTACAGATGCCATAGAAGGGTCGTGGATAAGCATTCTGAAGCAGAGGCACTATTGACTTTGCTTGTATCAGATGGCAGAGAAATCATGATCATGTGACCTTGGGGGCACTGTAACAGATGAAACTTTAAGGACTGGTAACAAATACCATTTGTTCAGAGGTGTAACCCAAGGATTACTTAGGTTTGTGGCATTCTAAAAAGTACACTGAAAAACTCAAGTAGAGATGTTCAGAATTTATGTACATATATTATAATGTTTATTTACCACAATATACTTCTGCTTGCCATTTGGTAATTAAACTTCCAAAGATTTGGTTGAAACAGCTAAAATCTGAAGTGCAACAAGTTCCAATTAATATTTATCAATTTATTATAAATCACATTCCAACTTTTCATGTAAAGAAGCATATAAAATTGGTTGGTATCAGAATGCTCTTTGGGCAGAAAGGCAGGCTATAAAGGGCAAAAATAGAATTTAAAAAATCAGCTACCATAATTAACGTAGATCACATAAGCCTAGTGTTTGTCTCTGTTTTTAGTTTTATCTCAAGGTTAAATTAAGAGGTGGTATTCAGCAGGTTCTGACCAGTTCTGGAGAACCAGTAGCAGAAATTTTGAGTAGTTCGGAGAACCAGCAAATGCCACCTCTGACTGGCCCCACCCTAATCTATTCTCTGCCTCCTGAGTCCCAGCTGATTGGCTGGGACTTCTTTTGTTGCCCTGCATAGGAAAACGGAGATGGAGAGCAGGTTAGTGGGGCAGGGAAGGAATGGAGATTTTGCAGTATCCTTTTCCTGGAGTGGCATGGGAACAGAGATTTTACAGTATTCCTGCCACACCCACCAAACCACACCACCAAGCCATGCCACACCCACGAAGCCATGCCCACAGAACCGGTAGTAAAAAAATTGAATCCCACCACTGGTTAAATTATTTTTCTTAACATAATTAATTTCAAAAGTGTTACTAAATTATATGTTAGACAGTTCAAATGGATACCACCTTATATTCTTGGTTGGCCCAATTATACATGGAAAGAAAAAAACACATGATTAGTGCTATTAGAATAATTTATTGTTCAGGAGGGCTGACCAAATAATTCAGCAATTTGTTAAACAAATTAATCCTCTTACTGCTTGTGGCGTGCTCCTGAGCACATTGTTATTTCCTTCAGTTTATTAATTATGTAAATGCATTCCATGAATGTCCTTTTGATAAAAATAATGATCATGAATATTCTAATTTGTGTCTATTTGTGTGCAGGTGGGGACACAGGGATGAAAGGAGGGAGGTTTATCATAAAAAGACATGTTGTTTTCCATTTTCATACAAATTTCAAAAATATCAATGTTTTCCCTTTAAAGATTGAGCATTATTGGGGAACACACATTAGTAAGAGGAAGGGACTTTAATGAGATGCTCATATCAATGTGACTCACTGTACTGAATGTGTGAAACTCAGCAGATGCCATCAATAACAAAGTAAGGTGGCTTTAAGGTATGGCTTTGAAGGAATAGGCAGAGATCAGTAAGTGATCTCTGTAAGTGTGGGGGGGGGAACAAACTGGGAATTTAATCAAGATGGATGTTTTACTAGTTTAGACTTCATGTGATTTATAATGGGTAAATAGTCCCAGCTGGGCACTATAAATTAAGTGAGCCATACGTTTTGGAAGACTTTTGGAGCTGCTTGTATGTAGTCCCTACCCTTGGTCCAGATAAACTTCATGATGGCTGCTCTGCTTCTTTTTGTTTGGTGAAGCTGTTCTAGAATCTACTAGTTATACCAGACAACAATTTTTTTTTAAAGTTCTGCTTCCTGAAAAACATTTGGTGATTATAATAGATCCCTTTCAAACTGAACACAAACATAATTCCCAAATGACTGTATTATGTAGGAATCTTGAGAAATATAAAATTAACTTTTAATGATCATAATGTATTTAATCACATGTTTCTGACACATATGAATTCAACAGGACTAAAAGGGTTTGGATACTCAGTGTCTCACTGCAAGGTCCTACAATAGTTAGCCAGCATTGATGGATCCCATTTTTCATTTTTAGTGAAAATTTTCACCAAGTTTGTCACGTTCTACACCTAGATTTTTGGGAAGGAAATCTAAATGTGAATGCAGAAAATGAATCTTCAGTGAAATGTTGCACTTCATTGCCTCACTACAGATCTTTGAACCACTTGTCATTGATGACATATCTGATCTGTAAACCAACAAAAGTGGCTCCCTTCATCTTGCATCAGTTATACTTGGAAAGATCTATCTCAAATAAAGAAAAAAACTTCACCTTCCTTTTTTATCACTTTTGTAAAAAATTTCCATCAGTCCACGTTTTTATGTGAAGCATAGGCAAAAATATCTTCGTCAGGTCAGCAAGTGGTTCACATGCTATGTTTTTCTATCCTGGAACGAAATTCTTTTGGAGTGACCTTTTTTTTAATGTACTGCGATTCTCTTACATGGCTGTCCCATTTGCATATGTAACAACATATGCAACATACTTGGTATATCTCAGTGGTGGGATTCAAAAAATTTTGCTACAGGTTCTGTGGGTGTGGCTTGGTGGGTGTGGCGGGGAAGGATACTGTAAAATCTCCAGTCAGAGGTGGTATTTGATAGTTTTCCGAACTACTCAAAATTTCCACTACCTAATCTGGTATAATTGAGCTGCCTTCCAAGGAGCAGAGCCACTACTTTTAGATTTCCACAGATACTCCAGTTGTACTTGATGTAATGGATGTGCATCAACAACAGTTCTGTATTTTGTGTGTTTCTTTCATTTGTGCAGCATAGCTAACAGGTGCTGAAGAGTGTACATTGCCATTGTGCAAAACCAGATTCTATACAATTGTACATTATACAGTAAATTAAGGTTATGTTCATGATAGAGCTAAAATATCTATAAGATGCACCCCAAAATGTTCAGAAAGGAAAATCTTTGTTGTCCACTGATCAATTAACTTTGAATTAGCTGTAATATATCCTGGATCACTTTTCTACTTTTTAAACATTGATATGTTTAAACATGTTTAAACATTTTCTACTTTTTAAACATTGATATTTTTCAGAATTAAGGTTCAGCTAAGCCACAGCAAGTTTCTTCTATCTGTAGTATTATTTTTGCTTATTAACTTTAGAGGTCCACTTAACTGGAAATCATACAACTTTCTATACCTTAGGAAGCAATCTGTCTTAGAGATCTGAATGCAAAGTAAATAGATGGTTCCTGACCACATTTTTCTGAATCTCAAGCCTTCAATTGCCTCTCCATGCTGATAGCATTTTTCTCTTTGTATTGAGCATCTGACAGGCTGACTGTTTTCTTTTTTGATTTTGAATATATCAGAAGACGCTATTTTTTGTCTTTACTTCCATCACAATCTCAGCTTGTTTTCACTGACACCATCACTATAGATCTAGGGCACCTGCCTGTACTATTTATTGATTACTTCTACCTCTTTCTATCTCCTATTTGTGTCCTTGTTTTATTCTCAGACCTTTGCTAAGAATGGGGTTTTTTTTGGTATGTGTGCAACTACTGTACATTGGCCTCTTTTGCTGTCTTCAATTTTCTCTCCTTTATAGAATTGTTTTCAATTGCAGTTTACTATTGCCTTTTTTAGAATTCTCATGGCTCTTGAGTTCTTTCTCCCAGTGGCATTTCCAGGCATGGAAAGCTACTTACTGCTGCATTGAGTATATTAAAAAAAAGTTGTTTTTTAAATTCAAGATACATACTCAGTTAAACTCATCTTAAAAGAAATATTTATTTATGCTTTTAAATGTCTAGAAGAATTTTACTGAAAATTTAAGTGCTTTGGGGTAACTTGATATATGACTCAAATCAAGTATAACCACACTGAATTTATCAACTGTCAAAATTAAAATGATGTTCACAGCGAATTCAGTTTGAAAAAAAACCCTAGCAACGTGATTTGCTAGAAATACTGTTCTTCAAACAGAATAGTTTGTTTAGAGAAGATGTCTCCATAGAAGCTTAAGTTATTTTTAATCCATATTTCTGTTTAAGGCGGATTATATAAAAATTAAATAATAAAGTATAGTAAGACCAGTCAAGCAATTGATTGAAGCTTTCAAAGTAGCTATGTGCAGAAGAGGAAAGATTATGTGATTGCAGGCTGGGCATTACCCAAACTATTGGATATAAATTAGAGTGATTTCTACATCAAAAGTCAGTAACTTTCTGCCTTCCAAATGAAATAAATAAATATGTCAAAATCTTCCAAGAAAAATTGCAAAAATGTAAAATCTCTTATGAGAAAATCAATACATTGTAAGAATGGGCGTGTCATAGAGATTTTGTGAAATGTTTCAATTCTCACATGAAATTTTGCACGATTCAGAATGTTGTGAGATGTTGGCATTTTAAATTTTTTTTGAGGTTCCAGTGGATGTCATTGGATTACAAGCAGAGGTTGTATTCAGCAGGTTCTCACCAGTTCTGGAGAATCAGTAGCAGAAATTTTGAGTAGTTTGGAGAACTGGCAAATACCATCTCTGACTGGAGATTTTATAGTTTCCTTCCCTTGCCATGCCCACCAAGCCATGCCCACAGAACTGGTAATAAAAATTTTTGAATCCCACCACTGATTACAAGTACAAAATTGCCATTCTGTGCTATTATAGCTTTGTTATCAAATCTGGACAGATCTGCTGAAAAATTGATGAATTCAGTTCAGAACCAAGAAGGATGTCGTGCAAAATTAAACAAACCTGATTTTTTTGACTTTGGACAGTCACCATCATTCTGTCTGAGTCCAATTGGTCCACTGTCTCTGCATTGGGAGGACTATGCATTTCTTCTTCCAACTACTTTGGTCAAGACATTTTCCTCCTCTTTGTAAAATACAAGTAAAAAAAAATCGCATACACTTAGTCTTGGCAACACTTTTAACTGATAAGTGGTGGGGAGAGTTGTTGCCTCATAGTCTTCTTTTAATAGAAAGCTTTATTACCCTTCTTGTCCAAACTTAAAGTGCAAATCACATATTTTAAAAATACAATTTCAATTCTTCCATTGTTCAATGATAATTTCATGCATTTTTAAAAATGCATTAAAAAACCATAGTGAGGTATGAAATAACAGAATATCATCCATTTTCCTCAGAAACAATTCTTCAGTCATGACTTTTTTTCCCAAAAAATATTTTCCTGGATCTTCTGCAGAAATAAGAATGAGAAAGTGCTAAGACATGAAAGGACTGCAAATATTCAGTACAGTATAGGCTTTTCTACATGAATATTTTCAACTTCTATCAAGCCCTTACTATACTATTGTAAAATTTTGGAAGAAATTTTGGAAATGATGCATCCATAATACTGCTTGAACTGCATCTCACTGTCTTTTGTCTGCAAAGTTGATTATAATAAAATTTAGATTTTAATTGGTCCAGAAGTGACCAATTCACCCAAGTCTCTATTCTTTTTCCAGTTGTCCCTTTCCTGGACAGTCCAGCAAATGCAAAGAATTCCTTCCTCATCTACAAATCCATCTCATGCTGACACTTCCATCACCACCTGTCTCCCTCCACCCATTTACTGAAAGATCAGAAAGAGTTAGGTGACAATGGTGCCATTTCTTATTGATGCAAAGAACTGCACTTTTAGAATAGTTTGGAAGGGCACAGGATTGCCCTAGGACAGTGTTAACTTAGTTCTAGGTTAAAGCTGACCATGGATAAAGCAATTGGCAGCAGGCAAGAGCACCCAAGAAAACTCCAGGTTTTCTATTCATAACTTTTATTAATTATTTTGGAAAAACTGAGATCTATGGTGTTGGCTTTTAAAATAACATTCTCTCTGATTTTGACCTTATTTGTCATTATTTAAAACTTGGTTTCCCAAGTGGCATGGTGCCCTGAAAGTACCAATTCCCTTAAGAGTCACATCCATTCTTCAACTGTCAAAATCCTACAGATGATGGTAGAAAAATTGCCAAGTGTATAATGAAGCTGGAGAACAACAAACATAACCAAATTATTAAGATATGATCACTGCCCAAGCAGCTAAATCATATGCATGTTTACTTAGAATAAATGTCCCATAGATTTTGAATCAGCTTATTATTTAAAAAGTATTTAATATTGTATCCCTATGATGACAGAATAAGAGCAGACATGACTGCAGAAGACATGTATAGATATACCACATCAGCTTTGCTTGGCATTGTATGCTGAGAGGGCATTGTTTGTTATTTGTTCCACCTATTTATCTTCCTTCTCCTGCAATAAATCTGCTTCTGTATATGTTTCCATCAAGCAATGTTAATAAAAGAGGGAGCATAAATACCCCTTTTCCATGCCAAAGTCATAAATCAAAATTTTCTTTTCAAAGTACTTAGAAAATGTTTTCTAAGAGGAAAGCTTTTTGGTATCATAGTTGGCTTTCCACCACCCCTTGATATTTCAAAGCCAAAATCAAAAACAGAGATAAATTGGTTGTTATTCCTGTCTACAAACAGAATTCTTCAAGTGACAGCATCCTGAAAGCAGACTTGGTAAATAGTATTTAGCATTAAATAGTAAACACCTAGAAACAATGATAAAGCCACAAGTGATTGCTTCTCCTGTGCCATTAAGAGATTTTAATTAGCACTTTAATCACAGAACCTGTAAAAGTGTTACTGCATCTTTTTCTATGTTAATTGTGGAGTGGTATGTGGAGCAAATATCACCATATCTTTCCCATGTTTGCAGGCTGATCTGAACTAAAAATTGAGGGGGTACTGTAGCTGAGGAACATTTAGGAACATTTGCCCAGAGACTTCTAAGTCTCTAGCAACCAAATGCTCAGGCTGGCTTTGAACTAAGGCAAAACTTTCTGTAGGAGATCGTTTTAAAAATGAAGAACGATGATTTTATAGATGATTAGTATTAGCTCTTCTGCCTCTGTGCTAGACTCTGTGATGATACAGAGATTATCTGATTTTATAGAGTATCCATGCTCTGCATCTGAATCTTCCCATGTTTGCCCAAAAGAAGGAACTATGGGAAGATGCAGATTTCCTAGTCTGAGATCTCCAGATGAATCAGTATTGCAGCTCTGAAAGGCTCTCCCACAGAAGGAAGATTGGGTTTAAATATTGCTATGGGTGGTGTACTTGCTGTGGTTTTAAGCGGAGCATGTTGGAGCTTCTTCAGAGTAAAATAAAAAAATAGCTATTTGTTTTACCACACCTGATGGGCACACCTCATTTTTCACCTTAAAGTAACTGTCATGACACCTACCCTTCTGATATACAGCATACAGAATAACAGAGTTGAAGGGACCTTAGAGGTCTTCTAGTCCAACCCCCTGCTCAGACAGGAAGACCTGTATACCATTTCAGACAAATGGTTGTCCAATCTCTTCTTTAAAACTTCCAATGTTGGAGCATTCACAACTTCTGGAAGCAAGTTTTCCCACTGGTTAATTGTTCTGGCAGGAAATTTCTCCTTAGTTCTAAGTTGCTTTTCTCGATTAGATTCCATCCATTGGTTATTACCCTTCCCCAAGGTTTGTAAGCCCCCACCTTGTCTATATTTAAACAATTCCTTAAGACTTTGCTCTATCCCAGGCTAAGGTCTAAGTGGCTTATGGACCTCTTGTATAGGATTCTGGTTTTAAATGATTGCTTTTTTTCCCCAGACTTTGGATAATTTGGGGGCCTTAATGGTTTGTTTACATTGTATTTCATAAGCTTTCCAGAGTTGTAACAGATTAGGATAGCCTATAAATTTCATAACTAAATAAACAGGAAACTATTATGGTATGGTCTTTGGTTTTGTTTATTTCTAGCTCATCTTTTCTCAGAGAGCTCGAGACGACATATATGGGGTGGTGGAGAAGTATCTAATAGTACTTATAAAAGAAGAATTGGATTGAAGTAGTTCTTCAAAACAAAGTAAACACCCTCCCCACCCCCACCACCCACCCCCATATAGATGCATACAGAGAGGCAGGGGGAATCTTAGAAAAATAATTAATGGTAGAAACAGCTAGTCTATTTTGTAATATCATATCATGACTGAGGCTCTACATCCCTCAGATAATTTGTTCATAATTAATTTTTGGCATCAAAATATTACATTTGCCTTATAATGGGAATAGACAGAAGAATGATATGTTTCAGGAGGACTTGTATAGCTTTCCCCAGCTTTTCTGAAACTGGCATAATGGCCAAGCTGGCCAAGAATGATGGGATTCATAGCCAACCTAACTGGAGGACACTAAATTAGTCTGGCTGTCTATTTTTAAATTAGGATATGACATCAAGCGACGCAGTTTGTATGCTTTATGAAAACGTAGTTATGGAATTAATGTTATGATTTTTTAAAAAAAGCACACATGTCCTTCTGAGGAGAAGCATATTTATTATATGTCAGCAATCTCAATGCCCAGCTGTAATTAGGGAAAGCAGTGGGTGCCTTTCTATCTAGTTCCTCCAGGCAATTTCTTATCTATCATTACAACTTCTCTTTGCAACTTTTAAAAATATTTTTTTATAAATAAAGACAGCCGGGGATATACTGCATTTACCTGTCACAAACCTCCAGGTCTTCTGGATTATACTAAGGAATTCCCTGTTCTATCAAGAATTGCAAATATTTAAACTGAATTTCTGTGTGTAGTGTTTGCCAGCTCAGAACTAAAGAACAGTTTTTCAAGGTAAGTTGAACAATTCAAGTTCATAAAAGATTTATCAGTGCAGCTAAAATTTTACTGGCCAAGCAGTATGTAGAATAACACTTGAGAGTAGCAGAGGAGTGTAGTTTGTTGAGTTTTAGAAATAGAAAGAAATTTTAACTGAAAGGCCTCCCTCCTCAACTGCCTTGGCTTTGCTAATGAAAGCTGCCCAAGAAGAAAAACTGTTTATTCCAGAGCTGTCACTTGAAAATAAAAGCATTGAATATCAGAAAAGGTAAAATTCAAAAAGACACTTTCTGATGCAGCTGAGGGCAAGTGTTACTAGCTATTTTGTCAAACAATAAAAATATCAAGAAAGGTAAGTAGGAAGTCAATAGACATGACACCTCTAAAACAACCGAAGTCTGTATTAATTGCAAGTTTAGTGAGACTTTGGGGATTTAATTATTTATTTATTTTAGATAATGTATATAGCTGCCTACTCATTCACAACAACTCTAGGAGGCTTACAGATAATAAAAACACAATATAGAAAAAATAAAAATAATAAAAAGTAAAATAATAATAAAATACTATGTTTCTGCTATGGAAGGAACTAATTTAACTGTCACAATCTGTCAGGCACTGGACACCTTTTCCCATAAACCACGTTACTCACAAGCAGTGAACCACGGTGTCAGGGTTTAATGTAGGATTTCCAGATGGTGTCCTTGGTGCTGCTCTCCATCCTGCCTTTATTGTGTCTGTTCCCAGGTACTACAAATCACCTATCTTTCTTCCAAGATATCAGTGACATCATTTACAGATTCTGTATACTTTTAAACTACATCAGAACAGAGGTGAAAACACATTGATACCAATAGAGCTAGAGATGAATGAAACCTGTTTATTCAGGCACATTCTACATTTTCCATTGAAAAATGCAATTTCTCCTCAACTGTAAAAATTAACCATGGAAATAAAAATAATACGTTAATGGGGTTAAACATTGATATTTTGGTGTTGCTGTATGTAAAGAATGACATTGCTTATCCTTTCCTAAAAAAATTACACTCTAGGATAGGATGGCCAACTTTTCAATTCTTCCATTGAAAAACTGTGGTGGAATTCTGGCAGACCTGTGAAAGATTGTATTAGATGGGATCAGGACCAACATGAATCTGCTCCAGGAGTAGTTCCAGAGGTGTCTTCAGTGGGTATGTTCAAAATAGGTTATATTATGTGACACGCATTAAAAAAAGAACAGTGGAGCACCAATCACACCACTGTGGCTGTCTTGAGTTTTTTTTAAATCATACCCATAGGACATTGCTCTCTTTGTCCTTAAAGGTTCAAAAGGCAATGAACCAAAATATGTCAATGAAACAACAAAGTCTCCTTTTTTAACAACAATGAAAAAAGCTTCAAGATGACTAGAAATTATCTTGTATTCAAGACTTAGGAAGATCAATAACATAATAGGTCAAAATCCTTTTTGCATCTATCTCTCAATACAAAAAATAAAACAGAAACTATTTCATATATTCAATTATACATATTGAAAATGTGTAAAATTACAAAACTAGATAAATATTAAGATCTGTGAGACCTCAGAAGAACAGATATTGTATTATATTGTATTGTATTGTATTATTATTATGTTATATTATAATTATATTAATACAAGACAAGAAACCAAAACTATGAGTACTAGGACTACTCTTCTGTATGTAAAGTTACAGTAGCAGAATCTGAAAGCACTATGCCTGTTATGTCCCTGGAACTTAAAGAAGTTCCCACCCAGGTCCGTTCGCGCTGCGGGGGCGGTTGCCCTCTCTCATTGGCTGGTTCTCCCCAGCAGCCAGCTATAAAAGCAGGCTGCGGGGTCCAACCAGTCGCTGATCGCTGCGAGCCAGTTCCAGGCTTGGCAAGCACGTTCAGTCCTTTATTATCCTAATAAAGTATTGTTGCACTCATGCCCTGGTTCAGCCTCTCATTATCCGAACTTAACAATGCCTCTGGGCTAAGGTGGGTTCCTTCTGAGGCATTCCCTGTCTCCATTCTTGTCTGATTGTTGCCTAGGCTGCTTATCCTTCTCCACAAAAAATATGCACAAAAAAGTTACTGAAGGTTTTAAAGAAAAATGAACTTGCATGAGTAGAATAAATTCCATTCTCATCTCAAAAATAATTGACCATTCCTTGAGATACAAATGATCAGGCTGCCAGTTATTAATGGAGCAAGAAAGAAAAGTTGCAGTTTTCAGATCACGTAGTCCAAGTATTCTTTTTGAGGAATGATTTACTAAACTAAGAAAAAAATGCTACAGTGAAAAGCATTACATTTCATTATTCCTTAGCATCAGGATTGCTAAGGAAATGTAAAGAAAATTCTCCTCACTGAAATATGGTGTACTTTTAATAAAAATGTAAAAGAATTTGTATTCTATTTAGAAATATTATCTGACAGGCCTTCTACATTAAATATCTTAGCTATGGAACTGAATTTAATACGGATGTGATTGAGACACAATTTAGCAGTTCTAAATCCCATTGCCTTAAAATTGAGATAAGCTAGCAGCATATTAGGCAAAAGTCCTTCCACAATATACATAACAGACACTGACTATAGAGAAGCTTATTTTTTAATTTTAAAAAAATCTCATATAATAAACTAGTAAAGCAAGACACCTGAACCAAACTTTGGCAATTTGGTGCATTAATTTTACTTTGTTGAATCCAAAGGACTGTAATTTTGCTTGCTTGTTCCCTTTGCCAGTTCAGCTTATAGGAGACAACCAGGTGACAATACCACTGCAATTTTTTCACCTGTATTCCCCCACCACCCCGGGCTGTTCTACTTCATAGGAAATTCCCGAAGTAGGTGTTAAAACTGAGCATGTTCTTGCCCTTTTGTTGAGACTGAATGCTTGCTGAAAATAGAATCAGATCTTTTCTCTGCCAAAATCTTCCCTCTCTAGTTTATTTTCCAAGAAGGCTAGTTTTTAGGATGTTGAAAGGCCTGCACAATATAACAATTTGCAACCAGCTGCAGTTCCAAGAATCTGGGATGAAATTTAGAAGGGTTGAGGGGAGAGGCTTTTGTGACCGCTGACCTAAAAATATCAAGAATATTCATATCTTATAATCACTTTCCCCACTGAACTTGTGTGCGCTTGTGTGTGTCTATAAATGTTCTGCATTTTCTTTACTGCTGAATAAGATCCCAGTATTGTTTACAAGGTGACAGCTACTGCATATCAAACCATTTGCAGAATTCTTTACCATCACACAAAGTTGAACTCATCTGCCCAGATTTTCTTTTTAATTTTATTATTGCTTGGGTTTTAACAATATCCATTCTCACACATTACAATTTTAATAACCTCTAACTCTTTGTGAGGCACTATTACAGGTAGTCCTTGACTTTTGACCACAATTGAACCCAACATTTCTGTTGTTAAGTGAAAAATTTGTTAAGTGAGTTTTGCCCCATTTTATGCCTTTCTTGCCACAGTTGTTAAGTGAATCACTGAAGTTGATAAGTTAGTAACCTGGTTGTTAAGTGAATCTGGCTTCCCCATTGACTTTGCTTGTCAAAAGGCTGCAGAAGTGATCATTTAACCTTGAGACACAGCAATGGTCATAACCAGTTGCCAAACATCTGAATTTTTATCACATAATCATGGGGATGAGACAAAGTTTGTAACTGTGAAAAATGGTCATGTCACTTTTTTCAGTGCCATTGTAACTTTGAACAGTCATTATTGAACTGTTGTAAGATGAGAATTACCTGTATTTATTGATAGAGTTCCTGAAAGATGACACTGTTTATTTGAAGTTACCTGAAACACATCCACCCTGTTGGTTCGTATCCAGGGGTGGGATTCAATTTTTTTAACAATCTGTTCTGTGGGTTTGGCTTAAGTGATGGGCGTGGTTTGGTGGTCATGTGACTGGCTGGGTGTGGCCAACTCAACATCACTCACATCGAGGCATGCATCTCCTCGCCTGGCCTCTCATGACTGTGGGGATGCTGCAACAGTGTAAGTGTGAAAAATGGCCGAAGGTCACTTTTTTCAGTGCCATTGTGACTTTGAATGGTCACTCCACACAAGCAAAGTACCAACAAAGGAGGGGGAAAAAACTCCAGAAACGTTCCTGAGACAGGAAGTCTAGTCCTGCCAAGAATGTAATAAGGGTTAACGGAGAGGCAGTTTCTGTAAGCAACACCAGAATGTTTCCTTCCTGCCTTCCTTACAGGATTAGGCCAGTAATTTCTTCTAACAACCGGTTCTCTGAACTGCTTAGAATGTAAACATCCGGTTCTAACGAATAGGTGCGAACCTGTAGAATCCCACCCCTGTCCGTATCAGTCAAAGAGACTCTATGCAATACAGGCAGTCCCTCGATAACTTGAATCACATCCTTAAGCAGATGAGTGATCAGTGCAGTTCATGAGATATCACATTGACATACTGAGGCATATCCATCATTGCCCTTGCCAGCTGAACCTTCCAAGTGGTCAATCAATCAATCAGAATAGAGCTGGAAGGAACTTTGCAGGTCTTCTAATCCAGCCTGCTGCTCAAGCAGGAAACCTTATACCTTTTCAGACAAGTGACTGTCCAGTCTCTTCTTTAAAAACGTCCAGTGATTAAGCACATACAGCTTCTGAAAGCAAGCTGTTCCACTAGTTAATTGTCCTCACTGGTGGGAAGTTTTTCCTTAATGCCAAGTTGTTTCTCTCCTTGATTAGTTTCCATCGATTGTTTCCTGTCCTGCCCACTGGTGCTTTGGAAAACAAATTGACTCCATCCTCTTTGTGGCAGACTTCAAATATTAGAATACTGCTATCATGTTCCCACTAGTCCTTCTTTCCACTAGAGTAGCCAAACCCAAATCCTGCAACCGTACTTCATATATTTTTGTCTCCAAATGCTTTTAATCATCTTAGTTGCTCTTATTTGTACTTTTTCCAAAGTCTCAACATCTTTTTTGTAATGTGGTGACCAAAACTGAACGAAGTATTTCAGGTGTGGCCTTATACATACTAGCATAAGGTTTTAGCAGTACTAATATTTCACAGTCTTCAAGGTGCATTGCAATAGTCAAACCATAAAGTGATTAAGGCATGAATGGCTATCTAAAGGCCTCCCAATCTACAAAAAGGCACAACTGGTGTACCAGATGAAGCTATGCAAATTCCACAGCAGCCACCTGCTCATCCACAGAACTGATGCTGCACTCTATTATAATTCAGACAACCTAACTGGAATTGATGCCGAAATCCAGCCAAATGTGGCTTATTTAACAAATCATTGTTAATCAATGGTTTAACTCTATCAGAAAAAAGCACACAAAAAATGAAGCCAGAATCAACAAAGCTGTTATAAGAAAGACTGTGTACACATAAAGTGGAGAAAGTCTGATTTAAGTATTTTTTTAAAAAAGGTCATTCTTTAGCTGATAAAAAAAGAAAAAGGAAATTTCTAAGATGACTCACAAAGTTTAATAATATCCAGGTCAAAGGAGGGAAACAAAAAGATACACAACTTTATCAAAATATTATTACTTTTGGTCCTGCTTGTAAGTTTTCCATTTACCTCTGCCTCTCAGTAATGAAAAACAGGAAGCTGACTAAGCGAAAGGTCACATTCAGTAGGGCCTTTTTTATGTGTGGAGGTGGTGGATGATACTTGATCAGTTTAATTTAGAAAAAAAATGGGTGAGAGGGATCATAGTAATAAAATTTGTTTTTATTATTTCCAATCAATACAAAGGGGATCAAAACACTGTCCCTCTGTCATCACCAGGACACCTCTCTGAAAGCAGAATGGCCATGGGAAAAAGGAAAAGTAAGATTGCATTTAAACATGGGGATGCTTCATAATACTAGAGAAAAGTAGCTTGATGATTAAGCATTGCATAGATTAAATAAGGGGAGAACAGAAAATTTAAGTAGTAATTACAATGGTGTAAAAGAAAAAGAAATGGCAAATGGATCCATGAGGAAAATGAAGGACGGAAGTGGCCTATATGGTTTTTTTTAAGTCAGCTGTTTACTTTTGCATTTGCTGGTTTATTTTTCTGGATGTTTCTATATTATGACTTTTATGCTTATGTGCAGTATTTTATTAAACTATATGTACATATGTGCACATGCATGTATGAATACATGTTTGTGTACACACAGAGACATTATATATATATATATATATATATATATATATATATATATATATATATATATATATATATATATATATATATATATAAAGTTACCATACCATTGTAACCTTTTCAGCTGGATTCCACAAGTCAGAGGGAAGCCAGATTCAATTAATGACTGCATGATTCACTTAACAACTGCAAAGATTCCCTTAACAAGCTGTGGCAAAAAAGGGTCACAAAATGGGACAAAGCTACTGCCTTGCTCAATTGTGATCCTATGCCAAGGGCAACCTGGCTTGTGATCCTATGCTAAGGGCTACCACGGGGATTCTCCTTCTTTTCCTCCCTTCAAATGGTGTGCTGTGCCTCAATGTACAGTAAATATATATTTATTAGCACATCCAATCTTGGTCCAAGCAAAACAGTTACAGGGTTCTGAAATATTTATATGAGTTATATTCAAAAGAAGCTAAAAGCTAAATATAAGTACTTTCTCAAAATCCCCACATTGTTTAAAAAAAAAACACACTTCCATAGTTAAACATGTTTCAAAGATTTCTTTAAAAAAATAATAGTTCCACCATATTTTAATATTTATTAGCTGATTTATCAAATATTAAGAAATCCTTCCTGACTTCCTATGGAGGTAAATGTGAAGTACATTTATATAGGTAAGTGCTAATCTAAGGTATGAATTATAATTTATTGGCATGCAAGAAGTGCAAAATGTATGGAAAATAATGTGCATACAAGAAAAAAGCATGCCACTACAACCTGTATTTGTGTAGAAATGTCATATGATTCTATTTAGAACCAGAAATGAAAACATTAGAAAACTTACAATCAGAATGTATGTACAAAACTTAAACATTGCAAATGGATAATAATGATGTTTCCCTTTACTTGTGTGTACTGTTTAAAAATTACCAACAAATATTTACTGATACTTCAAAATGCAAGCAGTTGTTGCAACAGCAATAGTAATTTCTTGTTATTTGGATAGCCCACTTATATCCCATTTTATAAAGAAAGCACACAGCAGGACCCCATTAAAAATGATCAAAGCCAGAGGGCCTATAGACAATTTGCATACCAATATTAATAAAAGTGTACATACATATGCATGGTCATATCCTTTCTCCAAATAGCATCATAATTTAATCCACTACTGGCCACAGTTAGAACAAATTCTCACTAGCTCTCCAATAATATTTTTTTCTAAATTTTCCAATCTCCTTCTCTTCCTCCTCCTCCCTACTTCAAGCCTCCTCCTCTTCCTCCTCCCTACTTCAAGTCCATGTTAAACCCCATTGGGAAAAATTTTGTGGAGAATGAAGTGAAACAAGAAATTGTGGGCAAGAAAGGAACCAATTACAGCACCACCAGCAGCCTTAATATTTCTTCAATTTAAATTCCCCATCCCAAAGCTATTTTTCTTTGTTATAAATCAGCGCTCGAGCTTCCTGACATACTTTCACATAACATTAAGTTAGTCCTCTAGGCCTTCTGGAAGGATGTATCTAAGCATGCAAAATTTAATTTTGATAAAAATTTGGTGACAGTGCATGACCTATGTTTAATAAGAATGTAATAGATCAATAATCTCAAATCTTTCAATACATTATTTTAACTTTCCCAACAAGATATGCTCTCAAGATATGTTGGGGTGTGCTAGGTTGGTAGAAACTTAACTTTGATAACACAACACAAAATAACATAATCGTGTCGAACCATGAAAAAGTCCCTATTCATCCATCATCCATTTGCAATTGATGTTGCCACTGTCCCAAGTCAAAGGCTAGCTGTCTTGCTTCCTGAGACAATCATTGAATAAATTCACAAGCATCTCTTTTCCTTCTTACCTTTAAAATGGAATATTATATTAAATTCAATAATATATAAAAAACATTCCTCGCCCTTAAAACAGCCATCGCCATTAAAAAAAAACCCTGTTCCTAAAGTTCCAACTAATGTGAAAACTTGTCCTTAAAACACGTGGATGGTCATGATGTGAGTCCCATGTGTCAAAAGATGTATGAATGATTCTGGGGTGGATATCATCCCTGTATCTATCTATCTATTGCTAAAAAATATAATTCCCAAATGTCATGTTCAACTGCTGTGATATTACACACACACATACACACAGATATAACCAGGCCCAAATCTGCTTAGGTTTTTAGCTTAGACAAGATCAGACAAGACTGGCTTTCTTTTATTAGGTTATTCTGGCTTATAGCATTATGTGAATAGAAGGAATAAACCTGTTTATTCTTCAACACTGCACATTAATTTATACATCCCAAGTCTGTCTTTTCTTAAAGTAGCAGTCATCCCATCCCTTGATTAGTTTAGCTACCCCTGTCACTTAAAAAAACAAAAACCTGAATTTAGTGAGCGTTTGAGAATTAATAAAAGAAGGTATTTTATTGAAGGATCAATAAAAGAAGGCATTTTTCCACATAATGTGTAGTTAACCTTTGCTATTTGCTAATAGAAGCTATGTGATAATTTACAAAACTTCCAATGCTTATTAGACAAATGAAAGAGATAGCAATCATTTCTCATGGTAGGAAAAAAAAACGTCATGCAACTTCATGTGATTTGTACTGACAACAACATTTAAAGAATGAGAAATAATGAAAAAGAGGAAATATCTCATTGGGTTTGCTTGTTATTTCAGCTATCTTTGCTTTTGACTAAAGTAGCAAATATTAAAAAATACACATTGTGGAGGACAGTGATGCTATCTGGTAATGTGGGGGGGGGTCACATGGACATTGTGTTGCCATTGTGTTGCTTGGACATCCTGCTGCCAGCCCTAGGACAAACACACAGATGAATAGACTGCTTAGTATTTTCCAGATCAGAAGGAATATGCCTCTGAATAGCTGTCAATGGAACACACACTCTCTGGTTCTGCTTGAACTGCTAAAAATAATATTCTGGATTAGAAGGGCCTTTAATCTGATTCAACAAGATTTTTCTTCTGCTCTTATAATGCTGTGTGATATATTATCCTTTTCCTAACAGTCCCAAGCACAGAATTTGCTTTAGCTGCCATCACATTGGCTTGACACTTTTATTGACTATCCATCACAGACCCAAGAACTCCTTCATATCAGTGAGTGTTAGCATCAGTTGAAAGGTATGGACAGAATTTGTTTAGCTTTAATATGCCTCACTTTATACTGAATTTTACTTTCATTGAATGGAAATAGATTCATTAGAGGGATGCCCTCTCTCCTTGTTTCTGTTGATAGCTGTAGTGACCAAATAGAGGTTGATTTCCTTCTTCCTCATAATAGAATCTATGTATGCTGCAATGTCTGTTTGTGTCAAGGAACAATTAATCTTGTTGTATGCCACTACTTCCTTCCTGTGGCTACATTTTCTAAAAACATTCTATTCCAATCATTCCATCACTGAAGATTTCAGGAATGAAGTACAACGTAGAGCAAAATGTTTCATTCACATTCACATTCAAACCTACTATTTATTATGTGTGTTCCATCATTAGCAGCTACTACAAATTTCCAAAGTTTGTCACTCCAATGACATCTTACAAAGGAGACAAGTTTATTAAACTTAAGCAAGAGGGGGGGAAAACCCTCAAAATCATTCTCTCTGGTTTAAAAAATATGCTTATTGAAAATGAAATTGTTGAGAAACTTCCGGTGGCAGGACAGGGACGTCCAGAGGTGTAAAGCCCAGCTGGGGCTTTGAACACCTCTTCTCGCGTTGGAGGGATCCCAGTGGATACACGAAACCCGTAGAGCTTCGTGTCAGAATAGAGGACCCCGGGTTGCTGTTTGGGGAAGGCAACTCCCCAGCAACGAAGGAAGAGCCTCTGAGACCAGCGCGATTGAGCCAGCTGCCAGCTAATGGCGGCTCCAAAGTCCGGTCTGCCACTGAACTGACGAAGCAAAAAGTGACAGTCTGAAGGGTCTGAGCGGAAAAGGGCAGAAGGATTACAAAGCCGTGAGAGTGATCGGTCCGATTCTCCCTGTTTCATTGTGAGTAACAGGGGGGAAGCTGGAGACAAGCGGCTAGAAAAGCAGTTTGAAAAGTGAATGGGGATAAACGCGTTTAGAGTGGCTCAACACTCAGAGTGAAAGTGTGGATTGGAGCGTTGCTGAGGAGAGAAAAAGGCGGTGGGAATTTAAGAAACTCGGAAGTGGATTGCCATCCAGGATCAGTGCTTGAGAAGGCTGGAAGACTAGGAGAGGATTTTGGCTGTGAAGGAGGGCAGAGCGAGAGGTGGAGAGCCGGAAAACGTCGCACTGACTTTTATATGCAAGATCCTTTCCTCTTAGCATTATTGTCTACAAAAACTGATTTTTAAAGTGATTAATCTGAGGCGGATACCCAAAGTGACAGTGGATTGACGGTTGCTGGCAGAGGGGAGAAGAGGAGGGAAGAAGAAGGAGGAGACAGACGGAAGCCTGGCCAAGACTGATCGCTGACAGCAATTAGTCAGCACTTCCTCCCCCTGCTTCCTTGGTGCGCCCAGGAGGAGAGACTAAAAGACTAAACGCCAGCCCTAACTCAGACTTGTTTTTCTATGGAACTAATCCTACAGATTCGTGCTTAGTGATTTCCTATAATTGGAAAGACCCCTTTCCTCTGGCACTCTTTCTCTCTCTCCCTTTCTCTCTGGTCTTTCTTTTTTTTTATAATAGTTAAAAATACAAGTATAAAGTATAAAGCCAAACTGCTTGTTACAGGTATTAGGGTTTACAGATTAGACTCTCTTGGATATATAAAAATCTTAAGGACTGTTAATAGGGTTGTCTCAGATAGAATGGAATCTTAAATATTTATATATACTATAGGACAAAAGTATATATAGAGTGAGAAATTCTAGAGTTGGTTGTATGCTTTAAACAAGTATGATTTACTAGGGTAAAATACAATTAACTCTGGTATTTGAATTTAATATAGAGAATAATACATAATACATAATATTTGATTTCATTCTATTGTATAGCACCTATTGTATAGTATTGTATAGTAACTGATAACACTCTATTGAATTGGAATTTAATTTGCCTGAATGATAGATTGGGCCAAAGAAAGAGAGCTAAAAGTATCTGGGGTGTAAGCATAGCAAATAGATTTGTAATCACACTTAAAGGGCTATTACATCGAATGGTGATTTGGGATAATATTCTTAACATTGTCCAATTGCAAAAACAAATCTTAGCAGAGATGACTTCCACAACAACCACGGCCCTGAAAACAGGAAGGAAGAACAATCAGACCTTGTTGACAACTCTGGCATCTGCCTCCCAACAACGCAGAAAACTATAGAAGAGACCTTGAAAGGAGAAAAACAACCGACTGTTACGAATGCCAACTTACAAGTGACATTATTATCCCTGCAAGAATCAATGCAAGAATCGATGTCTAGAATGCAGGAGATTATGATTAGGAATCATAATGAGACCAGAGCAGATATTAGCGAACTGAAGGAAGAAATGGGTAAATTAAAAGAGGAGATGAGAGCAGATATACAGAGAGTTGAAGATAGGGTTGGGACAATGCAATTGGTCATGGAAAGAACTGAATTAAAATAAAAGAAATAGAAAAGGACGGAACAAGTGGAGAGGAACCTAGAAAGGACTGAGGAAGATTTCAAAAATGTTAATAAAGAAATGGAAGATTCCTTGGTCCAACTTGAGATGGACAGAGCAGCTGCATACTTAAGGTTCCAAAATGTGGAGGAATCCAAAAATGAAGAATTAGAACAATTAATGGCAGGTTTGTTGGCTGAACTAGTAGAAAAGAGAAAGATGAATTACTCAAGGAATTTGATGAAATCTATAGGGTGAATACCAGCTATGCAAGGCGTCACAATTGCCCAAGGGAGATCCATATCCGTTTTTCAAGAAGATGCATGAGAGACCTAATATATAGAAAGGCCAGAGATGAGAGAATATTATATAAGGACAAAGAGATTATAATTCTTAAGCAGATTCCAAGTAAAGTGAGGGCCATGAGGCAAGAATATAAATTTTTAGCTAATTACTTAAATAAAAGCGAAATCTCATTTAAATGGCTAATCCCAGAAGGGATGCTAATATCGTGGAAGGAAGAAAAATTAAAATAGACTCAATTGAACAAGCACAAAACTTCCTAGAACAGCTAACAACCACGGAGGATCAACTCACTAGGGAGAAAATCCAAAGAAATATGCAGGAGGATCGTAACCGCCATAGGAACAAGGAAGAAAGATCTGTCCAAATTCAAGGAAAGACAACTTACAACGAGGAAGAGAAGAAACAACTCCATATCAGCCACAAGAAGAGAGCCGTAGAGTTACGAGACAAAAGCGAGGCAGACTTAAGTAAATGGACGAAGGAAAGAAAATTCTTTCCATTAATATAAACGGCCTAAATTCAAGAGCTAAAAGGAAAAGGACTCTAACCAAACTAATAAAACAAAATGTTGATATAATTTGCATACAAGAAACACACGTTAGGAAAAGTGAGGAGAAATTCCTAGAGTGTCCGAAACTGGGAAAATTATTTACAGCACCAGCAGATAAACACAAAAGAAAGGCATCGCAATCTATGTGAGAGATGACTTAAAAGCGGAGTTAATCTGGGCGGACCCTGAAGGAAGAACGCTGGTAGTACAAATCTCGATTAATGGCATTACACTCTTACTGGTAGTAATCTATGCCCCAAATGATGATCAAGGTAAATTTTTAAACATCTCCATCAAAAAATAACAGAATTCGAAAATGGTAATATTATTCTGATTGGCGATTTTAACTCTATTGCTGACTACGGAAGGATCATAGTAATAGGAGTAAGAACAAAAAGGGAATAGAGAATTTTCTAAGCCATGTAAGGATATGTTGAATGAAATGAATCTGGTAGATATCTGGAGAAAATTAAATCCCAAAAAGAACAGTTTACTTATTATTCTAACCCGCACAAAATTTGGACAAGAATAGATATGGCTTGGATAAACGGTGAATTGATTAATGAAATCAAAGATAGCGAAATCTTACCAAATGACTGGGCTGACCACAATCCAATTCAAATAACCTGGAGAGGTAGAGGAAAACCAAAGAAAAGATGGACTTTTAACACTCATTTAACAAAGAAGAAGAATATATTAATAAACTGAAAGAAGAACTGAACTTCTTCTTAAAGGAAAATAATAATGATCTAACCGAAACAAAATATATGGGACACATTTAAGGCATTTATAAGAGGAATAACAATCTCTTACAATGCTATGAGAAATAAAAAAAGAAAGTATGCCCAACAAAGTAATCTACAACAAGAAATTAAAGATTTAGAAATCAATTACAAAAGAACCCCAAAACCAAAGAATACAGAACCAGTTAATAACAACTAAACACAAATTAAATTTACTGGAACAAGAAAAATTGGAGATTAGTCTGAAAATGACTAAACAAATCTACTTTGAGCATGCAAACAAACCAGGAGATGGTTAGCCCACAAACTTAAGAAAAGCGAAAGAAAAAAGATTGATACACCAATTAATGGATGAGGGGGCAATATGCAGGAGGAGATAGAGAAGAAAAAAAGAGATTACTTTTAATTACTTCAAGAAATTATACAAAAAGAAGAAGTCTCTGAGGATAAAATAATGAAATACCTGGAGGAAGCAAATGATAAAGCAATTGGAGAGGAAGAGATAGAATTATTAAATCAAAAAATAACATGGTCGAACTGAAGTCAGCAATAGAGAAGCAAAGTAACAATAAAGCACCTGGACCGGATGGGATACCGGTGAGAACTTTACAAAATTATCATAGAACAAATTGGACCACTGATGCTGGATGTTTTTAATGAGGTACTCTTAGCAGCCAAGATGCCGGACTCGTGGAGGAGCCTTAATTTCGCTGATCCCGAAGGAGGACCTGAACCACAGACTTATTAATAATTATAGACCAATTTCGCTCCTGAATGCAGATTACAAATTATTCTCTTCTATAATAGCTAATAGATTAAAACAGGTTTTAAACACTTATATCCATGAAGATCAAAATGGATTTCTCCCATTTCGACAAATTAAGAATAATTTAAGAACAGTGATAGACATTTCAGAATACTATGAAGCCCACCGGAAAAACAATTTGCATTTATGTTCTTGGATGCTGAAAAAGCATTCGACAATTTAAATTGGCATTTCTTAATTCAAAAAAATATATAATATGAATCTTGGCACCAGATTTGAAAATGTCATCACAACAATTTACCACACTCAACAGGCAAACATTCTAATAAATGGGGAACAAACTGGCCCGATAAAAATAGAAAAGGGGGTAAGACAGGGTTGCCCTCTCTCCCTCTGCTTTTCATATTCGCCCTAGAATCTCTTCTGACGTACATTAGGCAAAATTTGAGAATTAGAGGTCTGAGGATCAAATCAGAAGAATATAAACTACAGGCTTTCGCTGATGATTTGGTTTTTTTCTGGAGGAGCCTATAGAAAAAGGACACAACTTATTAGAAGAACTAGAACGATTTGGAGAAGTCGTGGGATTTAAAATAAACAGGGAAAAACAAAATTAATGACTAAAATTTAACAGGAGACCAGAATAAAAAGCTAGAGACAACAATGGGAATACAGGTGACAAAAAAATTAAATACTTAGGAATTTGGCTAACTCCACAAAGTAAATCGTTAAAAGAAAATAATTATGACAAACTTCTTCAACAATCTAAGAAAGACTTGGATTTCTGGAGCAAGTTACAACTTTCCTTATTGGGCAGGATTGCTTTGATTAAGATGAATATTCTGCCAAAATTTCTATATTTATTCCAGACAATTCCAATCAAACTAAATAAAAATTTTTATGGAACTAAACAAGATAACATTGAATTTCATTTGGCAGGGAAAAAGCTAGGATTAACGTAAAAAGCCCTACAAGATTTGAAAAGCAGAGGAGGGTTAGCCTTGCCAAACTGGGAAATATACCATACGGCAGCCACCTTACTATGGATAAAGGATTGGGTAAACCTAACCAACAAAAGAACACTAGTATTAGAAGGCCACGATATGCAGAAAGGATGGCATGCCTTTCTGTGGGAATCAGGAAACCCAGGCAATCATATTTCCATAGGCATCTTATTAGGGACGCTTTATTAACTAATTGGAAAAAAATGCGTAAAAAACTTTATCTAAAAATACCGATTTGGCTGTCTCCAATGGGCGATAGTACACCCTAATAATTTGGATATAACCAAAATGATTAAGTATGAAAATTTATTAGACCTACAAGGAAAGTTAAAAACACGACAAGAATTACAAGAACGAGGATTTATAATTGATCAGTGGGTGTACCTTCAAATTCATAGTAAATACAAACAAGACACTAAAGAATTTGGAATCTACAATAAATTACAGACTCTAGACAAAATTCTATTAGGACCAAGTAAAAAAATATATCTAAATTTTACAAATATTTATTAGAAACAGAACTGGAACAAGAAATTGTCAAGGGAAATATGATTGCGTGGAGCAGAAATGTGGGTCGGAGCATTACCCTAGCAGAATGGGAAAAGGTCTGGAACAGGAACATTAAGATCACGAAATCAGCAGCTTATAAAGAAAACTTATATAAAATGTTTTATAGATGGCACCTGCCTCCTTGAGATTGGCCAAGATGCACCCAACACGAGCCCCAAGTGTTGGAAATGTCAAAAACACAGAAGGTACCTTCTTCCACATGTGGTGGTCATGCAAGAAACCCAGAAGTATTGGCAAAAAATTAGGCACTGGCTAGAGGAAATAACCATGGAACAGATTGAGTACAAACCGAGTCCTTCCTTCTAGGAATTTTTGATAAACGAATATCCAAAAAATCAAAGTATATTACAATCCATATCTTAACGCGGCCAGACTGGCATTTGCCCAGTGCTGGAAACTACCTTCCATCCCCACTGAACTTATGGTCATTCAGAAAATTTTACAATGTGCAGAAATGGACAATCTAACCCAAGCATTAAAAAATAAAGAATCTTCAATTTATTCTAGCAATTGGAATCCTTTGTATATTTGGCTTAATCAAAGATAGTTCACCGCTAAGAAGACTAAGGCCGACGATAGCTTTGAAGAAGAAAAGACCTTACTGACAGTCACAAAATATGGTTTTATTATAATTGTCTTTCCTACCTTTGTTTTCCCCACTTTTCCCCCCTTCTCTTCCCTTTCCCTCTTTCCTCTCTCAAACTTTCCTTTCTTTCCCTCTTGGCTTACGCCAAGACTGGTGCGTCTCTTTGTTGTATATAATTTATAGCTGTGTTGTTGTCTTTTTTTAAAAAAAGTAAAATTAATAAAGTTTATTTAAAAAAAAAAGAAAAAAAGAAAATGAAATTGTTGCAAAGATATAACTTTGCTTATTTGAATATGTCTTTATTTATGTAATAAAATAACTTTAGATTTAAATTCTAAACATGCTTATACTTTCTTGAAAATAAATATCTTAACTCAGTAAGGACTGTTTGAGAATAGGCGTGCACTGGATTGCCCTTTAGACACATGCAGGATTGCGCTGTATGTTGAGGTAATTCCCCGTTAGGAGAATGAGCGCATGCAGGGAGACGTATTTGAGAGAAGTGTTTGAAATAATACACACACAGTACACAGATACACTGTATAGTAAATGTAGGTTTTTACTTCCAGAAAGGTTTAAGCAAAGTCCAAAATAAGCAGTCCAAAGTCATTCACAGGTAAAATCAGTCAGTTTTCATCCAGGGATGATCCAAATATCAAATTCCAGTGTCAAAACCAGTTCAGTATCAGACTTACATTAAATCCAGTAATATCAGTCAATTAGAAGAAATGGAGCAACGCAATATTTTCCAACAGAAGGAAACAGAGACTCTCACTCAGACTCTCTTCTGAGACTCAGACTAAACAACCCAGGTTTCTGGCTCCATCTTATGGCTGTTTGAGAAACCACACCCAATTGCAGTTCTTGCATTCCCTTAAATGCAGTACTAAATAGTACTAATATAGTACTAAAATGTTTATCCTGGTTTATATATTTCTAACCCAAATACCTGTTAGGTGACTTATATTCCTAACACTGTAGTCTTCTCTTCTTTTTCAAAATAAAATATATAGATTTAAAGATATGACATATACCATTTTAGATAATGTGAAGAAGAAACAATAAAACCATGATATCAGTTGTAACCATTTCATTTACATTATAAAGCTTTAAGCCTGCATGATAATTATTCAGCTTCTAATTTTGTTTAAAGTTAGCATATAAACCAATTTCCTTCAAATAATTTTTAATCCTGTTTCCCTTTTTGCAAAAAAAAATATTAAGTTATTAATATGCTTTTTAAGATTTATTTGCATTCCATTCTGCCCTCTTTTAACACATACTTTGTTTTATTTCTTACTATTATTTACCATATCGGTACTGTATATTTCTTGATTTAATTTGCAGTTTAAAATGTTATTCTGCTTCTTTATATGATCAACCTTTATATTTTTGGTCAGCTGCAGGGGCAGCATATAAATTTAGTAAATATTTTTCTCTCCTCAGGGTAGTCCCTAACAAATACAGTATAGCTTTAAGAGAATCAGATTTAGCTTTTCAAGCATTATCATTCTAATTTTCAAAGAAATTAATATTGTAATTAGCTGCTACATAATCTTTAATATATTGCTTGATGTTCCAATTGAACACATCCATTGTTATTTTTATGCTACTATAGCATTATTCCAAAGATACCTATGTTCAAATAATCAGCTTCAATTGGTATTTCTGCATGTGGGATTTTGATATTCAATTACATTTTTATTAATGTTGGTGCATACTTGCTCCAGTAAATACATAGTCTAGGAAGAGAAGATTTACAACATATTGAGTACCCTCAATGTGTATTAATTCTAGGATTTTTTATGAATATAGGGGGAAACCTGCTAAATCAGATTAACAATCCTTTTGTTCACTCTCTGGTTTTCCGCTAAGATAACTGAGATGATTTTCGGAAGTCCCACAGCAGGATGTACAGGCAATAGGCCACTTGGTATTGATCCCTAAAAATTGATACTCTGTCATATATTGTCTCTGAAGGTGGGGGTTGCTTGCAGCTATCCTATTATTTTCTTAGCTATGTGCTGGAATCCTATTCTGTTTCCATATGTGGAAGGCAAAGCAGTTAATGTAGACTTGATTTGTGGCCACAGCAAATAACCTACAGAGTATTTCTTTTTGTCTAGTAGTGGGAGAAATAGCTCAGTCCCAAAAAAACAGAATTACAAATATGCTTAATATTTAATATGTGCAAAAGTATTTATTTAGCTCAGCACAACATATTTAGCAGATATCTACATATCCTGTGATCTATAGCAATCCATCAATCCATCCGATCAAATTATAACTCATAACTTGTTTTCCCCACATTGGACCTAAAATGTTGGAAGATGATCCAGGAAAGATTTTGAAGGTCATAGGGAAGAAGCAGAAGGGAAAATCCTATTGCCTGGTTCATCCTTCAAATATGACTTTTCACCTTGAAATCACTGGAAATGAGAAATCTGCTACCAAATGTTGCCATAGCAAGCTTGGGGCATTTGTCAGACTGCCAAAAAAGGATGGGCAGCCCATGTTTACTACAAACAATGAGCTGCCAATTGGTAATGTAGACAAATATAGGTCTGTCTTTTATATATATTTTCTTTGGATCCATAGTTTCTTTTTTAAGCTGACTTCAGATTTGGAAGCATTTATTGTATGAATTACTCCTATTAAAATATTCGTGATTTTTAAATCATTCTTAGAAGGAGGTTCATGGGCCAGAGTTACATCATTTCTGAAAGTTACATCACTTCACAAGTATTACAGTGGTTTTTTTGGTTCCCTTCTCTCCAAAAGTATTTGGATTTGAATGAGGGCCTGCTGTTTGTTAAATAATGTAAAGCTTCTGTTGTATGTTGGGAAGAGATAAGGGCTGTTTATCGGAAATGCAGAATGGGGAAAAGAGAAAATTAAAGCCAGCACATCCATTCTGTAGAGACTGCAAAACTTATTTTTATGCACATTGAAGGTGTTCACAGTTTAAATACTCTAGTGCATTAACAAGCTCTATTCCATGAGCATGTACAAAATTCAATCTATTCATTTTATTATTTATTTAGGGTATATATGCAAAATATGCCAATATTTGGAGTAATTTGTGCAGACACAATTATGTCCAGGCCAAATATAAAAAGAGAGAATCAATGCATCACTCTGTGAAGATCTCATGTTGACTTGAAAGCATCAGAGCTCTAGTTTAGAGTGGCATAAAAGGCATCATTTTAGGGTTTTCTGAAGAAAAAAATTCCCCAGAAAAAACTCATGTAAATAATAAAGAATATTTTTTAAAAAAATAATTACATTTAAAAAAACTATGAAGCAAAATTCACAGTGCAAAAAAGAGCAAGCATTTTTCCACCAATCATATTTAAGAAATCTTTACCTTTAACATCAAAGGAACATTTGTACAAATTTATTTACTCAAATGCACTTGAACTATATTTTGCAAATAAATTATTTTCTTACTAACAAACTATTTATTTAACTTGAACAAACAGATCAGTTCCCATCCTATCATTTAAACCAGTTAGCCCAATATAATTCAGCAAAATGATATCACACCAGATTTAGGCCTCTCACGAAGAGGATGGCTATCTCTTATAGGCAGCAACAGGAATGATAATTAATGGGTAACTTTAATTTAAGAAACAACCCAAAGAGGTCTATTTCTATAAAGTACTGACTAAACGGAATGTTTTTCTAGATTGAAATAGCCACACAAGTCAAATTCTACAAAAGAAAATGAAGTAAACATCAGCACATAGCTAACAACTACTTAGTTGTTAATTGGTAATTAACTTCATTTTATTTTAGTACAAGCAATGAAGGTAGGACGAATTGCTCAAGGGTATATGCAATTTTCTGTAAATCGTGTGCAGTACTGGGAAATGAACCCATAATATCTTGGCATGACTACAGCTCCTTGATTCTATTAAAGATCCCCTTTTAAATTAATCTTCTGAATCAGGAGTACAGCTAAAAATTTTATGTAGAATTTATAAATACTGGGATTTTTTTAATAAGAACGTTTATAGGCAAAACTTCAGTTGAAGAATTTTTATATTTTCAAGTTGATCATGATTTAATGAAAGGAATCTCAGGTTTATTCTACAAATTAATCTTTGTATTCCACTGCTTTTGGAGGGAAGAATATATTTATTAAATTCAGGGAGAGGCTTTGTGTGCTGACTTAAAAGAAAGATAAATACAAAGCACTGTGTGCCATTTTCACATCAAATTATTGATAATCCATGCTGTGTATGAAATTTTTAAGAGGCATCTAAAGCTAGGAGCTAACTTTAAGTTCCCTTTTCACAGCTGACTTTAAGTTCTTTCTTAGTTTTTCAGAGGCTTAGAAAATAGTTCTTAAATATTACAGAACTATGGAGATCATATTAGCATGGATGATTGAAGAAACCAATTGCTTGGAATTAGTTTCAAATGCTTATATTTAGAAAATAATATAATTCACCACCTTTTGGATTAGAAAATAAACTTATGGTTGTTTCCCTAATAAGAAGTATTTCAATGTATTTAATGTAATTGTTGAAGCAAATTTCAGTAGTCACTGCAATAAAAGAGATAGTAAGGAATTTGCTCATGATCATGCTGATTTGCTCAATGAGTGAACAAGGAAAACAAACAGGAGTTTGCCAATAATTATAACTCTTGCTTAATGTTGGTAATTGGGACCAGCAATCTGTTGCAGTCATAAAATGCAAAATCACATAACATGCCAACTTACAGTGGCAGTTCTGGAAGTTCTGATTAGGTAAATCCAGCACAGTTATTAGGCACATCACCATTTGCGATCTCCTACTGGCTTCCCCACTGACATTGCTTGTTGAAAACTGACAGTGAAGGTTGCAAATGGTAATCATTTGACTATGGAATTATGCAGTCTTTGTCATTGCGAGCCAGCTGCCAAATTCCTGAATTGATGTTATATGACCACAGATACTGCAATAGCCACAACTACAAGAGCTGGGCTTAAGTCCCACATTCAGCATTGTCATAACTCCAAATAGATGCTGAACATGTAGTTATTAAGCAAGAACTACCTATAGGGCTAGGAGTGTGGAAGAAATAATTCAAGGCCTCTGACCCGAAATTTCCTTCCTTATGGATTGTTCCCTAGGTCTTTAAGAGAGAAAAGTATCACATTTGTACTACAGAAAGCTAAAATAAAAATGCTGAAAGTACAGAGTTTGGTTGCCTTTGGGAGAGACAAAGAAGAGTGGGCTGATGAGCTAAAGCAGTCAGTTGTGTATGGAAAAAGTGATATCAAAATAATTGGTGGAATGAGCAAAGAGACTCGAAAGCTACTACAGCTGTGAAAGGAGTAGCAGAGTCTTACAGCCTCATAAGTTTTCCAAAGATATAGACCAGCTACACAGCCAGTGAGTTAGCAACAAGTAATTGTTTCCACCACCCCTCCTAGGAACTGATAAGGACTGACAACTAGAGAAGTAATTCAATAAAAGGGAGCAATTACAGGACTACTTCAAACTTCAGTAGCACCTACTGAAGTACAAAAGCTGGAAGATAAAGGATCATACAGGGCTAAGTGTAGGGTAATAGAAAACCATGCACTTATAAGAAAACACCAGAAAGGAAAAAAATCCAGTCCTTAAAGATGAGAGCTACAGAAAAAACAGTGACCTTATTGTCTTATTATTGGAAAAGGTGGTATTGTTGGAAAAATGGGAATGTGTAAGTTTAAATATCATTTTTCATTCATAGCTAAAAGTGCCACTTATATTATTAGGCACATATAAGTCAAATAGTTGTGTGTATTAAGATTAACACATTAGTATATTTTGTATAATAGATTAACCTTATATAAATACCAAAAAAATGGCCTCCTGGTCTGTGGTTTAATTTAACTGAAACTCTTTCATAAGGACAGTGACCAACTGGATGTATTTGGGATAGGCTTGCAGTAGAGATAAAGTAGTATTTAAGCCTGCTATGATTTAGGAAGAAGTAAATAGCTGCCAGTACTTATAATCATCAATATCCTGCTCTTCTATAAATCCATACAGTCCCCTTTTGACACTACTTCTGCTAGTAGTGAACTGAACAATGTTACAGCAATAACTGAAATAGCATTTCCATATGCCTGTTCTGATCCTTTGCATTTTGTTTTAATAAATAACTACAGCTTCTAACTTCCTTCCTCCATACTATTTATTACACACACACACACACACACACACACACACACACACACACAAATTCCAATGTAAAAGAGCATCATTGTTATCCTCTTGCTTCTTAAGAAAGATGCTCCAGTCTCCTAATTATTTTGGTTTTACATCTTTTCTAGCTGTACAATATTTGGGTAATGTGAGGTGTCCAGAAATGTGCATAATACTCCAAGGTTTGCTTCATTATAGAATTGTGTATGAGTATTATTATATCAGCAGGGCCAATGCACAAGAGTAACAACCAAGCCAAGTAAAAGATATTCTGCACTTCTGGAATTTGGAAATAAGTTTCAGCCTCTGGCAGAGGAAACTAGGTCTGAGCCTCGAGGGGAAGAAAACTAAACACTGCAGGACTGAAACGAAATGGCTGATCCCTGAAGATGAGAGGGGATTCGGCTGCTTCCTGCCAAAAGATAAGAAAACAGCTGCTAATTGGTTGATTTAGTACTACAAAGAATAAAAAAAGTATATGCTGACCAGACACACTGGCTTATGAAGCATGATTTTTGCCAGGAGCAATAGCTAGAGATTAACAGAACAACTTCCATGGCTTATCAGGTGAACTAGCAAGGATTTCTATATCCTAATTTGTGTGGGGACAATTAATACCACTCAGAAAAACTGCAATCACATCACTATATATTTTGAAAGTCTAAGAAGTCTAAGAAGGAAACCCAATAACCTGAAGTTAGTTCATGAGCTAGTTCATGAGAGATGACTGAAAAGTGAAGAAAATACTACAAATGTATAACTGGCTACAAATTCTAATCTAATTTATAATCTACTTTGAAAAATCCTATGAAAAAACAGGAAGTCGCCACGGGCCAAATTGTAATCGTGTGGCCATGGGATGTTGCAATAGTTATAAGTATGAGGCCCTGCTCATTCACCACCATCATAAGTTCAGTCACTGAATGAGTGGTTGTTAAATTAGGAAGACCTGTAAGGCAGAAATGATCTTTTATCACAGCAAAACATCTGGATTGATCAACATAGGAGGCTCTAGGGTCCTGCAAATAACTATCATTTGCAACTGAATTTCTAAATCTGTGAATCAAGACATGGACAAATGTGGATAACAAGTTGACTAATGTGAAAAATTGGATGACATTCCAGAGGAAAAAAATTGGGTCAAATGTTGAGTTCCTGACAGCTAGAACAATTAATCAGTGGAATAACTTTCCTCCAGAAATTGTGGGTGTTCAAACACTGGAAGTTTTTCAGAAGAAACAGGACAACTGTTTGTTTGAAATGATATAAGGTTTCCTGCTTGAGCAGGAGGTTGGACTAGAAGACCTCCAAGGTCCCTTCCAACTCTGCTGTTCTGTTTTTCTATTATATGATTAGTTTAGCAGCAATGGGCTTCAGGTAAAGACTTGTACATTGTAGATTATTATATGTCCTTGTAATGGAGCCTTTGAAAATAGTCAGGAAAAAAATCAGAAGGAATGTTTGAAGTTGTATCCATATCTTCACGAAATGGTAAAAAGAAAGACCTAGGAAATCACAAACTAGTCTCACTGTATATCAATAAATATAAATAATAAACAGTCTATTAAAATAAGTTAATAAGTTATAAAGGTAAAAGTTTCACTGTTCAGTCATTTCTGACTCTAAGGGAGCACTTCTCATCTCTGTTTCTAGGTTGAAGGAGCCAGAAGAGACTTTCTGTGTCTTGGTTCTCTGGCCAATATGGCTCTACACGAAAGGCACGCACAGAAAACTTTACTTTCCCACCAAAGTGGTACCTATTAATCTACTTGCATTTGCATGCTTTTGAACTGGGCAGGAGCTGGGAAAGGAACAGGAATTCACCCCATTGTGCGCCCCTCATATCTCGAACTCAGCCTTTAACCACTGAGCCATTGTACCCCCTCAGAACAATAGTATAATGTAACTGAAAGCCTGTGTGATGACCCAGATTGTAACACAAATGTAACAAAATCCAGATGTAAATAAATATCCTTTAATGCCTCCAACTTGGCCCCACTGTTCAATCATTCTCAGTTGGAGATAAAACTTACTCAAAAATAGTCTTCAAAAGAAAGCAATACAGTCTGAACTTAATGAGTAGATAGAGGTGAAATAAAAAAACAAACAAACCACAATGACAAATTTTCCACAATGGACCAGGATAAGTAATTACCACATTCAAGGAGATAACAAGAAACAGTCTGTTAGAAGGATGCCAGCCAAGATAACTTCAGCCCAAAATAAAACACACTTTACTTCTGGCAACACTGTGTTTTAACCGTCTCTCTTATATACTATTCTCCCCAGCTGCCACCAATGAGGGCGATCATGGTGCTTCCTCTCTAGTAAGCCAAGTTGTTTCCTTCTCTGTTCCTCCTGGCATGTCCTAGGATGCAGAGGGATGGGCCTGGTTCTTCCTCTGACTGCCCAGCCAGCCTCTGCCCTTCCCCAGCCTCCTCCACAACCTTCAGAGCCACACCTCCACTCCCTGTCAGCTGTTCCTTCTCTTCGTCAGAGTTTGACTCTACCAAGGACATGACAGTATGGATTTTTCAGGAAGAATTGCATCCTCATTGGCAGGATGATGACTAAAATATATTGGCTTATAAGGTAAACTCTAATTAAGAGAACCTAGACTAGATAGAATAGCATGAGCATACTTGAAAAAACTAAACTTGCCTTAGTTGTCTAATAATTTATGGATATATGTTTATGGAATGGTTGCGGTTGAAGGAATGTCAGTTGGAGATATTAATGAATATGATGCGATGTTGTCGACTGAGACTAGAATGATTGGCAGCAAGTATTAGGTTGCATAATGCCATGGGGATTATGGACTTAGAAATTAATACATCAAAAGTCAATGTGTTGTTGTTGTTGTTGTTACAAGTGTAGAAACTGATTTAATTCAGAAGCTGATCCTTCATTTGAGAAGCTGACTCCCATGGGACCTCTCAGCAGGAGTGCTCTGCCTTCATGATTCACTTCAATCAACCTGGCTGCCCAGACTTCAACCAGATGAAAGGGATGTAAAGAATGATTTCTTTCCTCACAAACTTTGCAAATTCAATCAGAAAAATGTCAAATCTCTAACTATGAACAGGCAACAACATTTTTGTTTTACTATTTCAAAAATAAATAAAGTTATCAATAAAGATACAAGAATAACTCTAAACAACACCAAGCTACTAAACTTTCTATTTTGAGAGGAGCCTTGCTAAGAGATGTTTTTTCCACCTCTTTTTCTTAAATACATTCAACTAGGCAGTCTCCTAAAGGTACAATACATTCTAGGATGCATGTGTGCACCCCCACTCCCCGCTCACACAAATGGAGCTGGGTGTGCACAATTGCCTGCCCACCATGCACGTAAGTGGAGCTGCACATACAAGCACAAACTCCCCTGCAATTTCCATAGTCCAGTTCTGAATGGGCCATGGCCCGATAGTGGGCCACGGCCTGGGGTTTGGGGACCCCTGTTGTAGACTTCATAATTCAATCCAACATATAGCCCACAAAGCATCTACTGCATTTTTAATATATTGTTATTTATAACTTATCTTTGACTTCTTACTGATTTCAGTTGTACCAGCTAAATATTTTAACAGTTCAAGGGGGACATGCTTTGACTAGAAACTGTAGAAGAAATGTCTTATAGTATTCTGCATTGTTAATGGTGTTTTAGAATAAATTAGCTATATGACACTTTTGATCTACTGGCTATTCAAGTTTTTTGTATTCTGGCAGAAGCACTTATGGAAATGATAAGAAAACAGCTGTTTCAAATATTAATTGGCTTCCTGATGCACTCCAAAATATAATTCAGGAAGAGGAAGAAATTTGAGCATTAAGAAAATGTTCATTTTTAAAAAAAAGTCAGATCAGCAAAAAAAATTCCCAACACAAAATGTACACTTTGTCATGAATTTGGTCTTCTTTATATTTAATCATAGTCCCATTTTTTCACAGTGCTACTTGACCTTCAGTACTGTTTATATTTTCATTTATATTTTCAACAATCAGAATTATCAGAATAGTGTCATTAGCATTATGCAGCTCATGGATGTTTACTCTTTTTTTTTTAAATGCTCATTTTCTAATCCAGTTTAGCATGTCTTATTCTGTCCGCCCCATTGATCAGACCAGATCAGGATATTAACTCCACAGGAAGATTAAAACTACTTTTATTTGGATTGGCTATAATCACATATTTTTGAAAGTCTGCTGTACCTTCTCCTACTTATATTGTACTCCACATCAATAAGGAGACACTTTCAAATGTTATCTCA
Source organism: Pseudonaja textilis (assembly GCF_049901715.1). Lineage (NCBI taxonomy): Eukaryota > Metazoa > Chordata > Lepidosauria > Squamata > Elapidae > Pseudonaja > Pseudonaja textilis. The sequence continues at coordinate 51,388,449 of NC_141993.1, read as the reverse complement.
TTATTCTGGACTTTAAAATGTTTTATCCCCTTTTGCCCAGGTCATGATATTTATAAATAAATGTTTTAGAATTTCCATCTTTCTAACATTTCACAGGTTGATATGATAAATAAATAAAAGGTCTTAACTTGGAATTTGCAGGTGAGTTTCATCTGTTTCACAGCCAGGCAATATAATCAATGGAGCACTTTGGAGCTCTATTGACTTTTTGTTTGTATTATTTGGCTTTTTAAATTATTCAGTATGCATCAGCAATAATATCTTGTGTTTCTTGGCTTCTTCTAAAGCCAGCTTGAACATTTGGCATATTCCTTTCCATGCAGCGTTCTAATCTGCATTGGGGTCCTTAACATTATTTTGCCAAAGTATGAAATTAACAGTTTGCACACTCTATTAAATCTCCCTTTTTTTTAGACTGACCTCTTTCAATATGTTGATTACTGGAAGATATAGTTTAGTTAGAATCTTTATAGAAACTTTTATTGCTGTATTTTTATAAATATTACATAAATTCCTTTAGCCTTCTAACTTGATAATGTTTGGAGAACCAATCTAACATCTTCTGCTACTAGAAATTCTTATAAGTACATTCTAAAGTATTTTGGATGTTGACTTCAGTACTGTAGAAAATTTAATATACTCATTCCATTTTTGATCTTCTGGAATCAGTAACTCCAATAGCTGCCCATTGGCATCCTTTAGCACATCAATTTGTGGTTGATACCACCTGAGTTTGGAGATATTTCAAAGACTTTTATCATCTGTTTTTATCTTCACTAGCTTTACTGTCAAAATATTGTTTCATGTCTCTTCTGAAAACTATTTGAAATTATTTGTTAACTTCATTCCTGAGGATTATTTCTTTTTTGGCTTTTTGTGCTTGGAGTTCTCTTCTTGTCATTCCTCTGATTCTTGACATGAATTCCATTCTTCACTGACCTCTTCCAGGAACTCCCAAACACCACAATGAGGCAGCATAGCAGGACTTGGAGTATCAAAAGATATAAATTTTTTCTTAGGTAAAGGGTTTAATTGAGATTTGAGGACAACTGGAGAAAAGGAGAGTATCAGGAATCCCTCAATTTTCTAGGTAGGTATAAAGATACACAATATAGGGAGAATAATACATGTAGAACAAGTATAGAAAGAAACTGCTCAGATCAGTCTATACTATAAATCAGATGAAAGCATCACTATCTGCTTCTAGCTCGTTTCCCTAGATGTCAATATTTTTTGTCAACCTTCTTCTTGGTTGGGTGATTATTATTTTTCCTTAGAAGAAACTTATTTGAGAAAAGATGCCCTCTACTTCATACTGAAGACAAACAAAGAACAAATAAAGCTTCCCCATTTTCTTTCTATATTCTACATTTCAAACCCTGCTGCAGATAGCTTCAAAGTGTCTGGAGGCACTGGGGATAGAAATGATGCCATGTGAACCTAAAATAGTCCTGATAATTCAAGCCAAGTTCAGCATTTGGCTTCTCATAGTAGCCATCTGGATGCCTCTGGGATGTTCACAAACAGAATCTGAAAACTTATCTTTCTCCCATCAATGCGACTCTATAATTAATACTGTAGAAATATTTACTCCAACTCACAGGTTCAGCATCAATAGCACTTGGTAGATTTGTCCTTCAACCAATCCCACTTTAAAACCAGCCAGGTTGGTGGCCATCAACCACTTCTTGCAGTAATGAATTCTAAATATTAAATTCTAAATATCCTAATTAACTTTTTTGGGTAATACTTGATCCTAGTAGTTTGAGACTAAGCTAAAAATCCTCTCTCCTCTTTCTCCATGTTATCCATGATTTTATACTTTTCCATTATAGGCAGTTCTCATTTAGCAATCACAGTTGGGATGGACAACTCGATCATTAAAGGAAGTGGTCATAAGTGAAACCATGTTTGCTTATTATCTTATTTCAGCTTTGCTTTGCTTTACAAACATGATGTGAACATTGTGAATGGAGGACTGGTTGTAAAGATATAATGCCACTGTACTAGGCAGTAACTAAACAAGAGCTAATTGTCCATATTCAGTCATTTTTTCGCTAGGATATAGAGTCTCAAGCATTCTAGCCTTGCCTCAAAAGATAGGTATTCAAATCCATGATCATGATCATCCACTTTCCTGCACTTCTTTTAGCTTGCTCAAATGAACCAATCAGATCCTTGTATAATGCTTCAAGGGCTATAGACATATCTATAGATATTGCACTATTGACCATTTTTGTTTGCTTTCATATTGATCACTAGCATGAAATTTGTCTTTTTCATAGTTGCTACAAACTGAATGTATTTATTGAACCATTCACTGTGACCTCCATATCTTTTCCCTGATCCGACCCCATTGGTACATATTGAACTTTTTGTTTGTGCATTTGATTCCAATGAGTTCAACTTACACTTACAACAATGGAGTTGTATTTGCCTTTGGGTTCACCATTCACCCAAAAGCCTCCTTAGCCGTTCCTTAGGTTGGTGCCTACCAAATGTTTTGGGAATAGCAGCCAGTACTGGGAAGACTGCTCTAGCTATAAGATATTGGCCTGATTCACACATTACATGGAACTATAGTTTATTGAAGAAATGAGATATATTCACACAGCACATTAGACTATAGATAGATTGTGCTATAGTTTAGCGTTTACAAATAGGGATATTGTCTGCATCTGTTACAAAGAGGTCTTTTATTTTTCTCAAATTTCCTCTTTCTCTCCTTTGGAGGGAAAAAACCTTCTAATGTAGCAAAAGATGATAAGAAAGCAGAGTATTTCCGTAGTGTGACAGGTTTCTGATTATGAAAAAAAAACCAAGATTGACTTTCATGTTTTATTAATGAAAATAACAAACCAATTCACTTCTCTATTTCTATTAATATGGATGCAGATACACACAAATCTTCTGCTGTTCCACTATCATTTAGTAATAAATTAATACAACATTACCCTAAGCCATCTGAGATCTCCCTAATGGACCCAGAAAAAAAGAAGCAATTATAATGATTTCTCAGGACAAAAAGGGAAAGCTGGAAATAGCTGAACAATAAGACACAGGGCAATCATGAATTGCCCTTGGATTATCTGCTGCCTCAAATACTTGAGGGCAGCCTCAGACTGTCACCAAGCCTTGTTTGTTTGCTTATTACAGAGCCCCGAAGGCTGCTTATAGTTGAACAAATTGTGGGTTTTATCATGTTCCAAATATGCCATCTGCTAATAAAACACAGAATGTTGCCATTCAGTCAAACAACTGTTAATCTGGTTAATATTATTTTTCCAGCAGCCAATTCTTATTTTAGTTTCCAATTAAAACCCAAATATTAGCTATAGCTCTCTGTGGTGTTTTGGGGGAGTTTCTTTTGGAAGTCTTTGTGGTTATACAGTAGTTATGCAACTGGAGTAACACAGGTTTCCTCAGCTGCCTTTGCTGATCCAGTTAGTTCTGCAATAACTGTTTTCTCCTTTTCTGAGATAAGGAAAATGGCATGACCATCATCTTCTCATCCTTCAGGAGGGATTTTCATGGCTAAAACTTCCAGAAAAATCATGAACTTTTAAGCAAGACCACTTTACTACCCATCAAATTCAGGTAGTAGCCAGGGCCCAAGCATCTTGATACCCCTCGCTCTTGCTAACACATACCTTCCCGCACTACCACTTATTTCCTCATTTTTAAAGTACAGTAGTAATGGGCATGGCCTGAAAATCCTGATCTTCAGGAGACCCTCTGTGATAACAGCAAGAGATTGTGGGAAAGCAATGGAACACTAGCACAAATATTAAAAGATAGTAAGCAAATCGATCGATGACTTGTCTCCTAAATGTCAGCTTAGCCCTAGTGAAGAGGAATTTGGGAAGAAGTCCTTCAAGTCAAAGAGGCTCTGCCTTAATTATCTTACTATACATGAAACCAGAAAACTCCTATTGCAGTTTCAGAAGGTGATGTCAAAGCAGTCTGCAGATGAACAAGATCAAGGAAGCAAGAACCACAGAGATTTCAGTAAGATGTCTTGAATGCCAATTGGAATAAATATGAAGCCCTAGAAACTGTAATAGGAATTCTCCTGCCTTCTTTGTAGTGGGTTAATTAAGGTGGAATTTCCTGGAATGATTTAAAAGATTTTTCTCTATCTGGACTTGGTTGTCACTTAGGAGATAAACTTGTCAATCCTTTTGCCTGCTGTCTACCTCTTGATTGTTGATGTTTGTGTTCTCCTCCATTCCTTTCCCAGCTTCTCTACAATCTCTCTCCAAAATGCTACTAGCTAATTCTATAGCTGGAGCATACATTGATTAGGACAGAGGTGGTATTCAGCAGGTTCTGACCAGTTCTGGAGAATCAGTAGCAGAAATTTTGAGTAGTTTGGAGAACTGGCAAATACCACCTCTGACTGGAGATTTTACAGTATCCTTCCCCTGCCACACCCACCAAACCATGCCACAGAACCTGTAGTAAAAAAGTTTGAATCCCACCACTGGATTAGGGGCACTGGACAAAAAGGTTTGCGCAAATATTTTTGACTTGTTTAATCCTAGAACTCAAGGGACATGTTTCTATTTCATCTCCAGAAAAACATGCAATTACATACATGTGTAATAATCATCTTCTTCTTTTACCCCAATAGTTAAATGCTCATAACAAATCTCACCTGAAATGTGATATGCAGTATCTGACAGTTCAAATTACCTTCACAGCTTGAATATACAGTACTTATCATGAGACAAAAACACATTACAGCATGCAAGTCTTTTACTACTTTTTCTGACATGATGGTAGAGAGATCAACCTGAGAGATTAATAACACCAGACCATTGGATATGCATGCACAGAGCTGGCAAGGATACATGGAAAAGTAACAACGTAGTGAAACAACTCAGTAACACAAATTGGTGGAAAATATTTTTTAGGAAGTGATACAGCACAATAGCATAAATACAGAACTAGAGAGATATACTAAGGGGAGTGGAAGAAACTTAAATAAAGATGTATGTTTTATAGAATTCTTTTCTAGTTCTTATGTGGCTACAAATGCCACTTCCATAAGAGTAACAGTTGCTTAGCAATATAACGTCTTATGTGCTCTAAATTATTCTCTGAAAATCTGGATTCTTAACCATTTGGGACTATAAGGCATAACACAGATCAATTGGTTCAAAATTGCTTGTTGTCAAAAAGGGACATAAATTCAAGCAGCATGTCCCCAGTATAATGTTGATTGCTGCAGGAGTCCTTAGTATAGCTTCATTTAGAAAATCATGACAATCCATTGCTTTAATGTAACCAATTTGCTGGTATTAAGTGCATTTGCACACACAGTGGGTACCATAAACTTCCGCAGGTAGGGAATAACTGAACTCATCACTTTAATCCAACCACTCCTATTACCCAACACAGTCAAGATCTGAATCTAAACCTTTCATTCTTTTAGCTCTACATGCTATAAATATCTGCACCAGGAACTGCTGATATGATTGAATGCGGAGCACTAAACCGTTACTGCAGTAAATAGCACCATCTAGGGATATCCATTTAGAAGATCTATCTATGAATAATGTTTGACACTGAGTAAATTTATGTACAAAACAAATTATGTGTGTATATACTAGGCTATCTGTGTAGCTTCGGTAAAGCCCAAATACGGTATCAAATCTGATTTTTTGTTTAAATATTTTACTGCTTTCTCTAGGCAGTCGTGTTCCACTTCCAGTGATATCCTAATAGAACAACACTGTGTGATAAGATAAATGGAAAGACAATGAATATTGATGAGTGAGAACTTAAATCTTGCTTTCAAAGTTGTTTCCACATATTTTCATTAGATTGCTTTATATTGGTTTTCACTAGCACTGGATCCAGGAAATCCATCTGTTCAGAACTTTGCTTCCATACATTGCTACTATCTATTGAACATTGTTCATCAGACAATTTCCTAACTCTGGACTATTTATTTATTTGCTTGCTGGTTTTCAGCCTATACTTTGTCAATGCTGCCACCATTGTATAAATAGTGAACTGTGCAACTATAAAGCAACTGATGGCTTTTAGCAGTGGCAGTGCCAATTCAGAGTTCAGGGAGCTGAAATTCACATATCTGAAGTGTACCCAGGTCGTGAAGTTTGCACTATGAGTACATATGAAAATATGTGAGAGTTAAGGAATAATTCTAATGGTTTGAAAGTTGGAGTAACTGTTAAAATAAATGAGGTACGGATGGAAAGGGGGAAGAATATTCTTGTTCTCCTCTGCAGATTGTGGAAATGAAAATCAGGATTCTCGACCTGAAACAGCTATAAATATATAACTTAACATCATGGCAAGTACCTGCTCAGCAAGCTAAAGGTCCCAGATCAATTTCAAGCAAGGTAAAGGTATCTCTGTCAGTCATGCCCAATTCTAGAGCAGTGTTCACCTCCATTTCTTGGTCGAGGGAACAAACGTTGTCCAAGGACAATTTCCATGGTCATGTGGGCAGCATGGCTATATGCCAAAGGCACATGGGGTGTTACCTTTCCACTTAAGTAGTAACTATTAATCTGCTTACATTTGCATTCTTTCAAACTGCTAGGCAAGTAACAGGAGCATTCCCAATTGCACGAAGCCTAGGTTTCAAAGCCAGGCTGTCAGCTCTCCAGGTGACAAGCTCAGCGCCTTTAATCATGCCCCCAATTTCAAGCATAGCCTGTGACTTATGTATATCTGATTTTATATACAATACACACACACACACAAACACACACATATACATATGATACATCTGTTAATAAGGATTAACATGGTCATTTATTGCTCCCTGGGATCCATATATTATTAGTAAACTAACTAATCCCTCTGTTGTAATTGAGATTGCATTTCTAAAGGATTAGATTCTCAACCTGGGAGTATTTCTAGGTTGAGTATTATCACTAAAAGGGTCAGGTGGCTTCTGGGACCAGGATCAACTTTTCCTAATGTTTTTAGTTGTCCCTCTCTAGATAAAAGTTTTACTAATATAAATGTCTATGGAGATTCTCAGTCATCCAGGTCATGGTTCTCCCCAAAGTGCTTTTTCAAAAGGACTTTGTTTTTCCTTGAAGACATTTTGCTTCTCATCCAAGAAGTTCTTCAGTTCTCACAGTCAATTCTACTAACTTATTCAATTCCAGAACAGCCAATGAGGCTGATAAACCCTCCACCCATCCTTCCCAGCTGGCCCAGAGAACAGAACTACAATGCTGATCCAGCCCTCAAAGAAATCCAGTTTGACATCCCTGCTCTAGGCCCTGAGGACTGAAAATTGCCATGATTACTGTTGCTGCTGCGATTTCCACTTCCTGTAGATATGATAAGAGGAACCTTGCTAATCAATGCTTCAAGATAAACTACTCAAGTTAAATGACTTTTTACTCCCTACATGCCATACTTTAAAATCTATTATCAGAAGTTTTTTATATATCTAACCATCACAAAAGATTAATTTTAGATCAAAACTTTCTCTATGGTAGAACTTCAATTGTAAAATACCGTATTTATCGGCGTATAACACGCACTTTTTCCCCCTGAAAATAGGGGGCAAATGATGTATGCGTGTTATACGCCGATGTCCACCCTTATTTTTTTCCTGAAATTTCCCTCTTAAAATGAAGATGCGTGTTATACGCCTGTGCGTGTTATACGCCGATAAATACGGTATTCTTCTTAAAGTATTTGGACCAGCAATTATTCATATAGTTTGGACAGACTGTTAAAAATATATTCTTCTTGTTTTTGAGTTAATAGCTCTTATTAGATATAAATACTGTATATTTAATACATTATCTTCTGGTTTCTGATTTTACGTCTTACAATTTTTGAACTGTATTAAAACATACGCTGCTCAAAAAAATAAAGGTAACACAAAAATAAGACATCCTAGATCTGAATAAATGAAATATTTTCATTAAATACTTTGTTCATTACATAGTTGAATGTGCTGACAACAAAATCACACAAAAATTATCAATGGAAATCAAATTTAGCAACCCATGGAGGTCTAGATTTGGAGTTACATTCAAAATTAAAGTGGAAAAAACACTATAGGCTAATCCAATTTGATGTAATTAAAACAAGTCAAAATGAGGCTCAGTAGTGTGTGTGTGGCCTCCATGTGCCTGTATGACCTCCCTACAACGCCTGGGCATGCTCCTGATGAGGTGGCAGATAGTCTCCTGAGGGATCTCCTCCCACACCTGGATTAAAGCATCCCCCAACTCCTGGACAGTCTGTGGTGCAACATGGCATTGGTAGATGGAGCGAGACATGATGACCCAGATGTGCTCAATTGGATTGAGGTCTGGGGAAAGGGCAGGCCAGTCCATAGCATCAATGCCTTCATCTTGAAGGAACTGCTGACACACTCCAGCCACAGGAGGTCTAGCATTGTCATGCATTAGGAGGAACCCAGGGCCAACTGCACCAGCATATGGTCTCACAAGGGGTCTGAGGATCTCATCTCGACTACCTAATGGCAGTCTGGCTCCCTCTGGCGAGCACATGGAGGGCTGTGCGGACCTCTAAAGAAATGCCACCCCACACCATTACTGATCCACTTCCAAACCAGTCATGCTGGAAGATGTTGCAGGTAGCAGAACGTTCTCCATGGCGTCTCCAGACCCTGTCACGTCTGTCACATGTGCTCAGTGTGAACCTGCTTTCATCTGTGAAGAGCACAGGGCACCTGTGGCGAATTTGCCAATCTTGGTGTTCTCTGGCAAATGCCAAACGTCCTGCACGGTGTTGGGCTGTAAGCACAACCCCCACCTGTGGACGTCAGGCCCTCATACCACTCTCATGGAGTCTGTTTCTAACCGTTTGAGCAGCCACATGCACATTTGTGGCCCATTGGAGTCATTTTGCAGGGCTCTGGCAGTGTTCCTCCTGTCCCTCCTTGCACAAAGGCGGAGGTAGCAATCCTGATGCTGTGTTGTTGCCCTCCTATGGCCTCCTCCACATCTCTTGATGTACTGGCCTGTCTCCTGGTAGTGCCTCCATGCTCTGACAGACACAGCAAACCTTCTTGCAACAGCTCGCATAGATGTGCCATCCTGGATGAGCTGCACTACCTGAGCCACTTGTGTAGGTTGTAGACTCTGTCTCATGCTATCACTGGAGTGAAAGCACCGCCAGCATTCAAAAGTGACCAAACCATCAGCCAGAAAGCATAGGAACTGAGATGTGGTCAGTGGTCACCACCTGTAGAACCACTCCTTTATTGGGGATGTCTTGGTAACTGCCTATGCTTTCCACCTGTTATCTATTCCATTTGCACAACAGCATGTGAAATTGATTGTCATTCAGTGTTGCTACCTAAGTGGACAGCTTGATTTCACAGAAGTGTGATTGACTTGAAGTTACATTGTATTGTTTAAGTGTTCCCTTTATTTTTTGAGCAGTGTACATTGTTTCACATATATTGTAATAATTAAGAGAACTCAGAAAATTTTGATGAATAAACAGATGCCAGGTTGAGTATTTTTTTAAGACTCTACAGATGATTTCAAGTCTATCTGAAAAACTGAATATTGACTGAAGCCGGGGTGGTTGTTTTATATCTGATTAATGTCAGAACATACTTTCAATGCTTCTTGAAATTATAAGCACAGTTCTTTGAAAGCTGTCGAATAAAATGCAACCCATCAAACATGTACTTCTCAAGAATCTATCATCATTTTACAAGAAAAAGTTTAAAGAGATACGCATGTATTATTTGCTTTTTGTTTTTTACATAATTTGTGATTATTTTAAAGAATACCAGTCACTTCAGGTATGATGATTTATTTTATAAATGAGAACTTTTTCTTAAGAAGTGAAAGAGCAGAAAGCACTTCCAGGTATTATGATTTCTACTTGCTGAATGTAGTGTATTTTAAATGCTTTTAAGTATTGACATTTTTACATCAGGCTCACAGCCCTTCCTTTCAATCAGGTGTCAATTGTCTATTTTCAATATGCAGAAACAGAAGCAGATCAAAGCAATGATTGGAACCATGAATGTCTAATTTTTTGTAAAGAATTCACCTGCATAAGATTAGGCTCACTGTTTGCAGAAGCAGATCAATGTTTTGCTATCAAATTTTAAAGCTAGTTATATTTTTAGCAACTGCTGTTTAAATATCATATCCCCTATTTCACTGAAGCATTGTTCCTTTGTATAAATTCATGAATTTATATACAGTATCTGGCTGCATTGTACTGTTAAGGTACATCGTAACATTCTTTCAGCTGATGATACCGTCGAAGATAAGAGTCTATGGCAATTCATTGCAGCCAACTTGCCACGGTCAACTCACTATGGCCAACTTGCCATGGGACAACTCACCACAGGACAAGAGTTACACTAATCTTGATGAAATAGTGCAATAGAATCAATTAAAGAAAGGATGCCAAAGAATGGATAAAATAAAATGTGAATGACAAAAATTAAAATAACTTTTTAAATTATTTTAAACAATTGAATTGAATTGTTGAATTATCCTGCAGAAACTTGTCACATGGTGAGTTGGCAATGGCAAATTGGCCATGGTGAATTGACCATGCTGAGTTGTCCTGCAAGTTGTCCCATTCTACACAGATAAGCTCTCTAAACTGCTTTGTAGAAAATATGGAGTGATTCTTCAGTACTAGTGAGCCTCTTCTGCTGATATTATTCTGTCTAGGTGGGACATTCCAAGATCCTTCTGTCAGGTACTTCAGCCTTCAGGAGAATTAGTGGAAAAAAGAAAAATTATTTGGATTATTTTATCCAAAGCTCGGAAATAACCAATATTAACAAAATTTTGAGAAATCCTGAGAAAACAAGTTGTAATAAATCTAAAAGTCAGAATGATTTTTTTTTCTTTTAATAAAAAGTATCCTATTTTTCTAGATAAAAGAAGCTTATGCAAGGACAAAAATCCAGGATAAGAAGTTTATTATTCTTGGATATGTGTTTTTCAGGAATTTGTGGTGGGGGGAATGCACAGTGCCTTTAGTACTTAATTGTATCATGGGTGTGGTATCTGTTTTTTATTTATGTAGCCCAGAGGGTTGCAGTAAAGTTGGAGGGGGGGAATACAGTAAAAGTTACACAAATTCATGAGTGATAATTCATGGTAAGAGAGCTGAAGAAATAATTTATGTGCCAGGAATCTGTAATTAGACAGCGGTGGAATCAGGATATAGTTAATGGATGAAGAATAAATTTCAGGATAGAGATAAGAGGCTTCTTAGTGGGCAGCAAGGAGCCTGTAATGAAATCAGAAGTGGAAATCATCCAAAAGCAGAGGGAGGTTATCCTGAGGTATTGAAAAAAAAACCTTTGGTGAAGGAAAATCAACATGATCAAATGGAATCAAAACAAAGCTATGGGAGTTGTTGGTACAACCTATACATACTCTGCACAAATATCCATAGAAAGAGTTAACTAGAAGGAATGTCTAAGAAACAGAAATGGAAATAGCTGCATAGAGAGGGAGACAACCTAAAAAAATAAAGGGTCGGGATTTTAAGGTAAAAGAAACAAATATTAATTAAATAAAAAAGGAGGTAAAGTGTTAAAAGAGAAAAAGATTAGTCATTATTAAGAGGCAGCTGAATAGACAAAATAGAAATAATAGCAATAGCATTTAGACTTATATACCTCTCCACAGTGCTTTACAGCACTATCTGAGTGGTTTTCAATGTCAGATACTGACCTCAGAAGGACGGAAGACCAAGTGAACCTTGAATCTCATCAGGATCGCATTCCAGGCTATGGGCTGAATTAGTCTGCAATACTGCATTCTAACCACTGTGCCACCAGGGTTCTTGTAAGGCAGGGCTGTCAAACTCCTGGCCCACGGACCAGATGTATCACACACTGGCAATGCCCATGTGTGATTTAGTGAAAGGGGGAAAAATTCCAATACGTCACATGACAACGACGTGAGTTTGACACTCTTGTTGTAAGGAAAGACAGTATTCCAAGACAGGGGAAAAGTGCAAGGCTTCTCCAGCCATGTTTGTGTCCTGCTTGCATGCATCCCTTCATATGTGTGTGTTTGTGTACATATTTATTGTGCTCACATTGTATGAGTGGGAGTTCCCTAATGGCTTGCACAAGTGTACATTATGGGGGGAAAAACTAACCCAATTATTTGCTATATTAAGAAGTAATTCCTAATATGTTATTTCTGCCTATACAAATGCTTTTAAAAATACTAAATAGGGCTGTTTGAAATAATCCTAACTTTTATTAATTGATATGTATGTATATACAGTGTGTGTGTGTGTGTGTGTGTGTGTGTGTATGTAGGTCTAGGTGTGTTCGGGTCTTTTCCCGTGTAAGATTAAGAGTATCTTGGCGACATTTCGGTGAGGTCCCACTCACCATCCTCAGACTGGTGCTTTCGGCTTCATGCCAGTGCAAGCAGTGTGTGATTGTAGCTGCCATCTCTCTCTAAATACTAGTGGGGGGGCTGGTGTGCTGGGCTGTTTGGCTGCGCTGCTGCCTCTTGATTGGTTGATGGAGTTGATGTTGGTATAATGGGCTGTGTGATGGCCTTGTGAGTTTTGTTGTGGAGATATCCTGCATCTTGTGCTGTAATCTCCTGGGTCGTTTGTTTTGTAGCGATCTTTTTTCCATTAGCCTCCCGGGTCTGATGAGTAGAATTGGTGGTGGTGTCCCATGTTGTTTTGGTTTTGGTTTTGGTGGCTGGGATTCATTTGTTGGTGAGGGCTAGTTTCCAGATGTCTGGTTGGCGGGAGGCATCATCCTGTTTGTTCATGTTATGGGGGTGTTTCTCTATTTCGATGGCTTTCCTGATTATTCTCTTGCTGGAGTGTTCAGTGTTGGATATTAATTTGGTTCCTTCAAAATTAATTTCATGTCCTGTGGCTTTAAGGTGCTGGAAGAGGGAGGAAGTATTTTCTTCTTTTCTGACTGCATTTTTGTGTTCTGCGATGCGTGCATTTATTTTCCTGTTGGTTTGTCCAATGTATGTGGCTGGGCAATTGTTGCATGGTATTTCATAAACTCCTTGGTTTTCTAGCTGGATCTTGTGTTTGTGAGTGCAGGCTTCCAAATAATTGACAGTCTGGTGGAATAGAAGAGATGATTCCACCAGACTGTCAATTATTTGGAAGCCTGCACTCACAAACAACAAAATCTCCACACCACAAGCCAAGCAAACACCTGGGCACAAACAGATCCCCCCTGATACCTCCAGCTCAAACACACCCCAACCAGGCACCCAGATGAAACCTAGCTTCCTAATAAATGATAGCTGTCCATTTACTCGGAGCCAAGCTGCACTAAAAGCGGAAGCACAATACAGGAAACACAATGTTGCCAGCCAATCAAGACAAAAAAAGCCACAAAACAGACAGAAGATATTAGAAACACCAATCAAGCAGAACACAGCAAACTCCAAGACCAATAAACACAGACCAAGACTCCCAACCAATCAGGATGAAGAAAAAACCATTCTGGCACAGCAGTAGGCTAGCCCCAAATTTAAAACATAAATGGCTGTAAAAGTCTGACTCACATATGAACACTATACAGAAGCCTGATGGTGGCAGATGAGATTCTGCCAAAACATTGCTACAACTTTAAAAGCACAACTACAATGACATGGGAAAATACCCAACCAAGCTGAATGCCATATATATATATATATATATATATATATATATATATATATATATATATATATATATATATATATATATATATATATATATATTTCATTTAGATACATTTTTAAAGAAATGCATCTAAAATTGCATATAGATGTCCAAACATTGAATTTTATTTCCTTTATAGCTACACTCAAATAATTAGCTAGATTATTTAATTATTTCTCAAATATTTTATTTTTATTTTCTCCTTTAATAACCTTAAAAATTACAGTGAGTGGCTCATTGTATTATGATGGAAATTTTTGGACATCTATAGGAGGTGCAGAAACCCTTTGTGGGCCATAAAATTCAACTCTAATATTATGGTTTGTCTCAGTCTTCAGGGAAAGTTGCTGTACCTAAGCTATTTAAAATGCTTGGATCACAGAAGTGTCTGTTGATGTAGTGTTGCTGCCTGATACTCAAGTGACTCTTCTATCTTTTAAAAAATGAAATGCTATGCAAAGATAGGATTTAATGGATACTTTCAGGTAAAATAGATACTAGCTGAAAACAATCTGTTTTGTTAAGCCATATCAGGAAGTAGAGACCAAAGACCTAATCTTTGCTTGAGCTTCACTTCAAGTTGATCCACTCATTATGTAGGGGGTCTGAGTTCTCCTATAATGTACACTCGTGCAAGTTATTAGTAAGGTCCCATGCACACAATTACAAAACCATTTTGCAGGTTCTCCCTTCTCTATGAGAGAGAGAGACAAATAGAGAGGCATACAGACATTATAGGGATGAGGATAATGTGATTTGTAACTAGACATAAGCAATGTTAAAAATGTAATCTCAAATCAATATAATACATTTGCTGCTCATAAGATACTATCAAACCTGGCTTGCAAATGAACAGTTTGTTTTCAGGTTTTGGACAAAGGAGAGAGATTGCTGAATAAATGATGCTTCTGAATGGATTGTCATCATATATAAGTAAACTTTTGACACTGATTATTTGACTCCTTGGCAATTTTTTGACATGAGCACTCATTCCTATTTTTATCTCTATATAAAAGCTGTCGGTATAGATTTTACCTACAAGACAGTTAATGTGGAGGAGGGGAGCTGCAGCCACTTTAATGTTAAGTGGCTCTACTCCTCCACATTATACATTTTTGTGTGTGTATGTGTATGTATATATGTATGTGTATATGCATATGTATATAAATAAATCATATATCTCTCCTTGCTTATGCTATATAGCTTTTTTGTGGTACAATATATTAGAATTATAAATCTCTGCTACTTCAGTCACCTTTCAAAACGTTGCAAAATTTTATTTTATTTTCTGTTAGCTTTACCAAGAAAATAATAAGCATGCATCAGGGTTTTCAGTCTGCCACAACTGATGGTGATGAAATTCTTTTATTGTCCAGAAAGTGTATCTCATGCTTTCTCCATTACTTAAAGTTAAATGGTGCAAAGTGGTGATAATTAGACTAATCCAGTTACCAAGTGGATGCTTATCAATTGATGTACTATTGATGAGAAAAAATTAATCCTGCATTCGTGATTAATCCTATTATTGTTGTTTGCAAAAATGATATATTCAGAGCCTTATGACAATGGTAAATTTTAATAGAGGTACAACCTTATCCTTGCTGTCTCAACCCAAATCCATTATATTCTGTAATGCTAAGTTACTTTTCCCTGTTTCTTCTTGACTTCAGATAAACTTCTTAGCTTTTATTATTTTTATTTAACACATTTAAAAGCAGAACCATTAAAAAAATTAAAAACAAACAAACAAAAGGAAGCTATGAAAGAGATTTTACAAGCTACAAGTATATAAAATTGAATAAAATCTTCAAAGTAATGTTTAATTAGTGTTGCATATAAAAGGGATCAAAATAATTATTAAAATCAACTCAATATTTATCTATTGAATTTATATGGCCACCCAATTGAAACACTATGATTCTGCCCTACATATAATAATAGATATAATATATCCAAGAACAAAAGATTAACATTTCTATTAAAATCCAAGAGATTAATAAATGGCCAGAAACTCACAGATAAAAATTCAATCATTCCGATCACAAGGCCTGGGGAAAAACCAAGCTTTTACCATCTTTGTAAAGATCAACAAAGTCAGTACAATCACAACTCAGAGGAAGTTCTTCAAGAGGGCAGGTTTCTGCCATAACAGACAAGGCAACTTTCCTGGATGCCACAACAATGCATTGCTTCAGGGACGAATGTCCACCCTATTGCATAGGATGGGCAGATATTATTGAAGAGAGATAGTCCCACAAATCACCCTGTTTTGTGCAATGTGAAGCAACTTCTATCAACTAGCAACTTGAATTTCACCCAAAAGCCTGTAGGAAGCAAATGCTGTTTGCATAATGTTATGTGTATATAGGGAGACAGGATCATAACTACCTGCATCACTGCATTCTGGACAGTTGTAGCTTCTGGGCAGTCTTTAAGGAGAGTCCCACGTAGGGAACATTGCAGTAATCTAGCCAGAAAATGATTTAAGCATGAACATAAAGCTAGCAGGGCCTCCAGAAGCCAGGAATGGGCATAAGTGGCATGTAAGACAAGGGGTGGGCAGCTGCAACTGCTGCTTGCTCAAGGTGCAAGTGAAGCAACAAAATGCAGTCTAGAATCAAAGATCAAAAATCTCTTGATCCAGGGAGCCAGAGCCACTCATTGTTGGCAGGGTTGAAACAAAGCCTGTTCCTCTCCATCCAGGCACCCACAGCTTCCCAACATTGGAAAAAAAACCCTGATATAGTTAGTAAAGGTAGCCAGTGAAATAGCAAATCATAAGTCAGATAAAGAATTGTCAATGGTTTCTATCTCTTTTAAAAGTTCTATCTTTATAATACATCAGGAGCTGAATTCTCATATTCTCTTAATATGATATTAAGAAAAACTCAAAGTGCATACAATACAAATCCATACATAGAATTATAGTAGATGGTTTCTAAGTCCTTCTTTATATCTATAATTGTTTTAAAAGGGGATTTTTTCTTCCTACATACAAAATTTCACTGTCAGGATCTCACCAAAGTTTTGTTAAGATGAAACTTTCTGGATTTTGGGCGGGAAGACAAACAGCACCTTCACTTATTTATTTATTTTTTCTAGAGATGGGCTGAAGAAAAGGTTTCTATGCAAAAGAGCTTTGAATGCACAGCTAAACTGACTCAGGAGTGTCAGGGAATTCACCCTAGTTCATGGCCAAAAAAATCCATTGATTTTTGGTGAAATGTTCACAATCTCCCAAATTCATAACAGAATGTGTTGCCAGAATTAACGGTGTCCTGAAATATGTAGGAATTGCTATTTTATAATGTACCAATAATAGAATAGTAAATGGCAATAGCACTTAGACTTATATACCGCTTCACAGTGCTTTTACAGCCCTCTCTAAGCAGTCGGCATATTGCCCCCAACAATCTGGGTCCCCATTTTACCGACCTCGGAAGGATGGAAGACTGAGTCATCCTTGAGCCAGTGAGACTGAACTGCTGAACTGCTAGCAATCAGCAGTCAGCAGAAGTAGTTTGCAGTACTGCACTCTAACCACTGAACCACCATGGCTCTAAACAAACATTTCTGCTTATGATTAAAATAAATGTTTATTTAAAAAAAAAAACTTCAGCAAGCCTAAAATGCTTTGAGGTATTAATATAATATTATAAAATATTAGCAAATACAGGGCCTAAAGTTTAGGTGTTAGCACTGTATCCTCAATAGTCATCTTAACAAATATCTGACTAAATTTATATTGAATTTGAATCATTTAGATCAGTAGGGAACTGATTAAGCAAGCACAAGAATTATATTACAAAATTGTGGTCTTGGAAAATTGATCTGTATATGTTAAAAGCTAGTGAAATTATTGAGACTGATACTTATGTACAATATATAATTAACAATGGGTTTAACGCAATGCTACTATTTCTGCTTAGCTTGAATCAAATATCCAAAAGACTTAAATTAATTAAATTAATCAAATTTTATTTTAATCAAATATCCAAAAGACTTAAAAGATCTTTTCAAGCATTGCCTTCTTTTATTTATTTAAAACAGTTCTGGGTAGTTCATTTAAATAAAAAGGAATTTAAAGGAAATAGCAGATTTAAAAAAAAAATACTTCGGCATATGTTAACAGAAAGGATATTGATTTGAATCAAAAAAGGAAACAACATCCTCGGTAAAAGAAGTTCTAAATTTACAACAAAGGACCATGATGCGTGGACATGCTACCTGGAGAATTCTGGGAGTTGAAGCCCACCTATCTTAAAAATTGCTGAGGCAGAGAGAGAGAGAGAGAGAGAGAGAGAGAGAGAGAGAGAGAGAAGCAGTGAGACTCTTTGTGATCATGAAAAATCGGTTTCAAATCTTTCAAACCTGGTGTCTCTGTTATCAAGTATATACTAATCAAATATATCCCCTATCTTTTATAGACATAAGATTGTATGCTTATAATTTATCACAGCTTGTTTAGATATAAAAAACATTTCAGTAACCAGAGGTTCATAAGCAGATGTCAGCCTGCAAAGTGGTGTTATTGGGTTTAAATGGAGTTCAATGTTCAAGGAATAATCATTTGCTTATAGATGCCTGACACTCTTGAGGGATTCAAAAGCAACAGTATATGAGAAGTGTATTTTTCTCATAGAATGCAAATATCCAAATTTTATCAGATGTGTCCTTATCCTGTGAACATTTTATTCCATTTTAAAGAGACTATAGATATAGAAATGCAAACACACATAACTACCACCTGAGGAGAGACTTATTAAAATATTAAATGTGACGTTAAATGTCGTGACTTCTACTACTTCATCAAATTACATATTAATCTCTCATTCGCTTAACTCAGCTGGCTTCCCGCTGGTTAACAGCCATCTGTAGTAAGGGAGATAGAACTTTATGAGCCCATGAATTGAATTCAGGATGTATTTAGCAATGATTAATGGGTACAATTTATATCAAAATGAGCATGAGGGGTGCAAAGAGGATTATCTTTGTAGAATGTAATAAACGGCACTGTCGGTGAAAGAATCAAAAGAAACAAACAATAATCTAGCCTGAAGCTTCAGAAAAGTGCCAAATCGTTGGAAGTCATACATTTCGAAGCCTGCAGCGTTTGTATGCTATTGGGCTTGCAGAAAAACTGTACCAAAAAAATCATGTGAGCAAGAAAGAATTAAGTTTCACCTTAGAGGAAAATAAAAGGGCTAAAGCCGTCAAAAATCACCAGATCTAATTAGAAAAGGTATAGTCTCCCAATTAAACTCAGCACCAGGTGGCTTTATAGACATATCCATGTAGTTTTCTTGCCAATAATACAGAAGTGATTTGCCATTCTTTTTCAACTTTTCTAGCCAATATCTTTGGAATTTCAGCGGTCCCTGTGCAAGAACTAACTATAGCTGAGCCTGCCTAATAGATGTAAGACAGAGCTGCCACTGAGCCAATTCTAATGCATCACTGTATAAATTTGGGGTGGTATTTTTAGCATATTATGGGGAGAAATTAGAATATATCTGTTTGATCAAATAAGATCTGGATAACAGACAATCAGGGAAACTAGAACTACAGGCCAGATGGAGAAGTTTTTTAAAAATCCATGAACAGGATTTTGGCAAACTATTTTATTGTTGTTAGAGAAAACTATACATGCTCAATTCTGACTTAAAAGGATCTGTCTATCTTTAAGGATGCAAAATGTTTACAAAACTTTAACTTTTGAGAAGTTGAGGGCAATTTTACCTGTTCTATCATTGTTAAATAATATTGAGAAATATTAGACAGTATTTGAAAAATATGACTTACTTACACTTGGCATAATGGATCTGAAGTAGTATCTCCTAGTTTTAAGAGCCTTTCCTCAGGAATGATTATTAGCAAAAGAGAGAAAAATTCTGCAGGGTAAAAATGGTGTTCAAAGTGTGGAGCACTCTCATAACTCTCCACACTATCAATGTATGCTTTACAGTTTCTAAGTGTTTTCAGTACAGAAAATTGTGAAACATGCAGAGGTAGTATTCAGCAGGTACTGACCAGTTCTGGAGGACTGGTAGAGGAAATTTTGAGTAGTTCAGAAAACCGTAATTGTTCCGGACTAGCAGGCTCGTAGCCTGCAAATCTGATTGGCCCGCTGAAAGCCGATCATGATTGGTCACCATAGACTGATGCGATTGGCCAGTAAACGGGCTGCCGCGATTGTCCCTGCCAAGAGCGGCAAACTCAAATCGCCTTCATTGGCTGCCTAGCCGCAGCCAGCCCTATATAAGGGGCTGCTGCAGCTGGGGTTAGTTGCTCAGATCTGAAGTCACAAATAAAGAGCTTTAGTTACTATCTGAGTCTTGCCTCCGTTCTTGAACCGTCCTCCCAGATATAACAGTAATAGTTCAGTAAACTCCCCCAGGAATGGGAAGGAATTGAGATTTTTCACTATCCCTCCCCTGGAGTGGGATAGGAATGGAGATTTTACAGTATCCTTCCCTGCCATGCCCACCAAGCCACGCCATCCTCACCAAGCCATGCCCACAGAACAGGTAGTAAAAAAATTTGAATCCCATCACTGGAAACATAGTTATAGCCTGGGATAAAAGATAAAAGATCACCAGCATCAAATGAAAGAGGGTAAAAATGAGTTGCCAGTTCATTCTGGTGACACTGGATTGCAAGACACTAATGAAAATGGGCTCCATATCTCACATACTGCAATTCTCTTTCCCTTCCTTGTAAACTGTTTTCACAGTTCTCTTGTCTCTCTGAACTTCCTGCAATAGTATGTAGTGTGGCTTACAATTTTCCCTACTGATCGGTAATGGGGTGAAAAGTCAAGACTACCCTCCACAGCTTACAGCTCTGTCTTTTCTTTTCTTTTTTTTAATATCAACTATGGGTTATTTTATTTTATTTTTGCAACCAAAGGATATATTAAGGGACAGGGGGAGACAGACAATTTCAGGAGACAAAGGCTGATATCCTGATCCTATTTCTCCTTGTTTTAAAATGTGTATGGGTGAAAGGGTTAAGTTAATAATTGTATAACCCTAAAAAAATATTATAGTATTTTTCTCTATGTCCTTCCAAAATCAACAAAATAAAGTGTGGGGTCTTTTGTGCTCTCCGAATTTGGTAGCTTTCTGGAGGATATTTCATTACCAAACTAGCTCATATCATCAGTGTTAATCTGATGATGTTATCCACTTTGGTAATGAAATGTCTGCAAGAAAACCACCAAGCTCAGAGAGTACAGTTGTGGTGTATAGCATACCATAATTCAACCCTGAGCTACATATGTTCTTTTGGGATAATAGTACAATATTTATCTCTATGGAATCCTAGCCCTAACCATTAGATTATTCTTGAAAGTTTTCCTACCATTCTTCTAATTTAAATCATCCTAAGATCATGGCATCCAGCCCTCTCAACTCCTAGCAAATAGATAGGGAAGAAATGGAGGTAGTGACAAATTTTATTTTCCTAAGCTTCAAGATCACCACAGATGGGGACTACAGCCAAGAAATTAAAAGGCACTTGTTCCAGGGTAGGAAACTATGGCAAATCTAGACAGCATATTAAAAAGCAGAGACTTCACCCTGCCAACAAAAGTATGTATAGTCAAAGCTATGGTTTTCCCAGTTGCAATGTATGGCTGTGAAAGTTGGACCATAAGGAAGGCTGAGCACCAAATAATTGAGGCCTTTAAACTATGGTGCTGGAGGAGAGTCCTGCGAGTCCCTTTGGACTGCAAGGTGGCCAAACCAGTCAATCCTACAAGAAACTGCTGACTGCTCTTTAGAAGGCCAGATGAAACTCAAATACTTTGGCCACCTAATGAGAAGGAAGGACTCATTGGAGAAGAGCCTAATGCCAGGAACAATTGAGGGGAAAAGAAGAATGGGACAACAGAGAATGAGGTGGCTGGATGGAGTCTCTGAAGCAGTCGGTGTGAGCTTAAATGGACTCCAGGGGATGGTAGAGGACAGGAAGGCCTGGAGGAATGTTGTCCATGGGATCACGATGGGTCGGACACAATTTTGTGACTAACAACAACAACAACAAAATTATTGGACAATAGAGGATAAGTCTATTTTAAATCATTTCAACAAATGGGAAAGTGGTATTTTGTCCCATTTTTGTCATATTTTTCAAAAATTAGCAAACATTATTCCTTTAGTGGAAATCTTAGTTCTTTGATCATCATCACTCCTTTGTATAAATCTGTTCCATGCAAAATTTCACAATAAAGTAGAAACAATTTAACTACATTTGTTGCAGTTCAAATTTTGTTTACAAGGCAAGCAGAAGAATTTACTCAGTGAAGACTGGGCTATGTTCTGAAAAATCTTTTTTTTTATTTTGACAGAACTTACTTCTATTGTATTTCATATTGGACAGCCATAAAAGTGAACTGTGAATGTCCTGTCCTGAAAAACTAAAATTGGCAGCAGTCTATCGGATTACTCACTTTATCATTGAAAACTGAATTGCTCTAAATAGCCATTAAATAAGAGATTTGATGAGAAAAGAATAGTTTTTTAAAAATACTTTTAAAAAGATAAAATGTTGAAAACAAGTACACCTTTTAAAATACAAGGATGGCAATTGCAGCTTCAACTAACTGTACTCTTTAAAGGACATATATTTATAAATTAAATATTTTTCCATTGGTACTGCTTGCATCTTTTATATTTCAATTCATTACAGGAGACCTACAATAAAGATAATGAAAAGACATTGCCATTTCAATCTACTGCTTTTGCAGTGCTATTCAATTGCAACCTCTGTGGCTCTGGAGAATGACAGCTATTACACCGCAGGTGTGAATATAATAGAGCCTTCCCTAAAGATAACATTAAATGTGCCAAAAAAAGTTCTAAAACTTCTTTCCCTTTGCCTTCTGTTGTATAGTTACCTTTCAAAAGAATCCATAATTGGCTAAATTCTCCCTAAAGTGTCACTCATAGACATGGCAGAAACGTCCTTGGGAAAGATGCCATAGCCCAAAGTGCTTTCTGCTGAGAGTTTCGGAAACTCATAGAAACAGGCCATTATTTCAAGTACATGTTTTATTTGTGATCTATCAACTCTGTACATCTAAAAATCCTACAAATTAACACACTTATTAGTCCCATGAATCCTGACACATTCACTGAACTTTTTCCCATTTAAATGTAAATGTTGGCAGCCCAGTTGAGATTTGACTGAGTTTCTCCATAGATGAAGGGACATGAAGAAGAGGTTTAAACCCAAAAGTTCAGAAATATGCATAAAAACTTTGGGAAGAAGTTAAAGTAGCTACATGAATATTCAGAACTAGAAAAGCTGATGAATAAAATGCTTTTAAAACACCCTAATGATCCAAAATTCAATAGATATAATTCCTATTAGCAGTAGAATTTTTGTATTCCAAACTGCATGCCTCACAAATGAAATTATTTCCTGTTAGTTTTCGCATGACTAGTCTTCATAAATCATAAAGTGATCCATGATCATTTGTAAAACATACAAATGGTAAAAAAAAAAAACCTGCTATAAAAGGTTGCAAATGGGGATCATTTGACCCCAGGATGATGCAAGTGTAACCTTTTTCAGCACTATCATAACTTCAGTTATTGAATGAATGGTCATAATTCAAGGATGGCCTGTGAATTAACACCTGCTCTTTGCCCAATCTCTTTCTTATTCTATTTTAATTTTGTGCTTTTTATAATTTTTAAAGTTTTCAATATTAATAATATTAATTTGTATACATTGTTTTTAATTTTGACTTGATTGTGAGACAGGTGCCTATATAAATAAGATAAAGAAATAAATAAGAGTAGAGTACTCGATCTAAGTAATAGAGATGCAATCTGCCTGGATATTTTTATAATGATTTATTTTAGTTGATACATAGGGCTCCATATTGGATTAGTAAATCTTAGATGAAATATTTGACCTTCATTTAAAAAAAATGAATGAAGATTATTGAAATGTTGAGCCCTAATAATTCAGTCTGATCAGAGGCCAGGCTAAGAATGTAGGTAGCAAATTTATCATTTTTAGTGACAATTCAGAAAATATTGCTATCACCCAATTTAATCATATTCAGAGCATCTTATTTCCGAGCACCTTCCTTTACTTATCTGTGTAGTAGATAAATATTTGCAGAGCAAGCAATACATCTAGATTCAATTGCTTGGCCCTTGTCATGAATCCCTTTGCATATGGATCTCAACATTGAGGAAAAGAGGGGCAATTTCTCCTCTTTTATTTACTTGACCATTTTATAGCTCATCCCAATCAAAAGGCTCTGGATTGGAAACAAGATATAAATATTTTAAAAGAAAAAAATGAGATGCCATTTTATTTTACTTATTAAATTGAACACTGCCCAACCCCCAATGACTGAATTCTCATCCTAAGATTGATGCCAAAGACACTAAATTACAGTTCAAGATTTGGTGGAATAAAATTATGTTCATTGACAAGTATTTAAATGATGATAAATGTTCTTGATGAATTTTTCTTCAAACCATAAGTAGACAGAAATGCTGAATAGTGGTGGAGTTCTCTGAAATTTTATAACATGCTGAGGCATTAAAAACACAAATATAACAAAAGGGCCTGTGCACACACACATGCTCACATGTGCCCACACGCACACACACAACACTGTGACTGACTCAGAGAAATTGCTGTATCTAATTTAGATAGAGAAAATCACCTAACACTGGCACAGCATTCATAGAAATGATGCCATGATAAAAACATGGGGAAAATGCATTTGGCAGTAGGAGAGCATGTGCTATTATTACTACCAGCACTAAATGCTTATTGCAGGCTCAGTAGCAATGTCCCTACCCCACTGTGAAACAAACTGATGCCATAAAAACTATCAATCTGACTGGTGGAAAATATTAAATTTATCATCCTAACCTCCAAGAAAACAGCATGCAAGAAAAGACAGGCCTGCCAGTCTTATCGTTAGTAAAGATTATCAGGAACTCATTGATCAGAAGTTTGGACAGGACAGGAAATCCAGAAGTATAGATTAATTAGTCATTAAAACTAAAGTCCATTTGCTCTCTTGTGTTGAGTTGCCTGCCTCCTAGCCAGCACTCGTAGAGTTATTCTCTTTGACACTGGACAAGTTAACATTGCACATTTTATTTAAATCTTGAAGGATTAATTTGTTGGCATCATTTTGATTTGTGAAACAAAACAGAGTTAACAAAAAGGATGATTATGAATCTTGGGTTTTCTGTTGCTTTAAGACATTAATCCCACTTAAGTGGGTGTGAATAGACAAGGAATACAATTGCAAATAAGCTTGTATTAATGAAACAATTTAGTTTTCTAAGGGAATACGTAAACTGATAAGAATATTAGTGCTCTATAGATATAGCTTAAATGGCTGAGAGATTTATTATATAAACATTCTAGAGTGGCTATAGTAAAGATTTTTCTCTCTGATTAATTTTATAAAGAAAGGAACGTAACAGTGACAAAGTTTCTGCTGTGTCCAGCATTCGTTTTGCAGGCAAGCCTATAAGCACGATAGAAGTACAAAAACAATCTTTTAGCAATTAGTCAGAGAAATTTTCTATTGTCATGATAGCTACAACTTTCCTGAATTTGCCTAATTCTTTTTAAAGATGTTTAATTAGTGAGCCAATACATTTTGCAATAGTGAATGCATTAGGTTAATTAAGCATCCTGTGAAGTTTTTCCAAATATTTTTAACACAATGTTTTCTGTCTTGATATGCATAGACCTTTGAATTACTTTCCCTTTACAGAGTCAAAAGTAACAAAAATGATCGCATAAGGTCATTATTAAACTTGTTATCTAAAAATTATATTGGGTAATAATATGAACATTTTTTAAAATCCATTTTTCATTGAGAAATGAGATGTCTGTGGCCTTCTACATTTCATTTCTTTCAAGGCAGGGATAGAAATCGTATGCGTTTTCAGCCAACATATTAAAATACATACATTTTTATAATCAGGTAGTTACAAGAACTATAGAATTCTTCTGGAGAGTTATAAAAATGTTCCACATTGTTTTAATAAAGATTACAGTTTAGAGTAATGTCACCTTCTGAATCTGCTATGAAAGAGATGGCCACTGATACAAGGCTTTGATTTTTAGCAATTTTCTAACTTACTTTGATAGTGAAGCCATTCTGTCCTAATAAACTTGAGATTCCACAATTTTAGATAGATAAGTTCAGTCAGCTCAACTGGATGGTTCATCTACTTAACTTAGAGCCCAACCATGCTGTCCAGACACTTTCTTCTTATATGAAAGTCACCATCCATGCAGTCCGCTCACAGGAATTTGTTGGGAATCCATTGGATATCTGTTTTCCCGTCTTCAATTAACAGCAGCTGGAAGACATCTTAGATCCCACAATATCAGAAATCTGCTTGACAACTAGAGCATCTATGTATAGTGTAGGAAACTTCCATTGTGTTATGAAGTTGTGTTTTATATTATGAATCTTAACTTGACTCTCTTAATGTAATAGTTAACTTTCAGCCTCCAGTCTCCAGATCAGTTATTGGTTGGATAAATCAGTGTTTCTTAACCTCAGAAATTTTAAGGTGTGTGGGCTTTAACTTCTGGAATTCTGGCAGTTGAAGCCCACATATCTTACAGCTACTGAAACTGAGAAATGTTGGCATAAATCAATAGATATTTCTTCATATCTCAGTCAGACACACAAACCCTGTAAACTAAGTTATGAAATCCTTTCATACCAATTTTCATACTGTAGAATTCCTGTTAGTTTCTTTATCTCATTTTTCTTTATATATTTTTCTTATTTACTTAGGTGAAATTTAATAAATGTGCTCCCAATACTTTAATAAAGGAACCAGCAGTTTAAGAAATAGTTCTTAAATCTTGTTACAATTATAATCACAAATCTAATGGAAAAAATGTGTTTTGCATAAGCTCTCTTACTACTTTACCACAAAAAATAAATTAATTACTGGGCTCTTGGATGTTATTGCTACTTAGCCACTAAAACTAGGTACTATTAACAATTTAGAATAACCAATCTTCATTTAAAGAGTTCTGCCTTTTAGCAACTGGGAGAAACTTATAATATGCAATTTAAGCTAAAAGAGAAAGAAAGAAACAAGCAAAAGCAGGATAAAATAGTTAAAATGTTTCCAATCCTAGCTGATTTCATTTGTATATTTACTACCACTTTAACATTTCTCAGTAGGATCTATTTTACTTTATTTACAAATATTCTTTTTCTTCAGAATCAAATAGCTAAAATAAAAAATAAAGGACTAGTACCCAGTGGCTACTTATCAAATACACATTATGGTATTTTTTAATTTTGTTGTAGGTTTTATAGTAAAAAAAATCTAAATACTGTAAACTATCATGAGATCTGCAGAAAACAGCATGAGATAATTATTACTGATTCCCGTCTTGCCCTATTACCTTGTTACAAGTCACTACAACTAGCTGACCTTTCTGTAGAGTAATGATGACAACATCTAACAAATGTTATATAAATTGTAGCTACTTTGGATTATATTGGGAGAGGAGGGAGTGGGAACTACATTCTAACAATGCAACTGGGACAATGCCTGTCCCACTCATAAGCTGGGGACAAGATGAAAGTAAAATCATGGGGACATGAAAGAAAGGAGAAAGTTGCCATATGTGGTTAAATTCAAAATAGACATAGCCACAGTTTATCGGGGATACTGAAAAGCAGGGGTGTCAAACTCAAGGCCTGGGGACAAGATCCAGGCCATGGGCTTCTTAGATCTGACCCGTGGGGGAACTCTGGAAATAGCAAAGGACTGGCCCATAGTGCCTCTGCCAGTAAAAACGTGGCCTGCTGAGCGCCCCACATTTTTGCAGAGAGTTGCAGGAGGCCATCCCAGCTGAAAATGGAGCTCAGGGAGCAGTTTTCTCTGCCAGAGTGCTTGGGCCACAGGTGCCCTCAACATGAGTGATGTCAAGCTGGCCACGCTCACTCTGGCCCGCCCACACCTGCCCCCGAGGTCAAACACAACCCTGATGCAGCTCTCAATGAAATTGAGTTTGACACCCCTGCTATAAGGACTGAGGGAAAGATTGGAAGTAGTTTCTTGATTTAAGAATTTAAGATAGGAGTTCAGGTGTGTTTGTACTTTAGGTTCTTTTAAATCAAATAGATTTGCCAAACTTCAAGTTTATATCCAAATCATACAGTCCCCATCCCGCCCATAAACTCATTCAGCATTATCATCAACAAATGTAGGAATTTTAGAAAATTGAAATGTGGAAGTACTAAGTATACTGTAAAATGTGTGAATAAGGCTTAGCATTATTGATACAATCTCATAGTACATTCCAGATAGAGTGATATTACTTAAGGCTATGCCGATAATATAAATAAACAGTGATGGGCCATTTCAAAGACATAACAAATTGGATTGTTGAACTAAAACAGAATTTTGATATAAAGAAATTTCTGGTTTCTCTCAAGATTTCAAAATGATTTTTTAAAATTGTAAGGTGGGTCTAATTATGTGTTATTTATATGCTGGGAATTCACGTGATGAGACAGAACTGCACAATATGACTAATACCATTATCAATAGGGCATCCTCAGTAGAGTCAGAATGCCATTCACTCTGACCTTCCCAGACTTAACACAATGTGCAGGAAGGCCGCTCTACACATACCCATACATTTCAATCAGCTTGGGAATTCCAGATGCTAATGCTTTAGCTTTTTTCCTGTCCAGAAATTTTGTTTCCAAATCACACTTTTCCCAATATACCAGAGAACTGTTTGACAGGAATAGAACAAGTATAATTTCAACCCATTGGAGAGATATTTCTGTCATTCCCCTCCATTGTATGGAAAGCCTAGGTTTGGCTTTCAAACTGAGAGAAACGCCTTAGAATGTATATGATCTTTGAACTGAATTGTGTAGATATGAACTATTCCTTGCTCTGCCTGTGCTGTATTTCTGATCTTTCTTCCTTTATGCTCCTCAACATTACAACTCATTTCACAGAGAAATGCTTTTGCAAAAGCTGGGAGGGTGAGTTCAATGTGAGATCTTATTTCTGAAGTTGGAAACCTCTTTCTAATCTTAGATGAGATATCTAACTTATGGCTCCTAAGTACTTAGCAACCTACACAACCATTGAATGACAAAAATGTTTATATAAAATTACTGTTCCTTTTCCAAATTTCCTTTGCGGTTATTACCTTTTCTGTTTTACATTCAGAAGTTTTAAAATCTGCTAAACTGCAGAAAAAAAGGCAAGGACTTGTTGGAGATTTGATGAAGGAGATATACAGAGAAATAACAATAGCACTTATAGACCACTTCACAGTGCTTTACAGCCCTCTCTAAGTGATTTACAGAGTCAGCATATTGCCCCCAATAGTCTGGTTCCTCAATTTATCCACCTTGGAAGGATGGAAGGCTGAGTCAACTTTATTTATAAGCTAACCTTATATAAGAAATATAAGATTATCTCTTTTTTTCTGTGAACATACTGGAACACATTTTTAAAAATGAAATTCTGATGGCTGCTCATATATATATGGTAGGGATGGTGGAGAAATAAACACAATTTATTTTATATTCCTATAAAAGCCAGTAATGATGTTGTGCCAATGGGAAGGTGCAAGTGATGCCACAGTCTGAGATGTCTGTTGATTTATATTCTGAGCAGTCATTTTCTTACGTAGCATTGGAAAGTACATTCTACCATATGCAGTTTGACACTTAAGGCCACCATTGATTATTGACTCCTTTTCCATGGATCACAGTTTTTTTTTAAATCAAAGATAGTTAAGGAAATGCTGAGAAAGGTGAACTCAAGTGTAGAGGAACTGATATCAACTTTCCATAATATATAGTCACATAAGATTCATCATTTGGGAAGCAGATGAATTGTGGGAATTCAAGGTATGAAAAGCCTCCTACATACAAATATTTTTATAAGAGTCAACATCTCTTTAAAGAGCTCTGAGCTATACACTCCTTCATACTTTCTATAACACAGGTGAACTCTTGCTTTGTCTATATTCCTATTTATTCTGTTCTTTCATATCAGCTATTTCAGGGTCACAATCTACTGTAAATCCTCAGAGAGGACATTTACTGAGTAATTAGGTAGATGTGCAATCAGCCAGCAAAGAGTCTATCACAAATGTTTATGAAGCATTTGATGATTAAAAAGAACTCACTAAAGCACGTGTCCCATCTGTAGTTACCCAGAGGGACATAAACTGGCAAGCATCTCATTTTTGCTTCTTCCTAGATCTTCACTCAATCTCAGTTTGTGCATATATAGCCTCATATATTATTGTGATTATTGTTTCTTTTCTCTGATACTCATGTGTCTTCTGGTTTATGACACTCCTGTGAATTATCTGGCAGGCATCATTGTAATTGAATATTTAGACAAATTAGTCTACATTCTCCTGTGGTTCTGTACACATTTATCTCCTTGAAAACTTGAAGAGATTTTTAAGCATTTCCATTTTTTTAAAAAAATGCCATTAATATTTGGAAATAAGCAGTTCTAAATGTACCTGCAATAAAGACTTTGGGTGATCATAAACTTTCCAAAATGATAGAAATATGGTTTTAGAGATGCCTACAACATAGAAGTCTCAAAGATCCCTAAAGAAACATTAGATTCCAAGACTCTCTGTCATAAGGGAAAAATCAATATTACTGTACTCTGATTTTCAAAGGACAAGATGATTAATGAAACAGAAAATGAATCACTTCTTTTATTTGTGTAGATTGCAATCCCACACAAAAATAGTCTGCTTAAATCTGTTTGAAGACACTTGCGTTTTAAAAACCTGGCTGTGTACAGATACAAAAACTGTAATTTTTATATTGTTTGAATAAAAGAATTATGAAATGATATACTTTGTTATAAGTTTTTCTGAGTACAATTATTCTCTTCAATCCTCAGAAGAGAAGTGGGGAGGAGGGAAGGAGAGAGAGAGAAGGGATCAGAATAGAAATTTGGCTAGTAAAAAAGATATATCTTAACATACCTCTATACATACATACATACATACATACATACACACACACACACACATACAGGGGAACATTTTCTGACATAAGTGTACATTGGGTTTCATTAGGGATAAAGATGGTGTTAGATAATTTCTAATCCTCCGTTTTGAGAAATAAAAGATAAAACTATTAAAGTTAAATTAATTTCTATTGTAGGCAAGAGACATAGATATACATGCTGTTGCATATGGAGAAGCTGAAAAGAATTCAGCTGGGAAGGATGCCTGATATAATGCTAGTTGCTGTTTTGGACAGAAAGACTCAATGTACAATTTTCATTGTGATGGAAAAATATATATTCTCAATAAAAGGGTGGGGAAAATATCTTGTTCCAGATCTAAACTGCAAACCTCCAGATGATTATATTATATTGTAACGCATTATATTATCCTTTAATAATTTATTGTGTTTATTTTTTAAAAAAATGCTACAGTTCATAAACAGCAAAGAAATATCTAAAATCTTAACCCTTTACTACCACCTATTGGTTATTCCTGTTTTTGCAGTGCAGGACTGCTGGCTATTATGCAGGCTATCATTATTGACCATGTTGCTTTCAATACTTTCCATGTCAGAGAAAAAAGACCAATAACCATTCACCCTTTAGGGAAGGAAAACATCTCTGGGTAAATGTCAACCTCTCAATCAATTTTAAACAACATTGAACTTAAAAGCACTCCATGAATTCTGTAAGTGTTGCTCTAGAGATAGAAATACTGATGTAGATATATGCAAGGCCTCTGGATAACAATGTTATTTTTCTATAAATGCTTTGGCACAAGAAATTAGGAAATAACACCATTTTATCCTCAATTTTATCTTAATTTACAAAGCATATTTTGATTTGTTATTTGTTTCATTTATTTCTAAAATTCTGCAGTACTAAATTAATATAATTTATGGTTCTATGATTGTCAACAAAAAGAAGATATCGTATTAAAATTGGATACAATAAAGTGAGTTAAATACCATTGTGATTTAAAATGCTTCACTATTTGAGCAAGGCTATTGTCTGCTACTTACTCAAACATAGCCTCTGGATTAATTCTGTCATATTTATTTCCCAGGAGAAAGATAGCTAACTCTTTTCTGCCTAGGAAATTTCAAATTAGAGGATAGACTTGCTTTAAAATGTGATATATATTGAAAACTATGCAGATAATGGAGATTCTCAATTATGCCAACTAAATAAAGTAATATAACCAATAATTTGTCAGGAGAAATGGATATGTATATTATACAAACTAATACTATAATTAAAAGGAAGAAAAGCATACACTTACATACTGACGTTCTCTTTCTGCCCTTTGCAGCTTACAGATGTATATCATACTAACAAGATCATCCTACACACTCAGAGTTATCATAGTTGATTTTGAGGGGGCATCACTGGTGAGTATATGATTATAGCCATTGGAACCACCTGGTAGGTTTAGGGGATGATATGAAGCTAAACTAAAATTTTGAAACCAAACATTCACAGAAGGATAGAATTAGAAGGAGACATTTACATCATCAAAGCAAATTCCCTGCTCAGTATAGGAACTCAAATCAAAACATTCCAGACAAATGGTTGTCTAAACTCTGTTTGAACACATTCAGTGACGAAAAACCCCGTTTTCTCAGAGTGGCATAAAATGTATAGAATTCAAAAATGTACAAATTTTATAACTTCCTAAAATAAAATCAAAATACTTATAAATATAGACGCTCTCAATTTTGATTACTGTCTACCAATTCTATTTTTATACATTAAAATTCCATGTGTGGAAATAATGAGAGAATTCTTTGTCAGTTTCTCTGAGTGGGAAACATATAACAGAAAAGGAATATGGTTTAGATTGTGTTATCCTGAAGTATGTAACAAGGCTGCCCTCAACTGCTATCATGGATGAGGTGCCAATTTGTCATGTCTAACCAACACTTGGCTGGACAAAGAGGAAAGTGTCACTTTCTCAAAACTATGCCCATCAAGCGTTTAGATTTGGCATCAGTCAAGTCCTCAAGAGAGTGGGAGATATTGCTTTTTAGCAGGTTTTCGGCAGCTCTGCAAATAACCAGACATATGATACCCTGGTTGAAATTAGGCTCTAGGGGACAGTTGGTATTGCTCGTGATGTGCCATGTGCATTTCCTGCTGCCCAGCCATATCTCTGCCTGAGTTGCTGGATTCCATTGCCTGGCTGGGAAAAGAATCCCTGAGTGTTGGTGCTTGAAGATTTCAGTCTTCTACTTGCTGTCATAGAGTCTGAGCAGATCACGAATTTATGGCCTTTAAAACCATGGATCTGTCTTAAATATCTGTTTTTTATCTCAAGGCAGTTGCAATGTCATCAAGTAATAGAGGACATTCACATCAGTTCATTGCGATAGACAGATCACTTTCTGTTTTCCAGCTTGCTAATGCTACCATCCCTTATAAGAGACAGGGTCTATTTGATTGATCTCCCCTAGGAATATAATGGATCTCTAGATCTAAGTGTTTTGTTCAACTCTTGTCCCTTTTTAGGAAAGGTGGTTGAGAATAAGGTGAGGCTATCATTACAGAGGACTCTGAAGGAATCAGATTATCTAGATATGTTTCAAACTGGATTCAGGCCATAATTCAGTAAGGAGACAGATTGATGACCTATAGCGAGGCCAAGTTGGAGATGGTGCATCCATCCTTGTTCTCCTTGATGCATCAGTCACTTTTGATATTATTGTTGACCATGGTCAACATCCTCATGGACCATGATAATTAGCTTGACACTCCACAATAGCTGCCAGGTTATACTGGGAACAACAAAGATTTGATCTGGTAATATTCTATTGGGTATAAGCAATAAAGACTTGAACTTTGGCTGGATTGATCTATGTTGTTCTTGGGCTGGGGCTGACAATCTGTAGCTTGTGGGATGGTTCCTCTGTCTAGTACAATATGGCTCATGGGCCCATCAATTAAAACTTTTTGAGACTTTTCTGTACCAGCATGAATGTTCTCCTCCCAAAATCTGGATTAGTGCTATCCTGGTGACATGCAACGAAGCCTTGAAAAATATGGGTCTTCTTCTCCCAAGCCTTGGGCAGGTGGATGGGACTCCCTTGTTTGTGATTTTTAAAAATACTTTGATATGTTGTTTGGATTGCCATCTTGTAATTATTTTGTAATTTGTTGTAATTTGTAATTCTAATTTATTTTATTTCCTTGTTTTTAATGTTATTCGTTATACTGTAAGCCACCTGGAGTCAGTTGGAATTAGGTGGCATCCAAATTGAATAAATAAATGATATTTATTTATGATTTAAATTAAATGGGTTAATTTCTTGTTGCTGCTATCACTCATCTTAATTTCCTCTTTTTCTCCCCATTATTGCAGCTGTTAGCATAAATCAGCAGCTATTTAGATGTTATTTTCTTATTATAGTCTATGTATATACCTAACAAAGCTGTTTTAAAATCCCAATTGATGATTTTACATATTTCCATAAATACTAAACCCAGAAATTTCAAGTTTTGAACATTTCCATAGATAAAAATGGGTGCCATTCTTACTGTAGGTATTCAGAGCATAGATTTATTTTTAATTATATATGTCAGATACATAACAGTTATCAACAGCCTCAATATTATTTTAAGATATATTTGTCTAATTTGGACAGAAATTAGAAAGAGAACACAGATTTGAAAACCCAAATTATATTCCCATTACCTTTCTGATAATGTTTGTAGCCCTTCAAACTGATTGTAATTGTTTTATCATTGGTAAAATATATTCATTTTCATGATAAAATTTCATAGTCCAGCATAACTGCAGAAATGTATATGTTAGTCTTTCAAATGATGTATTGATTCATAGATTTTTTTTTTCAAATTTAGTAGACTGCCTTTTTATAGCTGGGATATTATGTTGGGAACAGGAAAAAAGGACCCGTTTGTGGTAAATTAAGCAAGATAAGATTAACATCTCAAGAAGTTTGTTTATCTGCTGCAGGGAAACAAAAATGTCTGATTTTTCTTCAGATTATATAAATCTTTCACCTTTTGCCATTTTATAGTACATGTATCTATTTCTAAATCAATTGTCCATTGCCCTTTCATATCTTCCAAATATTTCCAGATGGTCTTCAACTCATAAAAATATTAAAATGAAAGAATTGGCTAAAGTTGCCACAATTCTAAAGTTTTCACAGTTGACTTCAAAGATGTCTCAGAAACAAAACTGTTAATCTCTTTAATACAAGCAAGACAGAAGGATAATTTTTAAATAATTATTTTAAATTTGCCATGAAGTTGCAAAGAAAACCATAGCTTACATTCTACATACTGTAGGCTGTAATTCTTATAATATTTATTAGGCTGAATAGCTTTCACTGAATCTTTCTCAAAGTGGGATGCCCAAATTAAACTTAATTAAGTGAGGTCTAATTGAAGCAGAATAAACTAGAAAGATTACTTCCCGTGCTTTGGATATCATATCTCCCTTGATATGTTTTCTTTTTTTGCCATGATTTCAGACTGCTACCTCATAGCTGCAATCCATTAATATTCCAAGATCATTTTTACAGATTCCACTTCCAAGCCAAGCATCCTATATAAATGTATTTACTTACAAAATTTGAATGAAAAATATGTATTTACTTACAAAAGTTGAATGAAAAATAATGATTCCACTGCTATAGGATGCCACAGACAGCAATACTAACCCAGTAGAAGCTCTGACATGTTCTTTAACATCTGTTGTTTCATTTTACTTGGCACAAAGTTGTTGTGAGAAATTGTTGTGTTGCTTTTGTTCATGAAACAAGTATGCCTACTTGTGTTATGATTAATTTGTTGAAATTGGTGATAACTGTGTTGACATGGACACATTTTGGGGGCACACAGATGGTGGTTATTCACATGGATTTCCTTGAATCTGCCACACTATAAGCTCAGAGTACTACAATGAAACTCGGAAACAACAATTAAACATAAATGAAATTTGGTTGCAACATGGCCTTATCAACTCATGAACCATCCAAAAGGCAACTGGGTTTGAATTTCACTGTCCTACCCATTCACTGTACAGTGCAGAGTTGTTACCCAACTCTGTTCAATTTGAAAGAATATTTTCTAAATTGAAATAATATTTTCGTGGGAGGGGGAGAGATGATAGAGCTCAGTTCAAGAAGTATTGTCTGTTTCATTTATTAAAATACATCTAAAAAATATCCAAGTTACCCAGGAGCTTGCTCTTCCTGAGACCATTATCTGTGAACTATCCTTAAATATCACAATTCGATTCTTACTATGTCACAGAGCACCTGATTATGACATCGAACATGTAAACAAGCTAAATACACTACTAACATGGGCAGCATCCTGCCCATACCCTTTTATCTTTCTTGGTGATTTCAATCTGCCTCATATTGACTGGACCCTAAATGAATGTACAACTGAAATCATACCTTCTACAATGCTGTTACAAATCTGGGACTGGAACAACTAGTAACCAACAACACTAGACTAAACAACTGCCTCGATCTCATCTTCTGCAATAGTTTGAATTTAATTTATGGAATACAAACTAAAGAACCCTTTTCCAGCAGTGACCACAATATGATTGACTTTTGTCTCAACATACGTCCACACAAAAACCACCACAATGACGTAATCCCCAATTATAACTTCAAAAAAGGCAACTATGATCTTATAGACAACGATCTCTCATCCCTTGATTGGCAATCTCTATTCACTGGATGTAATACTGTTGAAGACCATTACAACGTATTTTTACTTGAAGTCAAAAGAGTCATCAAACTATATGTACCAACAACATCTCCCAAAACAAAGCAAAAAAACAGATTGCCCATAACAATAAGGAAACTTCAATCCAAAAAGAGATCACTCTGGCGGAAAAACAAATCTGGTCACGTTGCCAATTTCAAAAGCCGATACAAAAATTTATGCCACCAGATAAAGACCGAATGCACCAATTATCACATTAAACAAGAGGAAAACCTTCTAAGCACCAATTCCACCTGTGCTTTTTACAATTTTGTAAACAACAAACTAAAAGATTCAAGGTCCATCCCACCCCTGATAGGACCTAATGGTAAAGACTGCAACGACGACACCATTAAAGCCAACATCTTTAACACATTTTTTGGCTCAGTATTTGTAAACAGCAATGGATCATGCCCAGTATTTCCTAGCCAAACCACAGATAACTACAATGATCTAATACATATCGATTTTACAGAAGACAATGTTGAAAAAGCACTTCGCAATCTAAAACCATCTCTATCTATTGGACGGGATGGAATATGTGCCTACTTCTTTAAAAAGCTATCCACTGCCATAGCCAAACCTCTAAGCATAATCTTTGAAAAATCTTTCAGGACCAGTTCCTTGCCTAACCTATGGTCACAAGCCACGGTCATCCCCATCTTCAAAAAGGGAGACCCCAGCCTAGTTGAAAATTACAGACCAATCTCCTTATGCTGCATCACCTGTAAAGTCAAGGAATCAATTATTAACCAATCCATCATCCTCCACTTAGAGACAAACAACCTACTCTCCAATAAACAATTTGGTTTCAGAAAAAAACTATCCTGTAATCTGCAACTCTTACACTGCAAAAACATATGGACTACACAACTTGATCAGGGCAAAACAATAGATGCAATCTACATAGACTTCTGTAAAGCCTTTGATTCAGTGGTACATGACAAACTACTACTAAAAATAAAATCCTATGGTATCTCTGGACAACTGCATAACTGGATAGAAGCATTCCTGTCAAACAGACAACAAATGGTCAAACTTGGGAGCGTCCTATCAAATTCTGTACCTGTCAATAGTGGTGTCCCCCAAGGCAGTGTTCTAGGACCAACTCTCTTCATACTCTACATAAATGACCTCTGTGGTCATATTAAGAGCAACTGCGTTCTTTTCGCTGATGATGTAAAGCTGTTCAATACCACAGACAATACTGCTACCCTTCAAAAAGATCTTGACTATGTATCAGAATGGTCAAACAAATGGCAACTTCAAATCTCAACAAATAAATGCTCTGTCTTACATATTGGCAAAAAAAATCAGAAAATAAAATACAAGCTGAATAGTCAAGATCTTGTTGATGATCCAAGCTCTGTAAAGGACCTTGGAATACTCACCTCTAATGATCTAAGTGCTAGAGCCCACTGCAACTACATAGCCAAAAGGCATTAAGAGTTGTTAACCTAATCCTACGTAGCTTTTTCTCTGGTAATATCACACTACTAACTAGAGCATACAAAACATTTGCTAGACCAATACTTGAATACAGCTCATCAGTCTGGAACCCACATTACGTATCTGATATTAGCACAATTGGGAAAGTCCAGAAATATTTCACAAGAAGAGTTCTCCACTCCTCTACTCGTTGCAGAATACCTTATGCCACCAGACTTGAAATTCTAGAACTAGAAAACCTTAGAATTACGCTGTCTTCGGTCTGATTTAAGCATGGTATATAAAATCATACATTGCAATGTCCTACCTGTCAATGAATACTTCAGCTTCAACCATAACAACACAAGAGCACACAACAGATACAAACTCAAGGTTAACCGCACCAAGCTTGATTGCAGGAAATATGACTTCAGCAACAGAGTGATCAATGTCTGGAATACTCTACCCGACTGTAGTTTCTTCCCCAAACCCCAAAAACTTTAACCTTAGACTGTCTACTATTGACCTCACCCCTTTCCTAAGAGGTCTCTAGGGGGCGTGCATAAGCGCAGCAATGTGCCTACCGTCCCTGTCCTATTGTTTCTTTTATTTTTCTTATATTTTTCTTATATGTACCCATTTCATGTATTCATAACTATGTATACACTTATACTTATTATCTTGTAAATAATTGACAAATAAAATAAAATAAATAAATAAAAATATTTAAACTACAGTTACAGAAGCTTGTCTGTTAAATTAATTCTGAAATATCAGTCCATTTCACTGACCAAAGAAGATCATTTTGCTTTTAGTTCTGACATCTAAGCTATTAGCTTTTCCCATCCAATGTTGGCTTATCTGCAAATTGAACTAGTGTACCCTCAGTGTTCAGCTCTTTATCCTAAACACCTACTTCTCCAGGGTTTACACAGCTGCAGAGATTTGTGACTAATCAGCACCAATGCGAGGTTTGACTGCTGAGTTGTCACAAACAAATCAATTATCAGGAATAGAGTTGACTTAAAGAGGTTTCGTTTTCTAATAATAGTCTCCAGTAAAGTAGCACCCAGCAACATATTATATACATGAGTTTTGTTTCCCCATCTCCTTTCCCTATTCCTTCCCCTTCCCTTTTCAACATTTGCAAACAAGTGTTCTTGATAAATTTTGATTTCCGGAATCAGATCAAAAGGACAACCTAATTCTGTGGCTTTAATTGTCCAGAAAATGTTGACATTGTCCACTGACAAATGCTCAAAGAAAAAGCATTGTAAGCACTCATACATAGATTTAATAATATATTAATAATATATCAAAATTTGGCTGCTGTCTGAATTTCTAAAGTGTCAGAAGAATTAAAATTGATTCGTGCTAGGAGGGGTCAATTGTTACAAAAGATAGGAATCACATTTGAAAGTCCTTAAAATCTAGACATTCAAGTGTATCACCAAAACGTTGAGAAGCTATTCAAGCAGGGGTGGCATTCTACGGGTTCTCACCTATTCTCTAGAACTGGTTGTTAACTTTCTAAGCAGTTCAGAGAACCGGTTGTTGGAAGATATCTCCTTTTGTTTTTTTCCACCCTTCTTACATTCTGGGCGGACAGCCTAGACTTAGTATCTCCGAAGGATGTTTTTTTTCTTTGCTGGTACTTTCTTAAAGAGAAAGGGTTGTTTTAAGCCTTTTACACTGCTGTTGGGAGGAAATAATCCCCTGTTGGAGTTAGCACTTTGAAGAAATAATTGAATAATGAAGCAGAGCTGCCAGAAAAAAAGCTTTTAATGACAAGGAACCAACATGAGTGACATTCAGCAAGAAAGATTGACATTCAAATGTGAGTTCACATACTCTTTTTGAATTTTGGTCTAAAACTGGTGACCATTCAAAGTTACAATGGCACTGAAAAAAGTGACTTATGACCACTTTTCACACTTACGACCGTTACAGCATCCCGACTGTCATGAGAGGCCAGGTGAGAGAAGCGCCCCTTGATGTGAGTGATGTCGAGTTGGCCACACCCACCCAGTCACATGACCAGCAAGCCACACACACCAACTAAGGCACGCCCACAGAACCAGCTGTTTAAAAAATTAAATTCCACACCTGTATTCATTTACAAACTTGATAAGTGGTCACCCCAAAAGCACTGCACTGAAGCATGTCACAATTTGATCCTTAGACCTTATGTACTCATCATGGCTGAAACTACCCACCACAAAAACTTCAGATAAGACTTTAGGTCAAATCAACTTATTAAAATTAAATAGTTTAAATTGATCTCATATACACACATCCAATCACACCCTTTACTGTTACACTGGCCAGGTAAAATATAGGGTGATGGCATCTGATGACAAAGGCAAATCTTCAAATTCTTCAAATTATGTTAGTTCCGCTCCTCTTTTGTGTAAAAAAAAAAAAACTTCTTTGTTCTCTACAAATGCTTTTGATCTTCTAAATACAGGAAGAGAGGATATCTGGCTCCTTCTGACCTTCATGTTTAGATGAAGATGAAAAAAATACTCATTGGTTATAGTCTCATCTAGATGAAAATTTGTTTGATAATCAATTGTTTGAGGTTTCTTACTTCATCTCTTCCATTCTTGATTAGTTTTACTTGTCAATTGTGACATAGCTTAATTCCTTGAGTTGCAACAATGCACGAGTTCATAATTATGATTAGGTGCTTTTTCTCTATGAGAATCTGCAATCACCACTCAGTTCTGATTGTAGAAAATAATGAAAACTGTTTTCCTGTGGCCAGAGATCACTTTCTAAACAATGTAGGGGAGACATGCACAGTATGGCATCTGGAATTCTGTGGGAAGAAATATCCATCTGGTTCAGTTCTAAGCTGGGAGAAAGATACTGGAAACATGGAGACTGATTGGAAACATGGTTTAATGAAGAAGCAGAACCACATGGAGTTGAGGGGGGTGGGTTATATCTTCTCTTGGGCTTTGCACTTGAGCTTCCTATTCCTGTGCAAGAACATGTACTCTATTGGCTGTTGTAAGACTCTCATGGGGCCATGTAGGGGTTATGTACGGGTCATAGCTGGCTCTATAAGCAAAGTACAATCCTAGGAGTTTATCTGAGCTCCTAGGTTTGGTTGAAGTTTGGGCTGCTCTGAGATGATGCAATGACTGAAATACCCTTAGGAGATGGTGCAATCTAGTGAGCTCTGCTTTGTGGCAGATAGGCTAGCCCAGTCTTTCTTAATGGGCACAAAATATCTGCTGCGGGTTGGTTATTAAGAGTGAGTATGCTTCCTACCTCTGAAAAAAACATGTTTCTCCATTTGTCATACAGGGAAATATATTTTTCTGCCTTTTTAATATTCCTCACAATATTTCACTCTTCTGGGGAGAAGGGTTGTTTCCCACAATTCCTTCCAATGAATAGAAAGGCAGAGGGTTTAAAATGGAGGATACCGCTGTAGTCCAAGTGTGGAGACTTTTTTGCTGAAGTCTTTTTATCCACAATTCCCATCTGAATCTAGCCCATTTTCAAAATCTTTCAGTATCTTTCTTTTGCTTGCTTCTCTCCACCACCACATCAAGTTTGATCCCATTCTGTTCAAATTTTTAAAGAGCTATACTGCTGATAAAGAAAGAGTGCTGTTTTTTTTTAACATTCCTTTGTCTTGGAATGAATAATAAAAAGCAATTGAAAACAAAAAGGAAAGGCAGTCATATGAGCAAATAAGTGAGTTCAATGTTGTTAGACTGCAGTCTTTGAAATGCAAGTAGTCTTAAGAACTGGGGAGGAGGGGAAACAGAGAATTAGGATTTAGGGCCATGCAAAGCTTCAAATAAGCACTTCAGTTTGATGAAACTTCAATCACATCCCTTCACTGAAACATATTCATGAACTGAAGCAGAAAGGCACTTCTGCTCAGAAAAACAAATCAAGTGGTTGTTGAGAGTGGATGGCTTTTCTTCTCGTTTGCGGAGAAGTTACAGGCAACATGCAATGCTGTAATTTTATTTTTACATAAGGGAAATGTGAGGAGCTTGAGTCTTGTGACGAGTTCTCTGATATTTACAGGATTAACTAGCCAATGAGTTTTATTACTCTCTGCCTGTATAAGAGTTCTTCTGGAGTGGCAAGGATTAAGTGCTCAAGACTAGATCCAGGCTGCAAATACCCAGATGACCATGAAACTGGAAGCAAAGAGATAATAAAACTCTTTGCTCCCATCTAGTGGTCAAGCAGAATTAGATCTGGCAATCTTAACAGTCTTTGGATGTCATTTATTCTCTTACTCCTAGTTATTTTTTTAATGCAGTCTCAACTTGGCTAAGGAAATGTTACAATTCTGGACTGGTTTTGCCAACACAACAGGGAGTTCAACTTGATTCTGAACCGTCTCTTAATATGAGCTTTCCAAGACTGACAGACCAATATGCACTCTTGCAATGAAGCTTGCTTTTAAATTCTGCAAGATTGGGGAAGGTTTAAAACTCTTGAAAATGAGTGAAGGGTGCCAGACTACTGTAGAGATACTGGCAATAAACTGTTTATTGTTGTCAAGAAAAGGAGGATAGCCAGGCTAATGTTCTACTGTAGTCTCTGTGAGAGTCTCTTTTTCTGTCTTCCTGCCTCTGAAATTATCACACTGAATCTTGGCATGGTTAATATTCTATAAGGGGACAATTAAACTAATTTTCATTATATACACCATCCCAAAAAGTTTCAGGTGTTTTGGCATTCCCCCACCCCCACTCTCTCTCTCTCTCTCTCTCTCTCACACACACACACACACACAAACACATTTCTTACTGCCTGCCTGCCTGCCTGCCTGCCTACCTACCTACCTACCTATCTCTATCTACTATCTATTTCCAGATCAAATTGAAAAGTAGGTAGAATCTACTATGATCCCTGAGTGAATTAAGTCCATGAAAAATTGAAATGGAATGACAAAGAACAAGGCTATAGAAAACAAGTGGGGAAAACACCGGTAGGTCTGATGGGTCCTGGAGGGGAAAAGAATATTCCCAGGCATTTTAATGAACCTGCAAATGAAGCACTTGAAAGAAGGAAATCATTTTTCTCCTAAAAGTAAGGGGGCGGGAAGACAATGGTTTAATGATAATTTATAGATTGTGACATACGGTATTCAAATTGTGAGTTAATAAAACACTTCAGTGCTATAATTCATCTATGCAGAAATGATCTAGGACAGGGGTGTCAAACTCACAGCCCGCAGGCTGGATGTATCATGTGCTAGCCCCACCCCCACCAGTTTAGCAAAGTGGGGAAAGTTCCGATACATCACGTGATACCACAACACCACGACTTTGACACCCCTGATCTAGGAGAATCAGATACATCCAATCAGATACATCTTTGACCAAATTATCTGGTTGCACAGTACACAACTTACACAAAACAAGGCTTTATTAAACTATTCTGATTCTTCTAGTTTATCAGGACCTACAAGAAGAAGCAGTAAGTAAGCCAACTTCCCATTCAGAGTTCGCTCTTCCTGGTCATTACATCTCTATAGATTTGTCTTTGGAACCTCATGTTATTGCCAGCAAGGAGTGTCTACACCTGCCACCCTTTTTAA
Organism: Pseudonaja textilis; assembly: GCF_049901715.1. NCBI lineage: Eukaryota > Metazoa > Chordata > Lepidosauria > Squamata > Elapidae > Pseudonaja > Pseudonaja textilis. The sequence continues at coordinate 51,344,973 of NC_141993.1, read as the reverse complement.
GCAGGGGAAAAAAAGTATTCTAGACATGTCATCAAGCATTCTCTTTCCATTCTGAGGTTGTCAAAAAATTCAATATAGCAGCTGCAACACAGAAACAAAGTCCAACCAATTTAAAAAAATTGGTATTGGCATAATTCAGTTGCATCGTTGTAGCTGCTGTCTTGATTTTTTTTAACTCCCATCATCCAGCTACAATGCTTGTTTATAGCAACCCGGAGATGGGTGGGACTGGTCTCTTCTGCAACAACTGTACAGACCATTCATGCTACAGAACACAGAGTAACTGTGCTGTTTGTTCAGCCCCACTCACTGCTTGAAAAGGGCAGTTCCCCATTTGTGGTGGTGGTGGGGAAACACACTGTCTAAAAGTTACACTTGAATCAGACCAAGACACAACATGATAGCAAGCTGATCAGCAGAGATCTCTGTTTACTTTAATAACCCAATAGCACCCCTATCTGGAAGATCCCTATTGTTCTACTACAGAATGATTTCCACCCCAGTCATGATGCAGACAAAGATTCTCATCTTTGTACAGTTCATAAAGTTATATGCAGTAGTTTGTGTCAAGTTCCATCTATCTGAACTGCCGTGTTATGAGATCTGGATTGGAATATTAATATCTACATTTTTTTATATGTAATGGTGTTTGATGAACTGCTGCTAACAGTTTTTACAAACTGCTAGCTAATGATTTCATTTTAACATTTAACTCAATACAAATAAACACATTTCATTTCTTTACTATATATTTTCCAAACGGAACCAAATGTTGATTGGATATCACCAGAGCTCAGCATAGAGTAGAAACTGTCCATCAATTATGGAGTGATTTGTTTGAATTGCATCTTCATCTTGCTGTCGTGTATGTGTGTGTGTGTGTGTGTGTGTGTGTGTGTGTGTGTGTGCCTTTGAATCAAGGTTCATTCCTTGTCACTGCCTGAACATGTGTCAGCAGGTGTTTTTTTTCTTGGCAAGATTTTTCAGAAGTGGTTTGTCATTGCTCCCTTCCTACTACTGAAAGAGACTGTATGGGCCAAGGTCACCCAACTGAGTTTGCATCTAAAGCAAGACTAGAATTTGAAGTTTTCTGGTTTCTAGCTTGAGATATCAACCACTACACCAAACTGTCTAATTTTGTGTGGTTGTTTTTGTTAAGAATGAAGTGGATGAAAAATATATTTCCACTGGAAGTGTTAATCTGATAATGATACTGTATATTTATTTCCATTTATGATTCACTTTTTAATACTTGTACCATGCCTCTCATTGACTGCTCTATTTTAGGAGAAAACATATATTCATACAAGGAAATCTGGTGTTAAATACAAATCCAGTTTATGCATGAACTTGGTAATCATCATGATATAGAATGAAATCTATGTAGGTTTAAAAAATAACTCTCATTTTAAATTAATGTGAAATTTCAATTAATATTACATTCCAGCATTTGGAGAAAAAATAATTCTTGGCTTCCATCAATATTAAAGTTGTTGTTTTATCTTATGAACTGCAGAAATGTAGACTATCATTAGATTGTGGCAATTATTATTAGAATTAACTCAGAATATTTTTCAGCCCATATATAATAATTCTACTTAATATCTCTTTGAATATTGTGGGACTCCTCAATTCATACATTCTCCATGTTTCCAGACTGTAAGAGAACTGTATTGATATCTTGCAGTAACTGTAATACTATTTGTTTACCTTTTGTGAAAAATGTTCTGTGAAATGGGGACTGAATGGTGAACACCGTTGTTTTTTTTTTGCTTTACATTTATTCATAAAGATGGTAAACAAAATATGATTTAGCATAACCCAACCTCTGAAATAGAATCTTTTCAAACATCTGATTCTTGCTTCTCAACAACACCCTGATTAGCAACAAAATAGAGCTGAATGCTCTATGTCTTTTATTGCACTATCATAAGGAATTTCAGATCCATCTTGGATAGTTTGCAAATCATGTTCTGTTATATCATACTTTTTTCCCTTGGTTTGCTCAGTTGTAGCTACTGCTTGACAATTCAAGGACTGCAAATGAAACTATGACAATTTTACATTGGTCTGGCTTTGAGGAATAGTGTATGATATTGCATGTACAACATATTGTCTATGTAAGACTAGCAGTACATCTCTAAAATATTCAGAAAACCCAGCTATTTATGATTATATGCATTATAAAAACCTAGGGATAGAAAAATCTGGATTGGAAGAAAAAAATGCAACTGAAATGAATTCAAACCTTAAACCCTCCACATTTTCCATAGCAACTATTTGAGGAGATATATAAAACTTTTATTAGAGGTCTTCCGGTTTGAGTTCCTTCGGTGACAGACAGACCCGCGATCGTGCGCAGTTTCGGTCCGGCCTCGCCACTGGAGCGCCCCGAGCTGGCTGGTTTCAGAGCTAAACCACCCTGTAGAGGTGGTGAAGAAGGGGGAGACTGCCAGCAGGGTTGAGGAGAGCCACATCTCTCCTCCTCAGCTGGCCATTACTCCCTTTCCCGAAGGTGGTTGCAGCGGTGGTCAGAAATGGCCACCTCAAAGAAGAACTCGACCGGAAAAGAATGTGCAGGAGGAAGATAAGAAGTGAAAGTTTTGGCTGACTGGGTTAAATTGCAAAAGCAACAACTAAGGTACCCTGGAATTTAAACTTACAAAAAAATAACATCGCTCCCAAAGTAGAGTCGGAAGCAGCGAAGGAAAGTGAAAAGGGAAAGGTTTGGCTTTTTTTTTTTCTCTTTCTCCCTTTTCCAATACTGACAACTAAGAGACTTAAATAAGAAATTGGAAAAATCCACTTTGACATCAATAGGCAATTAAGCTGAAAATAAAACAAAATGTCAAAGGGATAATAAAGATTTCTGGACATTAAAAACTTTCTTTTTCATAAGCAGGAAGGGAGAGAAAAAGAATAAGGGCAGGATCTGGAAGAGGGACGAGACTACCTGGAATTAAAAAGAATCTAAAGTAAAACTTCAACAAGACTTCCAAAAGATACATTTTAACTGAAACTTTGTAACTAAACAGTAGAACCCCAGGAAGAGAAAGTGAAAAAAAGAGCAAAAAGAAACAGCTTGCGTGTATTTGGATTACTTGGTGATCTTTGGATTCTTGGTTATTGCATTTGAATGACTAAAATTAATCGGGTGGTTGTTTAAAAATGTATACAATGGCACTACTTCTGGATGAATTGAAAATGGAACTTAAAAAGTATAAAGAAGATGCACAAGAAGGGAGGGGTTCTTTTGGCTTCGTTTTTCTTAGAAATGGAGATTTGGAAACAACAAGAAATGTCTGCAAAACAAGAAGACTAGGACAAAGAAGAAGCCATCTTTAATGAACAAGTAATTCTATGTGGGGAAAAAAAAGAAAGGGGGGAAAGAGAATGGAGAATTTAAGACTTAAAAAAACAACCAAAGAAAAGAAAAATAATTCAAAAAATAAGTATAATACTGGAAAGCAACAGAAGTGGGGAATACAGAAGAGAGAAATAGAAGTAGAGAGACAAGGGGGTAAAAAAGGGAGAGAGAAGAAGAGAGGGAAGAAGGAAAGGAAAAGAAGTTATAAAGGATCGGAGCAAGATATCGAGAAACAGGACCTATTTAGAGATAATGGGTGAAAATCTAACTGAAAAAGGGATTCTGTAAAGGTACATAGGATTGTATTGTTATATTAGTAATAGAAATAACTTCAGAAAATTGGAAACGATGTATGATTAAAATGAGGGATAAAATAGTTAGTGTAATTCAGTGAAATGTTTGTGAATAAAATAAATGAAATAAAATAAATGAGAAAATTGAATTAGGAAGGAACGGGAACATTTTAATTAGTCAATGTTTTATAAAATATAAGTGAAGAGGGGGCGGAATTAATTATGGAAAGCTTATAATTTTTCCCATAGAAGTATGATATTTAATTGAAAAGTAATGTTAAAGAAGTTAAGATTTTAATGAATATTAATATTAATGATAGAATTGTGTTGTTTTAATTACATATATTTATATTTTTTTTCTTTTTTTAAGAATATAGTGTGAATTTTTAAGAATGTACCAAGCAGACTCCAACTGAAAGTTATGTATTATATTGAATGTTATAACTTTAGGGTATATATTGAAGCCTAAATAAGAGTTAAATGGATAAACTTAAAAGATATAAAGGCGTCATACTCCAATCAGTAACTACAGGAGAAACTTTGTTTAATGAGAAAAGATAATAGATAATTGAAACAGGACAGACAAAAAATATAAGTATAATGATTTGAATTGAGATGAGATAATTAAAATAAAACTGAGAAAATTAAAAGAGGGGAGAAGCTATGCAGAAAATGTAAAACAGTAATAAGATATGGAATAGAACATAAAAATGAGCATGAAATTGAATTTGTGTCTGTACGAAGAAATGTAACCCAGGATTACGCTACTTTCAAAAAAGATGTTTTATTTGTATTTTTTTGGTGAAAACTCAAATAAAATTTACACACACACAAAAACCCTTTATTAGAAGCCAAGATGAGTTGGGGAAACTAAATCGAGAGACCTACCTGGCCAGTAAAAGTTCAATTTTCTAATTTTCACATGACTTTCTAAAGTAAAACCAGTTAGCCAGAAACACTGGAGACCTCAGAACTTATTTTATCTTGGCCTCTTCAGGCAATGAGAAGATGGTGGATATCTGAAATGGAGCAAACTGAGAGCAGCAAGAAATCTTAATTTCTGGATAATCCAGTTGTTTTCCTTTACTGGATTAATCTAAGAAAGTCAGCCAACAAAATAATTCTAATCCACATGTTAGTTTAAACCATGCAATAAAATAACATTAGATGCATTTCAGTACTGAACATGTGCATATTAGTACCATGACTCTGGGGCAATAAGCCAGCAAAAGTAGCCTAACCAGATCTTAGAATTTCATGCTTGTGTAAATTAACCCATATAGAATTTTCTACGCAGTTCTTGAAAGTTATTTCTTTAATATCAATATATGTTTGGTTTTCCTTCACACGTATGCAAACCAAATTTCCTCTATCTTATCCGATTGGCCACTGTAGGCCATATATTTAATAGAAACCAAAAGCATATACCATTTATTTCTTTGCAGAAGTATCTTGATAATTTATATCTTATCAAGATATAATTTGATAAGAAGTTACAGTACATATTTAACAAGGTCTTGACTAGAACAGTTGATGCCACAGAAATATACATTTATAAATACAACCCTATTGAGTTTACTTCCAGGTAGATAAATACAAAATTCTAGCTCAAAACATGCTCAAATTTTAGGACTAAATTTCAATTCTTGTCAAAATGTTTGTGCATCTGAAATTAATTTGAAACAAAAAATGATTTAATTCTGTCCATATTAATTATACCATTATAATGTGTTTTTCACCCTTTTGGTGAAGAATTCATCATACACTGGTTTGCAGCTTTAATCGTGCTTTTCTTATTACTGTTAATGACTGTTTATTGGAAACTCATATTATTGATGTGTTTTTAATCAGTGTATAACTTCACCTTGTAGCAATGAGCAAGATGTTTGGTCATGCAACATATGAAGATCAAGGTTTAGCTTAACTTCAGTGGTGGCAATTCACTGGGTGATTTTGGACCAGTTGTAAGTTTAAAAAATAAAGCCAGGGGAGATACCAATTTAAGCCTCTTTGAGAAAAGGCAATGTATAAATGTAGCAAATAAATAACACACTGGTGCAATATTTATTGAAAATAAAGAAGAACAAGCCCATCATGGACACCAAATGAGGTCAATCCACTCTAATTCCTGATAGTGAGGCAATATGGATTTCTTGTCATCCTCTTAAGCAGGAATAGGCATCCTTTTGTCCAATCTAGTCAACTAGTCTGCCCATATATTATCAACTGATGAGCGTAAGGCTTTAGTACTTTATATTTTTATTATCAGGGAAAACTTAACACTAAAGGTCAAGGTTCCCCCGCACATGCATGCTAATCGTTTCTGACTCTAGGGGGAGGTGCTCATTTCTATTTCTAAGCCAAAGAGCCAGCACTGTCTGAAGAAGTCTCCACGATCATGTAGCCAGCATGACTAAATGCTGAAGGTGCACGGAGCACTATTGCCTTCCCATCAAAGTGGTCCCTATTTTTCTACTTGTATTTTTATGTGCTTTCGAATTGCTAGGTTGGCAGAAGATGGGACAAGTAACAGGAGCTCGCTCTGTTACGTGGCACTAGGGATTCAAACCACTGAACTGCTGACCTTCTGATTGACAAGCTCAGTATCTTAGCTACTGAGTCACCACATCACCCACCTTATTATCCAATGTTTCAACAGTATCATGAGCAGTATTAATGTGGGGGACAAGGAAAAGTAAATGAAGAAACAGATTTCTGTCTGCTCTTAATAATTATTGAAAGCTTGGCCTTCACCTACTCTAATATATAGGCTTTGTGTAATTTAGAAAAATATTAAAATATAAAATATCCAATATAGTAGTAGCATATTATATACATTTGTTAGAAAGTGTTTTCTACTAAACTAAAAAGATACTCCCATTCAGGCTTTATCATTCCTTCAAGAAAAATAGTAGATCTCTAAGAAGAGAGAATATTTCATTAGAAGATAATATCTATAGCTCATAGTTGAACTATGGAATTCTTGGTGCTCTCTAAGCTTGGTTGTGCTTAGAACTCCAGAGAATATTACCGCCTGGCTTCCTGCTGTTCTTATGTTTTATAGATGCTAAACCCCAGAAAGAAAAACAACAGAACACGAAAGATGGGAATCATATTTCTGAGAGTTAAATTAGATGTGCCATAGGGGATATGTAATACAGATCTCCTGTGTTTTGATATGTATCTTTATCTATATTCTTGCTACCAACCAACACCAATCTCCCAACAAAATGGTTCTGATTGAAAACTACTCCTTTCTGTGCCATTTTCTTGAGCTCAGGGATACCCAAGTGACTGTTAGCTGCACAGGATGCAACAGGCAGCTATCTAATCATTTTGTTTTGCAAAACAAAATGCAAGGAAGTGGTATTGATCATGGACTGGCATGGCAGGAATTGCAAAAGACATAGAATAAGGGAGGAGGTTATGATAAGGAATTTCCTATCTCATGCTCAATTAGCTTACAAATTAACAAAGCTAACATAGGATAAGAAGTCATTGCCATGCCTTAAGAAATCAGTAGCACAGGTATAGAAAAGTTGTGCTTTGTGGTCCAGTTTTCCAGGGGACTAAAACCAGGTTACTACTTGGTGTATCTGCAAAACTTTTAACTCTGGTTCCTTTTTTGCACATCAAGACATTTTTGGTGTATGAAACTCACTGATGGGCAATCATCCACTTATTCTGACTGTCTCTTGCTTTTTTACTCTTCATTAAATGAGTTACAGTTAGGGTTATTGATGGTTGACAATTACCTCTAAAAATGTATGTACCCATGCTGTAAGCACAAAAAGGACATCACAGCAATTGCTTGTGTCCATGGTATACAAAAATCTTTGGATTACAAAATTTCAATGATAGTGACAGACAAAAAGGAACAAGAACTGATATCTGATTTTGTTTCTCTGTGTTGCAAAGACTTTGTGTTGCATAACATATAGGGTTGCTTTCTGGTATTTGTAGCCTGATTTTAATAGAGAGGAGCTGCTTGGTAATTAAACTTCATTAAATTTTAATGAAGTCAATCTAGTCACCAATAACATAAGTTGTGGTTCGCCAGCAGCCGGTGCAGCCAGCAGAGGTATCGGACAGTGAGGACGAAAGAGAACCAGTCAGGGATTCTGGAGAGGACTTGGACGAGGGTCCTGCATCCGATGCAGGGATGGGGCTAGGACCATCTGGAGTGGGGTGCTGCTTTCGTAGACTTCGGAGTCTGGCAGCAGCGAGACCCAGGGGAGCCTGTTCCCAGTGTGCGTGTGCACAGAGCTGCTAGAAGAAGAGAGCAGCTGAAGCAGAAGTGACGACTTGGGAGTAAGGCTGGGAGGTGATTGCCCCTCCCATAAGGGATAAAAGTCAGACCTCAATGATGAACACTTTGCAGGAAGCAAAGCAGTTCAATTAGATTCCATGTCCTTCTTGGAGTTCTGTACTCTGGTCGATTTTTTCTGATACTTTGGGTGGGTTCTGTTATAATTACTTTGGAGACTTGTTTTTGGCAGCATTCCTCAGCACTGACAAGTGTAGGCTTATCTTGGGAAACTGTGTATAATTAGTTCTGGCTGGAAAATAAAAGTAATTCCCAGCGTTGCATTAAAATAAAATAAAATGAGCTTGTGTTTCAGTACATTCGACGAAGCCTGGGTCCAAACAACATATAGATTGTCTCTTGGTTATACTGTTACTGACTGTTTACATATTTGCATATGTGTGAGCTGTTTCTGTGTCTGTTTTTATTTCCAACTTGTTTCTATTACTTACCAATTCATAGTAGAGAAATCAAAAATTTGCCTACAAAATTTTGTATTCTTCAACTGTAGAGTTGACCCACTGTCAATGAAATAATATTGGAAATTGTATTATTCATGGGCTTTTTTTCATTGTAGCAGGGTAAGCCTGTTATTTAAGAAATTCAGGTTTTAAGTCACTCCATTTGCCCTGCACCTCCATCACTTTTCTCATGGGATTAGATAAACAGAATTTATAAAAAGCTAACAAATCACCCTCTCTAGAATCTTGCTGAATTGTACACTTATTTCAATCTTTAAATAAAACAAGAAAGTTTAATGAAAAGGTCCTCCTTGAAACTTCTGCAAGAAAGCCTCCAGACAAAATTAGATTGAAGCACATAAATTTTTAATTTACTGTAGATAATATCTACAGATGATAGGACAGGGAGTACAAATAGAAACAGATTTAACAAAAAACAAAAGTCATTCAGCACTTTTCATGCAGAGAATTGGCCCTGAGGCAGGATGGTTAAAAAAGGGTGGGAAAGGTCATTCAAAAGATGATATATTTCTAGAACTGACTGTCACAAGCATAATTCTACAAAGTTGGGGAAAGAAGCCCAACGTTATCTTCCAGCTGGAAATGCCCAGTGTTGTCTGATGTAATACCTTGCCATGAGACATGTCTTTAGTGCCACTTTTTCTCATGACATGAAGTCATAAGTGTTGGATTCCATGCCAAATAGGTAAAAGAAACCATGAACTGGGCACAGAGGAGTAAATGACAAATACATGATGACTAAACACTGTTTATTGAAATTATATTGGACCACAGCAGTTTTAGAAGAAATGAATGGAAGACATTCTTTTAAAAGACGGTGTCATTGTCTGTGAGGAAAAATTATCAGTGATCGTTTGAAACTAGGGTGTCATCTTCATTTTTAAGATTTGAGATTTGTTATGCAATGCATGATAATAAATCTGCCACCTCCAGATTTTTAAAAATAGCTTTCTTGTTGAAATAAAATACCAAAGCCATTTTCTTCTTAAAAGCGAAACACCCATCAGTGCCTAAACGTATTTATGAGTTTAGGAAACTTTATGGAACGGACAACAGTAGCTCTCTGAACTATCAGATGGACCATACCAAGAGTCAATTTCACAGGAAGGCTAAATCTACTTTTATTAAGAATAGTTACAATAACAGAACCTTGCAAGTCTAATTATGCTGTACTTCCTCCCCTTCTTATGCTCCTGTGAATTACCATAGGGCGGTTTCTGCCTGGCCCTGGTTCACAAATTGTCTGCTGGTTTTGGAGTTAAGATGTGTTTTTCCCTTTGATAATTGGTCACTCTTATCTTCATCAAGGTCATCCTCTTTAAACTCTAAAGTAACATTATTTAAATTTTTTTAAAAAATGCATGTTTTCTAACTACAACACTAATACAATAACCTAGAACCTTACTGGTGTGAATGATCAAGTGATACCAGAAAACCATTCCTCTAAATCAGCACATTGCCCTCTCCTCACATGTCTTTCATTTATTCACAGACAAGTCAAGGCCAGTTGCCAAAAGGTCAGATATCTAGGCAGAACATGAATTTTATTCATTTTATAAGAAAAAGGACTCATGTTTAAAAGTCCCCTCCTTCACCTTTAAAGACAATGAACAACAAAGACTGCTGCTCCATTACTTGTTTTGTAGATTCCACCAGGGGAATTAGCATTGTTTTTTTGAAAGTTGAAGAAAGAGCAGCCTGGAAATGACTGGATAAATGCCCAAAAATAGGCTTGTAGGCTGTGGCTTTTGCCTGTTAGAATGAGAACATTAGCAAAAGATGAGCATTCAAAAGCCCACTGCCGTTATCAGCCAATCAAACCAGAAAGCAAAAAAATGACACCATATTGTAAACTTGCTACTTAAAGGGAGATGCACTCTTCACATGTTCCTTTGTTCTTTCAGAATACCACTGATGAGAACACACTTCATTTTTAAAAGCATTTTGAAACTCAGCATCAATACGATGCCACATTCAATAAATGCATACACAAAGTCATAAAGCTGATTTTAGTATCTTATTCTATTATCCTTTGAACATCACAGTATGATCAGCATGGCTGTGTGAACTGAAACATATTACATAACTTCGGGCATGTGCATGGACAGACTTACAGCTTTGATACAGCCAGCATTCTAACTTTAGTTTCCTGCTTTTAGGTTGCCCTCCTAAAGTTCAATAGCCGATGGTAGAAAATCATAAGGAAAAAAAAATCAATTTCAGGCAGTTAAGGTAAGGCATGATTGCAAACAGAGGAGTCCTGTGATCTGCTAATTGCTAAAAAATTTTTTTATTAAATTTATATGTCGCTTGACTCTTAGCAACTCTCATTGCCATGCTGCATGAACAATATGTGATAGACATGGAGATACATAGTGTTGCTGTGTCATGCAGAGCCATCAGCTGTTGAAACAGAAACAAGAGATGATGTTCCATTAGATGGGGATATTTTGAAGCATGAGTATTCTGGGTAGATGAACCTTAATCTAGCACTACCCTAGTTCTGCTTTCCTGATGACATTGTAGTGCATATGTAATCTCAGTGCCACCTGGAATGATCTAGTCCTTTCCAGATCCAAGGCCATCTTGCATAATCAGATGCTATTGGTGGATGTTGCAGCTAATATTAATAAGCTCTGCCAGATCGATTGGGTTTTACATATTGTCCTATTGTACATTATTATGAACTTCAGTTATGGTTTGGCTGCTTGGATAGCCAATAATTACACACCAATAGGGGAGATTATTTAAAATCTTAGCACAGATCCTTTTTCCAGGAGGTCTCCAGTAAAAGGTATTTATAATAGACCACTACCCTTTCTTCTTTTAAAAAAGTGTATGTGAATGCAAACAGATAGAAATAATAGGTCAACTTTTGTATTTCCATTAATTGATTTATCCTACTTTATTGAAGGTTAAAATCTTTAAGTTGAATTTTAAGTTGAACATCAAAAAAATGTTGATGTTGACAGCTGAGGAGTTGCCTGGTGTTTATAACAACACCCTCTCAACTAACAACTCCAAATTATGCATCATTACTCTAGATATTGTTAAAGACAAGAAAAGACAAAAAGGAAAATTGTTAATGTATAGTTTTAGATCATTATTGCCACTGTTTCAGAGTTTCTGAAAATCTGAATTACTGCTATCAAATACTACATAGCAACCAACTGTCTTAGTTAAGTCAAGTAAAAATGTAATTTTAAAAATAACTGCCCCAATTTTAACAAGGCCAATGGCTTATGGATTGTTTTATTCCAAATTATAACAGTGTAAATTGTATCCCTCTTGAAATCATACAATTTCTCTGCTGTAACTAGAAAAATTGATGAAGAAGGAAAATAGCATAAAAGAGGTATTTGAAGCATTTTGTCCTAATCAATACAATTTATACTGTACAACACCTAGAACTCTTCTTTGAGAAAGCTGGGTGGTTAAAAAACAGGAAATCTAAATAAATAAATACCACACGCACAATTACTAATCTCTTAAAATTAAGTCCATCATGAAAGAATTTGTCAAACTAGTTTCCTTGGTGAGGAAGCAAAAAATGATTTAAATGTAGCTTGATAGAAACAAACATGTATTTAAAGTACACTGATTTAAACTACTATATTTGTCCTCTATTTGAGCTGAATCAGAAGCTATAATCAAGACTATTTAGTGTAAAAAAATGAGTATCAGCATTCGGTGAGAGAGAAATGACTTGGCATTCAGAAACAAGCACTGAAGACTTTGATGTTGGAGAAGACTTCTTGACCATGGAGAGTCAAGAAAACAGCCAAATGCATCACTGAACAAAAATCAACCCCAAATTGTCACTCAAATCACAAATGACTAAATCCAGATTATCATATTTTTGACACATTATTCGAAGGGCCAATTCTCCTGAAAAGTGTATAATGCTAACAAAGGTAGAAGAAAAGAGAAGTTAATGGTGGAGTCATTTTTTGCTGCATCAAGAGAAGCTAGTTCTCACAAGGTCAGAAGAAAACATCCTGAAACCAGATTATTCAATTTCCAAAAGAAAAGGCAGGACAAAACTGTCCCTCTTGTGAAAAAGGGACTAGCTTCTGTAGCTCAGAATAATAAATATTTGATTACATAGTTGATTAAAATTATTTTGTGAAAAGTAATTAACCTTCCTTCTCAAACTGGGTGGCTAATGTTTCATAACTTCTTTTACATAAAATGCCATCTCAGGCAGCCCTCCAGCACCTAATCAAGGTCTATGTTTATAACAAAAGAGATGGGTAGAGAAGGATTTAAAAAGAAACTTAATCTGCAGTTATGGAGGCAAGAAAAGAGCCTATGAATTCCATTAAGTTCTGCAGACACAGAAAGATTCATCGCCCTGCAATAAAGACAGATTTGGTAGCTCAAATGAAGAACTCTAAACATCTTTAACCTAATTGTGGATGACTTCATGGCATCCTATGATGGATGAATGTGGTTGAGAACACTTTTTTAAAAAAAAAAAAAAAACACTATCGCTTAATGCCATTAATCATGTCTAACTCTGGTTCTGATTAACTTCCTCAGTGATTGTAAAGGAACACATGAAATTTATAGCTGGCAAATAACAATGTAAAATATATCACTGCTCTGTATTAAATGAATTTAGTTATTCATGTGATGGATGTTAATGGGGTCTGAGGAATGTCTTGCTATGTTATCTGGAACACCTTTTGACCTATAGATTTCAATGAGATGGATAAGCTGCTTGCTAGAATGTCCCTTCATTTGTCAGCTAAATCTCTGCCACTCCTGGCTCTTTCCAATGTTACAAGAGCTCATGGTTATCTGGATCTAGGAGATGTTAAATGCTTTACTGTGAGAGCATGTAATCCTTGCTTTAAAATACTGTAGGAGATGCTTCTTGAAGAGGCTTTCCTGGGCAATTACCACCATGTCTCTAATTTTAGTTTTTTAAGGAAAAGTTGTAGAGGCAAAACTGGAGAGGAAGCTACAGAGCATCCTACAGGAAGTAGATAAGACCTTCTCCAATAGATAATTCTAATTGGAGACTGTGAGATGGGAATTATCATATCAGTTGTTTTTTATGTGCAGAGTGGCACAAGATTTATTTCTCTTCCCTCTGCTCTTTAACAATTACATGATACTTGCAAGAACTATCATCCATCAGACTGAGGTGCAGTATCATCAATATTCTGATGATGCTCATCTGTATTATACTCCAGAATATTCTGGTAATGCATTTGAAATCTTGTGTTCATGACTGAAAAAGTCTTGGAGTTCAGATGGGAAGAAATAGGCTGAAATTGAACCCAGCAAGGCCTAATTGCTATTCATTAATTAAATCTTTCTTCTGGCTCTGGCATCAGATAGGGGTAGTGCTACCCTTTGAAAGAGCAACTTGATAACTTTGAAATCCTTTTGGATTTGTGGTTACTCTTGGAACAGCAAATGAAGGCCAAGGCCAGGAAAGCCATTACAATTCTACCTGGAAGGAAGGTATCTCATAACAGTAACTCAGGCTCACATGGCCCCCCAGCTGGGCCATCTCAATAGGGATGTCTTTAAAGTCTGTTCAGAAATTGCAGTTGATAAAAATGCCTTTGTGCTGTCAAGAGATACCACAGATATTTCATCTATGCTTCAAGTCCTGCCTTGGTTAGTAACAGTTTTCCAGGTCCTAATCAAGAGCTGATTTTAGCATGTAAAAGCCCTATATGGCTTAATGTCATTTTCTTCACCTAGAATTGATTGATCGAATACAAACATAGTGGAAGAAATTACTAATGATTCCCCACCATGAAATTGGGGTGCAGATGCCAGGAAGAAGTATTTTCTGTTCACCATGTTGCTGAATAACCTTATTGGCAGTAAGAGTTTTGCAAACCCTGATGATTTTCTATAAGCAAATCAAAGCATTGCTTTTCTGGAGAACTATTTTAACTAGTTAGATAATGGAAAGTTGATGTTTATATATTGCTACATTTCCTTTGGTTTATTTGTTTGTTATGTTATTGTATTTATATCTTGTATTTAGCATAGACATTTTTTGTTTTTCTATATCACTAATAGTTATACAATTGCAGTGGCATAAAGAATAGATAAATAAAAATTTATGCTTCAAAACAAAAGTCTCCCCGCTTCCTAAAATGAAACAAAAATGGTTTGCATTGTCATATTGTATTCTGACACTTCTAACTAAAGAACAAAATAAAATTTCAGTCTGTCCAAATGTTAGAAATCAGTCCCACATAGGTAGAGATTGTAAAGCTAAATAATCTGTTTTCATGTCCCTAGTCAATATTTCTTGTTACTGTCATTATTGTTTGAATATTAGGACCCAAAAGAAAGTTATCTTTATATCTGCTTGTTTCAGATCCTGTCCTTCAACTCAGCTGATGTTGTAATGGGGAAAGTGGAGTCAAAGGAGATGGAAATATTGGAGACATGGTTAGTATATTGAGCATAATACCTCTATGGTATTAAAACATTATTCATTCTAGCAGCATCTTTCTTTCTTACATGAGCAATTGGTTTCTAGTAGTTAAGAAAGCTATGCCCTATTGATTATACTATATAGAGCAATAGGAGATCTGGGAAATGGTGGAGGAGAAGCCATTGTGTCTACCAGTGTCTTTTGACTTTCAAGTTCCAGTGACATATCTAAGAAATCTACCAAAACAGAAGGCTGATTCTTAGTACAGAGTGCACTTTTCATATTCAGTCAACAGAATGCACCTAACAAAATATGTCCATGCATATGTTAAGGTTCCATTTGTTCACCCACATGGAGCTCACTGCAGAGAGATTACATAAACAAACATAATACAGCTAAATGGAACCATGAAAGAAAGACAAACGGTCCTGCAAAGGGGAGTTATTTTTATAATTATTTTTATTTCTTTTATATTTTTTATTTCTTATAAGCTGCCATGAGTTGCCAAGAATTGGTATGGCTCTAAACAACACAAAATAAATCAAAATGAATAAAATGTCAGCCAAACCATCAGCAAATTCCTTCAATATCTTAACATGCATTTAGCTTGAGATTTAAATTTGGAGATTTAAATGTATTCAAAATAAATACTGTATATATTCCTGACCACATTTCTATAGCCATAAGCTTCAATTTGGCTCAATCATCTTTAGTTTAGAATTACTGGTAGAACACATATCTTGTAGTTGGAGAAGACTAAGCCAAAATTATGTAGCTGGACTTCTTTCTTTCTTCCTTTCTTTCTTTCTTTCTTTCTTTCTTTCTTTCTTTCTTTCTTTCTTTCTTTCTTTCTTTCTTTCTTTTAACCTGATGCAGTTCTGCCACTGGTATAGTGCTTCTTTTCTCTTCCTTTTATTTTGAACATATCCGAAGAATTCAAGTTTGTTGTCCTTATTGTTTGCCAATTTCAACTCAACTGAGCTTTAGCATCCCCAACACCTCTTTATAATAGCAAGTTATCTAAATGAATTGAATTAAATTCTTTATTGTCATTGTACATATATACACAGTATACATACAACAAAATTCACATAACACCCAGAGACCAGACTCAACATGCACACACACATGACAATCCCCAAACACCTCCCCACCCACCAAAATTCCCCACCTCCTAAAAACTCACAACCACGCACACAATAGACCAAGTAATACTGTCCAAAGCTCACTGCTTGTGGTCCTTAAGTTCATTGTTAAGTGCAATTATAGATCTAGGATAAAAACTATTCAGAAAATGTGTGGTCTGAGTTTTAATTGTTCTATATCTTCTGCCAGAAGACAACAGTTCATAACGATTGTAAGCAGGATGGAAAGAGTCTCTGAGAATGTTGTGCAACTTCCTCAAACAGCAAGATGCGAAGATGTCATCCAGGGCTGGTAGCTGGAGCTCAATGATATTCTGGGCAGTTTTAATGATTCCCTGTAAAGCTTTTTTATCTGCTACAGAGCTGCTCCCATACCATACAAGAATGCAGTATGTCAGGACACTCTCAATGATGCTGCAGTAGTAGGACAGAAGTTGTTGTGGTTAGCCAGCATCAGGTGCGGATGGCTGAGGAGAGTGAGGACTCAGATGAGGAGCCAGGACCATTAGGGAGTGTGGGGGAGGCCATTAGATTGTGGGGGCTGGCAGCAGCGATGAGGAGATTCCTGAGGAGCCTGTGTCAAGTGTGCCTGCATGCAGGGCTGTTTGCAGGAATGAGAAGCTGCAGCAGCACAGGCGACTCGGGAGTAAGGCTAAAAGGTAATGGACCCTCCTTCAAGAAAATAAAAGCCAGCTGTGAATCAGATGTTCTTTGTAGGAAGTAAAAGTGTTTTGAAACTCCAGCCTCATGGACATTGCAGCATCTTAAGCATCTTGATATTTGAAGACTCTTGTGTTGTAAAATATTTCTTATCTGTTATCCTTGGCAGCCTAGCACAGTTTTGGCGAGGCTTGTGCTTATCAAAGTTAATTAGTTTGCAGCAGCCTTTTAATCAGGGATTCATAAGAATCATTAAAAGGTTTCTGTTCACTTTGGTTCATGTCTGTTGTTAGGTTCGGGAAAAGAGAGGCTGAACCAGAGCATGAGTGCAACAATACTTTATTATAACAATAAAGGGCTGACCGCGCTTGCCACGCCTGGAACTGGCTCGCAGCGATCAGCGACTGGTTGGACCCCGCAGCCTGCTTTTATAGCTGGCTGCTGGGGAGAACCGACCAATGGGTAAAGGGGAGAATGCCCCCGCAAAGTGAATGGACCTGAGTGAGAACTCCTAGAGTCCTCAGGACATAACACCCCTTCCCCCCAGATGCGAACACGCATAGTCTTTGAGGTAGGCAGGAGGTTTATGTTGGTGCCCGGAACGGCGCAGCTCTGGAACGCTGACTGTCCACTCAGAGTCTGTCTGGGAAGGCAGAGCTGGGTGAGTGTCACCAACGTGCCCCTCGGTTCGGGCAGGCCCGGGACTCGTAGGGTTGGTCACTGGGGACGTGCTCCTGTAGACTGGATCGGGCTGGTCCCCCGTCTGGGCGCCGCTGTCCGTGCTCGGGTTTTCTGGACTGACTGTTGGTGTGTACTGGTCGCCGGGAAGGATGTGGATGTGGGGTTGATGCTGAGACCTCCCGTCGCTTTGTGATTCTGGGTCCCTGCTAGTGTGGGTGCTGAGGCGCCTACGCAGCTGGTCCAGGTGCCTTCTCCAGACCCGGCCGTCCTCCAGTCTGACCCGATACGACCTTGGTCCGGTGATGGCCACGATCTCGCCCGGGATCCACAGGGGGTCACCAGCGAAGTTCCTTGCGAATACTGGCTCCTGTAAGATAAAATGTCTAACCCCCGATGTGGAAGCGAGGGGAGAGTCAGGGCAGTATTGTGGGTGAAGTCTGTCCAATACAGTCCTCAGACGCCTGCCCACCAGGAGCTCAGCTGGGGACTTGCTGGTGACTGAACATGGAGTTGAATGCTGGCTCATCAGGAAACGCGAGAGTTTGTGGTGCCAGTCATCCTTACTGAACCTAGCCAGGGCTTCTTTAGTGGTCCTGACGGCCCTTTCAGCCAATCCGTTACTGGCAGGGTGAAATGGGGCTGTGAAAATGTGGCGGATACCCAGGTTGGCAGTGAAACGGCTGAACTCGGTTGATGCGAACTGTGGGCCATTGTCGGATACAATGGAGTCGGGTAGCCCGTGTGTAACAAACAGGCGTGTTAATACGTTGGTGATTGCTTGTGTGGTGGTCGTGGATAGCTGTGCAACGTCAACCCATTTAGAATAGGCGTCCACGACCACTAGGAACATCTTCCCATGCAAGGGGCCGGCCAGGTCGATGTGAATTCTGGACCACGGAGCGCTGGCGCTCTCCCATTTAGTAGGGGTGGCAATAGGAGGAGCAGGACGGGATTCCTGGCAAATGTTGCAGGAACTTACCCATCTGACAACGTCCTCGTCGAGGCCTGGCCACCATACATAGCTGTGTGCTAATGCCTTCATTCTCACGATGCCAGGGTGTCCCTCGTGCAACGCCTCCAGGACTCGGGTACGTAGTAAGGTCGGGATGACCACTCGAGTGCCCCACAGTAGACAGCCCTGCAAACTGGACAGTTCCTGCATGCGGGTCTTGAAAGGTGATAATTTGTTTTCAACATTGCAACCCGGCCACCCCCTCCTCACCCAGTCGAGCACCTGGGCGAGCGTTTTGTCTGCCTTGGTTTTAGCAGCAATGTCAAGGGCAGTGATGGGGAGGTCCAATTGTGTTACCTCGAAAATAGCGTGGACAGGAGCAGGGTCTTCAGCCGGGGCCGGCAAGGGACAGCGGCTGAGAGCGTCAGCGTGGGACAATGTTTTACCTGGCCGGTGTATGAGTCTGTAGGAGTAGGCTGCTAGGAAGAGGGTCCATCTTGTCATCCTAGGGGAAAGGACTTGAGGGGTCTGTTTGTCCCCAGCTAGTAGGCCCAGGAGGGGCTTGTGGTCTGTGACCAGCTCGAAAAAATGGCCAAAAAGAAATTCGTGAAATTTTTTCACTGCTGCAACAGCTGCTAGAGCTTCCTTATCGATCTGGCTGTAATTACGCTCTGTTGCGGAGAGCGTTCTGGAGAAAAAGGCAATGGGAGCCTCGGCGCCATTGGGAAGCCTGTGGCTTAATACTGCCCCAATTCCAAAGGGGGATGCGTCTGCTGCCAGCACTAAAGGAAGGTTGGGGTCGAATTGAATAAGTACCACCTCTGACGTGAGTAGTGATTTCACGGCGTGAAAAGCATGGTCTTCTTTTGCCCCCAGTGCCAAGGTGACTTTTTATCCAGTAATCTGTGTAGGGGTTCAGCTACTGATGCTTTATGGGGCAAGAAAGACGCGTAAAAGTTTAATAGCCCCAAGAAGGCCTGTAGTTCAGTTTTGGAGGTTGGAGTGGGTGCCTCGTGAATTGCCTTAACCTTGGACTCCAGGGGTGAATGCCTGAGGCGTCAATTTTATAACCCAGAAAGTCCACCTGTCTAGTGGCAATGGCGCATTTTTTTTTTTTCAATTTGAGGCCATGCTGTCTGAACCTCTCTAACACTGCTCGAACTCTCTGGAAGAGTTGGGGTCTGTCCCTGGCCGAGACTAAGATGTCGTCGAAGTAGGGTACTACTCCAGGGAGGCCCTGTAAAATCCGCTCCATGAGGATTGAAAAATACCTGGGGCAACACTTACGCCAAATTGGAGACGCTTGCATCTGAAAGCACCCCTGTGAGTGACAATGGTCTGGAGTTCCGCTGTTTGGTTGTCAACAGGGAACTGTTGATACGCTTGAGACATGTCCAATTTGGCAAAAATGCTGCCAGGTTCAAAAGTGTGTAATAAATGCTGAATGACGGGCACTGGGTAGCGCTAACTTGTAGAAACTTATTGATTGTGGTCTTGTAGTCCGAGCAAATTCTCAGGCTACCGTCTTTTTGAGGGTGTGACAATGGGCGTCTCCCATTTGGCGAAATCTGTTGGCTCAATGACCCCTTGTTTTAATAGTTTATCCAATTCAGCATCTAGTTTTGGCCGAATAGCGAATGGGACCCTACGCGGTTTTAGCCTGATTGGGACTGCCTGGGGTCGACTGAGAGCGATATTGGGGTACCGTTATAACACCCCAGCTCATCGCTGAATACATCTGAGTAATCAGTGAATAAGGAGTCAGTGTCTGAGGTTGAGACAGCATGGACTCCTGTTAGCCCTAGGCCGAGATGGGGAAACCAATCGAGCCCCAATAAGGTAGGGAGATTGCCGTTAACTACCACTAGAGGTAGGTGACCTTTAAAAGCTCTAAAACTGACAAGGAACTTGCCTCTGCCAATTACAGGAATGGTCCTCCCCTGGTAGTCCTTCAGGCTAAACTGGCACTTCTGGAGCCAGCTAGTTGATAGGCTGGGCTGGAGCCTCTTGAGGGTGTTCCACGAGATAATTGAGAGCGCTGACCCTGTGTCAACCTCCATGTGGCACGGTTTACCTTCTAAGTAAACGGAGAGAGATTTTACTAACAGTGTGGCAAGTGTGCTTAGCACGGTGATGTGTGCGACAGTTCAATACTTGCCTCTGTGGCCCCGAGTGTGAGACGGGGGTGCCTTTGTGTTGAGCTTTGAGGGCTTGGCAGACTCTCGCGATGTGCCCCCTTTTATGGCAGTTATTGCAGGTAGCTCCTTTAAACTTGCAGGTGGCCCTCAGATGAGATCCACCACAGGCTAGGCACAGGGTGATGTGCTTGGGTGGACCGATGTTTTCTTGTTTGGCTCCTACCTGCGGCCGTCTGTCGTTGGAGAGGCGGTGGACGTCGTTCTCATCACTCAGGGATTCCTCTGCTACCACCTCTTCGGAGTGGACTGGAATTGATGTCAGCTTGGCAGTCGGGCCATGGATTTCGGTGGCTGAGTGCGCTGCCAATTCTGCTGCTAAGGCCTCCTCGACTGCTTGTGCGAGATTGAGGTCTTTTTCGCGAGGAGGCGCCTTTGAAGGTGTAGGTCCTTGACCCCGCAGACTAGTTGATCGAGGAGCATGTCCTCCAGGTAGGTTCCAAACCCACAATGCAATGCTGCTGTTCTGAGAGCGGCCATATACTGATTAATGGTTTCCTTGTCCGCTTGCTTCCTCATACGGAAGGTGAATCTCCTGGCAATCTGTGAGGGTCTAGGAGAATAGTGGTTAGTGAGGATTTCAAGTAGCTCTGACCAAGGAACGTTTTTCAACTCACGTGGAGCCATGAGGGCTGTGGCAGTATCGAAGATGATGGCTCCACAGTAGATCAGGAAATACGATTTTTCCGATGTTCTCCAGCATCAGCAAGCCCAATTGCATCGATATAATGGTTAAAACGGTTCTTGTATGATTCCCACTTCTCCTCATCCGGTTTGAACGCTGGGAAGACTGGATTGGAGTTCATGGTGATGGGGCCGGTAGAACAACCTGTGGAAAAAATCTCTCTGGGGCAGCAGAAAAATGTTCTAGAGCCTGTGGCAGGCAAGTGATTTCAGCTCTGGAGAGGCTTTTCGCAATCCTCTCTCTCTCTCTGGGTTAGCCACGTTTGGCCGTCAGCCGTTGGTGGCATTTAAATTCGCGCCTGTGTGGGCGTCAGTGACTTGACTACGGCACCGTGCTGTGCCTTTTAGGTTTGAAATTCAAATGACAGCCGTTTGAATTTCGCGCCTAAACAATGAGCGGCTGCGGCTCACAGCGCTTCACTTTCCCTGTAGCTGGGCTAACAAGCGGCTACAGGCGCTTCTAACTTTTCGTTCTGACCGCTCTCTCTGGCTGCAGATCAGTGTTCGCTCGATTGCTTGCTGGCGCTTTCTCTGTCAGCGGACCAGCGTTTGCTCTTTTGTTTGCTCTTTTTGCTTGCTGACCGCTCTCTCTGGCTGCGGATCAGCGTTGCTCTTATCGCCGACCGATCGCTCTCTCTGGCTGCGGATCGGCGGCTAGTGACTCAGCGGTTGCATGGTGCTTCTGGTAGCCATCCCATCCTCGTCGCCAGTGTTAGGTTTGGGAAAAGAGAGGCTGAACCAGAGCATGAGTGCAACAATACTTTATTATAACAATAAAGGGCTGACCGCGCTTGCCACGCCTGGAACTGGCTCGCAGCGATCAGCGACTGGTTGGACCCCGCAGCCTGCTTTTATAGCTGGCTGCTGGGGAGAACCGACCAATGGGTAAAGGGGAGAACGCCCCCGCAAAGTGAATGGACCTGAGTGAGAACTCCTAGAGTCCTCAGGACATAACATCTGTTTTATTGGAAAAGGGTTTGCATCAGAACAGAAGTAGATACTGAGATAGGTTTATCTTCTTGAGCATTCTCAGGAAGTACGCCTCTTCTGTGCCTTCTTTACAAGCATGTTAGCATTCATAGTCCATGAGAGGTCCTCTGAGATATAAGTGCCCAGAAATTTAAAACTATCAACCCTCTCCACCATCTCACCGTTTATGTACCATGGTACAATCTGTGTACAAAGAATAAAGGAAAGAGCTTAGCACACAACCCTGGGAAGTTCCTGTGCTTAGTATCAGAGTAGAAGAATGATGAGATCCCATCCTTACTGTCTGTGGCCTATCTATCAGAAAATCCTTTATCCACAAATAAATCTTCTGATTTATACCCAAATCGGACATTTTAAGAAACAACCTGTTGGGTAGAATGGTGTTAAAGGCAGAACTATAATCCACAAATAATAGCCTTGTGTAAGTTCCCTGTTGTTCCAAATTATTCAATACAGTATGGACAACAATAGACGTAGCATCATCAGTTGATCTATTACTCTTATCTGTTATCTCACGATAGGCTAAATGTATCCTTAGTAACCTTTTTTTCCATCTCTTTTTTGTTGTTATTTTTGTTGCTGCTTTAAGAGCTTCACCAAGTTTATTGTACAGCCACATTCTGTACAATACTTGATTTTTGCTGTACTTGATTTTTTTTTAACTGTTATGTGCTGTTTTGGAATTGTTTCAATTATATTTTTAGTATTTCTTTTTTTAGAATTCCCATTCATTTTGAGCTCCTTTTCCCCTGGTTTTGTCCCCCATGGAAAATATTTGATATATATTTCACTATTAACAGTTTTAATTTAATTTCAAAGCAAAAACTTACAATAGTTATGTATGTAGCAAGAATAATGGGAAAATCTATGTACTAGATTTCCTATTATTCCTGCTACTTACATAACATTTTTTCTCTTCCTGAGTTACCTACTTCTCTGCTAGATTTTTTTAAAAAATATTGTGCCTTAATAAGTTTCATTACAATAAAACATTCACTTCCTTCTATACTGAGCAAATCTTTTTCTGTGATTCTTAACATGAGAATTTTAATTTCCACTTCCCCTATGATCTAGAGTGAAGCTGTACTGATCAAGCACATCATATCTTAGCCAAACATATTTTTTACAGTTCATCTTGTGTCTGAAAACCATTCATCCAAATAATTCAGAACAAATTCAAGTGTTTTCCATGTATACCATTTGTATAGCCAGTCATTTACTTGGACAATTCTTTTCCATTCTCTGTTAAACAAAAAATATCTGTTCAAATATCTTTATGACAGCTTTATACTCAATCAGATCTATTTTTTTGGCTCCTCAGAATAAATATAAATCAGTTACACATTACATGATGATGACAATTTGAATGTCCTTGTGAATTTATTCAACAAGACTTATTCAGTCTTATTCAAAGTGAAAAGAAATCGCTATTATTATATAACAATGCTACCACCACCTGTAGTAGGATAAATAAAGCAGTTTACATGAGTTACACAGAGACTGACCCAATATCAGCTAAATTTATAGTTCGTCTGTACCCAATCCATAGCCCCTCATGGATCAGTTTCTATTTTGAAGTAAGCAGTGAAATACCTCAGAGTCCTGTTCTGGTCTTATTACTATTCAGCATTTTTAGATGAAGGAAGAGATGTTCAGCAAATCTACAGATGACATAAACCTGGGGGCAGGGGAGTTGCTAACAAATCAGAAAATATTCAAGATTCAGAAGGATTTAGATAGACTTGAACTTTAGGCCTTTTCCAACAAGATTCAATTCAGTAATGATAAACATAGAGTTCTGCATATTTAAAGGTATATGATAGGTGATACCTGGCTCATCAATAGTTTTTGTGAAAAAGATCTGAATATCAAAAAAGACCACAGATTAAGCCAGATTTAGAGCTAGGCCATAGCTCTAAAAGAATCAATGCATTTATACTGTATCAACAAAGGTATATAATGTTGAGATCAATGGAAGTACTAATTCTGCCATACGTGTCAATGTAAAATACTGGGACTAGTTTTGGATACTGTAATACAAGAATGGCATTGAAGAGCTGGGAATTGTACAAAGATAAGGAGTTGGAGACTAAATACTATGAATATGTTAAAGGGACAGGCTACATATGGATATCAAGGGAATCATCTACTGAATCTTTTTTTTTAAGCTTAAGCCTTCACAGGCCAACTAATAACATGTTGGTATTGGTCTATAAATATCATTCCTATTGCAGAAATAGTTACAGTTAAAGAGTTAAAACCAGACTTCTGATTAGGTTTCAGCATCAGCTGCTATTCTTGAGCATTTAACAGTGGAAATGTAGACTATATTCAGTAGATGCAAAATCAATATGATGCTAATAATCTCATTTTACATTTGAAGTACAATATGAATTTTGTGACAGACATTCTCCTTGAAATATACCCATGCATTGTTGGCATTATAAAACCTATAATTCCAAACTTCAGCAATCATTGTCATAATTGTATTGTAATAAATCAAAAAGAGGTTCTCATGGATAAATTACATATACAATGGCCAAAACAGCTTTCAATAAGAGCTTCTTAGGAAAAATAATGAACCAACATATAAATCTTCAGATTCAGTACTTGGTGACCCATGAAGTCAAACTATTTCCACAACAGCAGATTGAAATAGTCTGAAGAGAGCCACTTCTATTATTTTAGTTACAAGCTATACATCGATATACTACTGATTTCAACTGAAACAATTACAATAATATTTTCTTTAATTTTTAATTAAAAAACACTGTTACTTCTCAAAGGCTGATTGCATATTCAGAATAAGGCTTCCCTACTCATAACAAAATCAGTTTCATTCTCTCAGATTCACACACATTTTCATCTTCAGGTAAGTACATATTTATTCTACCAATAGTTGAAATAGGGTAAAGGAATATTCTGCAAATAATGCAAATTTGCTTTAGCACAAACATTCTCTTGTTATTCTCACTGAAATTCTTTTGGGACTTTGGATACAACTTTTTAAAAATTTGACAGGCTCACAGGTTTCTATAAATGTTAAGCCACTGTAATATTTTTTTCAGTTTTGTAAAGATTAATTTGATATGTACTTCTCTGCAGCTCTTTTTTGTATTATAGAATGGAATGGAATAGAATGGAATGAAATGTTGGAGCATCCACAACTTCTGAAAGCAAGTAATTCCACTGATTAATTGTTCTAATGATCAGAAAATTTCTCCTTAGTTCTAAGTTGCTTCGCTCCTTGAGTAGTTTCCATCCATTGCTACTTGTCCTGCCTTCAGGTGCTTTGAAGAATAAGTTGACTCCATGTTCTTTGTGGCAACCCCTTAGACCAGGAGTGGGATTCAACCGGCATTACTACTGGTTCAGTGATTACATATATATATATTTTTGTAAATTTTATTTGAGTTTTCACAAAGAGAAAAAAAATACAAATAAAACATCTTTTTTGAAAGTAGCATATTCCTGGGTTACATTTCTTCGTACAGACACAAATTCAGGTTCATGCTCATTTTTATATTCTATTCCATATCTTATTACTATTTTACATTTTCTGCATAGCTTCTCCCCTCTTTTAATTTTCTCAATTTTATTTTAATTATCTCATCTCAATTCAAATCATTGTATTTATATTTTTTGTCTCTCCTGTTTCAATTGTCTATTATCTTTTCTCATTAAACAAAATTTCTCCTGTAGTTACTGATTGGAGTATGACGCCTTTATATCTTTTCCCTAAAGTTGTAACATTCAACATAATACATAACTTCCATTCGGATTCTGCTTGGTACATTCTTAAAATACACACTGTATTCTTAAAAAAAAGGAAAAAATTAAAACAACATTCCATTCCTATTCAATTCTATTATTAATATTAATATTCATTAAAGTCTTAACATCTTTAACATTACTTTTCAATTAAATATTAATTGGGAACAATTATAAACTTTCCATAGTTAATCCCCCCCCCCTTCACTTATATTTTATAAAACATTGATTAATTAAAATGTTCCTGTTCCTTCCTAATTCAATTTTCTCATTTATTTTATTTCACTTATTTTATTCACGAACATTTCACTAAATTACACTAACTATTTTATCCCTCATTTTAATCATACGTTGTTTCCAATTTTCTAAAGTTATTTCTATTACTAATATAACAATACAATCTTATGTACCTTTACAGAATCCCTTTTTCAGTTAGATTTTCACCCATTATCTCTAAATAGGTCCTGTTTCTCGATATCTTGCTCTGGTCCTTTATAACTTCTTTTCCTTTCCTTCTTCCCTCTCTTCTTCTCTCTCCTCTTTTTAACCCCTTGTCTCTCTACTTCTATTTCTCACTTCTGTATTCCCCACTTCTGTTGCTTTCCAGTATTATACTTATATTTTGAATTATTTTTCTTTTCTTTGGTTGTTTTTTTAAGTCTTAAATTCTCCATTCTCTTTTCCCCCTTTCCTTTTTCTTCCCCACATAGAATTACTTGTTCATTAAAGATGGCTTCTTCTTTGTCCCAGTCTTCTTGTTTTGCAGTCTTTTCTTGTTGTTTCTCATAGTTCCAAATCTCCATTTCTAAGAATTGAAAAATGAAGCCAAAAGAACCCTTTGCTTCTTGTGCATCTTCTTTGTACTTTTTAAGTTCCATTTTCAATTCATCCAGAAGTGATGCCATTGTATAAATTTTTAAACAACCACCTGATTGATTTTAGTCATTCAAATATAATAACCAAAAATCCAAAAATCACCAAATAATCCCAATACACGCAAGCTGTTTCTTTTTTGCTCTTTTTTTCACTTTCTCTTCCTGGGGTTACTATTTAGTTGCAATGTTTCAGTTAAAATGTATCTTTTAGAAGTCTTGTTGAATTTTTACTTTAGATTCTTTTTAATTCCAGGCAGTCTCCTCCCTCTTCCAGATCTTGCCCTTATTCTTTTTCTCTCCCTTCCTGCTTATGAAAAAGAAAGTTTTTAATGTCCAGAAATCTTTATTATCCCTTTGACATTTTGTTTTATTTTCAGCTTAATTGCCTATTGATGTCAAAGTGGATTTTTCCGATTTCTTATTTAAGTCTCTTAGTTGCCGGTATCAGGAAAGGGAGAGAGAGAGAGAAAAAAGCCAAACCTTCCCCTTTTCACTTTCCTTCACTGCTTCCAACTCTTCTTTGACAACGTTATTTTTTGTAAGTTTAAATTCCAGGGCACCTTGGTTGTTGCTTTTACAATTTAACCTGGTCAACCAAAACTTTCACTTCTTATCTTCCTCCTGCATGTTCTTTTCTGGTCAAGTTCTTCTTTGTGGTGGCCATTTCTGATCACTGCTCCTACCGCCTTTGGGAAAGGGAGTTTGACCAGCTGAGGAGGAGAGATGCGGCTCTCCTCGACCCTGCTGGCAGTCTCCCCCCTCTTCACCACCTCTACGGGGTGGCTTAGCCCCGAAACCAGCCAGCTCAGGGCACTCCAGCGGCGAGCCCAGACAGAAACCACGCACGATCGTGGAATTCTGTCTGTCACCGAAGCCCTTCAAACCGGAAGTCCTGGTTCAGTGATTACATTTTGACATAGGTATTCAGTGAAATTATTTTCCATTCTTTCCCTCAAAATCCTTAATATTAAATCTGCTTTATTCACAACAGTTACACATATTCAGTACAATTTTATAACCCTTTTCTTGTTCAGTCTTTTTAATGTATCAATTGTTGTAGGTGATGTGTGTATATTATATTATATTATATTATATTATATTATATTATATTATATTATTATTAGCATCCATTTATGGTTATTTTTATATTCAGTGAATGACATTTCCGAATTTAATGTCCATTTTCTCACTTTAGAAATATATTTTGAAAGATTTTGCTGCTTTTGTTTTAAGCATCCTTAAAAAGTGATGTCAATAACTTGCTGCTTTAATAATTGATAACAGAACCATTGGTTTTATTTGTGTTCTACTTTTGACTGGAATCTCCAAGCAGCAAAAATATCTATCATTGTATTCTATATTTCCAAATCAGTGTATATTCATGGTGAAAAATCATACTCAGTTGCGATTATGGTTCTGCGTCTATTCCTATCTTGTTTCTTTTACCAGGATGATTAAAGGATGGTCAGTCTAAACCAGAAAGGTATACAATGGAGTCTTTACCTGTGTCTTTCCCAGATGGAAGAAAAGTATTGCCACAATGTTCTTTAAAACCACTAATAAATCTAGAAGCCAATGGAAAAGGCTATTTTATCATGGCATGAAGCCAACTTTCAGCAGCCAAGACTTTAACTTAGAAAAATCTTCAGGGAACATCTAATCCATATTTTGCACAATAAGGTTGACAATGCCCCTTTAAATTGTAGGTCAAAGAATCTGTGATCACAGATGGTTGGTGCAGCATATTAACTTAAGCAGCACCCCCAGAGAACAATAATAATTCCTGTGAAAGTGCTAGAAACACCATCAGTTTTGAAATGAATAGCCTCAAAAATTTCTCTCTATATGGAAAAGTCAGTGATTGATTAGTTTAAAGCAAACAGGCCAATACAAAAAGAACAAAACAATCACTACTAAAATCAATTACTTTATTTCTGATTGTTTAAAGCCAATTGTTTAGACTGGAGTAGCTCTTTATTTTGATTAATAGCTTGTGTGCTAGCACTGGAGTTATTCAAATAAGCTATAAGTAGAACTAATTATTGCTGAAATTGTATCTGTTCAGTAAGGATGGAATTGATTTTTTTTTCAAATGTGAATGGATTTGATTTCAGTTCTGTTTCAAACTGGGTTTGCTGGGTCATCTCAATTAATGATGTCAGATTATTTCATTGTGCAAATTAGATTGATTTGTAAGAAGAGATGTTGCAGTTCTAATCTCCCTCTTGAACCTTCCCTGTTACCAAGATATACTGGTGTATTATTGAAAAGGATCTTTTATATGAGCATTGAAAAATAGTTAAAATTTCCAAGTCCTTTAAGGATCAACATGCTTCTTAAAAAAAACAGATGAAGTTTGTCATTTTATATGCTGCAACAATTTCTATCATCCCTCATCTTCATTTATGTTGGCTGAGATTGGAACTGATGGAGGTTGGAATTTAGCAACCTCGGGGAATCACACATTGCCAACACTGTTCTAAAAATGCAGGTGGCCAATAATTACAGATAAACCAGAAAGTGATCTGACCAGGATAAGGGAAGTCATAATATAATAATTGATAAGATAATTGTTCTGAAGTGAAAATGAGGTTTTCTACATGGCCATCGTCTACTGTATATAAATCAGGTCCAAGATGTTGTGGGACAAGAAATGATTAATGGGAGATCATGAAATCTGGGCTCTCCCTGACTTTTCTATATAGAAGTTCAAGTCTTCCAATACCAACAGGTGGGGAACTCAACCATCAGTCTGATAATCATATCCAGGAACTCCAGAGTGGCATCCAGATAGGTAGCAGGGCTGCTGCACTCCCCAGCTTGTTCTTATGGCCTAACCCAATGTGAAAGAAGTCACACTCCACATCTTGGAAACAATAACCTGGTTACAGACAAGATTGCACAATAAATCAATACCACCCCACCTCTCCATCCATAGCATTGAGACAGATATGAGACCTGAAAACTGGATGAACAGATTTCCAGAAGAGCAATATCCCTGAAATGGTACGTAGGCATGACATTGGCAGAATGGCCCATAGACACTGCTTAGGAAATGTTCAGATAAGAGATAGCATAGTCTACAGCTGAGTCATGGGCAAGATACCTTCCATCCATCTTCCTAATCATGTTCCTATCTTCTTCCCCTTCACAACTGGACATGGTGCATTCATATATTGCTAACAACATAAACAGAAATGTTGCTAACTATATAAACAGAAACTAGACTCAATTGGCATCCATTTGCTTGTAATCAGTCATGTGGGTGAAGCTCAGAGGAATGACTATGTTTATATATTTTTCTTGGCACCCATTTAGCCTCCTGATTGACTGGCTATTAAAAATAGATAATAAGAAAAATAATAGTGAATGAGAAGGGTTTTCAAAATACCTCTGGGCTAAATGGACCGGGCTACCACAGTCTATGAGACCCTTTTTAGGAAAAAAAAGACATTTAAAAATATGCCCATCTGCACAAATAATACTGTATTGAAAAAAAAACCTGCAGAGTAGAAGGGAGCCTTCTGGAGAACTGACAAGGTTAGACTAAAAGCTAATTTGCTCTCTGGCCTATATTTGTGACTGGCACATGTTCTGTGTCATTGGTTTTGTGAATGTGCAAGCTTTTCTGACAGCCATGTTGTAAGAGATCCAAACAAGCTTCCAATATTTTAAATATGCCTAGATTCACAAAGTTGAAGACACCCAATGATTATTAACTATGTATTATTAACGTATGTATGTCAGCCTGAAGAATCAGGACTACACATTAAGTTCCAGTTAAGCTGATTTATTGCTCATGCCTCGATACAAGAATCTAGAGAAGTAAAGTTCAGCACTAAATTGTGCTAGATAAGAGTTACCATAATTCACCTGGACTTAGAATGCTTCTGGAAACATTAGGAGCTGTGGCGACACAGTAGTTAGAATGCAGTATTGCTAGCTGCCAGCAGTTAAGCAGTTCGATTCTCAGCGGCTCAGCATTGACTCAGCCTTCCATCCTTCTGAGGTTGGTAAAATAAGGACCCAGTTTGTTGCAGGCAATATGCTGATTCTGTAAACTGCTTAGAAAGAGCTGTAAGGCACTATGAAGCCATATATAAGTCTAAGTGCTATTGCTATAATGACTCCAGGCTTATTCGTCTCTTGACTCCACCTCCAAGCTCTGTCTTTCCACCTACAATATAATTGAAAGGATAGGAATTAAATTAGGGAGGATAGATGGAGTAATCAAATCCGAGTAGCAGTTTAATGATCAACTTTTAGAGAAAACATGGCAGTTCTTAATCCAAGTGCTTGAGCCAATGGGAAAAAAATAAATAGCCTATAAAAAGAGCGTGTAAATGTCTTTAGTTTTTTAGAAGACTGACTTGAAAATTATCATCTATCTTCAAGACTCCTTAATATAAAATATTTCTGAAAAACTATACAAACCTTCAGCATGGAAAATAAAATAAAATAGTAAATGCCGACAATGACAGAGGAAGAGAGACTAGGAAGTTAACATACAATCTGTCATTAAGGCAGGTTCTATTAGCTTCCACTCAGTCATTTGGTTCCAAAATGTAAATGTCAAACCAGAAACTTCAAAGGATTCATCATATGAAAAATAAGTTTTATTTACTAAGAAAAGGGAACAGATTGATTTTTTTAAAACTGAATGATAATTCCAAGGTTTAGGATAATGGAATATTGAGGATTATTGAAAATGCAGCATGCAGTTCTTATAGGACTTTCTAACAAGAGTCCTATCACATTCTCCTTAGTCCAAATCTGAGGAAAACAATAATGCTAGTAATTTCTATTCTCTTCACATGATTTCAAGAAAGGTAAAGATAAAAGTTATGAAGCAGGGAAACCAACTGGAAAATAATTTCTAAATCAGCTTCATTTCCAGTCAGTTTACATATGAGAAATAAACATGGATCACTTGAGTGCAAAACCCCTCTGACTGAAAGACTGAAAAAGAGAAAGAAAGAAGGGGAGCCTCAAAGTACTCATCAACACTCAATGCCTGGACAGCAGAATGAGCAAAATAGGTAGGTTACCTAGCCTCAATCTTACTGTGAGAGATAGGTGTTTATTTCTAAATTTATAGGTAGGTGCAGGAATTAGGATGTACATGTTTTATGAAATATAAACTGTGATGATGGTCCACAAAAATATAAATGGCAGCAGCTAGAATTATTTTTCTGTATCCCTTTACTCCATGTGGTGATTTTTTAAAATATTTTTTTAAATAAATGGTGAATGGATTTCCTTTATGTCTTTAGTAATACATAAAATGTATTTCTAGTTCCCATATATAGACTCAAAAGAGAAGCCCAATTATTAGGAAATTTCTTCAAAGGGTATGAACAATAAATGTTAAATAGTTAGGATACAAGATTTGGTCCTGGCACTGTCATCTTTCAACTGATCACTTCTAACACAGATTAATCATTGTGGTTACCAAGCATGTAGTTTATTTTGTGGCAATTTAAGATACTTCCACATACAGCTTTTGTATCACTCTTAGATCTGCCTGTGTCTGTGTGATCACTCCATCGTCAGCTTGTCTGGCAGAAACAATTAACTCCCGACTTTGGTATAAAAGGCAACCATATTACTCTATCTCAGAAATCACTTTTCTCAGGGATGATTGATGAATGTTATAAATTCCATAGTGAATAAGAAAAATAACAACATATTGGAATTTTTAAAAATGCTGTGTTGCATAGATAGATGGTTTTCTGTTTACCCATCAAAAAGTGATTGAAACTGTTGCTTAATTTTCTGGTAGGTGATTACAAACTAATATGTTCTATAAGAAGACTAAAGGTAAAATGGTATATCTGGGATATAAGAAATGCTGAGCTGGATGAATCCAGGGATCATTTATCTCCAGCTATTATCAGTCATATTAGACAGTTACCTATCGGGAGTTTGGAAGAAATGAACTTGTTATTATTTGGTAATAAGGTGGTCTAAAGGTATAGGTATGCTATTTCTGTCTGTCTTTACAACAGGGCTCAGAAACTATACCATAAACCTTTGCAATGGACTTATAGTACATATTATCATCTTTCCTAATAACTACATGACAAAGTAGATACAATTAAATTTTCTGATATTTAATTTTAAACCATGGATATTTTTCACTGATTCTATTGACCAATTTGATATGCATGCTCATCAGAAATCAAATATTTGCTTATTCAATTAACTGTATTCTCCTGGATCTTTCGGGACAATCCATAAGTGTGTGTGTGTGTGTGTGTGTGTATCTATGTGTATGTATATATGTATGTATGTGTATGTATGTATGTATGTATGATATATATATATATATATATATATATATATATATGGATTTTGTTGTTGTCTCCGAGATTCAAGTGTATGAATCATTCATCATCATCAGGCCTCGCTTGGCTCTTGCTTTTCAGAAAGTGAAAGCAAGAGCCAAGACAGAGGCCTGATGATATATCATATATATACGAGACCCAACAAAGATCTCCGAGAACCTCCATATATATATATATATATATATATATATATATATATATATATATATATATATATATATATCTCCATCCATAAATGGGTACTAAGTGCAATGGCCTGTAGCAGGATTTTACCTTGGGGACTTAAACCTTTCCTTTAGTCCATATATGCCAGATTTTAAAATTCAAAATTACTTTTACTGTATTAATCTACTATTTAAGCACCAGAAGTTATTAGCACTTAATTAAAAATTTGCTGCAATTTTCCAATTATATAAAAGGACTACATCTTGCAGCAGAATAATATTTTAATAATACAAATAGTAATGAAATGAATTGAGAAGGAAATAGCTAACCGAGAAATGATTTATGAACATAAAAACTAACACAATGAAAAATAAAGATAGTATGTATATATATAAAATACAATGTAACTAGTGGGTTGGTAAAGTTTTTAATTCTTTATCTATAGAAGCATGCAATGGATATATTCAGGTTTGGGATTCAACCAGTGTAATAACCGGTTCGGTGAGTACATGCTTTGTGTGTGTGCAGTGTTTGAAAATCCTCTTATCCTGCAAACCTTTCATCTTTTCCTGCTGCGCAAAATCATCTTCTTTTGCCGCACAAAGCAGCTGTGGTTGAAAAAGCAGGAAATAAAGGACAGCCTAGAGCCCGGGTGGGCAGGTGAGCCAAACAGAAGAACAGAAAGATTGTTGGAGCAAACTGCTTCTCTCTCTGTGATCTTCGGAGCTACTGGTTCAGTAGAACTGGGCCGAACGGTAGAATCCCACCTCTGGATATATTCTACCACATTATTTTTACATGTATATCCATAAATTGCCTTAAAGGACAATTTTACAATTGAAATAGACAAGTTACACTTGAAAGCACACTGAAGGACTGCTGATTTTCCAGCCATTTTCTTAGTGGCAATGCAGTTTGTTCACATATCAACTTAAGGGACAGTAAACTAACAGAACACTAGTCCATTGAGGCCCCCCAAATGTTCTCTGGACAGGTGAAAAGGTTTAAGGCTATATTCAAAGAATAAAAGACAAAAAGAATGGGGGAAGTCCTGTTGTGCAACAAAATTCTACCAACCATAATACCATGATATTCAGAAGACATTATTTAATCTAATTATGCAAGTTAATTACATTATGTATTATATTTTTATCCCTTTGAATTTAGTGTCATGGAGCTTTAGATGGAAGAGAAAGGATATTAGTTTTTGTTTTTTTAATTCCAGCTAGGATGGATTTTTTAATGTTTAACGTTAGATGTTTGGGTCAATTTTTTTTTCCTTTTTTGCACACATTTTTGTTGTTTTTATTACTGTTGGATGTATGTTTTTCTGTTTTTTTTTCTGTTTTATATTTTACTCCCATTGATAAAAACATATACATGACAAAAAGTTTATCCTCATGGCAATGCCTTATGGTGCTTTAAGGCACTTTTGTGCATCCAAGTCCTAGTCACTATTCCATCAATGAGTTTGTAAAAAAAAACAGTGTGCCATTTTATTGTTCCATGAACAAACTTATTTTAAAATACTGTTCAATTGGTGAGCTTGTTAAAAAAAAAAAAGTAGCTGTGGACCAGTGATTAGAAGGGAAGAGGCATTTTTTCCTCGGTGCACAATAGCTAGTTGGAATGGTGGTTCTTGCCTTCAATGAACTGGAGCTCAAAAAGTGAACCAGATGATTCCACTGAACTGGCAAAAGGCAGAAAGCCCAACTTTTGATGCATAGCAGAAAAAGACAAGCAAGAGGTTTTTTTACCTTTGGGTTAGGTGTGAATATATATAATGAAATCTTCCTGTCCTGTCTTCAGAAATGATCAGAGGTCTGCAGTCTTACTGGAACAAGCTAATAATTCAGATCAGCCCTCAACAGAACACCGTTTCAAACAAAAGGATATTTCCATAAAATAGGACATGTGGACACAATATAATAGGAATATTCCTCAGAGAATTCAAATTCAAAGAACTGTGCTGCTAAAATCAAATCAGGGCTGAGAGAAAACATAAAGGATATTGTACCAAGGAATATTTGCCAAATATAAACTAGTTTATGCATAAGTATCTAAATAAAACCTGACACATAAAAAATGAACAGTGCTACTAAAAGTCAGACTACAGCAGTTGAAAGTATCTTGTGGCTGGAATATAAGATATTAACACAAAACTATTTTCTTCTGATTGCTGGTAAATACACTTGGGAGTTTGATATAGAAATGTCTGACAGCTCCTTAAAGCACTAAAAATGCTTAGATTGCCGGTTTGAATATCTGAAGCATTCAAAGGGTATATGCAAGACACTCAGAACAAGAGATAAGAAAAATAACAACCTGGTGCACTGCTGTTCAGATCTGCAAAGCTCCAGCAGCTACATTTTGATTTAAGACATAGAGGGCCACTGGATGCATGCTGTGATATATTTGGCAGAGTTGCAGGATATATCAGCAGGCAACTTGGAAGCCCCTTCCCCCAAGAAAGGAAAAAATGATGAGCAAATAAATCTAACAAAAGTTGAAACAAAACCTCCTCTTTGAAGTATCTTGTTGCCATCAAAGGAGATGTTAGAGTGGAAATGATAAGAGAGAAATGCAGGATGGGAATAGATGAATAACACAGTGAGATCTCAAGCTTTGGTTCTTTGGGGGTTAATTTTTAAAATCCCAGCCAACACACTTAAAAAACAGTGATGTGCTTATTTCATAATTTGTGTTGGTGTTTTTTTTTCTTGAACCTGCTTGCTTCTAGTTTGTTTTCTTACGGATCCATTCTCCCAAATTAAATCACATCCCATTTCAAAAGTCAGCAGTCACATCCCATTTCAAAAGTCAGCAGCCTGGAGAAATGGACAGTTACCCGATTAAAATAATGGTGAACACTTCCTCTTGCAAATGAAGAACTTTAGAGGCTGGGTGCGCATGATAATAGAAAAAAGAAATAAGTTATTGACAAACTTCTGTAAATATATGGGGTCCTGTTTGCCTTATGACTGAAGAAGTAACTGCAGTAGTTGTCTTACAATTCATGACGCTTCAGCTCAGAGAGCCAGAAATCACGGGTTAGGCCTCCATATTTCCATGTTCCTCCATACTAGCAAGAAAGAGAAGAGCAAGCTAATGGCAACTCAGTTTGAAAACCAATTAAGAAAAAACAAAAGTATCATCCTGAAACTGAATGATCCACATATATGAAGTCCTAACATACAGAAGACTCACTTTCAGAAGGTAAGAATTTCCCCCAACTCAGTCATTCCATCTCTTCCTTTTATTCAAGCTGGCTTCCAGTGCTCTCACCCCAGTCCCTGTCGTCCATTGACTGGATTCTTCCTATCCACAATATTTGTGACCTCTGGCTCTTCCTGAATGAAATGGATTGGCGAAACATAGCAAATTATCAGGAAGCTAATTGACTTGTGATGCCACTTGTTAAAGTGGAAAAGAACACGGAAAGTTCTATCAGGCCGTGTATTAAAATCAGCTTTTTCTTGAGAGAAGCCACACCTTAAAGTTTATCCAAGTGCAGTAAAAGTAATTTAAAAAAATATAAATTTAAGGAAGGAAAGGGAAGAAAAAAAGACTTCCCAAAATGTCACTAGTTAGAAATCTAAAGTACAAGCAAACAAATTTAAATTGAAACAGCTGGATGATCCAAACCTCACAGTATGATGCTTTTTGAAATATTCACATATGATTAATAGTACAATATAATTTTTTGTGCAATGGCAAATACAAAAGTTCGCAGGAGGAAAAATTTCCACTGAGATCCACTAAGTAAGCTGTGTAAGAAATAAGCAGACCACAGTGTCTCTGGTATACCTTGCTATAGATTCAGGTAGATTTATTAATATGTTGCTAAATTATTTTCATTGAAATTAATAACTACACTTGAGAAATCAATATTTATTATTAGCATCACTCACTTAGGTGTACTCCCCTTACAATGCATACTTTGAACTGTGGTTGAAATAAGTTTCATAAAAGCAATTTGTTGTGCATAGAAAGCTACCAAATATCTGAAGGAAAATTGCCAGATGGCCTCAATTCACAAAGTTAGAACTGCTATTAAAAATATCCTCCTATAAAGGAAGCATATGATAAAACACAAACATATACACATACACAAGTTTAAAGAAGCCAGTTTCAAATATTGCAATGGAAAAATTATTTTTGTCTTCTTTTTCTAATTTTGAGTATGCTTCAGTGACCGACATAATTCAAAACTGAGCAAAGGTGAATTTACTCACCTCTAAGAGAGAACTTTGCAAATGACAGCATTTATTCTTTTTAACCATCCAATAGAAAAGATCCTGGAACATCTCCTAATATTTCATAAAAATATTATTATTCTTTATTCACTAACTGCCCCACTCCAAAGTATAATGGAGAATTGCACAAAAACAGCCAAAGAGACTCAGTTTGCAAATGCAGAAATCATTCATAGGTGGATGTTGAGTTTTCTGTACCTGCAGGCTGCTTTCCTGTTTAGTTCCCTCTTTGTCATGCCCATAGGGAATAAGTGGGAAGGCATTTGCTGGAAAAGACAGCAGGAATACTTGAGTCAGATGGCAGAATCAGAATGACCTTCACCTGCCCTTAATCCTATGATATTGTACGAACATCTGAGCATTTCAGAAATAATAACAATAAAAAATAGCTCTGTATCCTTGAAGCAATAGAAAGGAAGATGTTCGTAAACATCTTCAAGTTCAAAGACTTGGCATTGTGCACCAAGGTCTTTTTGTTTGTTGATGGACAATTTGTATTACAGAAGCAGTACGTGATCTGCTCAATACCAATGTTTTAGGCAATGGCCCAACCCAATTAAAAACTAATGCTACAAAAGGGATAACATACTTTCTACTTCATGAACAGTGCAAGAGACCAGATATCTTAAATGTACAGGTATTGTTCCATATCTGCAGAATAGTCTTCATTATGTATATACTGTAGGTATATGCATCAAAAAATAGAAACCTTATAAGTATTAAGTAGAGAAGTAATTCTAGCTGTTCTCAAGCTATACCCTCAAGGAAATGCCTCTATTTTTGCAATTTTAATCCACATATCAAATTGTTTTATGTTAAAAGTATGTATGGTATTATATTAGCATGCCATACTTCCCTTGAAAGCTCAAGGATGTAGGTGGTGCTTTCTCTTGCATCCTCATCAGGGATGGGATTCAAAAATCTCAGCAACTGATTCACTGCCCTTTTGCTGGGTGGGTAGGGCCGTGGTGGGCAGGGCCTACCAGAACCTCCAGGAGGGCCATTTTTCACCTTTCCAAAGGTCCAGAGGCTTCCTTTGGGCCTCTGGGAGGGCAAAAACAACCTCCCCTGGGCTCTGGAGGCCTTCTGGAAGCTGGAAACAGGCCCATTTCCAGACTTCTAGTACTTAAGGAAGGCCCCTCCCAGAGCCTCCACACAGACCCTACACTTACCTGCATCAAAAATGGACCACGTGGAGAGTCTTGGGAGGGGAGGGAAGGGGTGGGCGGGGTCAGCTGATCAGTTCAAACACTGGTTCAATGAACCAGATGCAAATTTAACATCCGTTTCACCCAAATCAGTCCGAACCGGTAGAATCCCACCCCTGATCCTCATATATATCATTAACATAGTAAGGGCATATATAGTGTCATAGAACTTGGGGATATCCACCATTCTTGGAGGAGATAGTTCAGTATCACTGTTTCTTCCTTTGTCTGCACTTTGAGATGGAAAATGATATTTGAAAGGCCCAAGAATAGAATGATGGGGAGGAAGCAAGGTGAATATGTACTCAATCCTAAATTGTTGGCATTCTGCCATTGTTCAAAATTACTGAGTAAATTGAAACCAGCTTAGATGCTGGTATGCCAAAATATTCTTGGTATGTCTGACACATATACCTCTTTAGGGAATTCCCAGTAAAGCCATATATTGCTCCCTTCTTTCCAATTTGTGCTTTGCTAACAAGGTTTTTTGCTATATCAAATCACATGCAGTATTAAAATCATCAGTCAGGATTGTTTTGTAAGTGATTCAATATTAACTCAGGCTGGCATATTGTAAATTACTGAAAACTCTGGTCTTCTTAGTCTGAGTCCAACATTCTACTTTACTCTTTTCTTGTAATTCTTAACATGCTATGTCAATCCCTTTGGCATTCTGAAAACTCTCTATTTCTGCTATTGAATTGTAACCACTACCTAATTACTGGTAGTCCTTGACTTAAAACCATAATTAGGCTCATAATTTCTGTTGCTAAGCAAGGCAGTTGTTAATTTTGCCCAATTTCACGACCTTTCTTGCCATAGTTGTTAAGTGAATCACTGTAGTTAGGTTAGTAATATTAAATTAAGTGATTTCTGGTTTCTCCACTGACTTTCCTTGTCAGAAGGTCACAAAAGGTGATCTCATGACCCTGGGATACTGCAACCATCACCTGCCATCCATCCAAAGTTGATCATGTGACCCTGAAGAAGCAGCAACGTGTCGGCTCATAAAACATTCCTATGCCTGTTTTAGTAGTTGCCATAAAAAAGAGGGGGAGGAAGGTAATATGGAAGAGCAGTTGAAAGCAAAAATACATTCCAATGCTTATCTTTAAAAGATTGTAACTAAAATATCAAAGTTTTTGCCCACAAATATATTTAATTGGAGAACGTGCATGATGACGCCCAGCCTGTGAACGTGCTCAATTGGAGAATCTGGTTTATGAACCACCTGGGGGGAGGGGGGAAACAGGGTCACAGATGACTGTAAATTACATATGCCAGAGTTGGCTTCATACAGTGCAGTGCCAGTATGTCACATCTAATGAATCCTTTGAAGTTTTTTGAAGTTTGGCTCAAGAATCATGATTTTATGAGAGCAATTGCTGGAATCCTGACACAAGGGTTGTAACTGCATAAATCAATTTTTTCAGTGCCATTTTTAGCTTCAAATGGTAATTAAATGGATGGTTATACACTGAATTTAATTTGCTGGTCTAATCTTGATAATAGCCTTTTTAAGTGAAATTTGGGCAAGTTTCTTTCCTTTCTTTATCACATGGGTATTCATTTCACCTAAATTTCCTTCTGTTGTCAGAAATCTACTTGTATAAGAAAATTCATAGCATTTGTTTATAACATTATTTATAACTATACAATCACTATCCACCTCTAAATTATGTTACATTGGTTTTGGCATCTATATAACTATCAATCTATAAAACTTAGAATTATAGGAAGATTTTACTGCTTAGTGAAAGTCCTTTCATTTGTGCTTAATATGTGCAATGTATCCCTTTGAATCTAATATTGTGGTATTGCTTGATTTTGCCTGCCATCTTGTGGTTCTCCTGTGTAGTTAAGGATTGCTGAGTCAATCCAGACTGAATATTGGATGGAATTGGGTTCAATAACACAAAGTAGCTTTTTCTGTCACCTCTTTTTGACAAACAGAATTAACAGGATCCAATATATTAATGTGTGTTGATTTTTGTTGCAGTTGAACTGTAAAAAACTTTTATCTAGCTTATATATCTATGTGGTGTAGTCTTGAATTACACCAATACTACAAGAGCGTATAATTGTAATTCCTCACCCTCTTTGTTTTTAGGTGATTTGATTATTTTATTTGTTTTGTTGTTGTTTTGTTGTTTTCTATTATTATCCAGAATCCATTAGAGTTGGTGGCTATTAATTCAAGCTTTTTAAAAAAACCACTGAACACTCTTATCACTATTGCTAAAATTAGAAAAGATATCCTGTCCCGTAGTCAACTTTATTTTCCTGTCCTATTACAAAGGGATTCAAAATTCTTCTATTTAAAGAAAATAAATATTTAGAGAGCTCTTCTGATCTTGGAAAAAGCAGAATCTTCCTTATTAAAACCTAAGCTAAGGCCATATAGTTGAAAATAGATTCAGCGTCTTGCATACATTTAACTGATGCTTTTATCTTTGCCTTTTTCTACTCCTCTTCATATTTGCAAAACTCTGTATCTTGCTTTGTAGTAAATGAAGTAATGC
This sequence comes from Pseudonaja textilis, assembly GCF_049901715.1. NCBI lineage: Eukaryota > Metazoa > Chordata > Lepidosauria > Squamata > Elapidae > Pseudonaja > Pseudonaja textilis. The sequence goes on along the minus strand of NC_141993.1, from coordinate 51,303,662 downwards.
CAAATAAGATATTGTTGATTTTCAGCCATCTCCCTTAAGAACTTTATTAAGTATAAATTTTGTATACATTGCAATCCCTCAAATGTCAGTATCTTGTCTATAGCAGGGAAAGGTGGGAAGAAACCATATTGTATTCAGAAGACAGAACATTCCAACAGTGAAAACTGGTCAAATTAAAGCTCTTATCTCCATCACCTCTACCCAGAATAGAGAGAATGATTTTTTTTTTCTACCTAGTTAGTTTAGCTCTTTGACTGTAAATTTTGAGCTTTGTTGTTGCATATTGGTAGAATATCATTGGTTTGCTTTTCCCTCTCTATTCTTCTCAATCTGCATCCACTCCCACTTTCTACAGCCAGTGATCGGAAGGAATCCCAGAGGAATTGCTTCATGACTATGTCTTTATATAGATCCAATTCAAGTACATGAAGCCAGAGAATCTGGTGAGTGATTGTACATTAGTAACAAAATATTCATATACCTTGCCTGTTGGCTGTCTTATTGTTTTTATGTAAATTGATGGCTGCCCAATTTCAGTGGATTCTGGGTGGTGTACAAAACTAGGATAAAAATAAAAAGAACTATAAACATTAAATCAAACAAGAGAGCCCAGATTAAAATGATTTAATTAAAAAAAATCAAATCAGCAAATTGATTTTGAAACCCAGGCCTGGGACTAACACCAGCCATCAACCTTATCTCTGTGGGGTCCTGTTCCAGAGGGAGGGAAACAGAGGCACTTCCTGGCTCCCTTAAGATGGCAATATTTAATGAAGGCAACCTGGAGCTCACCCACTCTGCTGTATTGGATGGGCAGAGATGATTGGAGACAAGCAATTCCTCAGATATCCAGGCCCTATGCTAAACAGGGTGTTATAGGTAATAGCTAGCACTTTGAATTGCACTCAGGAGCCAAACGGCAACCAATGCAGCTCATGTAGCGGTGACACCCTGAGCACCCTGAGAGGTTCTCAATACTGCTCACACTGCTATACAGGTAGTCCTCTAAATACGATCACAATGGGCCCAAAAAAAAATGTTAAGTGAGACATTTGTTAAGTGAGTTTCCCCCATTTTACAACCTTTCTTGCCACAGTTGTTAAGTGAATCACTGTAGTTGGTAAGTTAGTAACCAGGTTGTTAAGTGAATCTGTTTTCCCCATTGATTTTGCTTGTCAGGTCAAAAAAGATCACATGACCTTGAGACACAGCAACGGTCATTAGTCAGTTGTCAAGCATCTGAATTTTGATCACATGATCATGGGAATATTACAAAGGTTATAACTGTGAAAAACGGTCATAAGTCACTTTTTTCAGTGCTGTTGTAACTTTGAACAGTCACTAAATGAACTGTTTTAAGTCGAGGACTACCTATATTTTGAGCCAGCTGCAGCTTCTGGGTTATCTTCAAGGGCAGTCCTGTGTAGAGTGCATTGGAATATCCCAATTATAAGATAATCAGGGTAGAGTAATTATATCACTTTTATAATTACAACACACTTATAATTAAGTTCAAGAACGATCACATTCTCCCATACTGAAAAAAAGCAGGTAAAGACAAAATCCTAAAATGAGTAACTTTGCCTATTGCTCCCTCTTTATTTTTGAATGGGTCCTTAAGTATTTTTTATGCATAGAAAGTTTTCTCTCTCCCAATAATTGGTTTGAAAGCTAAATTGTATTCCCATATTATAGTTTGTGGTTGTTTTTCAACCACTGTGTACCCAAGACATTTCAAGAAATATTGCAAAAATTATCTGTTATCTCTCCAATTCCTTCTCCCCACTACTTCACTTAAATGGACTTTCTTGTTTTTTCAAAGTCCAAGTTTTTCAGAGCAGCCATTGTTCAGAATCAAAACAAATCCTTCATACATATGTTCACTATATTTTTCACTCCTTCCAACTCCCATTAGATTACACACACACATACACACACACACACCTTTTCAGCACTGGGTAGCCCTATGCCTTCTAGGATACTGCTTTCATTATAAGTGCCCTTGCATAAATTCAAAACTGTATGACCTTCCCCAGAAATTCTATAGATCAGTGATTTTCCATCTGTGGTCCGCAGTTCCCTGGAACTATGAAGTTGTATCAGGGGCTCCACAAAGCCGTGAATAAATGTTATGATTTAAGTCTTGAGTTAAGTCTTGAGGTTCTGTGGCCACAAAAGGTATTTAAAGAGGGTCCGTGGTGAAGAAAAAGTTGAGAACCACTGCTATAGATCAGGGGTCCCCAACCTCTGGGCAGTAGCCCAGTACCACACCATGGCCTATTCAGATTTGGGCCACTTGAATGGCTGGAGCACACGCCTGCATGCACATGCATGCAGGGCTCAACTTGCATAAATGGCGAGCTGGCGGGCACTCGCACATATACAGGCCAGCGCACCAGCCCACTGCTCACGTGGCCCAGTTCTCCTCTCCCTCCCCCCCCTGCTGGGCCACCAAGATGCAAAGTTTTGGCATCACAGCTATAGATGACACATAGGATTGTTTTCTTTCCTTCTATATTTAACTAAAATTCAACAGTAAATCATCTGATTTATCCACTACATTTTAAAATCCTGTTAGAAAATGTTTTGTAAATTTTTGTATAATTGTTTATTTCATAAATAACTCTAGTTCAGCTAACACACTTAGTACTCATTTCTCTCCCCATTTTCCTTATAACCACTGCCCTGTGAGGTGATTTGGGCTAAGAATAACTGGCCTAAAGTCACCCAGCTGGCTTTTATGCTTAAGGTGAAACTAGAAGTCACATTTACATGGTTTCTAGCCTTGTGCCTTAACTACCAGATAAAACTAATGGTTCTCTTTCACTTCAAAGAATTCTGCATAATAGAGTACAAATGTTCCAATAAAAGACTTCTTTTATATTTTCTATATGTCTTGTAATAATCTGTGTTGCCTAACTTAGTTAATTATCAGGAGATGCCAGGAATATGTACCATTTAAACTTGCCAGCAGTTCAAAGACTAGATTTTATTTTATTTTTTTCAAGGTACAAATACAGTAGATAGAAATAGAGGATTCGGAAAAATCTATGATAAACATAAAAGGTGCACTTGACAAGTTACATAAAAAGGGCAAACACTAGTATTAATTTTCACTATATAATCAGTTTCTTATATCTTAAAGGCTTCCAATGTAACTTATAAATTTCAAAATAACTTATAAATTATTTAAATACATACATTTATGAAACATTTATTATTTTCAATTTACAGTGTGATCACATGAAATATCCTAGACTGGATCTACTTATTGAAACAAGAAAAATATATTAGCGGAGAGATTATTCATTTCTTTAAAAGAAAGCTTCAAAATTCAGCAATGATGGATGACACCCACATCTCTCATTAAATTGTGTTGTTGCATATATACCTAAGGCAAAAAGTAACAGCATATGCTTAATGCAAAGCTTACAGAAACCAGTATTAAGATTTCTTGTGTCATCATCCAGCTTTGATTTAATCATCCTATCTCAACAGGATATCACACACTGTATTAGCACTTGCCTATATGGTACTTGGCATCACCCAAGTCTGCTTCTCTGAAAGTTTCAACTTTGCAAAACGAAGAACAATAAAAGACAACTGGAAGAATTGTATGCAGATCTTAATATTTGAACAGGACAGGCATTCACTGTTTATAAAAATATCAGGTTCTCACTGTTACTATTGTGTGAGTTAAAAGTAGTAAATGAAACTCATCAGAAACTGTTGGATGTATGGCAGTCTTAATCACCAAGGACAAGCCTCTTTACAATGTCCCATTAAAACTAATTTGCAATAAAAAGAAATAAATGTCTTTGTTAGCCACTGTTCTCTATTTATATCATTCTACTACATTTAGAACAGTATAAAAAAAGCTTTAAATGCCCAGTAGAACTATAACATCTCCTATTATTCATCCAGACCCAAAGCCAATTATTTTCACATGCAGATTGAATCCTTTTGCTACTTGATTTATTCTGGCACAGCTAAAATTATCAAATTGAGAGTGTTAATATGTAGTCCCTATTTCCTACTTAACATCCCTCTGATGGGATGGGATGGCAACTCTGAGAGTTCTAAGTAACATACTCTCCACTTGGCTAAGAGGGCTAACAATTCAACTCAGCAGATCCAGAGACTAGTTAGTTGCTAGTCTTCCAACTAAATAAAATAGCAACTTATATGACACTAACATTATTTGCATGGTCATCAAACTCCTTTAAGTACAGATTGGAATAGCTTCAAAACAAAATGTTGGAGTGTTTATGGCTTAATGGTCTATTATAGGAGGATTTATATATTGCTATCTGACTTTATGGTAAATATTTACCAACTGTTGAAATGCAAGAACCACCTCAATCTATACATAGAGATTCTCATACTCCCCCCGCTCTCTCTTTCTCTCTCTCTCTCTCTCTCCACAGAGTATATAAAGTTATTATCTTTTGTCTTCATCGAGTGTTTAAAAAAGATACTTGAGTTTCCTTCTGAGGCAGCAGCTGAAGTAATTTTAAGAGAACTGTTAATATTTCACTGTAAAAAGAAGTCAGTTGTGGCTGTTTATTCATCATTAGTAATACTTCACTTGTTATTGCTGCTACTTGTTTATCATTACTTAGCCTCAAATTTACTTGACCTTTCTTAACTAAAATGAACTTTCTGGATGATTAAGAATGTGATTAAGTAATTCCAGTTAGTCAAAATATTGTTAGAACTTATGAAATGCCTATACACTGCTTTACTGATATATAGATTATTATACAAAGAAGATAATAAGAACCTCCTTCAACCTGAAGCTCCAAAGGAAACCTAAAACACCCAAAACAATGAGCCCAGGGCCATTCCTGTTGCTGCCCCAGCCAACATGCCCAATGCCAGGTCTCCATCAGTATCTCGGTAACGTTCTCGAATGATGACATGGTTTGCAGGAAGCGGGCCATAGGGACCTGAAAAAAACAAAAGGAGACATCCATAAACTTCTTTTTTTCTGTTTATTTTTGTATTGTTCTAGCACAAGGAATGTTAGATCTCCATAAAATTGGACAGCTAACACATTCTTGGTTAAACCTTATCATGAAGTAATAAAAGAAGTTTTGTAATGAATATCGACTAGAAAATCTTAAATTTAATAGCAAAGAGCATTAGAGAACATATCTAACGTTCTCTAACGTATTCACATATGCACAAAAGGGGTAAATGAAGAAGCATGAGTAAAAGAGTTGATTAAGACTGCATGTGTATTCAGATACTGCTCTCCTTTAACTCAAAATCCTCCAAAATACTTAGGAAGAGCAGGATGTCTTATTTGAATCTGTCATATGGAGTCAATTCTGCAACTACAAAAATAAAACTTAATCCTAAAATTACTAAGCTATTTTGCTGTGAGTGGATATAAAAAGGATATACTCAGTAATGCAATCTTCTAAACATCTACTCATAAATGAGTACCTCTAAGTTCAGTAGCATTTACTTCCACATAAGTATGTATAGAACTGCTTCCAAAATAACTTACTTACGAGATATAAAATAAGATAAATAAAATACTTTCTTTCAGGTGCAAGGAGCTAGAATGACACCATAAGCTGAACAGGGTTGCTTCCTTATTGTTGCTAGCCTATTTACAAGAATCTTGCCAAACTAACTGCATTCTCTTGGGAACAGTAGATAAAGTCTTCAGGAATTTTAGAGAGGGTCTGGCCTCAGCTGCTTTCTCCCCTGGAGCGATTCCAAGCTTGCTAATCTCTTTACTCCACATTTCCCCCTACTCCAGTCGGAGATTCCACCACACTTTCTCCCCATTTCTTAATAAATGGCAAAAGCAGCAACCTTTAGGGTACATAGGATTCCTTGCCTGGTGTTGTATCACCAAGATCACATGGCTCAAATTTCAATAGTCAATTACTCATTGAAAAACCAATAACCCTAACATAAGAGTATTAAGCATCTTAATAGACGTAATCAACTATTTTGCTTAAAACAAGCAAGAGAGTGGGGATTACATCTTTGGATTGCAAAAGGATTGCTTGTTCCTAATGTAGCATAAAAACTGCTTGTACATAATTTGTACATTAACATGACTCTAAACTTTGAATCAGCTCAAGAGCAAAATAAAAAGAGCAAGTACCTTGGTTTGGGTATTGGTAAGGTATAGCATATGTCTGTCCATTAGAAGTGTAGATGATCTGAGATCCTGGATATGCACCATTGTATTGTGGATAACCATAAACCTAAGGGAATTATAATCATGTTAGAAGCATCCGTGAAAACAATGGTGATAGTGAATAGGACCAATTACAAAACACTTATTTACCAGAAAGTCAAACAGTTTAGGGCAAGGGTGTCAAACTGGCAGCCCCTGGACTAGATGCGTCACGCGCAGGCCACAACCAGCTCCGCAAAGGCAAAAAAGTCTTGATACGTTATGATACATCATGTGACATGATCGAGTTTTACGCCCGTACCACTTTTACCTTCTCAGGATGCTCTCTCTGTCATTAACTATTTATGTCTCTCTTTTTTTTTCAGGATTGGCTAGCACACACAAAGATTATCATTCAATTCAATTTAATTCAGAATGCTTTTAGGATCTAATAGGGACCAGATTAATCCTCAGAAACTAAGGGTAAACTTAAGATAAATACTTTGCACACATTTATTTGCTTTCAGTCAAACAGACAGGGAAGGGAAAACTGAGTTATATCCACTGGTCCTCACAAGTGTCCGGGTGAGGTCTCAGAACTAGGAAACTACAGGCTATGCTTTCATTATGAGTGGGGGCATAATACATTTGCATAAAAAAAAATAAAAGTACTTCCTAACAGTCCTGCTTCAAGACGGCAATCCTGTCAGTAAGTTTAGTACATGTTGATATAAAACATGTCAATTACTGCTATTTTACACATTTACACATAATTTACACATTTGATTTGATGTACCTCAGGTGATGGTGTTGCACAAGCTGTATATGGAGGGGGTGCTGAAGAAATCGCATTGTCATCATACATCACCTCAGAAGCAACATAAGCCTGGACACATCAACATAAAAATATAGCAAAAGTCGGTCATGTTATTAAATGACAACCGCAACTAAGCAGTTCAAACCTAAGAAAGGCAAAGACACTAACATGATTTGCACAAAGGTGGTGTTTGTTGAAAGAGACAAAGATGGGGGGGGGTTGAAAGCAATGTTTCTAACTAATGGATAATTTAATATCTATTATGCATAATATTCAAGTTAAGTCACTCGGTTTTGCTTTCTATTTAATATCAGAAAGATGTCAAATAAAAACAGTACATACAAAATTCCACAGGAATACAATAGGACTATGATGGTGAACCTATGGCACACGCACCACAGGTGGCACGCAGAGCCATTTGTGCCAACACGCCAGCCGCAGGCAAACTTACCGCACTGCGCATGTGCACACCTCACAGCTGATTTTTGGCTGGTTTGAGGCCTTTTTTGGCCTCCCAGAGGCTTGAAAAAAGCCTCTGCAGGCCGAATAGGCCCATTTCGTCACTTCCAGTATACAGGCCTATTCAGCCTGCAGAGGCTTTTTTCAAGCCTCTGGGAGGCCAAAAAAGGCCTCAAATGAGCCAAAAATCAGCTGTGAGGCGCAGTGCAGGAAAAGAGTGGAGGGGCAGGGAGAATTTCACACGCATGCACGGGGGGCATGGGGACATGCATTGCCTTTTGGGTCCTGGCATGTGAGCGCGTGCACACTAGCACACGCACAATTTTTGCCACAGGAGCCCAAAAAGGTTAGCCACCACTGCAATAGGAGATGCCGGTGTAATTTAGTAACACAGGTCAGGCTGGCTAGTATTTGTGGAAGTAAAATTAATCCTACGATCACACAACAAGACTTCTTACAAAAAAGGAAAAAAGAACTTGAAAATTCTAGGTTTCTATAATTACTCAATTCTTGCAACAGTTGAGAAATACCACAATGAATGGCACTGCATAGGAAACTATTTTCAAGAGCCCATTCTGCCATTCAGATAAGTACCATAAGAATGAGAATAAGAATCCCAATTAGGAGTCCCACCAGATTTTGAAATTTTTTTATTCAAAAGCAATTTGATTTGTGTTGGCTTTGTGCAGGTAGTGATTGAATCCTGATTGTTTTTAAAGTATTGCATAACCCACTGTTTATATAAAAAAGTCTCTTGCTATGTTGCTCTCCCCTGGGGCTAATTCTTTTACTCTTTTCACTTCTGCAAACAAATTGTGGCTTTTTATAAAACAAGTTGTTATTTTACAAACCTCTCACTCAATGGACTCTGAAGTCTGTTTGTATAATCCTGGTGCTCTTTTCAAGTATATTGGATTACAGGTCCCACCACCTCATCCAGCAAAGTAACAGGATTTGTAATCCAACAACTTGAATACACCAGCCACCAAAGCTGCTTGAATTGGTAGAACAGATCTATTCATGAGATTAACTCTGCCTACGCTGTCTTGAATATTCCCCAAGGTTTACTTTTAGAGCATGAAAAGGGAAGGGGAATGGAAGGGAGAGAATAGGAGGGAAGGGAAGGGAAAATACTTCTTTAAAAAAATCCCCTATATTTTAACTTTGGGAAAGTAAATAATTGGCCATATATGGAATGCTCGCTTTTTTCTTTAACCCTGAAAGTTTGTCTTATTAACATATACAAGGGACTTGGTTTGTAGATTTTGCTCTTATTTGCATTTAAATAATCCCTTTTAATCACAATCTGTAACAAACTTGACAAAAAGTGGTAAACAGCATCATTATGTTCTACTGGTTCCCCCCCTTCAGATTGGGTTACTCAATAAAATACAATAATGAACAATGTGAAATGTGGCATTGATCCTAGCAATTTGCCAATAGTCTGGTTTTCTTCAAAGAGACAATACACATTGTCAACTAGCGTTGCTCAGATTTTGCCCAGTGTGTAGCTTTTGAAAGACTTATACTTAGCCATACAACTAAATAACCTAAGTAACTAACCTGCTCTGCAAGTTCTTTGTCAACAACACCAAATGGAAAAGTGAGTTAATTGAGCAAGTTATTGTTCATCAACAAACAGCAAAGTGACCCAATACCTTTGGTTCCAAAAGTAACTCTTGATGAGGTTGTGTTCTTCCAAAAGGAGGGGTCTCCAACCTTGGCAACTTTAAGACTTGTGGACTTCAACTCCCAGAGTTCCTCTGCCAGCTTTGCTTAGAGTCTTAAAGTCTTAAAGCTGCCAAGGTTGGAGACCAATGCTTTAAATAACAGTAGAAGCCACAGCCATGAGAGCTTCTACCAAGTATCAGTTGCTGTGCCATTTAATGTCCTACTATGCCAGGATGCCCTGGTATCAGTAGATCAAGTCTTACTCATCACTTGACTGGATTACCAAAAGACTATATTAGGTGGCTTGCCATTGGAAGTGACCCAGACTCTACAAGTAATACAAAACGTAGCAACCCAATTACTACTGAAAGAATTCTCAATGCAGTTCCAGGGTATCTCTAGCAAAGTCCTACCAGAAAAAAATCTGCCTATCTGTTCAGACATCTGGACAAGGCTTGTTAAAGGTTTCTTTATAGGGTTCAATTGGAATGAGAACCAAGTGATAGATTTTCTCAGTACTGCTTCCAACACCCTCTGAAATACTCTTCCCTGGAAATGCAGAAGGTCTTAACCCTGCTTGCATTTTGCAAACAAATAAAATACTATTTTGTTCAAGGAAGTTTTGTTCCTTCTTGGTCATTTGTTATGTTTAACTTTTGTTTTTATCTTTGAACTGTATGTTTATCTTGTAGTTGCCCAACCAAAGCCAATTAGAATTGAGGCATGATATACATATTGGGAAAAATAATAAATGTATTTATTTATAAATTATTATATTTGTATCAATTATTAAAATATTAGTTACATTAAAGTTTATAAACAGCCTAAGATTATATTACTGAAATGGAATTAGATTCAAAACAAATAAATAATTAGGTCTCTCACCACAGATTATAGCAAGAACAACAACTAATACTCACTTCATTTGTTCTGGCATCCTGAAGAGCAATTTTCCAAGCCCTACAAGAAACGTGAGCTAAGTCAAGCACAAAAAGGAAACAAATCACTAGCAAAGATGAAAAAATATATGCAATTACCAGTTACAACTAAATCATGGTCTAATAATAAAAATTCAAATATTTTAATTATTTATATATTACAACAATGTATTATTATGGAATAATATTCAAAGTGAAATTGTATATGTTTGGCATTCATTATAAAGACGTATGACATCAGTAAAGACTGAAGCCACAATTTGGGCTGGGAAGCGGCTTAACCATCTTAATCTGGTATATCAAACCATAGTGGAAGGGGTCATATATGTTAACTGCCCATATCTAAAACATTGTGACTCGATTCCAATGCATTAAAACCTCACATTCTAAAGACTGAATGGTAGATTTAACAGTTCTGTGAAGTTTCTTTTTTTTGGTCATCAGATGATAGATCTTATAGAAAATTGTTAATATGTAATTTTATGTGGGTGGGGATATATTAAATATTCCTGCACTTGTTACAAGAATAATCAGAAATTACTTCATTAAATATTATTTTTAATATTTCTTTTCTTTTTTTTTCCTTTCTTTTTTGCACTTTATATTTTATATTTTTTACTTTATTTTCTTGTTCTGATTTTGGTTTATCTTTTAATATTCCTTTGAATATTGTTAAACTCTTTAATAAAAAGGATTTTTAAAAAAGAATAGTTAACAGTTAATAGTTATCAGCCACAGGAATCCATTTCAGCCACATAAAATACATTATTACTTATAAACCACTACCAACTACTCTAAGGACAATATATAAAAAGTAAAACAGATATACATCCTGTCTAAAACATAAGTTTAAGATTAATTTCTCTTCTTGGCAGGAGTATCAAACCCCACATCTAAGTTCTTGATCATCATAGCAACGCTGCTGAAATGAAAATGCATTATGGTACTATCCTCTAGGATAACAATGGATAACATTCAGCACATTCTGATAGACTATGTAGCCCAAAGGCTTAGAGGCAATAAAATTATACCTTGGCTATTGCTCTATAATTATAAGAAAACTGGTCCAAATTATTTGTTGCTTTCCCAAGTCATCTCAATGTCCTTGAGCTCTCCCTAGAGTGGGCCAATGTAATGTTTTAATAGCTAGCAATGCATTAAAGAACCAGTTTTTCTCTAGAGTAATCAATGTGGCTCATTGAAGATTAACCTACTATTTCGAACAGTCAAAATTCCAATATCTGCTTAAATTCTTCACACGCAAAGCATGTTCTATGGCATCCAATGAGTATGGGTAGATAATGGACAGCAGAGTGTCTTGTGGTTTCTTTTTTTTTTTAAGTATTTTTTTATTTTTTTTATTGTATTCTTTGCAACATTTTGGTATCGGCATACATTCATTTTACATACATTTTGTATACCATGTGTATTTATTATCATACTATAATATTTCATATTCTTTATTTATCCTTATATCTACTATTTAACCAATTATACCATGCATTCCAAATCAATAACATTCAGTTTCTCCTCTATCTTTTATTTCCATTGTCAGCCTATCCATCTCGGCACACTCTAATACTTTCCTTATCATACTTCCCTTAGATGGTATAATACACTTTTTCCAATTTTGCACATAAACAATTCTAGCTGCCATTATTAAATGTAGCATTAAATATTGTATTTTTGTCATATTTTCCTGTTATTCTACCTAGTAAGAATATCTCCGGTTTTAACTCTATTTGTTGTTTAGTTATTTCCTCAATCCACCTTCTTATCCTCATCCAATATTTTTTTGCTACTGGGCCACATATGATAGTATTATTCCTTGATTCTGTTTACATTTCCAACATTCCAGTGATCTATTTGGAAACATTTTTGCTAGTCTTGCTGGAGGTAGTTGCCATCTGTAAAAACATTTTATATACGTTTTCTCTGTATGTTGGTGACATTGTCAATTTATAATTTTTTCCCCACAATTTTCCCATTTTTTATAATTCTATAGTGTAGCCAAAGTTTCAGACTATCATGAAAAACATCTTCCATTTATGTAATGTTAAATATTAGAAAAACAAAACTAATGTCACTCAGTATGATTAGTAATTCTGAGCATGGAACAGCCCATTATTTGGTAGTCTCAAGAATGAAACATGGGGAAGAAGGAATTATCTTGAAAGGAATGAGAGAAAACAGATTGAAAGTAGAAAGTTTGTTTTTCTATTATCTCATTCATGTGTGTGTGGAGGTGTTTATATGTCAGAGAGAGAGAGACCCTAGGAGACATACAATAAATATTATAGGTTGTGTCGTTGGTCTCAGCAAAATATAATGCCTGAAGTGCCAGAGAACTAGCAGCAGTCCACTGAAAATAGGTCCTTATCTCAAAAGCCCTTACCAACTTCAGGTTCCCCTTAAGATATCTTTCATCCATTGGGACCCGAAAGCTAAGAGCAATCCTAAAAAAACAGAGGACTAAGCCATAATTGAGCTTACAACTGCTGCTTGCTTTGTTAAAGATGTCACTCATACTGATGCCTCAGAGCAACCTTAGTTCACCTGTCATTGCCACTGTCACTCTGCTACTTAGGTACCACAAGACATTAGGGCTGAGATCAAGGTTTCTATGGATGAACTCAGTATTTTGACTGTCACCTTTAATATATTAAATGTGCTGGCTAGAAAGGGAGAGAGGGAGAAGGATTCTTTATCAGCCTGTCTTTTCATCTCAAAAAGAGTTAATCCTTTCCTAATGACTCCATCACTCTGATGACCAACAGTTTCTATAATATTTGCAGCATATAATTTGATATTCACCTTGTGGATTTAGAGGATCACAAGATAATCTAATTCACAGTAGTTGCTTTTAACATATCAAGAGCAAAAATTATGCTGGTGACATTCTAATGGACAGAGGGAAACTTAACTTTGTTTTAGCAGTTATGTGCTAATATATGCTAATCTTGAAAAAAGAAAGCAAATACACTCAATTGAATACTCAGGATAATCTAGCAGGATTCATTTCCCTGAATTTCAAGTCATCAGATAACATAACAGGTCATGGAAAGTAAGGTTAACATCTATTGTATATCTTCATGAAGAACACTAAAGCATTTTTAAAATTATGTACAAGTATACTTAGTTGCTGATAAGAAGATACACAGACAGATACAGGAAAGATAAAAAAAATAAAGAACGTTATAAAAAAGAGAAAACCAAAGAGACCAACATTTTGCAACTGGTAAAATTGTTACTTTTTTACCTAATTCATATATGTATACAGATTACATCAAAAGCTATTATGCAAATATAAGCTATTTCCATTATGAAAGCTACTAAGCTCCTATATTTGAATCAAAGCAGAAGAGGCAAACCATTCAAAACTCACAAGCAATCATCAGTACTTTCTGCACAGAGATTGAGCACCTTCCCATCACGGCTAATTATCTGCAGCAAACAGTCTTTAGCTTTGCCCTCCGGAGGCTGAAAACCTGTCCAAAAATAGAAATGCTTTTACACCTTGTGATGAAAAGTTAATAGTTCAAAATAAAAAACAGACTCTCAAAAATCCAGACAGATGTTATTAAAATGCAAGGGGGAAAAGGTAGTTCCATTACCCCACACCTTTAAAAATTTGTAAAAGAAAAAAAGTTTATACACATACACACACACACACACACACACACACACACATGAAACAAACAAAATGTTAAATAGTTATATTTATGTAGTTACCTACCAAGCAGATCTAAATTATATTAAAGCAATCAAAGTATCTTTACAATCCCCAAGGCATGTCACAACTTTTGAGCAACCTAATGTTTGGAAATTGAAAGTTAAAAATTGATACACCCTATAATATATATATACACATACACCACAAACACACACACACTTCATCACTGGAAGTTTTAAAAAAAAGACTAGAAAGCCACTTTTCTCAAATTGTATAGGATCTCCTACTTGAGCAAGGGGTTGGACTAGAACAGTGATCACCAACCAGTGGGCTGTGGACCACTGGTGGCCCATGAGAAAATTTTGGTGGTCCTTAGAGAAATGTCACCCCCAAAGCCCCAAAGCAATTAATCCAGGCTATGCAGGAAGGAACACAAGGCTGGGCTGCCCACGTGGCCCGTGGAAACAGAAGGCTTGCATTGCTTGCACTGCGAACAACACGAGGTAGTGAGGGGAGTGGGGAAAGGGCAGAGGGGGGAAACTTGCCCCATTCGCCCCACGCACCTCGCTTGGCCACTGGGCTGCTTCTTTCTTCTCCTGCTTCTGGCTACACGCAAGGAAAGCAGCAAAACTCTTTCTTTCTCTTCCCCAAACTCCATCAGAAACGAGTCTCTGGAACCCTGCAGGGCATCCTGCTCCGAGAGGCTGTGCTGGTGCGACAAGTCTCACAAAGACTCATTTTTGGGAGAGAGAAAGAAAGACTTCCGCTGCTTCTGCTGCTTTCCTTGCATGAAGCCAAAAGTCAATCAGTCAGTCTCTCCCTCTCCCTCTCCCTCTCCCTCTCTCTCTCTCTCTCTCTCTCCTCCTGAGAATGGAGCTGGAGAAGGCGTCCTGCAATCCCAAATAAAGAATGATCGATCGGTAGGAAAATGGGGTGGGGAATTTTCCTGCAGACTTTTTTGGGGGATTTTCCCAGGGTTTCAGGTCCGCAGGATTTAAAATTATGAGTTTGGTGTTCCCTGAGGTCCAAAAGGTTGGCGACCCCTGAACTAGAAGACCTCCAAAGTTCCTTCTAGCTCTATTCTGATTGATTGAAAATAGTTCAGGTGTAAAATAATGCATGTTTAAAAAACAACCAGATCAAAAAATATAGGAATATATGAAAGGATAAAAACAACTTAACTTCTATTTTAAGTCCATAAAATTATAAAGCTATAAAAAGTTCAGAAAGACATTTGAACTTGAGATACAATATGGACAACCATTTGACTCAAAATAATTTCCAAAGTCACACGAAAGAAGTTATCTAGACAAGTCCTTCCCAGTCTAGCCACCTTCCAAATGTATTCACTTTAACTGCAGAATTCCTCAGGATCAGACAAAGTTGGAATTAGAGTGTGTGTTCCTCAGATGTATCTGCAATTTGCAATTTCCACTTATCAGATATAATCCTATCTTCTGCAATAGCAGAAAACAAGTGTGTTCTATCTCCTGTGGAGCACTGTTTCTTATATTCCTTAATTTTTTATTCTCTAAGTAAACATACCATGCAATTTTTTTCAACTCAATTTTAAGCAGAGGGTAGCAAAGAAGAGCTGGGCAGTAATCATCCATATCATACAATACGAAACTGTTGCCAAATGGGGCAAAAAAACTGCTTGAATTGTTCATTACATATATTCCTTTAGTTATGAAATATATTAACTGAAACTTCCAACATCCTCTCTTCTCTTATGAAATAAAAAACAACTAATCAAAGACAGGTATACAAATTCTATCATTAGAAAAATAAAGGGACTCGTTTTATCACTGCCAGAAAACCAATTATTAGAACACTAAAATCCTATCTAAGCCTACATAAAGAATAATTCCTACTGAATCAATAAAGCCTATTATTTTGTGTGCTCACATACACACATGCAAAAACAACCATTACTGACTGCCATTTAAAATTATTTCTCTGCATTCAACATTTTAATTAGTTTTAGACCTACACCATTAATACCATTATTACAGGTACATTAAGTTCTCTTAGATATATAGGACGGGGGAAGCAGACATAGTCATGTGAAGGGAAATGAAAAGTCATTTAAAAAGCACATACTCACCTCGGCATTCATTTCCCCCTCTGACATTGATACAGTCAATTTTCATGTGAACTCTATCTTCTAGATCATGCCTATGTTGGTTGTCATAAAATAATAAATGGCCATCAGACCACAAATCAAACCAATTTTTCTTCCAGCGTCGTAAAATAGTACCTAAAGAAATACATATAGAATAATCATGGAAGATGAAGACAAGTGAGCAATATGCAAACCTGACTTGTAACTTATTCATGTTGTGTATGTATAGGTTTTGTATAGTTTATCCTTTTAAACCACCAGCCATTAAATAAATAAAAAACTTGGTTCTCAAAACAGAAGAATTGTGTACGTCTACTTTAACTAAGAGAAGGACTAGGAGTGACATGACAGCAGTCTTCCAATAGTTAAGGGGCTATCACAAAAAAAGGGGGTCAACATATTTCGCAAAGCTGTCGTCCCCCCCAGGGCAAGACTAACATAGAACTAAGGAGAAATTTTATAACAATTGGAACAATTCATCCATGGAATGGCTTGCCTCCAGAAGTTCTGGTTGCTCCACCACTGGAGATTTTGAAGAAGAGACTGGGCAACCATTTGTCTAAATGGGTGTCAAACTGACATCATCTTGACGGCGTCATGTGGCTTATCCACACTTTTTTTCCCTTTGCTAAACCAGGTATGGGTGTGACCAGCACATAACTCATCCGGCCCGTGGACTGGGAGTTTGACAGTCCTAGTATAGGGTCTTCTATCTAAGCAGGGAGCAGGTCTAGAAGACCTCCCAAGGTCCCTTCCAACTTTATTATTTAATTATTCTATTATTTGTTAAACTGAAGTAATTAAAATCACTGATTGGTTTGAACATTCTTCAATGCTTTAAGAAAGAATTCAAACATTTTCCCTTTGAAAAAAGTTCAGTTAATTACCTCAGGATATAGGAATGATCACTAGCCATTAATCTTGTAATCTTTAAAAGAAGATTAAAAATGCTCATGGAAAATGAGGCTATGCCTGGCTACTGAACAATACCCCTATACCTCAAATTATCTTCAGGGTCACAGGAAAGGCTGGGGATTCCTCTGAATATCAGCTATTGTGAAACAAGAATCAAGTGAGCTTTCCATAATCATCCAGATATGTAGGAACCAAATACTGTAAGATCTGAGTCTGCTAAGTTACTCTTCTTTTTTTTAAGATACAGCTTTGAAGCCAGGAAATATTTCCTGACTCGTCCTAAGAACTAGCTGACTCGTTCTGACAAACCATTTATCAAGGCCAGCAATTAAGTTTTCTCATCTAACCAGTGAAGGAGATAAACATGTCTACAATCACTGTGTGGCCAAAATGATCTTAGCACAATACTTTCATTTTAATAATGGCAATTATTAAAGTATGATAATGCAAACATGAAGCCTTTTTCACATGTTTTTCTGACAGATGGAAGAACCAAATTATTGATCAAGTAAGAACTAAAATAAACTAAGAAGTTCATTATTAGCTGACCTGAAATTTTCTTAGTCCATGCAACCACCAAGACCGTTAACAAGCAGCACTTTTTGAATCCAAGCAGCACTATTTTGGGAAGAAATATCTAATCCATATTCTCCCACTATGTATGTAGCCCACAACTCCAGAATTCCCAACCATTTCCCAAGTGGAAATCATAGGAGTTGTATCTTAAAAGGTTACATCATGGCAATTAGACCAAAGTTTATTAAAACTGAAGCATTTTGATACTCATCCAAGTAACTTGTTCAGTCAAAATGAAACGTGTAAGTTAGGCAGGGAGTCATTGGGATGTACTAACTCTTGCCATACCAACTGCAGGGGTTCTCCCCAAAATGTATTGCAAATGTAAATGAAGACTCAATCATCCAGGCCAAAAGCCTGGATGATTGAATCTTCATTTACATACGAGTTATAGCTCTGCATATCTGGGGATTCTCTGGGAACAGCTGCTTTCCCTTTCTCCCCACTACAAGAGTTCTTCCCCACTACCATCACCAATGTACATTGTCCTGTGGGAAGAAAAACAGCTTATTGATGGAAGGGGAGCTCCAGATTGGTAGAGTAGGGGGGGGAAAGCTCTTGCATAGAGAATGCTGTTTGCAGGCTTTTTAAAACAGGCAATATGAAGTGACACAATCATTATTTCTTAATATCAAGCTATTTGACCCCAAAGCAAAGAGTGGGTAATGGAATCCATTACTTACTTTGTCGGAGCAACCATCCACTTTTCACCAACGCCATCACCAATCTCTAGAGCAAAAAGAATATGATAGACTTCTGAGATATAGCAAAATATAGCAGTAATGAGACAATGCATCAATATAACAATTCTCAAAGGGAATCTCAACTCTGGAAGTTATTAACATATCTAAAGGATGCCAAATTAATGAAAGTTGATATAAAATGCATTCCTCTCTCTTGTTGGTGATTAAAAGAATAAATAACTGATATTATTGTGGCCATTTAATACTTATTTTTATCCCACCATTATTTTTTTAATAAATAACTCAAAGAGGCACAGCAACAACCCTGTGAGGTGGGTTGCGCTGAGAGAAAGTGACTGGACTAAAGTCCTCCTTACAGCTTTCATGACTAACACAGGATTAGAACTCAGTGTCTTCTGGTTTCTAGCCTGGTACCTTAATCCGCAGGTCAAAATGGCTCTTGTCCATAATTTTAATTGTAAATAAATGAACTGTCCATAACTTCTAAAGATCCTTATAATCTCTTAAATATTTTCAGGACATTTTTATTACTTCACTTAAAAAACTAAAATATCATACTATATGAAGGACTTTTCTGTTTCTGAGAAATAAGCAGATAAAAATTATAACATTCTAGGCTCAGGAAAATCATAAGATTTAACAACAATGCTGAATGTATGTACACCTGCCTTTCCTTCCATTATTTCCTGTTAATTATTTAAACAGAACAGCTAGAGAACCTGCACCATAACTGATTTGCCAAGAACCACCTGGATATGGCAGATCAAACTAGCCTAGATGTTACTTAATGTTATAATTCCAAGACAATGGAAAAATTATAAATTAAAATTGTGATAGGAATATATTAATCAATTACCTATATATGCAATATATGTACTTTAGAGATTTAACCTATGTTCAAATTTCTGAAATCAATTTAAAAACTGAAATAAATTTGGAAACTAATAAATATCCCACATTTTGCAGTCCCAGGTGAGAAAAAACAAGGTCTTCAAACATGGACTACTCTAAGCCCCACTGCTGCTATCTCCATGATTGTGTGTGTGTATGCATGTGTGCATGCACATATGAATATGTGTGCCTTCAAGTTGGTTTTTAACTCCTGGCAATAGCTTGGGTTAGTGCAAGGGTGTCAAACTCACATTGTCACATTGGCATCACATAACATATGGGGACTTTTCCCCCCTTCTTTAAACCAGGCATGGGTGTGACACATCCAGCCCATCAACCAGGAGTTTGACAGCCCTGGGTTAGTGCCTACATTTTTCTTGGCAACGTTTTTCAAAAGTGGTTTGTCATTGCCTGCTTCCTAGGTTTGAGTGGGAGTCATTGGCCCACTTTGTGTCTAAGCGTAACTATAGCCTAGTCTCCTACTTTCTATTTGAGGACTTAACCACTACACCAAACTGGTGGTAAACAACCACCAATACTGGGTAATAAATAAAAGTTATATTAGGCTTAATGCTATGGTTAATGCTGAGGTGGGAGTTGGTAGATTTTATTTTTCCCCTTTTCAGCCATCCTCAATTTTCCATTCAGCCTAGGGATAGATTTGTTAAAAACAATGCTGTCTCTGCTTTAAGGGCAAATTCAAATGATAAGCAGCAAAAGCCAAAGAAATAAATAGATGAAAGGTAAACCACACCTGTATTTGCTAATACAAAATTACATCTGCAGTCTGAAAAATTGTCTTCAGTAAATGTACAAGAAACTTCCAATGAAACTTTTCTCAAGAAAAGTTAGAAGAGGGTTTTTTTTTTTGTCCAGACTCTCACAGTTGCTTTGGAAGCTCTTCCCAATAATTTCCACAAATTTATTGTGTTGGGAAACAGAAGTAGAATTAAAAAGCTCTATGTGCATTTTAAATACCCCTTTCAAAGAAGCTGCACATCTCTTATATATTCTGTGTAAAAGGTTTGCTCCACATTGAATCATGTTCCATATTACTGGCATAAGCTCTTTAAAACAAGATTTAGAACAGTAAAATTCTTGGAATTTCTTTCAACTAGAGCCACCAATATATTGACAATTCCATTAAACTTTTAATTCATAAAAATTGACAGACATTACCTGTTTGATCTTACTGGATTAAAATTTATATCTAGGTAAATTGAATATATAATACATCCTAACAATGAATATTTCTAAATTCCTGTATGGATCCACGAAAGTTGAGAAAATACATTTGTATCCATTTGAAATGGAAACTGCATTATTCAAAATAAATCATTTTACTAGAAACAAATGCTAACTTTCTTGAATGCTAAATGATTAATTTTGTAATTTTATGTAAGGCTTGCTTCCAGATGTTTCAGGATCACAAATTATAACCAGCCATTATCAAGCAATCAAAATATATTAACTAATAAAAGATAGCATATATACGGCATACATATATAAAGTGATCCTAATATGTTGACTAGTGATAATGGGAATTGTAATCAATGTATTTGGGGGGAAAAGATCACATATATTTTTGTACATATCTAATAATTTCCCAATCTTTGTTTCATTTCATCAGATTTATAAAAAAGGAATTTTACATCTCATTGTGCTGGACTTTTTCTTAAGGGCAAAGCACAAAAGAAGTAACTGCAACCTTTAAAAACAAGCAACTCCCGACTCTCTTCTTTTGTCTAACAGCAGGATTTTTAAACCTTGGATATGACCATAACATCAAGCAAAAACTTGATGTTACTGTCAAAAACAAGTAAGCACTTTTTTCTATGACAGCCCGATGTTTGTTTATATTGCATAGTTCTTAAGAAATAGATCGGCGCATCATTACAGTCTTGAATTATCTTCTGCGGGAATTCAGAAACCCTTAAGAGTTTGAAAGTCTATACTGGTAAAAGATGGTTTTAAAACCTGCAGTCCCTCCCCCGCTCCTAAAAAGGCTATACTGAAAAGCCATTAAACTATCTTCTCTTTCCTGATGTAAAACTTCACAGCCTTCTTTTCTCTGACATTAAGATGGGCAAAAAATATAAATAAGAGATTCAGACTCCATGAACTCGTTACAGCTCGAAGGATTACAAAACGCGATTGGCGTGACCTCGTTGGATTTGTCTCTGCCTCCTCTAGACGAGTTGTAGCCGGTGTGGCAGCCAGCCGCCCTCCCATCCCACCACGGTAGTACGGCTTCCTGTCTGTCTGTCCTCCCTGTCCTCTACTTAAGGACTCACACAAAGCGCACCACCGCCCGTCGCCCGGCTGTCTGTCTGGGAAAACACGACCTCCAGCGCAGCTAAACTTCGAGACCTAAAAAGTTACCCCTGGAGCTACTCTTCTCCCTTTTCTGGAAACGATAGAATTAATCATACATTTCAGCGAGAAGGAGGTGCAAAAGGCACTTATCTGACCTGTTACACTTTGCAAAGAACGCACAACTCCTGGAATTCCGGCTCTCGTTCTTCCTTGTTGCCGAGAAATGGAAACGCTTCCCCGGCACCACCTCTCAACGCCCAGGCCTCTCTCGTCAGATGGATCCTGTGATCGTTTGCGTCACTTAATACAACTGCACATGCTCATAACCGTAGGTGGGAATTGTAGTTTCCCAAAGCAAAAGAAGGAAGGTGACACACACATACCGTTATTTAATTGTGCAATATAGTATTATGTCACAAAAACAAAGGATACGTTGATATGAGAAGATATCTGTGGAACTATCTACACAGTTTCTCAAACTTAGCAAGTTTAAAATAGTGTGGACTTACAACTCTCAGAATTCCCAGTCCATAGTGGTGGGGGAATTCTGGGAGCAGAAGTCCATACATCTTAAAATTATAAAATTTGAAAATACTGCCCTACAACCATTCCCTGCGAAACCTTTTCTCCTATCTCAACTCAAGTGGAACAAATTATGCCAAGAAGAGATAACAATTATCTGCTAAGGGATAATGCCAGGAGGCCGCATATAACACTTGAATCATGGGCTAACTCCCCAAAATGAAGGATGCTCAAAGTAAGGCAGAAAGAATAAATATATTGTTTTTAGGGAGATATTAACATGATTCTGCTTGATAATGAAATGTGTGCCAGATTAAAGGGTCATCCATCGGTCATTCACCCATATTTGTCAAGCAGGAAACGTCTTGCTTACAACAAAAACCACAGAGGTACAAGAAGCCAGGATTTTAGCAAGGTGGGTTAGCAAAGATTTTGTGAAATCCAGCTACTTTCGCCCAGCAACAGGGGAGGAGGGTTGCTGAAATTCAAAGTAACCAATGGATGATTGACAAGTTGTTTTCCTGTGGTTTGTAGCCTTTGGAGTGTATAAAAGTAACTGTAAAACCCATAGGAAGGGTTCAGATGTGCTCTGGCTAAAACGCTCTGAACCTTTGCGCAAATAAAAACTTATTTTTTGGATTCCAAGGTCTTATCATTTCCTGCAACAAATGTGAATTCAGATCTGTAGTGCTCTCTTTTGTTAATGTAATGAGTGGCAGAAATGTTTGTTAGGGGAAAAGAGTCATGAAGCATAAATTGTAAATTAATCTCTTAACAAAATTAAAGGAAGATATAAAACTTTCACATAAACAGCTTCTTGTTATAGCAATGAGTGTTGGAGTAAATACTTCTACAGCACTGTTACAATCAAGGGCAGTGTATTTAAAATTAGTAGAATCATATAAGAGAAAATGAGTGCTGAGCATAATATGCAGTGATTTAACAGCTTGCTGTTTGGACATGCTTGGAAATATTGGGCTCCTAAGATGTATAAGAGTACAACAGATCAGTGAGTGTACAAAATATGAAATTGGGCAATAATTACAATATTAGTATATCATACAAAAATCACTCAAATAACAATCTACATGAAAATAATATCTGCAGAAACAGCCCCCAAGGAGAACACGATTCCAGTTGCTCCAAAATTGTATTAACATCAATAGGTGGAGGAAAAGAATGCTATTTTTTAAATTATCATGACAGACTATTTTTTGCCAATGATAGCCCCAGAACAAGTTCTTCTGAAAATCTGAAGTAATATACATATCCATCTTCTGATGTAGTCAAGCCTATCTTTAATCAATAAGTATATCTTGAAGAGATTTTATGGTACACTATTTATTTATGCTGTCCATCTTGCTTAGAGGCAACTTTAGGTGGCTTACAACCAGTAAACACTAATCTGAACTATTAAAACAAATATTAACATTAAAACCGTTTTAGTTACTGCTGTTTAAGGCTACTATCATCCAGCAAACATAAATACTGGCTATTAAACATACCTAACTGCAGTCATCAATGTCTATAATTGCTATAACTATTTATACAGTATATACAGCTATCAACAAGCCATACAGGCAGATCAAATTAGAAGCAAATCTACTTGCATCTCATGTAGGAAATTGGTAATGACATGAGTGAATGCATTGACATCAATGCTTTGTTGGCCAGAGCATTATATTCTGTAGTACCTGGAGGTGATGTTATTTCTCTCTGGAAAACCCAGGGACCAAGGGATGTCTTTCCATGCAGACAATTATCTTTGGAGATAATATTTATCTGATGCACTGATGGCTTATAAAGCTGTTTTCTTAGGCAAAGCAGCATACGTATTCAGTGCAGGAACTTAGCAGAGTGCCTTTGGAAGGCTGAATGTTAACACTGTCTCAGAACAAGGTTGCCTGTGGTTGATGAAAATGTGAGTGCCATCACATTTATTCCCTCTTCTGGTTGCAAACCCTTATCATATTGATTGACAAAGATAACAGATAATCAAGAGTTGGAAGGTGTTGTAATGACGAGGCAGTTGAGTTGTTTGATCATGAACAACTGAATCATGATGATGATCTTTATTGGAGTATAGTCTTGCATTTATATACATTTTTAGTTATCCTCCATCATTGGTTAACTTTGGTTACTGCTTAATTTTCGTTACTGTTTAGTACAGTAATCCATACAATTAATTATCTCTAGTTAAAGTCTAACATATGTTTACTTCCCATCTCTAATCCTCCTTTATCCATAGATTAGTGACTTTGTTTGCCTGAGTTGTATTTGCTTGGAAACATTCTTTATCTGAGGTTTGCCATCCAAGACTGGAACATTCCTGCAATTACAACTCTACAGGAAGGGATCTTGTAGGTCATCTAGTCCAACCCCCCCACCCAAGACCTACACCATTTCCGACAAATGGCAGTCCAATCTCTTCTTGAAAGTCTGAAGTGATGGCGCTCCCACAACTGCCGAGGGTAAGCTGTTCCTTTGGTTGGTTGTTCTTGCTGTCAGAAAGTTTCTCCTTATTTCCAGGTGAAATCTCTCCTTGTTCAGTTTCCATCCATTATTCCTTGTCTGACCTATAGGTGCTTTAGAAAAAGGCTTGACTCCTTCCTCTCTATGGCAGCCCCTCAAATATTGGAAGACTGCTATCATGTCCCCTGGTGCTTCTTTTTACTAGACTAGCCAAGCCCAGTTCCTGTAACCGTTCTTCATATGTTTTAGTCTCCAGTCCCCTAATCATCCTGGTTTCTCTTCTCTGTACTTTTCTAGAGTCTCAACATCTTAAATTTGAAGGACAGTACTAAGTCAGGCTGTTTTATTACATCATGGATCATAGCTGATTCCTATAAAAGGAGCAGCATATGTGAATAATTGTGGCTCTTAGAAGCTTGGCTAAAAGGAGCTGTGTCCTGTCACCTTCAATTTAGCTTTCTAGCATTAGGTCCATCTCTGAATATCCCCACTATCCAAATCCTAATGGAGGTTACAAAGAAAATGATATAGGTTGACATATATCTTGGTTACATGCCCGTGGATGACTGTGGCCCATGATAATAAAAGCATTATATCCTTGCACACAAAGCAGCCTTGAGGAATTTGTGGGCTTTGTTTGCAGCCTTGGGAAGCAAAACCCAGAGTTTCATGCCCTGTGATACCATAGCCCAAAAGGGCTGCAGACCAATTATGTATTGGTGGTCCAATACTCTTTTGAGTATGGCCAACTCACAACCAACCCACAAACTCAAGGCCTGGGGGCCAGATCTGGCCCGTGGGGTACTTAAATCTAGCCTGCAGGGCTGCCCTGGAAATAGCAAAGGACTGGCCTCTGGTGCTTCTGCCCACGAAAACGGGCTCCCGAGCTCCATTTTCAGCTGCCACAGCCTCCTGCAACCCTCTGCCAGTGAAAACAGAGCTTGGGAGCCTGTTTTTGCTGGTAGAGCGCTCGGGCTACCACAGGCGCTCCCAACAGGAGTGACGTCAAGCTGGCCATACCCACCCTAGCCCCCACAAGTCAAGCACAACCCTGATGCGGCCCTCAATGAAATCGAGTTTGATCCCCATATTCTAATGGTTTGAAACTGCAGGAATTTCACATTTGTGGCTTTCATGACAACTGCAGAGCCTCATTTGAGGCACCTGAATTTTTTTAAAAAAAGCTGCAATAAATGCTGCAATCCTTCAGTTTTGATATATGGGAGGGGTTGTTACTTAAATATCTATCCTTGTTAAGTTTAAGAACTTTAGAATCATCCTTGCACATATTTTTAACGTGCACATTTTACTTTAGCTAGCTCTTCTTATTGATGAATAATCAAAGTGCTATGGAGCTGGAACATTTCATTTTGTTTTGTTTTGCTGGAAGTAAAATACTGTTATGTCCTTCTCCATCAAACAGGACACACATTTTTATGCAGCCTTTATTGAGATTCTTGCTTCATGCATATTTTATTTTTAAATGTATTAGAGAAATTTAATGTTTTTCTACATTGCAACAGAATATTGCCATGGGTTCTGATAAGGTAACTGACATTTTGTGTAACAGTGGCTATAATGGGTTAAGAACGAATCATTTTTTTATACATAGGTGGCAGTGCATTTACTTTGTACAATGTTTACAGCCGATGTTCTGGATGTATATTTTTGTAGTTGATCTTCAACAATTAATACTACCAGCAATAAATTTATCTATTCACTGATGTTACCTAGTAATGAAACGTTTGCAAGAAAACAAGCAACCTCGGAAAGCACCAAGGACCCCCTCATTTATCTATTCGGGTAACTACTGATCCCTAACTATTTAACTTTAAATGTCCTGAACGAGATACTAAAAGAAGTTACACCCTGGCATGTCCTTTTCTCGGGTCGTCATTTTAACAAGATTACATGACTTCTGCGTATATAAACAATCCTTTAAAGGACCCTCCAGCCTCTTGGACTCTTATTACAATGTGCATCTAACTGCGCATAACGTTATGGGCCGAATTATTGTGAACACGAGTCTAATTTATGACACAGGAGCAACTCTCTAAATTCGAATTTGCTTTGTTTTGAAGGGGGAAAGAAGATTCCATTCGCAATCAACAGCAACGGCGCCAAACCCACTCCGGCCACGTGATATGGGGACCCGCGTCTCTCTGTCTCTCTCCTCCCGCATGTGACAGCAGTTCTTGGCTCGCCTTTGGGGGCTTCATACGTATGCGGGCATCGTCCGTCCTTTGCACACAGCCGACGAGCGGATGTGACGTTCTGGGCCGCTGGGTTGCTGCGCAGTTCTCCGGAGAAAAGAGAAGGAGAACGAGAACGAGACGGCGAGGCGCATACGGGAGGGATTCGCTCTTGTGGCAGGTTTCGGCGGCAGTAGCCCTCGCCCAGGCTTGGCCTCCTCCCGCCTCAGGCCCCGAGAGCGAGAGAGCGAAAGCCGGGCAGGGGCCGCCGCGACCCAACGCTGCTGTTCGGTGAGTGAGGGAGCGCCGCCTCGGCCCCTCCCCTCTTCCTAACCGCTGCCGGAGGGGAGGGGAGGGGAGGGGGGCTGCAGGTCGTTCACGGGCCGGCTCCCTTTGCCGAGGGGGGCCATCCCCGAGCGAAAGTCGACCCGGGGAGTTGCCTCCCCTGCTCCCGGCCGCCTCGCCCGTCAGCGTGGCGGTCTCTCCACACAAGGCCCCGCGGCAATGGATGCTTGGCCGAGCTGAGGCCTCGGCGGCAGACCCCGCGTTTGTGGGCGCTCTTGAGCCGTTTCTGAGGCACCCAAAAGCCCTCAGGTCTCCTGGCCTTCCAGCTCTGCATCTCATTTTGGGTCTGCAAAGCGGTGCTTGCCAAGAGTGTAGATAGACCTGGCGGTTGTTTTCCTATTCGAAGGGCTGCTGCTAAAGGGTGGGTTTTGGGGGCGGTGGGGAGCAGCAGCTTTTGATGCTGAGCTGGGAGGTGAGGCAGCAGTACAATTACTTGGAGGTAGAATAAACCCCGATTCCTGATTTGTTAGCCTGCGTTATTGGGAGCAATTTAATCTGGATTTCAGTGTTGACAAAAAAATTACATCAGAATTAAAACAGAACTTGAAGCGTAGATGCTTCAGCTCTAATCTGTTTTATAGAGTTGTGGCATTTTTACATGGTGTTTTTGAACTAGCATTCCAACTGGTCTGAGCCCAGCTGCATAAAACGTTTCTTAACTGGAGTCTTATTTTATTTCTAGGTTTCTCCCCCCATCCCCCAAATTTGGATATATTCTGGTCATATATTCTAATGACTTTCAGGGAAATAAGGTGCATCTTTCTGAAAATATAGCTTAAAGACTAAAGTGTCTTAACTTAGGTTTTTATGCAAAATTAAAATCATGAGCAAGTTGTGTAAAATCAATTAGTGCGATTGATTTCTTCGTAAAACAGTGAATGCTCACATTCCACTTATTCATCCATAAATATTTGTATAACTGATTAAATTGCTAAAGATCGGTGGCATTTATCATTCTAGTTCACTATCAAAATAGCTGATAAAATGCATTGCATAGTTGATTAAGTTTATACTGAGGTTAATATTAAGTTACTAGCAGTTACTAGAATTTAAAATTAAAATTAACAGTGACTAAAATCCTGCATAAGACATACACATGATTTCTTGTCCAGTTGCTTGACTGATTGAGCTATAAACATTAAATATGTTTACACATTGTGGGAAACAGAAGTAGCTGATACACTGATTTATTCTGTTGTATGATTACAGCCATTAATAGAACAAACTTGGGCAATACTATTTGTTTTGTGTCCTGTTCTGAAAGTGGAGAACTGCAAATTCTTGTACATTTTAGACTATGGCATTAAAACAGTTGTGTGGCATCCTCTCCTGTAAGGGAAAATTAACTCAATGATTTTTAAAAAATCAAGTTAAATTTTCCCTTAGGGAAATTAAGTCCCTGAATAAACATAATTCCCTACAAATGTATGTCATTTTTATAGCCTTATATATTAACTATTTTTTGCTGTCAAAATGAAATAATTTGCTAAGATTGCCAAAGCCATGTGTTTTTCAATTGCTTGTACATCCCAGGTAAAGACTAAGAAAGCTTCAAGATACTAGGGGGGGAAGCTCTTTCCCCTTGATTTTTTTTCCAAAAAATGTTCCTGCTTATAAGTCTATTAAAATAAATTATATGCAATGCTTTTATGATGAAGTACCAACTGTAGTGTTATATACTGATGCAAACTACAAAAGAATTTGATTTTTGAAAATGAAACTTAAGCAACCTGTGAGTCTGTAGTGATGTGGAACTGTCTAAATAATACACTTCTGATTAATTACTATAAAATTTGTGGTTTTTATTTTCAGCTTAAGATTCCACCTTAAAAATGCAGATTCACATGCTTAAGTATTATAAATTGCAGCAGTTGGTATCTATGCATCTGATATTGGATGCTGGATGTTTTGCTACTATCAAACTAAAACATCCATAATATTTAATGTGGAAGGGACCAACTAACCAAAGTAGTTCTTGTGCATAGGATTTTTTTAAATCCAAGCTTCCTTGCAAAGGGACCAAATTATGGTTTTATATCCAACAAAAAAGTTTTCCAAACCTTCTCCCTGTTTTTGGGTATTAATGTACAGAGATCATTGTAATGTCTTGCAGTGAGACATTGAGAAGAAAAATTGTGACAGTTGATTCATTTGTAGTTGAAATGCAGGACACAAAATTATTTTTATATACTTAAATAAGTGTGAATGAGACTGGTAACTTAGTTCCAATCTACCAGAGTTTGGACTGTGCGGGCTGCAGTGCAACTCATGGCTTGGCAGTTAAGGCCATCTGTATTATGAAAACACTTGAATGAGTGGCACTTGAGAGGCAGAACAAACAAAAGATAAGACTTTGGACACTTTTGATCCATTCTGTAGTCTCTGCCATAGAGGTTTTTGCAGGGTTCTGCTTGTCCTGTATAGTTTTGAATGGGACTGTGTAAAGCATTTGAAAGGAGCATCTTGGAGAATACATTGATACAAGCTAAGCATCTTTCAGAAAAGTTAAAGAAGCTGTATTCTCTGGAATGATTGGGGCATTGAAGCAACTGTAATGTTACTGCATTCAGTAGGAAAGCTTTTGAAGCAGTTGAGCTGAGAATGTAGCTGCTTTATTACTTCAAAGAGTAGTGTGCTTCACTCATGGCAACTTATTTTGCAAAGCACCTCTTTTAAATATTTTATGTAATACTTGCTTCTAAAATAAAATAGCTGGGATAAGTTATGTGAATATTTTTAGTATAATTGTATATTGTATGTAATTGTCTAGAAATATGTTGAATTCTTGAGCAGATGTTTAGAACTCTGTTTCTAAATACAACAAAATTTGAAGTTATTTGCCAACTAAAGCTTCCAACTAGAGAAAACATACTTAGTCTCTGTTAAATTCACAGTAATTGCATCCAAATCAATCTAATCCTTTGTCTTTTAAAGCTATGTGAAAACTTCTGCTAATGTAGCCTGGTGAATCAGATATGCTATGATTCAGTATTAGTTGTCTTAGTTATGGTTAATTTTGTAAGGGATAATTCAGTGCTGTATTTGACTAATAAATCCAACTCTTGATATGGAGGAAGAATTTTTTTGGTCAACCTGTCCTTTGGCATTAGAAGTTCTTAATGACTCACCTCCAAAATAGAAGCACAGTTGGTTCCCCTAATCTGAGTACAGGCAGACTTTAACTTACGATCACAGTTGAGCCCAAAATGTCTCTTGCTAAGTAAAACACTTTTTAAAAGAGTTTTGCCCATATTACAACCTTTCTTGCCACAATTATTAATGAATCACTGCAGTTGTTAAGTTGGTAACACAGTTGTTATTGAATCTGGGTTCCCAATGGCCTTTGCCTGTCAGAAGGTCAAGTAAGGCAATCACATTAGCCCAGGACACTGCAACTGCCATAAATGAGTCAGTTGCCAAGCGTCTGAGTTTTGATCACATGACTACGGAGAAGCTGCAGTGGTTGTGAGTGTAAAAATGGTCATGTCACTTTTTTAAAATGCTGTTGTAACTTTGAATAGTTACTAAAATGAGTGTTGTAAATCAAGGTCTACATGTATTCTTTTTAAATTAAAACCTATCTGTTCAAAATTTAATATAATTTGTTCATAATTTGTGCTGCTGTCATATGGTTGAAATACTAGAAATGTTTTTCATAACAAAAATGGGTGAAATATTGTAGGTTAAAGTTATATTGGTGGTTGTTACCTGAGCCTAATTTTGTAATAAAGTTCATGGATTCATCTGAATGTTAAATTGATAATATGAAGCTAAATTTATCTTCATTACTGGCTGCAATATGAATCATGTGTAAAAATTAGGTCCCATTACAGTGGAATTCATAATTAATTGTGTGTAACTATATTTTAAGATTCCAAATCTGGCTATGTACTTCTTCGAGCTGCTTTTGCTGAATTCTGAGCAAATCTGGTAGTCACAAAAAATTAAAAGGTGGTTTATTTGTTTACTGTGGTAATAAAAGTATAATAAACATTCAGAAATCTATTTTATTCAGTATTTTTTTTCATTTGATAGCACAGCTTCTTGTTGACATAAAAGGGTGGATAGAAATGTTCCTAATATATGTGGGAGATTAGCGTAATTGAGAAGAGCAATATTCTGTTCTTAAAGGATAGCAGAAAGCTCCAAGTGGAACAGAAGCTCTCTGATTTCATAACACAAATGAATATATTAAGTATAATATTTACAGGCAATGTTTCTAAAAAGCAGAGTATAAAATATTATGGAATACTAATTTTATGACTTTTACATATAGTATATTCAAAATTAGTTAATAAAATTCATTCCATGATAATTAAATCAAATTGGCTTTTGTGATTCTATAAAATTTTAAATATTTCAGTAATATATTAACCATAACTAGGACAACTATATTAATACAATGTTCTGTCTTGGAATAGTAGTTATATTTCAAGTTAAGTTATATGATGTATATGGGCACGCATGCTTTCTTGTTTCTTAAAACTGGCTCATGACCAATAGTACAGTAGTACATAGTATCCATAATCCGATTCCTAAAAAAGTATTTTATAGCAACTGTAATCCTACAGATTATAGAAATTGCTTACTTGTTGATGTGAAATGTACTTGTAAATATCCTTCTTGTTTGCAATGTTATGCAATTTTGTGTACAAATTTATAAAAATATTTAATAAAATTCAGTACTTGGACTCAGATATAGAGGGTGCTTTGGAGCATGCTTGGGACAATTCCTTTCTGGAACTTATTGAAGCATTTGCATATTTTTTATGATTGGATGGCTGCCTTCCATGCTGAAGCGCAAATGCAAGAAAAGGTTTACCGGCCCAGTAAAGCACTTTTTTGTTTTCAGTTATGAAGTCCTACGGAGACCAAATATTTATAATTAACCCTATATCTAAGTTTTCATGAGAGAGTAAGTCCTGTTGAAATCTGAATTGAATAAATGTCAGTCTCAGAATTTCATTGTTAGAGATATTATCAGTTAATCTACTTGGTACAATATAAAATTGTTCAAATATCAGTATTTTCACAATCATATTTGGTTATGAATACAGGATGTACTACTAACTAGGTATTCAATTTTTTTTCAGAGATGTGCTTTTTATTATTTTCATAGTAAAGAAGAAAGCAGATTTAAATAATACTGTTAAAGCATTGTAGTCTACTAATTGTGTGACTCTTCCCTTTCAGTTATTGAAATCATGAATCCTGTTTATAGTCCTGGATCTTCTGGGGTACCCTTTGCAAATGCCAAAGGAATTGGGTATCCAGGTATGTAACTTAATCTCATAAAACTTTCTGTTGTGATTTCTTATTTATCAGACCGTATCCTATGATAATCTCAATTCTGAATTGATTTTGCATGAATGATTAGAGTCTTCCTGAACATGGTAGCATCAAGATGTACTGAGTTCCCCAAATTCCAAGCATATCTGAGGGTTCTATATTGGAATAGCTGGTAGTTTCAAGAAAGTATTGACTTGGGAATGTGCCATCAACTTCTTTCCTTTTTAACATAAGGGTATGAAAATTTAAAATAGCTTTGATATGTGTATCTATGCTATTTGGTATAGAAAATGTAAACTCATGATGATACTGTTTTCCATTCTATGGCCACAAAAATTAGGACATAAACTATAGATTTTTGCACAGACGTTAAAAGCTGGTTTTTGACCAGATTTCCCCAATATCAGTTTCCACTAGATGTGTGAACCAGTTCTCAGCATTCCATGGCATATCCATTGTTGGGAATAGAGTTGCAAGCCATAGTTACAGAGAGTTGAGCAAGGCTCTTTTTGAAAATATTGA
The DNA here is from genome assembly GCF_049901715.1 of Pseudonaja textilis. Lineage (NCBI taxonomy): Eukaryota > Metazoa > Chordata > Lepidosauria > Squamata > Elapidae > Pseudonaja > Pseudonaja textilis. Next base: position 51,271,093 of record NC_141993.1, on the reverse strand, counting down.
TGAGCTAAATAAATAGTTCAGGCATTTAAATGATATATTTTATATGACAAAATATAAAGCATTACTTTGTTATGGATTGAAATTATATTAAGTAATATAGTATTACATTTGTTGGATAATAATACAATATCAATACATCTGAAAGTAATTTTCAACTTTCTTTTAGCTGGATTCCCAATGGGCTATGCAGCTGCTGCTCCTGCTTATTCTCCTAATATATATCCTGCAGCAAATCCAACATTCCAAACAGGTATATGGTACTACTGCACAATTCAATAATGTAAACTTTTAAGTTATTGCAAATATTGAATATGTTGACATCTGTGATAGTAGAAGTGACACATAATCACTAAGTGTCAACCCTGAAGCTGATCTGACCAAAGCCATTTTGGAAGCCTGACACTAAGTAGCCAAATACTTCAGTTCAAGATCTCTATGTCTGAAAATGTCAAATACAAAGGCAGAAGGAAAATGTTGCAATATGTTGCATATTTCTTCATTGGTTACATTTGTCCATCTTGTAGTTTAGAAAAGAATGGTAACCCTCAGAGGAATAGCACTATGCTTATATATAAGTGGGATTTGAGTCCCCAAATTATTTGTTAGAAAGAATAGATATTGTCTTCAGAATAGCTTTTTCACTACATTTTTGATAATAGGAACATACAGCCAATTTTCAGGAGCCCAGAGTCATTCTTTTTCATGATATGTAGAGAGAAATTTAAAACTATAAGCAGGGATGGAGTGCCTTGCTATATTAGCGCTCCTTTTTGTTACAATTTTGGAATGCCTCATGTATTAACACAAGATTTTATATTGAGCTGAAGTTCCCATTGTGATAAGCTAATTGTGAACTGCAAGGCATGACAGATATATAGAACTAACTTGAAAAGCATAGAAGTTCCTCTGCATCAGAATGTACTGGATAATGCACAGAGTCCAATCTAGAAACTATTAACCCAGTTGGCCATATGGTATATAAAACTGATATAAAAATACAAAGAAAACAATAAAATACTTTAATAAGTCATCACCCTTACAGTTCACCGCAGTCTGATCTACATATTCTCTCCTGTTTATATTGGCCTTGACATGAAGAGTGCAATTTTACTAGTGATTTGCAGGTTTGTTCCCTGCAATGAACATTGTTTTTCCTGGGCGGCCCAATTTTTTTTTTAAACATGACTCTTAAATATACAGCAGAGAACAGTTTGCTGTCAACAAGAATGTGTCCAGTGACTTCAGTGGTTGGTGCTCCACAAATGCACAGTCTTTCTTCAAGTGGGACTCCATGTCTCATGGAGTTCAGTTGTTCAAACTGAGCTCTAAAGAAAGCTCTTCTGAAATGTTGACATATGTAACTTCTTAAACATTTTTCTAACCAAGAGGCTGATTTGTGTTGAATGAACCACTTCAAAGACATGACACATTTAAGTATTGCAGCCACATCAATAACTCTTTGTTTGAAAGCTTCCTTGTCCTTTAGATCTGATTTGACTAGGATATTGAAAGATTATATTTGAAAGTTGAGTGTGGTTGAAGTAGAAAGTATGGTTATCAACTCAAATAACATAAAATAGATACTGTGGCTAATGTACAATAGGAAAAAATTAGTGTAGTTTGATAGGAGAGAAAATGGGCTAGGAATAATAAAGTGCAAAAGACACAAAGTTCTTCACCTAGGAAAAAGTAACTCAGATTCACAGATATAGGATGGGAAAATACTCAGCTTGATGATAATGCTTGTGAAATAAATATTGGAATTGTTCATTTATGAATATAAATCTGAAAGGGTTTTTTTTACTGCTAAGAAGACAGGTGCAGTTTTAAAATGTATCAGAACTGATATGGTTTTTGAGTCAGAGGAAAAATAGTTGTACTTTATTCTTCTTTGGTCAGGCCCCCACTTTGAGTATTGTGTCCAGTTCTGATTACTGCATATTAAAGAGGGTTCAGACAAACTGGAACAGGCTCAGAGAAGAGCAACGCGGATGATCAGGGGACTAAGACCCATGAAGAGATATTGAAGAAATTGGGAATGTTTAGCCTTGAGAAACGAAGATTCGGGGCGGTGGGCATAATAGTATCCTTCAAATACCTGAGAAGATACCATACTGAAGAAGATAAAGACTTTCTCTGATATTCCAGAGCTCAGGATGCTTAATAATGGATTTAAGTTGCAGGAAGGCAGATTCTGATTCAATATTAACAAAAAAGATTATAACAGTAAGAGCATTTCAACAATCTCATCATGTGTACCCTTCTGCAGTAAGAACGGTTCAATGTTGCACTGTATGTACCTCCAAGTTGGTAGTATGTGTGCAACAGTATATTGGGTTGCAAGTTAGTTTCTAGATTAAATATCCTAACTTGCATGGGGTGTGAGCATGTTTGGGGTAAAGCTGGGCCTTGATTGTGTTGGTGGCATATTATTCAAAATTTGCCAGAACTGACAATTACTGTCCATATTGGTGACAGGGCACAGATCTAACTAAGTGTAAATAATGCAGCCTTCTCAGTCATACTAAAATTTCATGTGAAAACTTTGATTGGCCAAATCTATGTTAACTGGCAGAGATCTATATGGGCCATTTAGTGATGAACATTGCACATAGAATATTGTAATTTGGAATATAAGAAGAATGAATGCTTAAGAAAAAAAAGGTTATTGGATGGAAGGGAGGAACTGTACACTAAGAAAAAAATAAAGATGCAATCGATTCGAATGAAGATAATCTAAATACACATAGGGAAGTGCAATAGTCCTCTCTTATTGACTGCTTGTTCTGTGACTGTTCAAAGCTACAACAGCATTGAAAAAAAGGAGTTTTATGATAATGTCTTCCAAATTGCAAATATCATAATGTCCCCCCATCACATGATCATGATTCAACCATTTGGCAAGTGGTGTGCATTTACAGTGTCCACAGTCACGTGATTGCCATTTGTGACCTTCACATCTAATTTCCAACAAGCCAAAAGTATTGCTAGAAGTATTTTACAACTTTTTATAGGAATTATAGTGATATATTGAAGAGCAGAATATAAATGAATATTTTTTATTCTAATGCCCAAGAAAAAAATGATGAAGAGAATGCCTCAACTGCTGTAAGAAAATTGAAAACTGGTAATACTGGAAGCGTATAAAATAGAGGAAGGTTAAAATACGTAAAATGAAGCTAGTTTAAAGAAAGGGAACAAAAAGGGAGGAAACTGATGAACTAAGTGGGAAGGCAACAAAAGGTATTTAAGTATTATAGAAAGAATTAAATTCACTAGGTAAGCATCTTCTGCTCTAGGCTTAAGATTCCACAATCAGCAAGGAATATTTCCAACCATTTATACTTTAAACAGCTTTGTTCTTTCTAATTTATGTTCGATGTTCCTATATCTGAATCCTATATTCTGAATTAAATTCTAGACCTCAAATCTATACTAGAATGTTCCAGAGTAAACAATAAAATCTAATTTCCACTATAATTTAACATACAGTAGTAGAGATAGTCCTAGGGTAATCATCAGTCCTTTAGCGGCAGTTCAAAGTTACAACTTAATGTAGTTATGATTTGTCCTTGAAGTTCCAGTTGTTCCAGCACCCCAGCAATCAGGTCATGTGATCATGATCTGGACTCTTGGCAACTGGCTCTCACTTAGGACAGTCATGGTGTCCTGCATACTTGTGATCACAATTTGTAATCTTCCTGCCAGCTTCCTACAAGCAAAGTCAATGGAAAAACTGGCAGGGAAGGTCAAAGTCGCTTGGGCAAGTTTGCCCAACTGGTGCACCATTCCCCAGCCCCTCTGCATTGGGCACTCTGCATTGGGCTCCTGCTCAGCTTCCATGATCATTGCTATGTTCACATCAAACTTCCCCAGCCACTCACGTGTTCCCTGAGCCTCATTGACCTTATACCTTCCCCGTGCCTGAGCTTGTACCTTGCCTGAGATCACTCTATCACCCTCACGCCTTCCCCTAGCTTGATAGCACTGCTACCATACCTCCCCAGTAACAAACACTCTCCCCCACCCAGCAGCAGCCATCCCAAGCCCCACTGCACTTGTGCCATGCCTTCCTGGTCACATAAGTATTCTCTCGCCCCTCTCACATTCAGCAGCCACTTAACTGCCTGCTGACTTGGTTGCAAGCCACCTGGGAGTTTTAACTTCCTGCTAGCTTGCACGCTAACTTGATTGTTAGAAGCCAGCAGGACATTGCAGGGAGATGCTCACTTAATGACCCAGGATCCTCACTTTAACAACAACATCAAGGATTGTCGCTACTAAGCAATGCAGTCATGTGATGTTGATCTTTATGACTGATCACTTAGCAATGGAAATTCCAGTCTCCTTGCAACTGGAGGACTACCTGTAAATACTTTTTATCAAACTTTACAATGGCAACAATCCAGAATTTATGACAATAGTAGTAATCAAAAATGCAGTTTAATACTATATTATTTTACATTATATTATGCATTTTGTGAACCTTCCAGAATCATTGAGAGTCAGGCAACAGACAAATTTGATGAATAAATGATAAAAAATCCTGTTTACATTGTGCTTATTATTTGTATTTCTAAATATTAAAAGCTGAGTACTTTCTTGACTATTTTTGATAATTACAAATATTTTACTCTTCTGGTTGTGCTTATAGGGATTCCATCACTGAGTTGGGGGCTGGGCCTGCAGGATAATTATACTGATGATTGTAGGGTTTTTATTTTAACTTTGGCTGCCAATTTATATTTATTTTAATGTGATCTTGTAACATTGTGTTTTTAACTGTTGTTAGCTGTCCATACTGATCATATTGAGATGGGTAGTCATATAAATTTAAATAAATAAATAAAACTGGTGGCTGCAGTTACTTCCTATTTTTGTGATTTTAATTAGAAAAAAGGGATCATGCTATTTCTCACTGTTTAATAATATGAATATTACAAATTATTGAAGCACAAAGTTTATACATGCCTATCTTTTAATATAGGTTATACACCAGGCACACCATATAAAGTCTCTTGCTCACCCACCAGTGGTACAGTGCCTCCATATTCTTCTTCACCCAATCCTTACCAAACTGCAGTATATCCAGTTCGAAGTGCCTATCCACAGCAGAATCCATATGCACAGGTAAAAAGATGTTTGTTGCTTGCGTTAATTATATAACAACTGGAACTGTGCCATTTTCTAGATTCTTAGTGTTTGTGATGTTTGGGGTGGGAATATAATCATTAATCATATGTATATTGTAAATCAGAATTTTAGTGAATTCTGGCTTATAGTGGATAATCTGCCTTCAAAACAACGTGATTGTTGGCTCCTTGTTTCTGGCTTGTTTGGAGATACAAGCCAGCAATTCTGGTTAATATGCAGTTACGCTTGGGGTTCCCAATTAGTTCAGATTGATAGAGCAGCTAATTAGGAATAGTTTTGAGAGAACTGAAAACTCATTATTAATGAACAGTAATCAGTTCTTTTTTTTTTTTCCTTTTTGAAGGGCCCGACTCATACCTGATGTGTATAAATAAAATAATGGCATTTCCTTGAAACCGTGTGGCCTTATAGTATATATCAATAGTACTGGAAAGAATTTTAGTAAACCAACCATTTTTTTCAACAGCAAGGCACTTACTACACACAGCCTTTATATGCAGCACCACCCCACGTAATCCATCACACTACAGTTGTGCAGCCCAATGGAATGCCTGCAACTATGTATCCAGCACCAATTCCACCTCCCAGAGGAAATGGTGTCACCATGGGAATGGTGGCTGGGACCACAATGGCAATGTCTGCAGGTAATTTTATTTTATTCCAAAAGTCTGTGATATGGTATTGGTGTTATAGAGTGCTTGATATCCATTAGTGTAGCCAGTTGGGTACTACATATAAATTGTCAGACAACCATTGGTAAACAGATAATCTCTTTGGCACATAGCACTAACATTTTTTATTCTTGTAACTAATCCTTTGACTATCAAACACATTTTAAAATGCAGGTCCTTCTGGGACAGTGAGCCTCGCAAGCCAATTGTATAGGTAGTTACTTGACCTACAAGAGTTCGTTTAATGATCATTTGAAGTACAGAGGCATTGAAAACAAGTGACTAATGACCATTTTTCACACAAACAACCATTGTAGCATCTTCATGATTACACAATAAAAATTCAGATACTTGGGAACTGACTCATATTTATGATGATTGTAATGTTCCAGGGTCATGTGATCACCTTTTACAACCTTCTGTTATGCAAAGTCAATGTTACTAACTTAACAACTGCAGTGATTGGCTTAACAACCATGGCAAGAAAAGTCATAAATGCACAATTCACTTAACAAATGTTTCACTTAGCAAGATAAATTTTGGGCTGAATTTTAGTTGTCAATGAAGGACTATTCATATTCCGATTTGTAGAATATTTATTTATTGTTTGTCAAAATGTGGAACTAAGTTTTAACATGGTAATGCAAGAAGTGAATTTAATTTTGTGCCATGCCTTAATATTTTAATTGGGAATTCTGAGAATTACAGTCCTAAAATATTCGTAAGACATAGGCTATGGAAGACTGATACAACATGCTGGGGAAACAAAAATAGGACCATAGTCTGCAAAAATAATTTAAGTTTTTGTAACAGAAATTCTGGTGGCTATGCCAGCTTCCAAATTATTTATATACAACGAAGAATGCTGATTATAAAGTAATTAAGTGTGGAAATATTTTTTCCTCCCCAGGTACCTTGTTGACAACACATTCCCCAACTCCCGTAGCCCCCCACCCAGTTACAATGCCCACTTATCGAGCTCCAGGAACTCCAACCTATAGTTATGTGCCCCCACAGTGGTGATTACCATTACCCAGTGTAAGTATTAATACATGTATAGCCTTAATGATTTCTCTAGTGTGGGACTACTAAAAGTCACACTGGATGCTTAGCTCTTTTTTCCCTTCCTTTTGAATGCAGATTTGAAGATGGGAGATATGCAATCAAGTAACTGAGGTTTAAAAGTTGGTGCTGAAGCCTTCATGCCTCCAACCAGGACTTGTTTCTTCTGAATGCTTGCAATCCTTTGCTAAACACTAATTCCACTGAAGACTTCCCAGTGCTGCATATCTTACATCTTGGAACTCCAGCAGTTAGTCTTAAAGCAAATCCTGTTTTGTGGACTGTCTTGCAATTTTTAGCTAATTATAATGATTAAAGGGAGTATAAATTTATTGATTCATATCTAGTTGAATGCATGTCTAAAACTCGCAAAGCTTGCTCAACCTACCTGCTCTGACTGATGCAAAAATTGTCATATGCAAAATCCAAAAAAGTCAAAAAGTATTTTACAGTTTATATCACTAATGCACTGTTGTAATGTTTGCAGGGTCTTAAAGAGGTAGAATTGTGGCAGTGGTTTTTTTTTTTTCATCATTCTACATTAGCAAGTGTGTTATCCTTTTGAGGTACCAGGTAAAGGGAGCAAAAATTAGTGATGTTTTTCTTTATGGTTCAGTGACTGGAAAATGACTCTGTAGAAATCTTGCAAAGGAACCATTTGTTACTTGTAAATTCTTTCCATTTCCACTTTTTGGATTCAGTGTTGTTATGGACATTCTCAAGGACAAAAGCATACAGGAAAAATACAGTTAAGGTCTTGCTATCTAAATCATTGATCATCATTGGAATGTTTGGTGGAAAATCATCCATGTAATGGTTTACCTCCTAGAACAGTCTTAAGTGATTGATGTCAATGATTGCCACACTGCTGGTAATTTTGTTCAATTTTGTACAGGTCCACCCCTCCAACAAAAATGGGCTAATCTTGGCCAGATTGATAGTTTGAGCAGCTTTCTTTTGTAAGAGCATAGTCATATCAATATTTCAATAGAAAAGAATTCAATATATTCTGAAGAAAAATGTCCTTTTTGATATATTAAAGGGGAGCAAACTAATTAAATGATTTTATTGGCTTATTTTCCTTGCAGCATGGATATGATCCAAGTGTGGAAGCAATTGTTAGAATATACCTTTACATAAAAAGTAGGACTAAATTCAAAAGTGATCAAGTACAAAGATTCTTATTGGTGATAATCTTTTGGCATAATCTTGGGCATATACTTTTTTACCTCCTAAATTGCATTTAGAAAAAGTGAAATTAAGAAAACAGATGCAGTATTTAATTGCAGCAAACCACTCTGAACTCCTTGCCTACAGCTTTGAGTCTTTGTAGAAGTACCTCAGTCAATGCTGTGGCGATATAGGGCTAGTCTTGGAACCAGTTTGTGTACCAAAATTATTATGGGATTTTTAAATTTTTGTTTTAGGCTTTAATTTCAGTGCTAAAAGCAATCAAGGGCTTTCTTTGAATTGGCACCAATTATTTCCCCCAGTATTTCCCGTCTGCAATAAATAGTGTAGTCAAAGGTTAAAATGTTCCCTTTTAAAGTTAACATTTGTAGATTAGTTTATAGTATTGGTAAAATATTTGCAAGTTGTTGATGTTTTTTAATTGTGAAACTGAGCATCCTAACACTGGGATGATAAGTTTTTAAATCAGATGTTACAGCCACTTATATGTAATTTGGAAACTGATTTTAGTACTACCATCCTATTTTTTTTTTCCTCTGGGGCAAGAATCTTCTGTGCCTCAAATCCCTTTGAAACGGCCTTTACGATGTTTAAACAATAACATACTCTTCTTTTTTTTTTTTTACTTAAAATGTATTTTCTTTGGATCGTTATATGACACCTGTATCCAAATGCCAGTGACACAACATAATCATATGTATTCTTACATTTTAATCTTGAGCACTTATTGCAGCTGAGAAAGTTCTGTATCTAAAGAACAAGCAAATTCGTTCTTTCTTGCCATTTGGGTCTGCTTAGCTATTCCATTTGTGAAGTTGTCATCATTCTGAAGAGTGGTCCTTAAACTTAATGATTATTTAGTATGGACACTTAACCAGTGTAGCAGGCTTTTAAAGTTAAATGTTTCTTGCATTTATCACAGATGTGAATTTTGAAAAATAGTCTTGCCAGGGACGTTGAAAATAAATAAAAGCTTATCTCTTTATATAAATGTCCTGAAGTCTGTAGCTAATGCAGCACTTTGTAAATGGTGAAGATAAATTGTACTTGATTCTTCTCAAGTTTTAGTTTCTAGATACTTCCTTGGTTGGTTTTTTGTTTAAATACAGTGATACCGTAGTAACAGCTTTTAGGTAATCCGACTTTGAGCACTTTTTTCTGAGTTGTATTATGGGATTCTTCTGCAATGGAGGAATAGTACTATGCTGTCCCATGAGGAATAGTACTTCTTGCAAAAATTACTGCACCTTCCAGAAATTGGGGGAGGGGGGGATGGGGCAATGATATTTTATTGGAGATAAGTCCATACCTCCAATAGCGTCAGTAGGAAAGTAACCAAAAGCACAGCGATGAGAAGATGTATATAGCTTGGTATATTGTTGCAAATAATTAAAAAAGCATGACTATGAAACAAAGTTTGTACTTCAAATGGATGTATTAGACAGGGGATATTGTGGATTTTTTTTTTCTCCTTCTGGCTGTTAGTTCCCTGTTTAGAATTCCTGTATGGGAGGGTGGGAAGGTAAAGCCTCTAATTCTTAATTGCATTGCATTAATTGGTTGCATTGAAACTCCTCCGAAAGCTTTAAAGGAGGTTGATGCAGCAGAGACAAGGCTCCAATCAAGCTGCTTCCAAACACAAATGCAGCCTCTAGAGGGGAATACAGTAACATATTACAGCAATAACAAAGCAAAGGATCTGAGTTTAATTTGAAAGGCTATGTTTTTAAATAATACTGAAGGCATTGTTTAGGAGACATTCTCAAACTATATAACACAATATTTGAAGTGTCTTTTTTTAAAAAAATAGCAAAATAGACACATTCTACAGATACTTTATATTTGGCCAAGAAACTTGTAGATGTAATCAGTGGTATTAATGCTAACCAACTGACACGAAACTAAATATCCCATTTTTAATTGAGGTAATAAATGTATAACTAAAATATTACTGTAGACATACATTGAAATACTCTGAGAAGCTCATACATTACCACGAAATATGTCTTGATGTCACGATGGAGATAATGGAGGAAAGAAGGTTTTTTGCTTTATTTAGATTCCGGAAATGTAACCCAGTAAGAGCAGAGGTTTTAATCTGTCATGACTAACACTTGGCACAGGCTCCATAATATAGTTAATATTCCATGACCATTGCAAAGTAATTTTAACTTCAGTGGAAAATTTTGAATTTATTAAGGAAAAACTTTTGTTCCTATGTGTTTCTACTGAGCATTCTCATTGCTTGGTTGTGTAAGTTAATTTTGTTACAGTCAAAATGCAGGGGAGCAAAACATTTTCAACTAGTTTGTATTGCATTGTTGTGTTTATACTACGAAGCAGACACCCAACACCACTAAAGATCTGTTCTGGGGAAAGAAAAAAAAAGGTATTGATAATTATTTTCTGAAGGTGAAGTTTAATATTGCATTCTGTATTAGGTTTTTTGCTAATTTAGCACATTCCCTTTCTGTCTCTGCCTGCAAACACTGAGCCCCAATTTGTTTTTAACCTGTGATAGGCTTTGTTTGCACTTGGCCTTTCCTCTTGACTTTTTCCTCTGTGTAGTCATTCCTTCTCAATATATCTAACAATCTCATCCATGTGGAATAATAACAAAAGGGAGACAGCAGTGCAGGCAAGGGAGCTGCATTTATATTAAACATCTAATTCTTGTTCAAGCTGCCAGTCAGTAGAGATTGAAAGGCAGTAAGCGACAAGTAACTGGAGAGAGGTTGTATTATCAGAATCTTGAATTGTCTCTTCAGCTTACCGAAGACATTGCTATTTATGAGATACTGAGGTGGCTAAAATGAAATGGGCACTCTTTCTAAAATGACATGGAAATATTTGAGCATCCCAATATCAGGAGCCATTTTAACATCCCAAGATAGTCTGAACAGTTTGACTTCCAATTCCCTGTCATCAGTATCTATATGACTTTTGCTAATCTAATAACGACTTTCGAGCACTTAGCAAGCAAACTCTGGAAGCTTCACTTAGCTTGCTGCTGTACAAACTTGTTTTTAGTAGAATGGATTTGTTAGTGGGATTTTATTGTAGTGCTATTATTGGCTGCCCTTGTGGGGTGAAAAGGGGAATGCATGCAACAGAAGTGCAAGAGGCCCCAGTAATAGTGTTGTTATGAAATAGGCACAGGTTTCCTTTTTATATAACTTTAAAAAAAAAAACTGTCTTAAAACAGTTGTATTGGTACTTTTCCCCAAGTTTAGGTCAATGTTGTCTTCCAGAAATTTAAAGCATCACATCTTTTGCATCAACACATAGGAGTGGCAATTCCATTCTGAGCCAATTGTATAAAATTCATTTTTATTATACAATCGAATGAGTAGATGAGCTCAGAGTTAAATTCTTAAAAGCACGTTTATGTAACAGGAATTGTTATGTATTAATACTTCAGTTTTCAATAAAGATTGACTGTGTTGCTTATTGTTGTTGTTTCTTTTGCAACTACAATCCTCAAAAATATGTTAAATGACGTTTAGGCTTTTTAATATGCATTGTATTAGAAACTGTTCATCCCTGACAGATAGGCACATTCTACAGGTTGTGGATTACAATTGCCATCAGCCTCAGCCAACAAAGCTATTAACAGTAGATTGTGGGAATTGTGATTTAAAATATCTGAAGGAATTCACATTACCTGCCTCTCATTTACTGAACAAGAGTTTGATTCACATGCCTCTTGCTGTCTTACACCATCCCATAAGTGTTTTTAAAAAATGAACATTTCATTGAAAGAAAAATGTTAAAGTGAAATTAGCAGGGTTTTTTTTCTTGGCAATAAATTTTACATTTTAAATTTCACGTACTTTTAGAGAACTGTAATTTTGCCATGTTTAATAAGACTTGGGAGGAAGGGTTGGTAGTAGAAGGAATCATTTAGGCCAGTTAGTTCAACTGCCTGTTCAGGATAGGGATTTAAATTAGGGCATTCCAGAAAGGCCTACCTAACCGATACGTAAGTGTGACATTTATCTAATTTATATAGCTGCTCATCTCACCAGGAAGTGACTCTGGGGCAAGGTACAATAGGTATTTGGAAAATGCCACTGTATCCCTCTTTGTCAACTTCTCAAAGCTATACACACACAGCTCTTTCAGCCTCTTCATAGGGCTTAATTTCATCTTTCCCTGAACCTGTTCTGATTTCTCTGAATCCTTTAAAATGTGAAGCCTAGAATTCAAGGAAAACTTTTCTCAAAGCCAAGTAAGAGTGGACCAATTATTTGCCATACTCCTTATTTGATGCGAGTAATAATGCTAAATTCATCTATTTTAGATGAATGTGAGGTGACACTGATGTGGCAAAGCACTAAGATTGTCAGATCACTGGTCAGGACTTTGAAAGATAAGCAAGCAAAAAGAATTGGTCTATGTGTTAATGGTTTTATTTCACATTTCTTCACATCTGATTACTGTTATATAGAGCAGTTTATAGCCTTGTCTGTGTCGCAGTACCACTGGATCCCAAATTTAGATTGGTTCCTTGCTCTGGCTAAAATTAGTACTATATTTCACACAGTATTACATGATCTCATGAAATGCTTTCAAATATGACAAATGCTTCCAACTGAAACTAATTCCTAGATCACAGCTTCTAAGTCATTCTGGAGAATTTTTTTCAGCTAGATCTTTTTTTCTGACAATATGGAGAACTTCTGATTTATACTTTATCCTATTTTTGTTAAGGAATTCTGAACAGTTTAATGTCCTTCCCTAATTAGAGAAGTATATATTTTCCCCTTTTTGTGCAAGAGATATTTTGCAAATTCATTTAATAGTCAAAACTATCCAAATAAAATATAATAAATTCTGTTTGAATGAAAAGAACAACACTGTTCTGAAATCTGGCCTATTTCCAGATAATCTCAGAACAATGCTTATGGCTGTGTGTGTATGGTAGCTTTTTAAAAAAAATTGTCAAATTGTAGCATTGTTAAAACATGCCATTCAATTAGTGGAAGTCTCACCTGATTCAGTAGACTTTCATTTGTTATTCCTTTCAATTGTAGAAGCAACTAATGACTTTTGAGGTTTTAAACATAACCATATAAATATAAAAATATTTTGGGACATGACACTAGTATCACTCGTTGCTTGCTTTGAGTACTAGCTGTATTCTTGAGTGATTAAACTGCAACCTTAGTGTATTAATCTTTATGGGCTGTGTTCATGCAACATATTACTAAACTAAAAAGTCCAGTTAAATGCATGGACGCTATCTCTGCCACATCACAATTTAATTAGCTTTATGCTTAGAATTAGAATGACCACTTTAGGTTTTGGAAAACTGGAATGTTTTGTTACAGACTACAGTTTCTAATTTCCAGATAGTAGTAGGTTCAGGCAACCTGGAAAGTTCCAAAGAATGGTTAAAACATCTGATGAGAAGTGTGTTTGTGGCATATGTGCCTACTGAACAAGCTTTCAAGCTAAGCATATTGTGTTAGCATTACAGCAGGACACAGCACCTGTCTGAAGGTAGCTAATGTTAAAAAAAATATTGGTACATCTCAGACCCGATTATCATTTGAGTAAATGATGTAAGGAATTCCAGGAGTAGATTGGATTGAAAAGATACCCTAGAAGACAGAGGTGATCCACTTCTGCATTATGACCAAGAAAACAATATGATTATGTCCATGTGGTTATGACAGTTGAGTGTTGATTCAAAGACAAAATATCAGATCATTATCTGTGCAACTTTCCCTGATCATTGTGGATCTTTTGAAATTGTACTCTGATGTATGTATTCATATACTAACAAAAGGTTAGTATATGAATGAGTGACCTGCGTCATTAACATTCATGGTCATGCTTGAGTCTCAAATAGCAATCAAGACTCAAGCATGACCAAATCTTAATTTATCCTTCTATTACTTTTTTTAAGGTAAAAGATGAACTTTGACTGCCTAGAAACTCTGGATATATGTGTCTTATTCTACCCTTTCCCATATTGTGTGGAATGAAACTGAATAGTCTACCATTTCAATATGTAGAACTAAAGATACATAATGATGCACACTAAACACAAGGATGTACCCCGTATGAAATAAAAAAAATCTCTGCTGATTGCTCCAAGGCAAACTACTAGTTGTTCATTTAAGGGTAATCAAATGCAAATGACATACTTATTGGATTACAAGACATTTTCTGCATATGAAAAAAAGACAGAATGAAAGTCAGTTTTACAATTTTCTTTATGAAATTAAATGTAATCCCCTCCAAAGAGGGAAAGAGAAAGTGCAAGAATGATTCTGTACATGCTTCTAGCTTTCTATAACTGAAGGCTGGTCAGCTACAGTTGGACCCTGCAACTTTTGCATCCCACTGCTGAATGCTTGCTTCCCTGGAATAATGTCATGCCAGGGTAGGTTGGGTTCTTCACTTTTAATTTCACAGTACCAGGAAATCCCTAAACAATGGGATTCAGTCAGTTATGGCTTCTATCTATTTTACTATTGTAAGGCAAATCTTTTATCTAATCAAAAGATACAGAGAGAAAGAGTGCCATCAATTTTCAAGTGGTTAGTATCTGAATATACACTCTCCATAAAAATTGGCGAATCCGTGTCCCTGTCTTAAGCACCTCACCTCCTCTGCAGAGAGTTGCATAGGTGACATACCATAGTTCCAAATAATACTGCTTAGTTTGTAAGTACCTGGCATGTCTGAAATTAATCTTTAGATAAATGTACGTATTGTATCTTTAGGATTATAGGTCAGCCTTTCTTCCATATTGTGCCTCCTAGATATGCCTGGACTGTAGCTCCCAGAATCCACAAAACCTCACTACACCTATTTTGGAATTCTTGGAATGGAACTTCCACACAATTGGAGGACATCAAGTTGTGGAAGGTTGATATAGGCTTCCAAATGTTGGCTTTCTTCAATGGAAATGAAGAGGCAAAAGAGGCATCAAGTTAAAACCTGACAAGACAGATTACAAACTTACAAAATACAGTTATTTGCACTGTTACATAAATAAAAATTTTATAAACATTGAAAAAAAGTGTTGTTGGCCAGGAGCTATGAGAAAGGAAAAGAAATTAAAAGGTAATTTAGGCTCATTTCCCCTCCCCTATATACATTAACTCAATTAGGCTACAAGTGTCCTGGCTCTTAGCCACACTTCAGGTAGGTTAATCAACTACTGGTTCCAGATCAGCTGTTTGGATAACAGGTGGTGGTGTTTGATCTCTGGGAATGCTCAGGCTGTTCTGGATTTCTGAAAATTTGGGTAGGAGGAAGGTAGAACTTCATCACCCCAGGAAAATGGGCACCAGTAAGCATGTCAAATAACTGCTCAGAGCAAATGGCCAAGAAGTGATGGCAGCTGCTCATCTCTGTTGTCTTTTTCCTGTCAGTCTTTTTGAATCCCCCAATAAAGGTTCCCAGATGAAAGGACGGTCCAGAATAAAAGGGACAAAAATAAGGAATTTTTAAAAAAATTCTGACATCCGACTTCTCCTAGGTACTCATCCGTATGGGCAGTCTGAATTCATTTTCACTGACGTACACACATGCACATGTACACAACAAGATCATATAACACTTTGAAGCTCTTCCAGTTGATCCAAAGGGAAAGAGTCAGGAGGCAGAGGATGCTAAGCCAGAGGTGGAGGCAGTGCTTGGGCTTGCAGGACAGAAGCATAAAGTGCTGTCTCAAAAGGGATTCAGGCACAAGGTCAGGCTGCTTCCACTTATTTTCGAAACGGTGCCAGCCTGCTGATATTCTGCCAGAAGTTTGAAGGTTTGCGTTTGGGCTCTGCTAGCATGAAGACTTGCTGCTGGGGAAGGTTTGTAGGCAGAGTAGGGTGTTTCTGGCGCATCAAGAAATCATAGTACGTCCTAGTGATCACTGCTGATGAAATGAGCAAAGAAAAAAAAAAGTATTTTAAAGTTGCGTCTTCTGCTCTGCCTCCTCTGAGAATAGGAGTGTGCCATTCTCAATATGTCTATTTTTTTTTTACCCAAATTGCAAT
Organism: Pseudonaja textilis; assembly: GCF_049901715.1. NCBI lineage: Eukaryota > Metazoa > Chordata > Lepidosauria > Squamata > Elapidae > Pseudonaja > Pseudonaja textilis. The sequence continues at coordinate 51,255,006 of NC_141993.1, read as the reverse complement.
CCGATGCTTTAAGTGCTGTTGTTAAGCAGCAAACCATTACTGTGAATACATGGGAAGAAAGGAGGAGGATTATATCCTCTGCAGGTTGTGTCTCAGTTATTTCTCTCAAAACTTTATTTACCAGACTTCTTCACTCTCACACCTCTAGATGTAGTGGGATTGCAACTCCCACTGAAGTTGCATTTGTCGAACATTTGGAGAATGCCAGAATAGTAACAGCTATTCTAGGATGTGGGCCTAATTATTAGGTTGTAAAACAATGCAAAACACATGAGGACAAGGATGTCAAACTCGATTTCATTGAGGGCGCATCAGGCTTGTATTTGACCTTGGGGCCGGGGTTGGTGTGGCCAGAGCAGGCATGGTCTGCTTGGTGTCACTCATGTCAGGGGCGCCTATGGCGGACCGAGTGCTCTGCTAGTGAAAACAGGCTCCTGAGCTCCATTTCTGGCTGCAACAGCCTCCTGCAACTCTGCCAGTGAAAACAAAGCTCAGGAGGGCCACGTATGGCTCTCTTGAGCTCTGCTTTTGCTGGCAGAAGGTTGCAGGACATCACAGCAGGAAACAGAGCTTGGGAGCCCGTTTTCGCTGGCAGAGGCACTGCGGGCCAGTCCCTCATTGTTTGCAGAGTGGCTCCATGGGCCAGATCTAGCACCCCGTGGGCCGGATCTGACCCGTGGGCCTTGAGTTTGACACCTCTGCATTAGGATGTCAAATTGAAAAATAGTGTTTTAAGATGGGCAATTAAATATTTGTCATATCTGAGTTTGGAAAACGAACATGCTCTTAATACAGACTCCAATTATTTCAGTTTGCAGTGTATCACTGCTACAATTCAAGGGGCTACTAATGGTCTCATGCCTATCATGCAATTTAAGCATGGCTCTGGAAAAGACATGTGAGAAACTTAGTACTTATTGCATGCCTCCTGTTTCTCCAGACAAGTGCCGTCGTCTCATTAAATTTAAAAACACTACCATACTAGAAAGAAGTATGAACAACATGTGGCATTTACATGCAGTTCAGTCAAGGGTGGAGGGGTACCCCATTCCATCTCCACATTTTAAAATAGTTAGAAAGTCAATAAAATCAACATGATGTAAAATCTTTCATGCATTACTATTTTCAATAAACCACTCAATGCTGTGACTTCCCTGTCCCAGCAGGGGACAGCATCTGAACAACCTTATCTAGGTTTAAAATTTAGGAAAAGTCAATTTAGTAGTTATTTGTCTGGGGAATGTCCAAGGAATACTAGAACTATAACCTAGTCATGGGGAATTCTGGAAGTTGATCCACAAGCTGATCTTAAAGTTGGTTAAGTCTGAGAAACACTTGTCTAGACTGACATGTTAAAAAGCACATTCTCCCAAGAAGGAAGTGGTAAAACCTTTCCTAATTACTCCACGAAAATTACATGGATGGTAATTACATGGTAACCTCATGCCCTGAGGTTACCTGGAATTAAGTTCAGCTTGACAAAGATTCCTGTACCACCAAATAAAGCCAAATTATTCTAAAGCAATTACTTGGATTTTGAATAGATTTTTTTTTAACTGCAGCTTCCTTGGGCCATTGAGCTGTGATGTTTATTTTAGGGGAGAGTTAACAAGGAGGGCAGACATCTCTCTTGACTTGCCTTTTGGCTTTCCACTCTGATTTTGTTTGCTGGCATTAAGCATAGCTTGTTTCTTCTGCATTTCAGTGATGGAGAAACCTTGAAGGTGAAAGGGAAGCTGTTAATCCAACAAGGCTTTTCTAGCCACGTTCATGCAAACATATGCATGGGAGCGGAGAAACAAGGGACGTATCAAGCAGAAAATCTCAAGGCATGCAATAGAAACGATACCAAGCAGTATAACGAATATAGATTAAGGTCTAAGGAGGAAAGCGATAGGAATGGAAACTATGAAAATATGAAATTAAAGCTGTTCAGAAAACAGTCTAGTTTTCAGGAAGGATTTTTTAAGAGGAAGAACTCGATTTGTAAGGGTAAAAGGTTGCTGCAGGCAATGGGTCTCCATGGGATATGCTACTGCAGTCTTCTTCAAATTTCTCCAGATACATTGAGCCTATAATCCCTATAATTCCCTGTCAGCCTAACAATTCAAAAGGCTGGCTGGCAATTCTAGGAGTTAAGACCCAACAGACTGGAAATGCATTAATTTGGAAGATACTAATGTAGGGAATCCTATGGCTTTCCAGATTTTACTGAATTGTAAAACTCTCAGTGTTTCTCATCATTGGCCATACAAGTAGCCCTCAATTTGTGATCATAACTGAGCCCAAAATTTTGGTTTTAAATTGTTGAGTCATTATGTGACTGGACTCAATTTTACAACCATTTTTATGATGGCCATTAAGTGAATCACCTTGGTTGTTAAGCAAACCATGTGACCATAAATCTGAATTCAATTTTTTTGCCATAAAACCGCAAAAAAACCTTTACATGACCCTTTGATACTGCAGCCATCCATAAATGCCATAAGTTGCCAAGCACTCAAAATGCAATCACATGACCACTGAGGTGGTATGGCAACCATAACGAGGATAACAAGCATAATTAACTCTTTTTTCCAGTTTGCCATAACCTTGAAACTTTGTTAAGCGACCAGTCATAAGTTGAGAACTGCCCTAGTCACTGGTTACTCAGCAGCATATTAAGGGCCACTGTTCTCTATCTTGTACTTACGAATACTCTGCAAAGCTAGATTTCTAAGATAAGAACTTCAGTTCTTAGTTCAAATCAAGATTAGGAAAACTGCAAAAATTATATGTGATAGAAATTCTTGCAGTTATGTGACTCTTGAGAATATACAGTCAATAACAAAGTGGGAAAATTTTAAAAATTTAATACATAGTTAAGGAGTAGGAAACCCAAAGGTGCTTTTTCAAGAGGCAACTGGACTTTCTAGTAATTGTGAAATTGATCTGTCTTATTCTTTCATTGAGAAGTTGGAGCTGAACCAGAAAGTTTAGTTGCGTCTTGAAAAAGCACCTTTGGGACAACCATGACCTTGATGACTAAGAATATCCATAGACAAGGTGTAGAAAACTTCAATAAAAGTCATTCTCAGCATAAATGGTTTCCACTGATAGTTCCTAGCAATTGCATACCTGTTTCCTGGTCAAGCTGAACCTGCTTCCTTTCATTCTCAAATGCCTTGAGCCAGCGTTGCTTCTGTTCTGGTTTCTTTGCACAGAATAAATGGACTTCTTCAGTGTCCTGGCAATGCAGTTTGAATGCATTTTTAATAGTAATATTGAAATCTTTATCCTTTCCATCTTCCACATCCAGAATCTCCATAAGATCCATGTTGATCCGACTCTTATAATAGAGGATGTCACGCCGTAGGAGATCCTAAGGGGAAAAAAGCAAGCATATGTCGGTGCTTCTCCAGTGCAACAATGGTTAGCCAAAGAACAACAATTTCCCATGTGCAGACTAATGGTATAGATTTTTAAAAACTCCCTATCTGATTTGAAACAAAAATTACTTTCAGGATTGACATTAAATTCCTTTTTTATGCTTTACAGCACTCTCTGAGTGGTTTACAGCATGGGTGTCAAACACAAGGCCCATGGGCTGAATCTGGCCCGTGATCTGGTTGGATCTGGTCCATGGGGCCATCCTGGAAAATGTAAGGGGCCGGCCCATGTCACTTCAGCCCGGTCTACCCAATGCGAAGAGGAAACATGGGGCCAGCATGGCTTTGATCTGGTCTACCTAGTGCAAAGCGAAAACATGCCAGCAGTTTGGGGAATGGTGTCAAGCTGTCCATGCCCACCCAGTCAGCCATGCCCAGTGAGTGGCATCAAACTGTCCATGCCCACCCAGTTGGCCACAGCCACCCAGTCAGCCATGCCCACCCGGCCCCCCGAGGTCAACTATTGCTCTGTTGCGCCTCTCATGAAATTGAGTTTGACATCCCTGGTTTACAAAGTAAGCATATTGCCCCCAACAATCTGGGTCCTCATTTTACCGACCTTGGATGAAAGGCTGAGGCAACCTTGAGCTGGTGAGACTCGAGCTCTTGCAGGGGGTACAATTAGCGTGCAATACTGCATCCTAACAACTGTGCCAACACAGCTCAGATCCTTTGAGGATTCTCACTTAGGCATGTATTTTAATGCTTAACTGGATGGATACATGTAATCGTTAGAAATATTTGTAGAATCCTTTGTCTTACCATACATCTATAGAATTTTAATTCCAAGGAATTCTGGTAGATATAATTTGATAGCATTTTTATCTGCATCTTTTCCTTAAAAACATAACTTTCCTGCAGCATTGCAGAATAGTTCACAACAGGCTTTTTCCATTAATGACCTTAGCACAAAGGCACAGAAAGCCAGCCTGAAAGAAACTTCAGCCTTATAGGCATTTTGGTAGAGTTCCCTCCCTGCCCCCCCTCCCAGAGTCTTTCCTTGATCTATTTAAACGATGGTGCTTAGTGTAATAGATCACCCCCCTCCCAACACACTGTCATGTTCTTTAAGCAAACTGCTTGAATGCCAAATGTTAAAATGCAATTGAGCAAAGATGTAATTTTGCTGCCACCAGGAGACAGTGCATGTGGACAGAAGCAGCAGTAGCTCTTAGCTTACCTTCTTGCAGCATACAAGTTGGTGATCAAAGAGGAAGAACATTCTTTGATGGCTTTTTGCTTGAGGCTGGGAAATTTTGGTTAACTCCCCAGAGTAGATGAGTTCAGAACTCTTAACAAGGACATCTTCACCCTGTCAATCAAAACAGAAGGGCACATTACTTTCTTTCCAGAGAAGAGGATAAGCAACATACAGCAGCTTAGTACTGAAAGTCTCTAGGGTCACAAATGGCTTATTATTCATCTTCCAACTTTGCACCCTCTGGGTTAGTTTTATTAAGACTAAAACTCAGGGCATCCACATAAAAGTGTTTGCTACTATTCCAAATCAATTTTTCTTCTTTTCTCCCTTGCCCTTTGGAAATAGGGAGAGTGTTTGAAACAATGTGTGATGATCTTAGTGTTTTTTTTTAAGCTATTCTTATTTTTAAGAAGAATCAGACTCCACTTGGGAAGTGGCACAGTTAATTTTACATAAATCGGTCTATATCAAGTGACTTATCATTGCCAATCATTCTTAAACATTTTATTATGTACAAAACAAATGATCTTGCAAATAGAAAATTACTTGGAATAACTAAATATCTACAACTTTAAAAATAAGCCTAAGCCATACTTTCCTGAGGGTTCCCATGGGTTTTACACCATCTGGCTATGTAAGTCGTGTGTGTGTGTGTGTGTGTGTGTGTGTGTGTGGTATTCAGCTTTGTTCGGGTATTTTCCCACGTCATTATAGTTGTGCTTTTAAAGTTGTAGCAACATTTCGGCAGAATCTTATTTGCCAGATTCTGCCGAAACATTGCTACAACTTTAAAAGCACAACTATAATGACGTGGGAAAATACCCGAACAAAGCTGAATACCATACATATAAATACCCGCGAAAACTTAAGAAAACATATATATGTATGTATGTACATTTACTCAAAAGCTTTAACAGCATTTACTGTGGATAACTTCAGTGCATTTGGCTTTGTGTTAGACTGTGCCCAATATATGATTAGCTCAAAAGAAGGTCTTCCCTTTATCAACCCATTTTGTTTTCTCGGAAAGACAGATAGAGGAAAATGCTTCTCTACTTTTTTAGCTTTTGACAGATGACCATATGATGTGCTTGTGTTGATAACCATTAAGGAAATTCATATCACTTAAGGCTCTGAAGTACAGAACGTTATAAACAGAAGCAGAGTCTATTTTCAACAAATGCCATCCATTTGAAAACAAAGTGGAAGACATTAATTACAGTCAAAACATTCCTGGGTAACTGTAATTCAGACTAAGAATTCATTTAGCTTAATTGTGGTTTTTATTCTAAGCATCTGGCCCCAACATATAGGAATATTTGCAAATTTATAAATAGGATTATTTAATAAGAAGCAGGTGGAAATAGTAGATTAATTTATCAATTAAACTATGTAAAAATTTATTAATTTGGGTGAGATATTCCCTTGCCCAGTAGAAGAGTTGTAAGTTTGTGCACATCAGCAAAGATAATGCTCATGTGGCTCCTTATTTTGAAGATGTTTGCATTTTACCTCCCAATCTTCTATTGAGCTCTGCCACTGAGCAATTTTGTCTATATTTTCCAAACGCCTCTTCCTTTCATTGATGAGCCGTGCTACATTTTTCATGGCATTCAAAGCAGCTTCAACATCTTTAAAATCCCTACAAATGAAATAGATTCCTTTAGAGATATGAGCATAAATTGAACAAAAATGTAAAGAACTAGACTTCTATGTACCAGAAATTGGAAAGGAAATTATGGGTCAAAATGAAATATATCTACCTCTATCTCATTTGAGAAAGAAAGAGAGACAGAAACAGAGAAACAGAGACAGAGAGAGACTGCAATGAATGTCATCACCCCAATATTAATTTTCTCTCTACTTATTTGGAGAACTTACAATGACTGTACTTAACATTTTGATACTGGATTATTATTTTTCTAAAGCACAAACCTTTGCAATCACTATCAGTTATGCTGATTGTTCTTAAATATTTGTTTTTCCAAGTGTTGAAGTAGTATTAACCCTCCCCCACCCTGTTGATTCTGCAGGGAAATGGATTATTATTTTCCTATCTCTGTTGCAATTTATGCCGCTGCATTAAAAAAAAAAAACTACACTAATTATTTGCAATCATTCTGTTACAAGGAAACTAGTTTTGAAATGTTATCGGGGGGAGGGGGGGAAATGTAATTTGCCCATCAAGGTGAATAACCTGTTAGATCCCTAAAACTGTTTAAATTTAATTACAAAGGAATGTTACCAAACAAAAGGTGTTAGGATAACTAAAAAATAACATTTTTCTTTTCATCTAATTTTTATTCCTCACTTCTCCTTACCTATGCTGTGGATTGGTATATTTCAGCAATTCTGCAAGCTGTAGGGGATACTTGCAAATTTTCTGCACTGGCGTTAGGAGGAAACCATCCAGAGAGATATCAATCATCTTCTGAAGGAGACGGCATGCTTCGAAGAAATAGACGTATTTGTTCACTTTGGTAAGCCGGGAAAGCTCCATACAAGCATTTGGGTGATTGTTGCAGTATTCTGAATAGATCTGGAATTCATTTTGCTGAATTGGAAGGCAAAAGATTATATTATGGAGAACAAGATCAATTTTATTTTTGAAACCAAAATAATCCAGTCTAACACAAAATACAAATGAAAGTAGTTTAAAATACTGTACTGTACTGTGCAACATCATGTGAAATCTTGAACAATAATTAATCCAATGGGAAAACAGAAGAATACCTTAGGCCAGCCTTTCTCAATTGGAGTTCCACCAGAGGTTGTGATTTTAAAAAAATCATTGTTTTTTAATTTCACGTCACACAATACAAGCACTCACAGTAATAGAATTTTTTACACACCACAACTCAGATTGCAGTTTATACTAATATTCCTGAACTGTCAATATAATAATTTTTAAGCAGGGGTTCCCTGGAAATTATGTCAGGGATTTTCTCCAGGTAGGAAAGTGTAAAATTATATTGACAGACTAAATTTGAAAATGAAACTGCTAGCACACCTTAAGAGGGAGTTTTTTAAAAAGATAAATGTATCCCCTTGGTTTTTACCCCGCTAGTCATGACTGACTTTAAAGTGTTCATCTCTGTTTCCTAAGCCAAAGAGCCAGAGTTGTCTGGAGATTTTTCCATGGTCATGTGGCCAGCATGACAACCCACCTCAGCAAAGAGAGTATGGTGAAATATGTAATGCTATTATATTCCTGCATGTCTATATGTGACACCTATTCATCTATTTGCATTTGCATGCTTTGAATTTCTAGGTTGACAGGAGTTCACTCCATCTCCTGGCATTCAGGTCTTGAACTGCTGAGCTGCAGACCTTTAATGGTCTAAAATTCAGTGTCTTAACCACTGAGCCATTGTGTCCCACTTGACAGAAAGAGGCAAAAATGGGGTATCTTGTAGGTATAACCAGCTCCATAACCTTGCATAGAGAAGCCACTCAAACGTTTTAGTCTACTGCTTAAGACTGAGGCAGACATTTTGTAAATGTACTGCAATTCCTAATAATTCCCCTTGAGTTTGAAGCATTTTTTTTTCAAACTTGGAAACTTAAAGATGTATGGACTGCAACACTTGTATTCATAGCTAGGTATAAATAAGGGAAATTGGTGAATACTCTTTCTATAGTTAGTCCTTTTTGTGTGTTATCAGATTTTAAGCTTTAACATTGCATTGTTTGTTTGTTTGCCAGTCATCTTATCTCAGGGTATCTCAGCTTACAATCATAAAAGATAAAAATTGTATAAACTAAAAACATAAAGTTAATAAACTACAATTATCTGAATGTCCTTGTCAATGTTTTCTACTTTCAGGCTACAGTTGTAAGTATAATTTCCAGAAATAGGGTTCACTGAGTTCAATGAAACCTTGGAGAGAGCATTCTTAATACATCAGCCATTCCATCACAGGTGTGTATGGGGGGGGGGGGCATTTCTTAGAATTTCCTGTCCTGTTCCTTGGAGGCACCTGAAGGGTATGGATGTTTTTCACTTTGGGATAGTGTCACCTAACTGCAGTTTCCAGATTGTCTTATAAACCTGGCCTTTAGCTAGCTTATTTGCACAAATGTCAACTTACATATTCCAAGAAGCAAGAGCCAATCTCACTTAGGTGTGGGCAATCTTTGTTGAATTTCTTCTCCAAGGCTTTAACAAATTTTTTCTGGCATTTGTAGATATCCTCAATATTCCCAAATATAGTCTTCAATTGCTCTTCTGTGAACATGTCTGCTCGTTTACGGCATTGTTTTATATAGCCCTAGAAAGGTTCAAGATTTGTAAGGCAGAATCAAAATAATCTGCAGTTCCACTCTGTCTTGATCAGAACGGTAGATAGAAGAATATAATGATGCTATAGCAACTTAGCTCTGCAATGAAAAGACTAATTGTTATAAAAACAAATCTGGAAATTCTGCATTCAAAACTCAAAAGACTGATACCTAAGATGCTTTTAAGATGTCCATAAATAGAGACAGACATAACACAAGCCTTACATTAAATGAAACTAAATTGCATCTACGTGTCATACTAAAAAAAACCCATACTCTACAATTGTAAGAAATGATTCACTGGCATTTTATTCAGTTTGGTTTTCTCAGATTCCTGATAAAATTTTATATAGGATGATGATGAGTCACAAAGAAAATATGCATATTTCAGCAAAATATTGAACTTATTTTTTCTTCTGTTATGGACGCTTAAACATTAGAACCAACATTAAAAAAGCACAACAAAGAAAGTTCTTCCTGCATCAACTCAGGAAGTTCAGACTGCCCCAGGAGCTATTGATGCAGTTTTGCAGAGGAATTATTGAGTCTGTCATCTGTACTTCTATAACTGCCTGAACTGCGGCAACCAAATAGCACAGATACAGACTTGAACAGATAGTTAAGACTGCAGAAAAAACAATTGTAACCAGCCTGCCTTCCATAGAAAACCTATATATTGCATGGGTCAAAAGGAATGCTAAGAAGATATTTGCAGACCCCTCACATCCTGGACATAAACTGTTCAAATTCCTCCCTTTGGGATGGAGACCTCACTCAAAAAACGATATTGATAAGATTGAGTGATTCCAGAGATGGGCAACAAAATGGTACAAGGTCTAAGGGACAGGAAATATCAGGAAAGACGGAGAAACTGAGCATGGTGAATAGAAGGGAAAAGGGGGACATGATTAAAATCTTCAAATATATTAAGGGTGTGAATAAGATTCTAGAAGGCAGTTTTTTCAACCTTAAGCAAAAATTAAGAACCCAAGGGCATAACCTCAAACTGTCAGTAGAGAAGTTCAAAAGTAATGTTAGAAAGAATAGTGGAATAGTGGAAACTTGGAATCTAGTTCTAGCGAAGGTAGTGAGTTAATCATCAGTAACTTAATTTAATGCTTGGGATAAACATATGTCCATCATCTGACAATAATTTTAAAAATAAATTAAAAAGTTAAAATTAAAAATAAATACTTTAAAAAGAAAAGAAAAACAAAGGGCAGAGTTAACAAATCACAAGGTCTTTTCTGCTGTCAGTTTTCTATATTTCTAGAGTTTTTAAGAATTCTTTTTTTTTTCTTAAACATGAGCCAATCAATATCTTTGACCAAAGTACATTAGCAAACAACACATATTATCTATATGCTTCATTACCTCACAGATGTCTTTTAGGTGTTTGATGTAATCTCTTTCTGTGCTTAGAATTTCATTAATAACATTGGTTCTCATTTGATCCTTTGTTGTATGCCCCATTCCATAGCGATAAGCAGCATTTCTTCCATCTTCTTCCCGACCGTCTTCTAACTTCAGAGGATAGTCTTCAATTGGTTCATCCTGGTTTACTCGGAGCTGTATCACATATGCATTATTATCTTAACATTATTCAACTACTGAGAGGGAGGCGGAGTTTGGGCATCCATGAGAAAATGTCAAATCTGTGAGATGTATTGTCTAGTGAGAATTTGAAAAGCCTTGGCTCAAGGTATGGATCTAAAAACCCCTAATTAATCTCTGTTCCATCTCATTTAATAATCCATTCATCTGTTTTGCTATTATTACATCTATTTCAATAGTAATATCTTTGCTTCCTTTCTAGAACGAAGAAAGCACTCAATATCCTTTCTCCAATATTTCTAGTACTGCTGCATTCTATTACTTTTTCAAGGACAACAAACTCTTTTAAGCATTTTAGAAGGAACATGCACCAGAGTTAGAGGTAACTGTAATGAGCCATAGACATATCATAGATGTGAAGAAGAAGAAAAAAACTTTTACTAATAAAGAGATCAGAAGCTATCTTAATAAAGGGTATAAGTTTCACAAGGAGGAGTTCTATGTTCCAGAGCTTAAGGATTGGAGCTGACTGTGTTTTTCTATGCAGGATTCTTAGAGGAAAGGGCAAAAATCTCTTTATAGATATTATCCACTTTTGTATATAATTGCCAGTGCTACGCCTGGGAGTATTGATCCATCATAGTTTCCATTCAATAAGAACATTTTTTAATTTAATTTAAAAAATGACAAAGCCTGTTGGAAATCCTGGGAACTGATATCCAATATATCAAGAATATGTTTTGAGAAGAAAATGATATAAAAAATTGTGCAGTTCAGATTCTCTTATTGTATCCCTGCTCAGCACCTCCTGAACATCCAGTGTAATATAACAATTTATAATATTAAAGGTTAAGTATCTACTTGATGGTTAATTAGGTAATTGGCCAGTGGGATCATTCAACAATGTTTTATCTTAGAAAATAACTTTATTCCCAGTATATAAAGAATCCATTGGTAGTACTTATCCAACAGTATCTTTACTAAGGTGGATACAGAGCAAATGACAGCATATTATATGAGTAACATAAGACAGCTATTTAACATGTATTCCTCAACTCTGCATCTTCATCCTAAAATATATTTTTATTTTACTCATACATCAAGTATTTATTACTTTTTCCTCTTCCATTCAAACTAAGACCATAGAAGGGAACATGAATGACATCGTTAACAATCTTGGACTGCATCCCCAGAGATATGGTGTTGAAATCATGGGAAGTGATAGTTCTTGTAAGATCAATGCAATTGCCAACATTTTTTTGTCTTTTTGAATAAACATGGGAAATAGACAAAACATCCAGTATAAATCCAAAAATAGGTTTACAGAGTTTAAAAAGACAGATAACTACAAATTATTGTTGTATGAAAAATATATTAAAACTAATAGCTAGCAATATTTAAACCACATAATGATGCATTCAAGTTCTCTTCTTTCCCAGTTCATTGATGAAATGTTATATGGGTTCTTACCCTTATGAAGCTGGCTGGGAACCAGCCTTCATTCTCCATTATCCTGCCCCACCACCATTCTTTGTTAGTCGCATCCATGACTTCAACAACATCGCCAGCCTTGAAACCTAGTTCTTGGTCATCCATAGTGACATGATCCCAGAGTGCTTCTGCATAGACCACACCACCATCACTAATAAGCTGAAACAGAGAGCACAAAACATTTTCACAGGGTCATATTGGAGATATGAACCAGTTTGCTGGGGAGAGAAAGGGCAAAAAGGGGGAGGGGATGTTTTTGCCGTACCTATTCAATAGGCTTTAACGGAGATGTTGTCACTGATCTAAGAAACAACAAAATTATGGCTTTGCTGAAATAAGTGCTGTTAAGTTTCTTATTCCTATCTTTTCTGTAAAACCAGGAACCTGAAGCTTGCTAATGATTAGAAACTGATTAGCAACTACTTAGTTTTATAATGTCAAGTTTGAGGAGGGGCACCATTTGCTTTGTTGTTAAAACGTGCATCCACTGCATTCAAACTACTTTTTCTTCTGTTCAGTCATGTCCAATTCTTGGAGATTGCCTGGACAATTTTCTTGGCGAGGTTCTTCAGAAGTGATTTGCCATTTCCGCCTTCATAGGGATGAGAAGTGACTGGCCCAAGCTCACCTAGCTATACAGGACTATAATTCACAGCCACACACCTCAGAAGTATAATATCCGGTCTCATTTTTAGATTTCCTCCTCTTCAGTCTTATAGATACTACAATTTCATCAATATAGGATCACAGATTCCCCTCCTTGGATTATATGCAGCCTAAAAACCAGAAACAATCATGTCTTTGCATTTAAAACACCAAAGGTTATTCTAATAAATAAAATAATAACCTCTACACATACCAAATGCTTGTCAACATCTGAGACTCTCATAATTTCCTGTGGCTATAGAAGCTGAAGAATGCTGGATGGCTGTTCACATGTATTTTGGAGCTTTATGCAGGACTAAAACTACCCCAAATTATTGTGTCAAAAGTGTCATCACATTTACATTTTTGTTCAGGTTGAGTGGCCCAGTTGGTAAAGAATAGTTGAATAATCAGTCTTTGTGACTGTCGGTGTGCTCTTGCGAATAATTGAATTAAGAAGGGATAGTAACCCGCCTCTCCTAAAGAGATAGTGGATATCTGTTTTCCACTAACTGAATTGCTAATTAAGAGTCTCGGTCCTGTGCATAAACCATAAATCTATGCAAGAGTAAATATTTTTCATTTTCTCTTTTTATGGGAAAGACTTAATGCTAAACAGACTTCATTCCTGCTTGCATTTCTCCAATCATCTATCAGCTGATATGGGAAGGGAAAAGAGATCTAGACTGAAGTCAGAAATCCGAGTTGCCATCATATATTCTCTTTCCTGAGAAAAGAAATATTTGAAATTCATCTATAACAGATGAATCAAATTAATCCAAGGAGGATTTTCCCCTCAAAGAAGCTGATATCAATGCAACTCTGATGATGATGATTATACAGCCTTTCTAAGAACAGCATTTTCTATTTCATTGATGCACATTTGGGGATTCACCACAGTAAGCACTCTCTCATGCATGCTTACCCCCCCCTTTTTATTACAGTGATAAGAATCAAGTTTTAGTAATCAAGGTTTTACTTGGGTATCTATTTATGCCACACAATATTTCTATAAAACAATCAGTGATTTAAAATAATATCATAAACATACTACATGTTCCGATTATTTACTACAGTAAACTATTTCAATCTATTATTCTTAAAGCAATTTATTTGTTCAATTTATATAGCCACCCATTTCACATATGTGACTCTGGGCAGCTTACACAATTAAAAAGCAAACACAAACAACTGTCAAAGCAATTAATATAAAACTATTAAGCACTTAAAAACTATAACCAGAAATCAAAGAGACTCTTGTACACAGTGTAGCCTTTTTGGGAACTTTTTATTGGATCCTCAGGTCTGATTATAAAACCAAGCTTCCAGGGCCTTCCAGGAGACCAATAGATTCAGGGCTAATCTATGATGGTCCAAAGAAAGGGTACCATAGCAGAAAGGTTTCTCCGTCTGTTTCCTATCAGATGAAACTTTCTAATGAAAATAGCTGCAATTTTTTTAATACAAAACTCTTCGACAAAGTGACAAAATTAGTAAGCCACAACCTACTACTTAATAAGATAGAAAGATGTGGGTTAGACAGCATCACCACCAGATGATGGCTGACAAACCACAGTCAACATGTAGTCCTTAATGGAACTGCATCTATATGGAAGTATGTATGCAATTGGGTAACCTAGAGCTCTGTCTTAGGCCCAGGAAAGGTAGAGCTCCTGTTCACTCCTGGTTCTTGCTTACAGTACCATAAAAACTTATTCCAGAACTAAGTTTTGAATATTTAGCTTAAATCCATGGATTGGTCTGTTCTCTAGGAGCCTTAGGGCATCCATAGAAAATAGATAACAATTTGATAAAGCCACAATTACATTTTATGAAGATATCCAAAGAAACAGTCCTTTATTTTTATTTTTATTTTGCAGGAAGATAACCTAGATAGGGTTTTCTATTGCCAAGGTATCAATTAAATGTATTCAGTAGCTAGTATTGTGTGCTCAAAGATAAAACCAACTTCCTTTGCCCTCCCAGATTTTTTGCTATGCTACCCCTACTGCAACTTGCAACATCAGGGATCCTGAATTTTTTTTATTTTCTTCTAATCTGTAATAAGACTTCACACTGAGCTCAGAAAGTACTTTAAATGGCTTACTATGTCTTAGCAGAGTCAAATTAATTTGTTTTCAAAAGACAAAGATTTTAAGGCAAGGAATCCCTCTTACATCTGCAGATGTAGGTGGTATTAGCAAATGAAGAAGAAAAGTAATGATGCCATTGTCACAGGATCAGGATCCTCAAACCACAAGGAAGATGAAAAAACAATATGGCTCTTGGATATGGCAGTTTATGTATTAGCATACAATCAAAATGGAACTCAAAAAATATAGAAACAAAACTCCATTCCAAGCTGGAAAAGTATTTATTCTAGATCTGGTGCAGTGCTGTGATTGAGCGATAAAATGTGAAGATATGAAACCCCCCAATTTGAATCACAACCATAAAAATTGCCACAAGCATGCCACAATTTCTCAGTGATATAACAACATAGATCTTACAAGGATATGTAATTGCAAAGACCTACTCTGTGTACCATTTAGAAATACATGCATGTACCTATCTATAGCCTGAAGTGCTACATGACTGGAAAAGTTGTACCAAGTGGTAACTGATGAAGTCTACCGCTGGATAAAACCAATATACTTCTTGATTAAGAATCTTGTGTGTATTACTAGTGCTGTTTATAGGCCTTGGTAGTATTGTATCATATGCTGTCAAACTCTTTAGTTTCTTCCCAAGTGAATACTGAATTAAATCTGGCAACTATCATCCTTCATTTCACCTACCTTCCATTATCTTCTCTATCATCACATTCTTTATTTACAGATATTGCTAACATTAATTCTAGAAATTAGTCAAATGTATAGCATGCTCAAGAACCAACTGTTGTACCAGAATAAAACAAAAAAGCTTTACTCACTAAATTGCCTGAGGTTTTACATAAACAAATTGCAAATAACAGGGAAAGGGAGAAAGCCCATAAAGAAAGTTAATAAAACTAATGACAAACACGCTAAATCTCTTGTTTCTAAAGAAGCAATGGGAATGCTACATGAGAGATTAGGAGATAAGAAGTAACAAACAGATTTAATCCAGGTGAGATGTAACTATTTTTCACTACAGATGTTCAAAAATTTGGAACAACAACAGCCTTGAGTATAATTTCCTTAATTAATTGCTACTATTGAAATAAAGTGCTGATTGTTTAATTTAAATACTGATGCTCTCATTTTGTTCTAAATCACTATTTTGTTTCAGGTTTATGGGAGCCAGAACAAATACCTGTTCACTAGAATCTCTCTTCTTAATCCAAGAATAATTGCCATTGAAAGTCCTGTGAGTAGTTTCCTTAAAGAGAGAGGAAGGCAAATCACCAACCCAGAAACCTGTGTTGAATTTTTCCCTACATCAATGTAGGGACCAACTGATTGCCTCTGGCTAGGATTCTAGAAAGGTTTAGATTTTTTCTTTTAAACCCACCATTTACCTTTTTTTAATCATATTGATCATACTTAAAAACTGCCTCAGTAAGATATGAATCCTGAAAGTAGAATAGTAATAGCTAATATAAAACAACAATAATAGAGATCAGCTGGTTGAAGAAGGCTGTTTAAGATTAATTGCAATAGATAAATGGATACTGACTAAGATACCATTGTATTCAAATGCTGGCCACACTTCTGCTTGTAAAAAGAAAAGGATTTGGGCCATTTTTAGGGAGTGAGTGCTATTGTTTTTTACAACTGTTATATTTAGAGGAATTGTTATTCAAATAAGCATGTATGACTTTCAGGTAAAGAACCATTCCAATAAGATACAATTTTGGAGCAAAGATAATGTAAGTTTTTTTTCCTTTGAACTGTGTCTCAAACAATACCCTTCTGTTATTCCAGAAAGGAAAGGTAATTCAAACTGCCCCATTTTCCAGCAATTGCTTTAGGTTTTATTTCTGATCTGACAACATACTTTTATATTTTTTCTAAATATAATCTTTCAACATTGCTACTTTAAAAACAGCCCTATGTAGAATACATTACCATTGCCTAGTTTAGAATAGAAATATAAAATTTCTAACTTTTTAATACAAAGAAGAAGAAACCCATGGAACTTTTCAGGGGAGAGAGAGGTACTATTTTGTAGCTAGGAACCTTTATCTACTAGGTTGCAGAAGGTAACATCACTTAATTGTATCTTTAAAGTGGAACAAATCTGGTTATCATTGTTATGGGAGCCCACTAGCCTAGAATATTGAAAAAGATTCTCAGAAGACAATGTAAAATTCTTTCATACTATTGCCAAAAAAAACTTGACTCAAGGGAGATGCCCTTTACTTTTATCAATCTATAGTAATTTTACTCTGTTAAAATAAAATGATTGAAGATAGCTTGATGCATTCATACAAGCTATGCAATAGTGGTTTTCAAATAATCTTACCACCGGTTCGCTGAAGATGTGAGGACGCCTGCATGTACCTGTGTGGTTTCCGCGCATATGCATGCACACTTGGATTCTGCACATGAATGTGCACACATGGATTCCGTGCATGCACATGCGCACAGATTCCACACATGTGAATGCACACACAAATTCCATGCATGCATGCGGCTTCCTCATGTGGCATGGCTTCTACACATGCGCATGGTTTCTGCCATGCAGCAAAGCTCGACCTAGCAGCCTTTCGGGGCCTGGTCCCCTCCATTTCTGCTCTCCAGGGCAGCGGCTGCTTCTCTTCGCTGCTGGTCTTGCTGGGAGAGCATCTTGTGCAATTTAGCAGCTGTGAGCCACCGCTTTTCTCTAAGTCCCATCTGGAAAGTGCTGCAGCACAGAGAAGCAGCAGCCATGTTGAATGATGTTTCTATCAGTCGCAGAGCTTTCTGGAGGGGATTTAGAGGACCCAAAGCAGCAGCTGACACCTGCTAAATTGCACAAGATGCTCTCCCAGCAAGAGCACCAGCAGAGAGAAGCAGCTGCCGACCCGGAGAGCACATGGAGCATCTCCACAAATGACCAAGGCTCGGCAAGGGACAGAAGAAGTGGCTGCAAGAGGCCACAGGCCAAATAAATTGCTTTGGCCTGTGGGTGGTAGTTTGAGGCCAGAGGGTAGGCTGGGGCAGGTGGGTGGGGAAACCAGCAAGCGGGTGGGTGGGGTGAGCAGCAAGCAGGCAAGCAGGGGCAAACAGCAATCCGGGTAGTAGGTGGGCGGGGGCAGGGACAGTCAGAGGTGGTATTTACCGGATCTCCGAACTACTCAAATTTCCGCTACGGGTATGCCAGAACCAGTCCAAACCTGCTAGATACCACCTCTGAAGCCATGTATATGGTTTGCTAGATATGTACCAATCCTTTAAAACATTGCCAGGTTGGAAAGAGAAGCAGATTTAGAAGCTTCTATAAACTAAGAGGCTGTTGTGGTCTGCTGAGAACCTGAGGAGACGGCAGCAGAGTCGTACAGTGGGGAAGAACAAGGGCCAGTCCGGGAGTCTAGGGAGGACTTTGACGATGGTCCTGCATCCGATACAGAGATGGGTCTGGGGCCATCTAGGAGTTATGTGCTGACTCCAGAGCCTCCAGAATCTGACAGCAGCGAGGCAGAGGAACAAGGAGAGCCTGTTCACAGTGCACGTGTGTGCAGAGCTGCCAGAAGGCAAGAACAGTTAAGACAAAAGGGTTAACTCGGGAGTAAAGCTTGGAGGTGATTGCCCCTCCCATAAGATATAAAGGAGGAGCAAAGGGACAGGAACCTTTCCTGTTGTTCGCTCTGTTTGGAATAACCTTGAAGCTCTGTGCAGATTTTGTATTCCGTTTGGCTTTTTACAGTTAATTTGGCACTTTAGTGGTTGGCAGCAATTCAAAGGAGATAAAGGTGGGTGCTTATCTCGAGAAAGTGGGACTCATTACGGGCTGGGAATGAACATAATTCCCGGTGTTGAAATAAAAAGAGAGTTGTTTGGACTAAGCATAGGCTTAATTACGGTCTCAGAAACCTTGGTCAGAACAGAGGCTATAAGTCAAGAATATAAATCAATCTATCCTCATGAAAGTGGCAGTGCCTGATGTAGGTGCCAGATGGATCTTTTTCTTCGAATTTCTGCTCACCCTCAACAATGAACCTGTCATAGTTTTTTTTTAAGTAAAGTTTTATTGTATAGTGTTTAAATGTCTGGAAAGGAGAAAAGGTTTTGTTTTGAACACCTTATCTCATACATTGTATTCATTATTTCATAAAGCAAAATTTTAATAGCAATGAATACCAATAAAAATCTGGTTCCTCCTGCTCTACCATTATATCTCTAGCTGATCACTTCACTACTTCTTGAATAGTATAGGCTATATCTAGCCTTATCTCAGTTTTGGCTAAGCTGCCTTACAAGCTAGATTGGGGGAGGGGGGAATATCCTGGCTACCAACTTCATCTTGTATAGATAATTCTCAAAGTGCAACAAAGTGCAACAGAAATTAGCTGTGGTTATGTGATGCCTCATTTAACTGCATTGCTTAATGATGGACGTTCAGTCCCAACTGTTGCACTTTGAGATAATTCTCAAAGTGCAACAGTTGGGACTGAAACGTCCATCATTAAGCAATGCAGTTAAATGAGGCATCACATAACCACGGCTAATTTTGCTATGTTTTTGCCAGGGTCATTAAGCAAATCCAGCTTTCCATATTGACTTTGCTTGTCAGACATTAGCTAGGAAGGTAGAAATGGCAATATGTATTATTCAGACACTGCAACTCTCATAAATAAATGACAATTGCCAAGCACCCCAAACCATAATTACGTGATCATGGGGATGTTGTGACAGTCATCTGAGGACTGGTTGTAAGTCACTTTTTTCAGTATCATTGTAACTTTGGTGTTAAATTGAGAACCATCTATACCTGCACAGATTTCACTGAATCTCCAGACTTGTCTCAGGCACAAATAATCAGGAATAGGAACTGAGTTCAGAGCGCTAAGACTTTGTTTTTACCATCTATACACAAGAATCTGAGAAACTAACAGTCCAAGATAACGATCAAGACAGGGGGCTGGATTTGGGTCTCTTGGCAAAGTTTATAATCACAAGAAATTGTACAAATCTAAAACCTTTGATTTAAATGTACAAGTTGCACAAGGCTGGTTCTTCATTACCCAAACAGGACATTCCAGAGAGTTCTCCTTTGAAAGCCATTATGGAACAAAATAGACTATAAATATGAACAACTTTGTTCCTAAAATAGACTGAATCAAGGATTAATCATGCTTACAAAATGAACACTGAAAATAGTGGGATTTCAATTAGTCAGCATTCGATTGATGTCAGTGGGTAAAATTTTAACTAAAAAATTGTGATGACCCGGGGCATGGCACAAAGGCAACACAGTCAAATAAGCAAGAAGCAGAGGTGGTATTCAGCGGATTCTGACCAGTTCTAGAGAACTGTTAGCGGAAATTTTGAGTAGTTTGGAGAACCAGCAAATACCACCTCTGACTGGAGATTTTACATTATCCTTCCCTTGCCACACCCACCAGGCCACGCCCACAGAACCGGTAGTAAAAAAAATTGAATCTCACCACTGGCAAGAAGAGTCCCTTTATTATCTCCAACTTTGCCCCCAATGTCCAGGTTACTTTCGGCTGGAGAAAAACTCTCCCAGGAACAGTCTTTAAGTGGAGGAAATTCAGTCCAAAAACAAAGTACATACAGACTGTAACTAAAAATCCAAACAAACCAAGCTGCAGTAATTAACTTGACAGAGCAGGAGAAAGAATTTCACTTGAACGCAGGGCAAAATGCACACAGTTGGGAAGACGCCAGGAACACAGATAAGCCACAATGAGACCAGATAAACTCACAGTTTTCTCCCAACAGTTTGCTGTACTCAGCTTTCCTTTTTAAACATTGTGTTCCCAGCTGCAGCTAATGAAGGGAATCAGGGCCCTTTCCTCCCCCATAAGCCACACAACTCACGTTGCTCCCTTCTCCATTCCTCCCTGCATGCCCTAGGACAGTGGTCGGCAAACTCATTAGTCAACAGTATAACAATATCAACAGTATAACAATTGAAATTTCTTTTGAGAGCCATTTTTTTTTAAACTTAAACTATATAGGTAGGTACATTGTTATTAACTTAATTAGGGTACTCCTAAGCTGGCCTTTGCTAAAAATGTTTTCCAGCAGAACTATTTGCAGGCATGCATTTCTTTTGTAACACAGACTTTTATGTACATTCCAGTATTGCAATCCTTTCGTAGTTCTGGGGAAACCCCAAAGAAAAAGGGCGCTTGGACGATGCTTTGCCCTGCCGAGTGGCAGCTGAGGCACAACCGGGAAACGGGATGCTGCCCTAGATAGGCCCCATGTTCCTCTCAGGCGGAGCTCGCTTCAAAGGTTCCTCTCGCGCGCCCCATGACCCCTCTCCAAGGCTGGCACTGTGCGGGAAGTGTGGCTTGGGGAGAGGAAGTGGCAGCAAGCTCTGGGAAAGGCACACTTTCAGAGTAAGAGGGAGCCCACGAGGAAAAGAGCCACAAAGCTCTCTCTTTCTCTCTCCCCCTTCCTTTTTTTTATCCTCCCATCTTTTGTTTTCTCCTCGCCCTCCGGCTGCTCTCCCTCCCCTACTTTTTTCTGCTCCTCTCACCACTCTCAAACTCTCCCCCCTCTCTCTCTCTCTTTCACAAACATACACCATGCGCACACTCTCCTTCTCCCTGGTTCTGTCTTTTTTCTGTCTCTCTTTCCCCCCACCCACTACACACACGCACGCGTGCATGCTCTCATACCTGCACGCCTTTCCGAGCTGAGCTTTTCCTCGACTCCTTCTGTTCTGTCATCTCCCTTTCTGCTCCTTGCCTGGGCAACCCGGTGCGCTCACTCCCTCACCTGCCCATCTCCCTCCTTCTGCACTCTTCCACTTCTCCCGTCTCTTCCCCTTTCTGCCTCCGCTTTCTCTCCCCCAATCCTCACCCCGCTGCACACCTACTTACCTTGCACCCCCTTTTCATACCTTCAGTGCACCTGAGCACCTGAAGAGTGGTGGGCGGTGAGCCACACTCAAGGGGCCAAAGAGCTGGATGTGGCTCGCGAGCCATGGTTTGCCGACCACTGCCCTAGGATGAAGAAGGAGTGGGCCTGGATCCTCCTCTGAATCCCCTCTCCCTTGGTCTACCTCTCCCCTGCTCTGCCCAGCCAGACTTTGCTCTTCCCCAGTTTCTTCCATAGCCAACGGAGCCACACTCCTGCTCCCTGTCAACTGCTCAGCTTCCTCCTCCGAATCAGATTCCAACAGGGACATGACAAAAATATTAATGTAGCAAATTTTAATACAGGTAGTCCTCAACAACAGTTCATTTAGTGACTGTTTGAAGTTATAACAGCACTGAAAAAAAGTGATTTATGACCATTTTTTACAGCATACCCATGATCACATGATCAAAATTCAGAAGTTTGGCAACTGATGACTGTTGCTGTGTCCCAGTCATGTGATCACCTTTTTCAACCTTTTGACAAGCAAAGTTACTGGGAAAGCCAGATTCACGTAACAACCATATTACTAACTTATCAACTGCAGTGATTCACTTAACAACTGTGATCAGAAAAATTGTAAAATGGGGCAAAACTCACTTAACAAATGTTTCACTTAATAACAGAAATTTTGGGCTCAATGGCGGTTGTAAATCGAGGACCAACTATACTATTTTATAGTTACTATTTTATAGTCTTCTCTCTAATCAACTCATAGTCTTCCCTGCATTTTACACATAGATTTTCTGCTGTTTGTAAAACAGTTGTAGACACTGACATTTAATGAAGGTAAATTTTACTTTGTGTATATTTCAATATAGTATTTTTTGTTTTAACTTAAGGAATAATATATTACAATAGATCTCACAATGAATGTTAGATGAAAAGCACTCGTACTCTCAGAACACTTTTAGAATTAAAATTGCTGCCCCCAAGGTGCTTTTTCAAAAGGCAACTGGACTTTGTTTTTCCTTGAACAATTTTCACTTGTCATCCAAGAAGTTTCTTCAGTTGTGACTGAAGGTGGAGGATGGAAGGATTTATATTCCTTGCAGTCATTTGGTCATTAGCACTAATTCTGAGAGTTAGAGGTTTATCTGTGCCCTGAATAGTGCAAATGGGTGTAGAACCTTCTTGGAACTGCTGAAAGGACTGTGTTGTTTTGCTTCCATCCTCCACCATTCAGTAAGAACTGAAGAAACATCTTGGTTGAGAAGCAAAATGCCTGAAAGAAAAAACAAAGTCCAGTTGCCTTTTGAAAAAACACCTTTGGGAAACAATGACTTGGATGACTGAGAATCTCCACAGACAATTAAAATTACTATAATTTCTCCAAGGGTACACAATACACTGTATACATTTAGTATGGGGGAGAACTAAATCATATTTTTTTTAAATTATTTGGCTTTCCCTCTTTATTCTCATCAAACTTGCTGCTCATAATTTTGATAATAAATTTGCCATCTCAGTTGTATTAAATTCTCAGGGGTTTAGCCCTTAATGCAGAGAGGAAGGGACTTGTTTGTATTTGCATCATTAGTTGAATCAGTAACAACAATATGATCATTGACTTCTTACATATTCCCATATACACTCTAGCAAAACTAAAACCATAACCTTTGGTAAAGTAGAATCAGATTGTAATCCATTTAATTTCATACAGAGGGAGAAAAACTAAATGTGTGGTTGAAAGGAAGAACCTTTTAAAATGAATTAAGTCATTAGTTTGTCATATCTGGCTATTGCAAAATAGTCTGATTCTTTCTAAATGCTAACACTTACTGTGCTTATCATTTGTTGATATTTAAAACTGTTAAACCACTCTTCCAAACATGCTGCTCAAGAAAATAAATAATGAACCAAAGCCTATTTTGAGAGGTAATATCTTGCTCTCTATTTCACTGTTTCCAAGCCACTTTCAAAAATTATGTAGTGTGCATGGGGAAAACAAAATTTTGAGCCAAATAAAAACCAAGATTTTTATTGTACAAACAATAAAATAAATTACAAACAATAAAAATCTTGGTTTTTATTTGGCTCAAATAAAAACCAAGATTTTTATTGTTTGTAATTTTTTTTATCTTCATACAATATTTGAAAAAACAGGTAAATGAATAATTCTAGAAGTTATCCTTGCTAGATATAAGGTTCTATTTGCAATTAAATGTTTTATGGAAAAATGCAATAATGATTTTAAGAATTTTCAAGCGCTTGTGTTATTGTCTGATTTGTCTTAATCACTGAATATGGTTATCAATGGAAGCTGTCCAAAAAGGCATTCTGAAGCCTAATTACCATACACATCAGGCCTTCATTTCTCAAATTTATCTGGCCTGTTCTCACATCCCAACACACACACAATTTTTTCTGGGTGCAAAAAGAAAGGAATCAAACACTTCATAACTCTAACACTGTTTAGGACAGATAAATTATGGAGAACAGAAAGGAAATGGCATTTAACACTGGATTTCAGTTCTTTTAGTTTCAGTGCTGAACTTGTAGAAGAAAACAGCAGTTTCATTAGCTAATCTGGGAACAAACAAGAAGATATAAAGTCTTTTTTAGTGACTTCAAGCTAAAAACGGAGGTGTTGAACTTCTGGAGGGTTGGACAATTTATTCAAAGGCTTGAATTCAAATTTTCCATTCAACTTCACTGCAGGGTTAATTTGAACTTGAAGTACTTGTTGAAGAATCAATGGCTTTTGCTGATATAGTCCAAATCCTCTTCCTCATTTTTCTCTTATACATTTACATATCATTGTCTGAATTTCTGAATGGAACTAAGCTGGCAATAAAAATATATAATTTTTAAAAATGAGTTTTCCTTATTTAGAAGGCTTGTTCCAGCTATTATGCCTTTTTGTCAGAGAAAAAAAAAGGGAGGGGTAGAAATCAGTTTTGCATCCAAAGTTCCAGTCATTTTATCCATGCCCTTCTACACACACATGCTCTAAAATAATTAAGAGAATGGGATAATCACCAGTGAAGACATACATTCCACAGAGCAGTTGTCAATTGTAAACACAGGTTCCTGGTGTACTCTAATGATCCCTCATTAATCCATTACAGCTAATTGGCATTGCTCATATTTCTGCACATATATTCTCAGAGGCTCGATAGTCTCAATTAAAAAGCAATCCTGGTTCTAGCAGTTTGAGGTTTTCTCATAGCAGTTGCTGAGAAAGAGCCATTTTCTTGTGTAATAGTTCATCAATTTTAAGTGCTCCTTAACAAACCCATAGAGTCTGGTACAGCCAGCCTTTGGAGCACTTTAAAGCACACTCGCCAAAGAGGGGGAGCACCTCCACATTCAGCAATGTAGGGATACATCCAGAAATAGTTGGCACCTACTCAATTAACCATCTAGCCGCAGTCCTTTTTCCTTGCAAAAGGACAGAACAAGGTGAGCAGGGAGAAAGCTTGCTGATGAATGACAGGAGACAGGCGCAGATAGACAGCTATGACAGAAGAGATGCCAAACCAGAATCAGACAGAGATGAGCTGCTGATCAATCTTAGAAGCCCTCATATCCAACTACAGTCCTGCTTCTCAGTAAAATGCCAGAAGAAACATGAGCACCACGTTAATGATGATGAGAAAAAGCAGAATGACAAACACCACCACACGCTGCGTGTCCGGGTTCATATTGCACCAGAGGAATGTGTGAAGAGCCCTCCATCGGTGCCTGCTCTGATTAGATCCCTTTGCCATGCTGACAACAGCCCTGGCTCTAGAAAAACAGTATTTCAACAGCGTAGCAGCACTGTCTCTGGAAGGAAAGCCAAGGAAGGGGTGGGGGGTACAAACAATGGAGTCGTTCTGCAGCTTTCAGAAAGCAAAACGTAATCAATTTCCTGCAATTATTATTATTATCAACTTTCAAGCATAATGCATGCACATGCTGGAACGTGGTTCTTCCCTTTCCAAGCAATTCTTATCTTTGTTTTATCTCAGCAAATCATCAGCTTTTCATTTTATCTTCCAGAAAAGAGCTGCCTCACTGCATTAGCTGAGTGAAGCTCCTGTAGCAGGAAGCCTCTGTGTGCTGGAACTCAGCAGTGGGACTGGCTTCCCAAAGAGCTTGTCAGCTATTTGCTAAGCACTGTAGCTAGGATACAGGCAACCCTTAGCAACTAGAGAAAGGATGGGCATGAGGCTTTCCAGGAGCACATCCATGCAGAAATGGATGTGACGAATTATCCTCACAATATATCTACATACACACGCACATTAGATATACATAAATTACGTAGATAGCTGGAAATATATTGCAGCTAAAACAATGAGAAGCCTTTGGTACCTTAACATGCAATTAATTAATTAATTTTCTATACCACCCATCTCACTGATACAACAACTCCACGCAATTTACAAAATATTAAAAAGTTTAAAAATGCTAAAACTATTAATATTAGAAAAATTGAGTAGAGAAAAAAAGTAAAAGACCACTACAAAGGGCAATCTCAAGTAAGAATCTTCTCTACCCTGTCAGCCGCCTCATAGTAGGCCCTGTTGGAGTCCCATGCCAAGCAGCAGAACCACGTTTTTAAGCTCTTCTAGAAGGCCCTGGGTATGGGAAAGATCTCATCTCTGATGGGCAAATATTCCAGAAGAATAGTCTATAGCAGAAAAGGCTTTTGTCCTGCAAGTCAAAATTATTTGGCCAATGGGATCTGAAGTAAGCTCTTTCCGCTGGAATGAGTGAGAGGCCTAAGTCCCATCAGAGTAGATGGTTCCTCAGATACCCTGGATCAATGCCATATAGGGCATTAAAAGTAATGCCCAATGCCATGAATTGAACTTGGAAGCAAACTGGCAACTATTGTCACATATGCTATCTGAGAAGCTTCCAGAACTGTCCATACAGCTGCATTCTGTACCATAATATTATGAATGAATATCCATGAATTACACTTCATCAGGGGTGAGATTCTACCAGTTCTGACCAGTTCTATAGAACCCCTTGTTAACTTTCTAAGCAGTTCGTAGAACCAGTAGTTAGAAGAAATTTCCTTTTCTTTTTTTCCACCCTTATTACATTCTTGGCAGTATGCCTAGACTTGCTGTCTCTGAAGGTGGTTTCCTGGTACTTTCTTAAAGGGGAAGGATTGTTTTAAGCTTTTTACACTGTTTTGGGGAGGAAATACTACTTTGAAGAAATAATTGAACAAGGAAGCAGAGCTGCCGGAAAGGAGCTTTTAATGACAAGGAACCAAGATGAGCGACATTCAGCAAGGCTTCTTGGCTAGCTAGAAAGATTGACATTCAAACGTGAGTTTACATACTCTTTCTGAGTTTTAGTCTAAAACTGATTTTTGGTGAAGTTTAATTCTGTTCTTGGTAACATTTAATCCTGTGTTTACTGATGGGATAATTTTCCCTATTCAGCTTTGTTTGGAAGGAAAAAGGTTAAAATCTCTCTTCCTGAAAAGAAACTGGGTTGAGAAATCTGGCTAGTTCCTGTGTTTATTTGTTCTTAACAAGCAACAGCTACTGTAATGATTTAATTATTTGTATGGTGTTTGATTTTTTTCCTGCCTCATGGTTTCTTTTTCTATCTGGGAAGGGGGTCTTCCTTCACTGGTATCTGGCACTGTCCTTTTGGGGTGTACTACCAAGAGGCAGGATGCAAGCTTGGCACTGATTTTTTTACTATCTTTCTGCGGGGCATGTGACCTTTCCTTAAATCTGAATGATTTCCTTAGGATATCTTGTGAGGTGAGTGAGACCAGCTGGTATCTTTAAGTGGTGCAAATGGATCTAAGGATTGCTTCTCCTGGGTGTGCTCTTTCAGGAGAGCTTAAATGACCTTCTACTAAATGGTTTCACTTTATGAGCAAGAGTTGGTTGCTGATAGTTATCATTGCATTTTAACTATTTTAATTCCTCAAAGTGCTCTGGCACCCTGCCTGACTTGTAACTCTAGCTTGCAGGTATTTTAATCTAAAACACCTTGCAGGTATTTTAATCTATTTAGGGCAGTTTTTTGCAAGCAAATAAGCTTTTTGTATTTTTGTACAGGTAATTCTTGACTTACAACAGTTCATTTAGTGACCATTCAAAGTTACAATGGCACTGAAAAAAGTTACTTATGACTGTTTTTCACACCTACAACCATTACAGCATCTCCACTGTCATGAAAGGCCAGGCGAGAAGCACCCCTTGATGTGAGTGACATCGAATTGGCCATGCCCACCCAGTCACATGACCACCAAGCCACACCCACCAACTAAGCCACAGTTGTTAAAAAATTTGAATCCCACCCCTGCACTTCATCCATTGATTACAATTAAATCTATTTAATTAAGTGGATCATCTTCTTCAAGAGTTTAACATTACTAAAAAGAAAAGTTTGAAGTTTAGAAGATAATACATGCAAGTAGTCAGAAAATATTTTTTTCTTACAGAAAATATTTTCTTCTTACAAATCTTATTTTGAAATTGCCTGATGAAGTTCAGAATTTATGCACAATTAAAGTATTTTGAGAAATAATAACAACAACATCAAAAACATGACAGAGGGGAAACAAATAAACACCATACTGCATGATCAAACTCATTCACAGATGACATTTAAATGCTGTCCTTGAATGGCCATTTCTGTTGTTGGTCAATTAATCTGGACTGACAGATTTTCCCCTACAATCTTCATTTGCTTTCTGCTCAGAATATATTTATGAATCCTTTCTGAAGTTTTCTACATATGAGAATTAAAGTGGAAGGTGGAAATTTGTGATGAATGGGTCCAATGGTAGTATGGATATAGTTTTGTAGAGAGAATGCTTGCTGCTTGTAAAGTAGCACAAAATGGGGGCAGTCATTGTCCTTTATCTTACTGCACTGTCCAAATAAAGGTTCACTTAATATAAGGCTATTGCCATCATGATTTAATAACTCTAGAAGGCACTATAAAATGATAGTGTGGAAAGAATCTTACCCTTCTCTCAGATGAACCATTAAAAAAAAAAACACCAATAAATCTTTAACTCTTCTGGAAACATGAGGATAAGACAAAATGTGTTATTCTGTCCATTCAGTTTGTTGCTTCCTTTAGCCACAGAATGAAGTATAGTAACGGTTGGCATGTCAATAGTTTGGAAAAGGTCCTTTCTTAAAAAAAATTTCTACCAGCAAATATTTTTTAAAAGATTTCCATAATACGATATTATGGCATCTTTTTTTTTAGAACAATTACAAAGTACAATAGCAATATAGGTATGATTAAGAATGCCATCCAAGTAGAAGCAGCAATGACATATGTTTATAATATTTCTCACTTAATTCTTTTTAACAATTTTTTTCTGAGTTTTTAAAATTTTATATTTTGTCCTGCTAATACAGGAAAATAGTCAGGGGTGGGATTCTACAGGTTCGCACCTATTCGCTAGAACAGGTTGTTAACATTCTAAGCAGTTCAGAGAACCAGTTGTTAGAAGAAATTAATGGCCTAATCCTGTAATGAAGGCAGGAAGGAAACATTCTGGTGTTGCTTACAGAAACTGCCTCCCCATTAACCCTTATTACATTCTTGGCAAGACTAGACTTCCTGTCTCAGGAAATCTCTGGAGTTTTTTTTCCCTCCTTTGCTGGTATTTTGCTTGTGTGGAGTGACCATTCAAAGTTACAATGGCACTGAAAAAAGCGACTTATGACCATTTTTCACACTTATGACTGTTGCAGCATCCTCAGTCATGAGAGGCCAGGCAAGGAGATGTGTGCCTCGATGTGAGTGATATTGAGTTGGCCACGCCCACCAATTAAGCCACGCCCACAGAACCGGTGGTTAAAAAACTTGAATCCCACCTCTGGAAATAGTCTCCCATTAACAAATGCATGGGTATCAGAGGTGGTATTGAGCAGGTTCTGACCAGTTCTGGAGAAACAGTAGTGGAAATTTTGAGTAGTTCGGAGAACCAGCAAATACCACCTCTGACTGGAGATTTTACATTATCCTTCCCTGCCACGCCCACCAAGTCATGCCCACAGAACCGGTAGTAAAAAAATTTAAATCCCACCACTGATGGGTATCAACTAATAATTATGAGTTATGCCAGTCAAGCAAAATAATCCTCCAATATTATTATGTCCATTTTGCTACAGGAAGAATTCAAGTGGGATAAAACAATGCTACAATCAAATCCATGGTTACTGGGCAAGTTCCTGAGGGCTTGGGAGGGACATTCCAGAATGTGGTGGCAGGAACTGAAGCTGGTCTTAGCAACAGTGAAATTATGGATTGGAGACCATTGAAATTGATGCAAATCTGTACAAAACATTACATAATATATTTAGTCTCTTTCTTCCAGGGCAGATCATTGCCTTCAAGGCACAGGCCATGAAGATGTAATGGTACGTAGGCATGACCTTGGGTGATAGGAGGTAGAGTCACAGACTAGACAATGGTTATAAGAGATAGCTTAATCTGCAGAAGCAATGGGAGTATAGAAAATGACTTAGAAGGGACACTCCCTTGTTTCTTCGATTGCAAAGTAATAGGACATAGACGTATTTTAAGACTTGGAAGATTATGATAATGTAACCCTACAATAAAGTTACATCTAGTACTTCTGAGTGTGCTTCTTGTCCAGACTATATCACAAAGCTGACAGAAGATGAGAAAGGAATGTCATGTAATCACTTAGAAAGAATGGTTTTCTTGAGCTGCAATATAATCTGCTTGGTTTTCCAATGTGTTTTGTCATGAATGTACCTGAACCTCTTATGTATAACCTGGAGATGATTGGGCAGGACAGGCTAATGAGATTTTGCCGAAACGTTGCTACAACTTTAAAAGCACAACTACAATGACGTGGGAAAATACCTGAACAAAGCTGAATACCATACATGTAAGTACCTGCGAAAACTTAAGAAAACTTATATGTGTGTGTGTGTGTGTGTGTGTAAAAATATAGTTGGCCATTCATCTCCAACAAAGTGTACACTTCCTGATACAATTTGGTTCATTGTTGAACAGCTCTTAACATTAATAAATGCTTCATCACGTCCACTTAAAATCTATATTCTTGTGGTTTAAATCCTTGTTGTTGTTGTTTCTGTAAGAATTCTGAACAATTCTACCCCATAAATGACATAACTTCAGATATCTGAAGTCAGATGTCTCATTGTTATCTTCTCCATGCCATATATACCCAAAGTTTCCAATTATTACTCATTGTCTCTCCTTTTAGACTTCTTAGTATCTTGATTGTTCTTCTCTGGACATATTCTGGTTCACAAATGTTCTTTCTAAAGTGCAGTGCCCTGGATGCACATTGTAGAGAGGGAAAATTACGTATCATACCTGATATTATATTTTTGCTGAAGCAGCGTAGAACTGCATTTCTTTTTTAGAAACTGCATCATATTGGATTTTGCATTTGTTCCTGTTGGAATTCAACTTCAGCTTATCAAGATCATTATGAATCATGCCTAAGGAAGTTACTAATTTTCTATCCTTGTGTCATCAGCAAATCTTGTATTTTTTTCATCTCTAATCCACACCATTTATAATTATATTGAAGAGTATGGGGCATTAGATCACAACCCAGATCTGAAACATTCCACACTTTTAGCTTCTTATGAAGTTTTTGGCATATACTTACTGGGTTTAATCAGTAATTGTTTAATCAGTTCTTCTGATTTATGATAGAATATTTCCCAATTTGCTCTACTAGAATCTCCTGGGAGTTTTGTCAAGTACTTTAAAAAAAATCAGGGTACACTATGTCCACAGCATTTTTATGGTTTATTAAACCAATCACTCTGTCAAGAAAAGAATTCAAGTTCATTTGGAATGTCTTGTTCTTGAGAAATGCATACTAACTACCAAATCGACTGTTGAACAATCTGTCCCTAAATTTTGCTTGATATTAAAACCAAACTACTTAATTGGCGGTTATTCAATTGCACAGAAACAACTCTTCTCCTCTCCTGTGATGACCCATAGTCTCTCAAAATAACCCAAAACCCAAAACATACATTAAAGTCCGGTTATGCCTTCAACTTAACTGTTTTATTAGGCACAGTTTAAAGTCACAAAAGTAAATAATGAGGCAAAAGGAAACCAAAACAAACCACATTGATGAGAGTTCCAAAGCAAGCTAAGATAAATTAATCATACATTCCAGGAAGATAACGGGGAGAATCCATGGGAAGAACGCCAACAAAAATAAACCTCTTTCAAAGGAAACACTAAACTTTGACTCCAGCAATTCTGACTATTCAGTTACAAACTTAGATACATAGCTCCCAGCTGCAAGCCACGAGGAGGATCATGGTAATCTCCTCTTGAGTAGACCTCGCTTTTCCTGATCCTCTCCTCTCTGCATGCCCTAGGATAGATAGGGGATGGGCTTGGATCCTCTTCTGATTGCTCAGCCGGCCTCTGCCCTTCCCCAGCCTCCTCCACCACCTCTGGAGCCACACTCCCACTCCCTGTTAGCTGTTCCTCCTCTTCCTCAGAGTCAGTCTCCACCAGGGGCATGACTTCTCCTCTGACATTACATCAATCTCATGATTCTTCAAAGATCAGAGAAAGGATTTCCAAGAAAACTTTTGAAGGCTTCCTCAAGTCTCTCAATTATAATTAATTTAGTTTTGAAGACAAACTCATTCATGCAAGCTGCAAATGGTGCTCCCTAACTATTTATTTACCTTGAATTGCCACTCCCTCTTTTGGCAATTGTTTTGCTTAAGTTAATTTAAGCAAAAGTTGGTTTGAGCAAAGTTCCTTTTTGGGAAGAAAAGGCAATGAAGGAAATAAAGAATTCTACTTTCTGCCAATTTCCTATTATTATTCTATCATGTACTCTTAGCAGGACAGCAGCCTTTCCTTTTTTATTATTTTACTCTGATGCAGTTTAAAAAAATCATATTTATATTTTTAGCTTTCCTTGAAAACCTGTATTTCCTTTTGGGCTTTAGGATTTTTCCCCTTCATTATAAGCTATTTGGTGGTATATGTCTTTGTGATTTATACAAGTTCCTTTTAACTCTTCGTTAAGTTAAAAGTTCCCTCTGCACATACAATTTCCTATTCTTCTTGGAATGTGTACCATGTATTTCCAGTATCATTTTTGAGAAGTGGCCAATCCTCCTGTGTTCTCATTTATCTGAGATTATTATGGAACCTCACTTAGTATTTCTCAAAGCTTGATGAAATTGACTCTCCTTGAAACTAATGTGCACATGCTCAAATTTCTTTTAAATGGCTACCGGCTCCCAGACATATTGAAATGCTAAACACATGCCTGTTTATAATGACAAATACAATTTGTGATGCAGAGCTGAAAAACTTCTTGGTCATTTGGGGTGTGGTCCACCATGAAGTAAAACTGACTTATTTAAGATATACAAGCTGCAACAGATATTTCATTATCAGTAAGAAGTAGAACCCATTGAACTTAGCAGCCCTTTCAGTAAACAATTATAAGATCACGCTACAAGGTTCACACAAGGATGGGTTCACTTTCTGTTTTAATCAAAGGTGAGAAAATTCAGACAGTGGCTTCCCATCTCTTCATAAAACAAGTCATTTGTGAGAAATCAACTTTAAATGAGACAACAAGTGTTACCTTGTCAGAAAAGAAATGTTTGAAAGTTGACAGTATGATAGAAGTCACCGGGTATGAATCAGACTCCAAATAATTACCTTTTCTGAAATGTATTGCATTGTCACTGAAATCCAAAAGCAGTTTATGCTGGAAGGTATGTTAACAGAAAAAGGCGATATAAAGCCTTTTGCCTTAGAGTTCTACCACCCCACCCCTGGCCATTAGCTTCCAAAGTCCCTCAAATAGTATTTTTTTTACTTTAATAGAAGAAATATTGGTTTATTATATTAATTTTTAAAAATTCATATTTGTCATTTCAGTAACAGTGATAGGATGGATAATGATAATCTCAAATCTATTTAGATTATATTTAAATACCACTCAACCTGTACCAGTACATGGGTGAACTGGTGTTTCCTTTTAGGCATCTAGAGCCATGACAGCTTAAAAGAAAAAGCAAAACCTGAAGAGTTTAAAACTGCTGCAATATAGAAAAAGCAAGCTGCAATTACATGATATTTGAAATTATTTATAGTGGATTTAACAGCAAATAGTACTTTATGAGATGCTCTTATTGGCAGGCTGCTGAAAGTGTTCAGTGTCTGATTTAGTTTTGCTCTGCGGGGTGGGGGTGGGAAATGAAACAGAAGTGAAGTGACAACAGACTTTTTAGACATCACACCAAGGCCTAAAGTACAATGCTAATGTTGGTGTGATGTTGCAAGGTTTAAAAAAATACCATAATAGCAAAAATTGGGATAGTGTACTTGAACCATTTCCAAATTTTAAAAAATTACAACTACAAAGTGCACTGTGCCATGAAAGTAAAAAGATATTAATAATCATTAAAGCCCTGGATTTCATTTTTAGAAGAACATAAAGAGACAATTCAATTTAAACATTTTATATACAATATAGAATAATAATAAAACATGCCATACTGCATTGTTAATAGGCCAATACTTTTTCAGACTCCACGGCAAAGTGCAATTTAAGGTTAGTCATTTAATCCATTCCATTGTGAATTGAAGATGTTAGTTCATGCCTGATATAACCACTCTATACATACAATATACTCTTAGTAAAAACCTATGAGATAGGATGGGTTGAGTCATTACCTCAACATGGAGAAATTAACCGTGAAAATGGGAAGATGATGGAGCGTAAGTGACTCCTCTCCCAAATGCTTTTCTTCCTTACTTTCTTATTCATATTGAAAGGTTTTTTTTAATAAAATACCAAAACTTGTATGATAAGTTTATCATGTGATGCTGGTAACTGAGTGGTGAATATAAAAGCAACACTCAGGTGAAGATAGACAGTACTCACCTGTTCATTATTTAGATGACGTTCAAAGTTGTTCTGTGGCCTTTGGCAGGAAAAGGGATATTTATATTTCATTGTGTTTTTAATGTTGGGAATTGCTTTGAACTTCTGTTAAAATTATTATTGTTTCTTAATAATGCATAATGAAGAACAAAACAAGGTAGTCCCTACAATTTTTAAAATATACAATAATCAGGTCCAATTGTGAAAATCAGACTTCAGAAATATAAATAAGATTTGTTTACTTTCTCTCTACCAGCAATACCAGAAATATTTTTTTTATCATATTTGGAAGTAAAAAATAAATGAACACAATATCAAGTAAATTCTATTGCAGCATTGTAGTCAAGAAATGGAAGCAAGCCAGTATTGCAAATTTTAGACATTTGATATTCCATATTATTATGACAGAAACCATTTCATACGAATAATTCATAGGTACATTAGACAATGTGTATTAGGATTAGTGTCCCTTTTCTCAAGCTTGGAAATATTTTATTCAGTTTGTTAAAAGTTCAAATTGAATTAAGAGACCTTTGTCAATAACAATGATGAGGATTTTGCAGGCAAAGAAAAATGATTATTTTGAAATGAAGAGATGTCATGAATCAACATTTATTTTGGCTATGATATTTTATTTCTAAGTTAACTGTGTGATGTTTCTGAATACAATGCATCTATTCTAATCTATTAACTGTTAATGGTCTGATTTTATATATGGATTATATATAATAACACAATAATACTATTTTAGTGGTTTAGCTTAATATTTTGGTATTATTTATTTGGAGATCCAATGTGGTGTAGTGATTAAAGCATTAGGCTATTAACCAGGAGACTGAGTTCTAGTCCCACTTAGGCACAAAGTTAGCTGGATGACCTTGGACCAATTACTCTCACTCAGCCCTAAAAAGGAGGCAATGGCAAACCACTTTCAAAAACCTTGCCATGAAAACTGCAGAGAATCGTCTACTCAGCTGCCAGAAGCAAAAATCAAAAGCCAAAAATGTTATGAGATATATAACCAGACAGCAAATGAGATTCTTCTGTGAAGTCAACCTGGGGGATGTGTTTGTAGGAACTAACCTCATCACTGGACAATCTACATGAATATTAAAAAAGCAAAATCCACTGCTATTGGCAGCTGTTCCTATTTTTGCAAAATAATAAACACCTTTCATTAGAAGTAGAACAGCAGTTAAGAAATTTGTAGAAAATCCTTTGCTACAAATTAATCTTTCATCTTAAAATAACTTTCAATATGCCAATTGCTCAGAAAATACCAGGTTTTCACAGTACAGCTGCCTTGCCAAGTTTATGCAGAAGGTAAGCACTGTCTTTGTATACCAAAAGTTTTTGAATGAACAGACAATGGAAGAAAGAGATAATTTTCCATTCTGCCATTAATTTTATTGAGTCAAGTGGGCAACCTCTATTTTTTTTAAAAAAAAGTTCCTTCCACCAAGATATGTTCCTGCAATTCTTCAGAATATAAGGAAGCTAAATGTGGCCTTTGACTCCTTTGAACTTAACTTCTGATTTAAATGGATGATGCTTCATTATTAAAAGGACTGCTTTATAATTGTTGAATGGACCCATTGGTAGGTTTAGATATTTATTGTTTTAGCAATGTGGAACCTTCTCTCCCATGAAGCGTTTTACTCATTGTTACTAAGTATTTTCTTTTTGACATTATAATGATATGGATGTTTAAATCTGTTTCAATTTCATAAGGATATTGGTCTTTATTTTTAAGCTTCAATTTTAAGTCCTGCCTTGAAAAGAGATAAATGAGTTATTATAAAATGCACTTAACATTAAACATATTTTATTTGCCCTAGTTACTAAGAGCTGCAGTACCTCATTAATAGCAAGTTGTTCTCCTCCACCACCTGGGTGGCCATAACGATAACTTGAACTACGGAAATCTTCATATAAATCCTCTTCACTCCCAATGTCATCACTGGTTTTCTCTAGTGATCCATCAGCAATTACTAAAATGACAAATACAAACATATATATAGGCATATTTATTTGTTGGCTAAATCAGGATGTCTATAATCAGTCTATACATTTCTAAAGTTTAATTAAAAAAACAAACAGAGCTATAATTTTAGGGCTATGAAGTGCTTTAGATTTGAGGGCAAAAATGTTTCAAAGCATGTTCTATGTCACAGCAAAAACTCAGGAAAAGACACCTTTATTTTAAGGAGTTGCAGAATGATGTGATATATGGAACCCCACACTCTGAACATCTTTTTGCATTGAATCTAGCATGTTTCCCTATCGACAATTTATAAACAGATATAATAGAACTATTTCACAGAGGTCTGGTGAGGAAAGCGCATTAGTTAGTACTCCTTTGAAAAAGGATAACATTTTGGAATCTATTATACCATAACATGCATCTTCTTATAATAAATTAATTTCTTTTAAGGGTTCTTTCTGCTTCAGCAGCATTTCACCCCAATCCCACATATAACAGCTTGAAACCAGGCATAATTATATTCCCATCTGCCAATCTCAAAATGCAGAGAATTACAACATCCTGAACAATCAGTGATAATCTCTCCCCACCGCCCACTGACCAATGATAGAATATAAAGATCTACTTCTGACTGGAAAACAAATCCTATTATAAAATAAACTGCAACTCAACTTCTCCTTTCTCTATGTTTAAGCATATGTGTCAGTGTGCAATCAGGTGATTTGTAAAAAAAAATATATGAAGTAGTTATTATGATAGAAAGCTACATGGAGAATGGTCAGTGTCAGCTCAATGCAACAAAAAACACTGTGATTCTTTGCTGTTAGTTCTCAACCACCCCATGGCCAAAAAAAGTAATAAAGTGGAAATACAAGTTCATAACCAATTTAAAACCAGGTTTTCCCCAATAATTGAGACCAGCACCATATTTTTATAGGCAGCTGAATGATGGTGATAGGAGACAACTAGCTTTTAAACCATCTATTGAAGTTACAAATTCAGTAGGATGCTAATCTCTTGGAGATTCTCTTGAATCTTGGAGCCAAAAGTAGAATGAGACAGAAGTTCCTTCCAATTAGAATGTGTATGTGTAGTCACAGAAATTAAAAGAAAAAGATAAACTTTTCTGTTATTTTAATACACCGAACAGAATAAGAAAACTAATCATTCTTTAAAATAGTTGACATTGTGAGTGTTATCGAGTGCAGAGAAGAGTCCAAAGTGGTGCAAAGCATTAGCACAAAGTACCCAAAGATCCTAGTCTATTAGCTGGACCTTAAAAGAATTGAAATCCGTTAAAGACAAGGACCACAAAGATAGTAATGGCCCCTGATCTTAAAGGACTGTTATTTGGATTATTAAAATGCTACAGCTGAAAAAGAGTAAGAAACAGTTGTTCAGCCTTGCCCTATCTTAAAAGAATGCACACAAGTAGTCTTCGACATACGACCACAACTGAGCCCAAAATTTATGTTGCTAAGTGAGATATTTGTTAAGTGAGTTTTTCCCCATTTTACAATCTTTCTTGCCACAGTTGTTACGTGAATTGTTACAATGTTAAGTTAGTAACACAATTAAGTGAATCTGGCTTTCCCATTGATTTCGCTTGTAAGAAGGTTGAAAAAGGTGATTACATAACTCTGGGACACTGCAACCATCATAAATATGAACCAGCTGCCAAGCATCCAAACTTTGATCATGTGACCATGAAGATGCTGTAACGGTCATGTGAAAAATGGTCATAAGTTCCTTTTTTTCAATGCTGTTGTAACTTTGAACAGCCACTAAATAAACTGTTGTAAGTCAGGGAAAATGTGTATGGAGACCACAAATTTCCTTTCTTTTTCAGTTCTTGCCTCAGTGAAAACTTTTGTTGCATACCAACCATCCCAATTCAGTCACAGAAGCACCACAGAGTACTGAGAAATACATCCATTTGATATAGTAGGAAAGACACTTCTAGTTAATATAGGCAACCAATGAACCTGAAAAAGTAGTAGCATAACTAGGAAAAAGGCACCTTCGTAGTTTCTGTTATAGGAAGAAGCAAAAATTTCCTGCCTAGGCATTGAACTCCCACCCCACCCCTACCCCATATCTACCCTTCTTGATTCCGGGAATCCTTTCAGATCTAGATATCTCATTCTTCTGTTGGTCTTAGCTCCTTCCATTTATTTACAACAACTCGAGCTTTCCAATGTTTTAAACACCAGCCACAGTGATATACAAAGCAATATCCAAATAAAAATTGTAGCATGACAATAATGCTAAGAGGGATCAGAAATTGTGTGCAAAAGAGTAAGTAGAAACATCAGAAGCTTTGTGCAAAGATCAATGGCACAATGGAAATCACAATTGTTGGTCTATGGTGATAGATTGGAAAAGGTTAATAGATCAATCTTTCAAGGAGACTCCCTATCATGGCTGCTGTTCATCATTGCATTGATTCCCCAATAATAATATTGAAGAAGTCAAGCCAGGGCTATCAAACATGAAAAACATCTGCCAGGCTATCCCACTTCGTTTACATGGATGATCTGAAGCTGGATGGAAAAACACCATCTGAAATAGAATCACTGCTCAATACAGTCAATATACACAATCCAGATATTGAAACGGAATTTGAACTGGACAAATGTTCCACCCTTACCATCAACAAGGGGAAAATAGTGAAAACTAAAGGAATCAAGATGTCCTATGCAAATAACATCAAGGGCCTGGATGAAGATCACTACAAATACTCGGGCATTCTTCAAGTTTACAACATCAAGCTCATTGAAGTCAACAAGAAGATTAGAAGTGAATACATCATGTGAAAATGATCTTAAAAGTCTAAATCCATTGGTGGAAATAAAATCAATACAATTAACATATGTGCATTCCAGTCGTTAGATATATAGTTGGAATAATGGACTATACTCAAGCAGAATTAAAAGCCCTGGATATGAAAGCTAGAAAAATAATGACAATGAATCATGCCCTTCATCCACAAAGCAACACTGGTGTACTCTATTTACCAAGGAACATAAGCAGGCACTGAATGTTGCAAGTACACCAGACAGTGAAGGAAGGGGAAAAAAAGGCATTGGAAGAATATCTGAAGGACAGTGAAGAAGATGCACTAGTATATCATGAAGGCTTGCTTAATAATGCTGGGTCGAAACTGGCCTACGAGAAAGATCAAATGAAAAATAGAAAAGAGAAATGGCAAGGCAGAATTATATGGCCAATACACACACACACACACACAGAGAGAGAGAGAGAGAGAGAGAGAGAGAGAGAGTGAGTGTGTCCTGGCAATTACTAAGAGTAAGAAAGTTGAAGAAAGAGACAAAGGGTCTAATCCTTGGCTATATGAGACCAAGCTGTAAGAACAAATGTATACTAAGTCAGACATGGGAAGAAGTGACAGCAAATGTTGGGTCTGAAATGAAGCTGAAGAAACAGTGAACTATCTAGTTAACTGCTGCAAAAAGTTTGCACAGATTGTCTACAAACAATAGCATCAGTAAGTAGCACCAATGGTGCATTGGAATAATTGCAAACAATTTCATTTGCCTGCAAGCAAAAACTGGTGGGACCACAAAATCCAGTCTAAATGTCTTGCTTATTGTGATTGTTGTGACCAACCATAATAAAAATATTTGCTCTCCAACTCTCAACAACATTGGCCAATTTACAATTGTTACAGCATTTAAGAAAAACAAGAATAAACTCAGAGGGGAAAGAAAGGAAGAAAGGAGTATTAATTGCCCAATTTGTAAGAAGTGAAGTTGATTATACTTCCTAAACCTCCATGCATGCCTGCACTACTAGTAGTTCCACTGCTATGCCACTATGTCATCAGAGTCAATCATGATGCAATAGAGCTTCCTGCTTGAGCAAGGGCTTGGACCAGAAAACCTTCAAAGTCCCTTCTTATTAAAGTCTAAGTCTAGGTCTAAGTGCTATTGCTCCAAAAGCCCCGTCTTAGCCTAATAATACACTAATGGGCAACTCTGATTCTATTTGTGTGAGAGAAAAGGGTTAGCACAGGAAATAATACAAACCTGTACCCTTCTGTGTTATTGTCCACATCTACAGAATAACCATCTGTATTGCAGCATTATCCTATATACAACTGATCACCAACAAAACCAACAACCACAAATGGCTGTACTCTAAACATTTCAATAGCATTAACAAGTCTCTTCTGAACTCTTCCAAGAAAACACACACACACACACACACACACACACACACACACACACACACGGCGAATTATGCAGGGCTGCAGAATTAGCAAAATCATCCTTACATTTCCTGAGTAGATTGTTATTTGTCTGAATAATACCTGAAGAGTGTTTCTTTACATGAACATGTATGTGCAAGAGTACAACAGTAATCTGTGTGCAACTATATGAAGGAATCAAGCATATATCATTTATGTCCATGAGGTTCCATGCAATAATGAAAGTTTATTTGGTATGTTTTGCACACACATATACAGAGTATATAGTGTGTGTATACATACTGTAAAACACATGAATAGTATTAAGGCACAAGAAACTGTAGCAGGTTTGACTCTATCCACTAATCCACTCAGCAATGTTCTCCAGCTCAGTGATTTCTATAAGTTTAACCCCATTTTGTCAGTTCTTTGCACCCCAGCTCTGATGGAGAAAAAGTCATTCTAACAAGGTTAGTTACTAAGCCAAGCTAATGACGCTTTTGAAAAAAAAAAGGTTGATGTGGGAGGAATGTCTTCTTAGATGAAAGTATTTCCTTATGAACTGTTCCCTTTTCCACAGCATGGAATTTTATTGTTTCATCAAATGTTTCATTATTTTTTTCTTTAAAGTGCTGTCTCTGCCTGTTCCATTATTGAGCCCTATAATTTTCAGCTTGAAGACAAATCTCTCCTACTATTTTTACAGCTTTCTCTCTCTCTCTCTCTTTTGTTGCTGTTCTTGCCCCCCTCTGCTACTATATGAATTTGTACAGAGATGAAAATAAAAACCTCTAGTGTGTGCTAAAATCTATTCCATCCATTCTAAGCTGCCTTGCAACCTAATGTGTCAAGCACATATTTGTTTTCTTGGTTTAACTCCTGTTTAGGGGTCAGCTCCTTCAGTGTTCTAGCAATCCTACAAAATGTTAAAGAAAGCTGCAGTGGCAGATTTCAGCCAAATTTTCTGCTCCCTGCAGCAACTGCAAAACAGCTGTTCAAATAGTAAAAGAAAGAGAAAGAAGTAAAAGAAAAATATTTTCTTTGCAGTAAAGGAAGGAAGGAAGGAAGGAAGGAAGGAAGGAAGGAAGGAAGGAAGGAAGGAAGGAAGGAAGGAAGGAAGGAAGGAAGGGAAAGAGAGAGAAACATTTTATGCTCCAAACACTGAGGTAGGAAAAAAGGTTGAAGATTTAAGCCATTGCATTCCAATTACATTTTTATACAATTTACATCCCACCTTTCTGATCAAGGACACTTAAGGTGGATCTGATTTTTAAAAAACAGATACAACAATTATGTCATTAAAGTTGCTAAATCTACTATTAAAATTAAACTAGAAAGACCTAGTTCAATGGTCCTTTCCGCATAATGTAAGTTGCTCAGAATCACCTTGCAGTGAAATGGGCAGCAAACAAATTTAATTTAATACTAAAATAAAATAAAAATATCTGAGAAATCATTGCAGATGAGCATAGTCCCAGAAGAATTGAAAAGACTAAATACTGTTTCTATCTTCAAAGGGAAAAAAATGAGCATACCTCAGGCCCGTCAACTTGTCATCAATCTGACCAAAACAGTGGAACAAAATGTAATCAGCATGTGCTTATTTAGAAATCAGTGCCCTGCTTAATAGGAACTAGCATGGTTTTATCAATAACAAGTCAAACTAACGCAACCTTTTTTATATGATGGCTAGTTCATATGACACAGTATACCCTGGCTTCAGCAAAGCTTCAATAAAGTCTTAACAATATGAAAATTCATGAGCATTTTGAAAAGCTGGAACAATATGGTAGAAATTAATCAGATGAATTTCAGCAGAGAAAAATGCAAAGTCCAATATATCAGTAAAAAAAAATTAAATGCATGAATATGGGATGGCAGGACTCATACCAGGCAGCAATAGATACACAAGATGATGAAGCTGCAATACATGCACATACATGAGCAATGTGATAAAACTGCCAAACAAGCAAATACAATCCAAGTTTGTATCAATGGAAATACATAGCATCAAGATCAAGTTAATTCTGTTTCTTTCTATACTGCTTTGGTCAGAACATGTTTATAATATTGCACCCAGTTCTGCTATTTAGAAAGAATGATGACAATCTACTGTGTGTCCAAAAGAGTGCAACCAAAAGAAAAGGCACATGGAAGGAAAAAAAATATACTATAAGGAACAGTTGGGGTTATTGAGTATATTTAGCCTCAAGAACATAAGATTGTGGAGAGACATGATAGCTGTTTTCAAGTATCTACAGAGCTGTTATAAGAGGGTGGAGAAGAACTGTTCAGAGTTGTTACAAAAGGGGTAGAGGATAACTAATGGATGTAAATCACAAGGAAGTAAATATAATGAATCACTTCCTAATGGTAAGAACTATTCAAAGGTGGAATAGACTGCATCAATTGGTAGTGGAGTCGCCTTCACTGGAAATATTTAAGTAGATGGATGGCCATCTTGTTAGAATTTGCAGCAGAAATTCAAATCCACAAAGCACACACAGATGACTGATTCAGCAAGATTCATTAACTTCTTTATATACATAATAATATATAAGTAAATATACAATACTAAAGTAGGTTCTTCCAACGTGGTAGAGGTTACAAGCAAAACACAAGAAGAGGAAAGAACAGCATAGAACAGTTTCAGTTTTTATTCAGAGCTGCAGACAAGACTCAGAGCTTAACACAGCTTCAGAGCTGAAGAGCTTAATATAGAGCCACACCTAGGCTCCTTCCAGTTTCAGTTTCCACCTAGGCTCCTTCCGGTTTCAGTTTCCTCATTGGCTCATTTAGTTGCTATGCCTATTCATTGGCTGACCTTGTTATCATGTCTCTTCCAGTTCATGAATATTCTGACACATCTGTTGAAAATGTTATAGCAATGGATTAAGCAGGAGGTTGAACTAAATGATCTTGCAGGTCTTACATTCTATGATTCTAAGAACAAGGAATTGAAACTATCTTTCAGCATATTAACTGAAAATGGAGCACTATTGAATTGCTTTCTTTTCTCAGTTTCTTCCCAGTTTCTACTGTAATGCAAAGAATGTTCACGTTTAATTATCGTGATAAATCTTTTTGATAATAATAACATATTCCCAATGATCTACTTTGGACCTAAATACAGGCATTATCCAGTCTATTTCTATTTTACACTGTATGCGTAAGTCAGTAGAGTTGATGTTGGAACTGAAAGCTATGTAATTTCACAGTTTTATTAGGAATATATTAGTTTCTGTGGGACTCTCTGTGACTTGATCTTCCTAGAGATACATTGAAGAAAAGCCCTCAACACAGAAATCAGAAGAGGTAATAATGAGTCGGAGTCTCATATAAATTCTTCAGGGTCACTTATAAATATTAAGGCATTTGATCAATTGCTTCTTTATGCATTTCTAAACATTTCTAGGAATCTAAAATTAGAAAGATCAAAAAGTATCTCCAGTATTATCAGCCTCAAAGGCCAATAGCAACTAAAAAGTGGGGGGGGCATTTGTAGCAGGGACCAGATTTAACTTTCCTGTACTTTAGCTGTTTATCCTCCTAGACTATATTA
This sequence comes from Pseudonaja textilis, assembly GCF_049901715.1. NCBI lineage: Eukaryota > Metazoa > Chordata > Lepidosauria > Squamata > Elapidae > Pseudonaja > Pseudonaja textilis. The sequence continues at coordinate 51,210,750 of NC_141993.1, read as the reverse complement.
TACATAGCAACATACACACAATTAGGTTGGATGGTGATTTCTAGGCCCTTTTTTCCCTTTCAAATATCCATAATGTCCTTTTTCTCTGGACTAACTGTACACATTAGCTAAGGGGGCTTCTTTTTAGAGTAGAGATATTTGGATACTGATAACTAACTCAAGTGTTACACCATATGTCTATCAGTGATTTAAAATAATTTCATCACAGAATAAAACCTATTAAGAATAATAAATATTGATGCTTTGCCATTAGTAAACACTAGGTTGAATGAATAAAGTCTGGCTAGTATTTTTCTTCCTCAGAAAAGGAATACATTCTTGTTATCTGAATAACAGAAGTTCACCTGTTGTAGCTCCAAAGCATTGTCCTATCTTAGTCTAGTGTCCTACTGATATTCCTAATCATATTCACATTCATGTAAATTCAAGTTCTCCCATACCTTGGTTCTCTGTACATAAACTCTCCTACGTGTTTTTAAAGCATTTCTTGTCTTTTTTATCCTAGTTTATTTAGTACGGATGTGAATGCTTTATGAATTTATTATCTACGTACATGCTAACTAAAATGCAATGAAAACATGTATGTCTCTGTAAGAGATTGATGTTTTAAGAGTTCAGAGTTGTGCAAGGAATATCTACTGGGAACTGGCTAGTATTTGCACCTATAAGCTTGTTTACCAACTTATGTTATGTTGGGGGAGACAAAAAAGAAGAAGCTGAGACATAGGATGTGAAAGCCCGACATGTGTCCTATCAGTTGATGAAGGAAAAAATAGTATTTATATTATGATAGCACAGTTCTCTAGAACAAGCAACAGGATGTGGCACAGACTGAACATTGTACTCACAATGTTCATCGGAATAAATAGCATAAAAAAATCATATGAAATGGGATACTTGTAATGAAAACAAGACAGCAAAGAAGTATAGATTTAAGACTTACGATCTGTCTACTTCCTTTGCCCAGCAGGGAGTTCTATCATTAAAACAGAGAAAATTTAACAGTTTTTTTCTTCATTATTTTCACAGTGTCTGATTCTCTTTCCTGCAGAAACATTGATGGCAATTATCAAAGCGTACTGGAGTTACAACAAAATTCTCCACTTGTTATACTTCATTTTAAAAAACAGAGTCACAGATATTTAGAACAGAAAGTATTGCTTTAGGCTACAGCTCTTAGCTAACTGCAATTTGTCAGCCAAAGTATTTTGAACATTGTAAATTTTCATCAGTATTTATTTTTCATTTAAATGTATATGACCACTACATTTGTCAAAACAATTCTGGGTAGCAGTGTGTGTGTGTGTGTGTGTGTGTGTGTGTGTGTGTGTGTGTGTGTGTGTTTAAAAACCCTTATATGTGTATATAAGTATTGAACTATACAACCTACAATCTAATAAATGACAGCTGATATTTTTTTAAAAAAATCAAAAAATAATATTAAACCAACAGAAGTTCACTATATTGCATGTAGTAATTTCTAAAAAAAAAAAAAAAAGCTAACTCTTTGAGGACTTTATTCCAGTGGTCACAATTCTCAAACAGATCCATATGAATCAGTCAAGGAGAAGAAGCACAATTATGGTTTCTCAAAGGCTGTACTTGCAAAATCCTGAAAATGCAAAATAATGATAGCTTGAAAAGATGTAGTATAATAAAAGTAGAATAACTCAAAATCAATGAAATGACAGAACTGAATACAAAATGAACAGCTGACCAGGGTAAGAAGGAAAAAAAAACATGTTTGGAGGAAAATATTAACAGGAAACTTGTTCATTCCACAGAACTTTTTATAAATAAGCCCTGCACTCCTCAAATGAAATAGGAACATAAACAAAATCACAGGACATGAAAGCCTTTTTAATAGAATGTTGATCATAGTGACACCATTCACAGACAACTGTATTAGTAAATTAGTTTCCCATAACTGGATATATTTCAGATGGGCTGAAATTAGAATTCAGACTTCTGAACCAGCCCCAAACTATAAAACACTACAACACACAGTTGCCTTGATAGCATGTTGAAAGAGCCACCACTACCATCAAAAAGTGAAACTATTCAATTTCTTCCCTTCAGTGTGCCAGGCATTACCTATGTTTATTTTGGGGCTTGATTTCTTTACACACGTCTTTGAATAGCATTAATAGTTCAAGAAGTGTGTCACTTTTACTCATCTATCAAAGGCCCAATCATCTCCTGGGCAAAGAGGCTGTCAGTTCTTATTGTGTTGAAGCTAGTGACACCAAGAAAAAAATGCTTGCTGCTGTTTTTGTTTATTAAAGTTCAGACGTTCCTAAGGGGAAGTAAACAGCAATGTCTTCTTTCTCAGAACATAAAGGTCCTTAAAATAACCCTTAAAGGAAACCCAGTGTATTTTCTATTCCTTTTTGCTCCCATTCCACTTGCAAGGAGACATAAGCAAATTTACTGCCAAACATTTTTCATTCTGTGGCGATGATGATGAAGATGAAGATGATGATGGTGATGATGATGATGACATAATAATACATAACACCCCAGACTTATCCACTGTCAATAGGAAAGACAAAAACGTCTAGATAATGGATGTGGCAGAAAGCAGAATAAAAGAAAAAGAACTGGAAAATATACAAAGACTTGCAAACAGAAGTAGAAAGTCTGTGGCAAAAGAAAGGAAATACAATACCAACAGTAATACAGTAGGTGCCTTGGGTGAAATCCCAAAACATGCAGACTGTCACTTGAACACCACTGGAATTGATAAAATCACCATCAGTGAGTTGCAAAGGCTGCTTTACTTGGAAAACGACAGGTACAGACTCGAACAAATAGTTAGGTCTGCAGGAAAAACAGCCTGCCTTCCATAAAAACTTGTATATTACACAGGTCAAAGGATGGCTGAGAAAATATCTGCAGATTCCTCAAATCCTGGACACAAACTGTTTCAACTTGTCTCCTCAGGTCACTCCTATATGATATTGCATGCCAAAACAAGTATACACAGGAACAGTTTTTCCCTTGTGCCATTACTCTGCTGAACACCTAATTCTCACAGTACTATCTTATGTCTAAGTTACCCATGTGGTATTATTATCCTTCTCATCTTCTTTACTAATCCTTCTTATTGGTATCATTATTATGATTATTATTACTCTTTGCTTTTCATGTACACTGAGAGCTCCATACCAGATCCTATTGTATTCTGTTCTGTTCTGTTCTGTTCTGTTCTGTTCTGTTCTGCCCTGCCCTGCCCTGCCCTGCCCTGCCCTATCTTCTATCCTATCCTATCCTATTCTAAACAGCTTACATCCTGAGATGATACATTTAACACTATCAAACAACATCTGCCTATCCCAGGTCATTTATTTATTGATTTTATTTTGTCAAGAGATTATAAGATAACAGGTATAAGTGTAAACATAGTTATTGGGTAGGACTCAATAGGTGGATAAAATTGCCAAATCTAGTCTAAATGTCTGGATGGCTATGCAACAGCTATGCAACAAACCATAATAATGGTCATTGTTACCCAGCTACTGCACTACAAACCAGGTAGCACAGTCTTCACACAAACATCAAGCCAATGATGTGAAATATTAGTAAAACTGGCTCGTGTATTATAGTTCTGTAAGACTGATGAAAAGAAGCCACATTAGTCCATTTGCAGCAAAAAAAGTATCCTTAAAAAGTAAAAATATATATTGCATGATATGATAAAAACAGTATTTTATGCCATACTAAACAGGTATTCTAAAGACTCTGTTTGTATAAGCAAGCCTATTATGCCTGTCTTAGATTGACTGAAACTTGACAAAAGTCTTGCTGGCTTTGGATATGGGAATAGAGAAATAGAGATGACACAACAAAAGGTTCCAAGCTGTCATGCATTCGCATGGAGGGGAAAAAATTCAAATATTTGTTTCTGCTAATTGTAAATATCTGACAATTACACGATGAAACTACAGAAAGAAAGAAAGAAATATGTAGATTCAAGAACACTAACTTGAAAAATTCCTCAGTTTTTTTAAAATATATATCTGATTAAGTCATAATTAGCTAAAATTAAGTATTTTTGTCCAGTAACCATCTGCCCATTATCAGATGACCTAGGGAACCCAGAGTGGGATGGAGGCCATCAAGTGGCTCATTTGACTATGGGTGGTCACCACCAGGCATTTGGGGGGGTTATTGTATTTTTTATACTAGGTTTTTAATATTTGCAAACCACCCAGTGTCACTCTTAGTAAGTGGATGTCCATATAAATCTTCCAAATAAATAAATAGGAAGAGGTGGAAGATACACAAGGCTAGGTTTTTGAATTAGGTTTTAGAGCAGTGCAATTGTGCAGGAAACAGGGCTGAGCAGCACTTTCCCAGCGGATTTCTGTTGCTGTTATTAAAATTATAACATTAACAGATGTCATCAAAGATCTCTCAGGTCGCATCTGTTTCCAGAAAAATAATGAATTTCTAAACAAAAACAAAAACAAACATAAGGGTCCAATACATGATTTTTAACTCTGTTTTCAGCAGTTGTCAACCCTAAGGGAACTCCATTGTTCTCCCAAAATATCTCAAGTAAAATTTCAATCTATCATCATTCTTTCATTTTACTTTATGAGGGAGAGAACAGAAATTAAGATGGGGGCTTTAAAACATTACTGTTTTCATTTCAAACTGACTATCTACTCAGTGGTGGGATTCAATTTTTTTTACTTCCGGTTCTGTGGACGTGGCTTGGTGGGCATGACAGGGGAAGAATACTGTAAATCTCCAGTCAGAGGTGGTATTTGCCAGTTCTCCAAACTACTCAAAATTTCTGCTACCGGTTCTTCAGAACTGGTCATAACCTGCTGAATACCACCTTTGATCTACTGTATATCTTGGAAACACTGGAGCATAAAGTGCTTCTCAATTCTAAGTCTGAGCAATTTGCAGACTGATTTTTGAATTCATCTGAGAAGACATCTCTGCACTCATGGATGATCTGGCCTACAATTAAGTAGGTTACTCACTGTTCCATATATTTTTGCATTGAAAAAGCATTACAAATTATGTCTATGGAGATTCTCAATCATCTAGGTCTATTTATGGGACTTCTGCCTGGAATCCCCATGCCTGGAATACATAAAATGCTGGGGCAGCAAAACTTTCTGTGATCTAATCCAAAAATGCTTAAGGGGCAAAATAAAATTAATTTCTCCTTGAATATGTTCATCGTTATGCCCAGAAATATCAGACATAATGCCACAGTATATTAAGGTTCCTTGATCATGAAATGCTTAAAAAGAAAAAGAAGCTTTGCTGCGTAATATATCATTTTTAAATAATCTCATGGAAATTGAGGGGGAAACTTTGATCTCTTCACCTCAAGCTTGCTATAACAGCTTGTTTTCTTCCTCAAAACCATAGTTATGTGTCTTTTCTTACTAATCTGTGATATACTATTAAAAAGCTCCAGGAGCATTTTTTACTAAACTATATCCATGCAGATAACATATCCTAAATAAAATGTATCTATTTGTCTCCACTGACCTTAATCATCTGCCCAATTTGCTTCTCCTCCTGAAGTATTTAAGAACAAAAAATATTAGTTGGCCTTATCCTTTGATCATTTATCTATTTATCTGTCTCTATTAAATGCATCACTAGTTCATCTTTTGGAAAGTCTCTCATTTGCTTTTTAAAAATTGTGTAAATCCGCACTTCATCAGCACTGATGTTGTTACCTAGTTTGGGTAATCTGCAAGAAAACCACCAAACTCCTAGAGCACCAACGACTCCTCGTTGCAAATATTATTCTTTATGGAAGATTATTGCATTAGACTAAGCGGAATAAGCATCCACCTTACAATATGTTGCTGAAGAAGTAGAACTTCTGTACTACATAAGACATAATTCACTGAACAATTAAGCAGTTGAAAGGAATTTCTTTTAACAAAGTGCACATAAAAAGTTCATTATCGCATCTAAGAAATGGAATCTAAATGTCAGGTGGGGGTGGGTGGTATGCAGAGTGATTTGTTTCAGGCAATGATTTAATATTGTGTATGTTTATGAAGCATATGCAGCTCCTGGAATGGAGTGGTGTAGAACTTTTTTTAAAAATCCACACAACATATTGATTTAATAGTTATGACTCATGAGACAGCTCACCTTCATTAGAATGCAGGTTCTTAAACAGCAAGAACAGAAAGGCAGACAATACTAGAACAGCAAGAAATACAACCTTGCTAAAAGATTGGCTTTTTTCCAGCAGCAGTTTTAAAAGGCGTTTAGATTGGAGGAAAGAAAAGTTTCAGCTGGCAAAACTAATTGGAGCTAGCAGAACAAAAGGCATAACTGAACTGTACCTATGATAGATGGTTTTAAAAAATCAGCAAGTTCTGCTACAATAAGTTGACCTGGATTTATGGATTAAAAAAAACTAAAATTTCTTTTGAGTTGAATCAACTCCTTGTGACTTTATGGACCATCTCTGTTGTTTTCTGGATAACAATAAGAAAGTGATTTGTCAGTGTCTTCTGTAATCTTTTCTCCAATTCCTTAATCTACCCTACCAGGTCCAACTTTGTTTCATTTTGGAGAGTAACCAAAATCACTTAGATATTGAGTCTAACATGCCCTTGTATTCTGATATTAGAAATAAAATAGCTAACCCGTTTCATTACAACTATGAAATGCTGGTCAACTAAGAAAAATCAGTATGAACTGAATGAAGGCAAATATACATGTGTCCCGGGATAATGTTGCAGGGTCCAGTCTGGGTCAGTCACCGGGACCAGAGGCTTAGTCTTCCAAGCTTTGAGACATTCTGGTGAGAGAGTAGTTCCCTGAGGATGGGTTCCAGTACAAGTCCAAAAGCTCAGAAGACTAAACCTCTGGTCCCAGTGACTGCTCCAGACTGGATCCTGCATCAGTATGAAATGTTAACAAATTATGATGTATTACTGTTGTACACTGGAGAGTTTTGCTATATAAATAAAAAGAAGAGCAGTTTAAAGCATGTTCTAATTCTCTATTTTAAATTATTTTCAATGGCTATGTGCTCTTGTTTCATGAATGCATATATTGCATTTTTATGTATAATGTAATGTACTGATTTTATACAACCATGCATAAATATAGAGTGGATGATTAGGAGTCACTACATCATCCATTAATGTCCGTAACATTTGATATGTATGCCAATTCTACATGTGATTTTACAGACTTTACAGATAATATCCCGCAGGGGTCATAACTTAATGAGAACCATATCCAATATTAGTCAATAGGAATTCTGTTCATGCAATGGAAATAGCTGCATTAAACTAATCAAATTTGCTCTATATGGTCCCCTGCAGATGACAAAGAGGGCTGCAGATACATACATATATACATACATACACTATTCCCTTTCAAGCTGAACATTTTAAGCAACATACAGTTCGTAAAAGGAAAGGAAATCTTACACTAGTTTACATCGATACCCTTCCAATTATTTCTGCTGTTGCAAATCATTCTTGCTCATACCTTGTCAATACACCAATTCATATACTCCCTTTTATTCTTTAGTGGCGTTTCATTTACTCTTTATGATGATCTCATCAACTGTATCCAGAAACAACTTTCTAGATTGGATAAACAAATGACATCTATTTTTCCAGTTACAAATACATTTTTTCACAGCTTTTATTACTTTATTTTCTTCAATTGACTCTGACATTTATGGCATTCATTTATATTCCAAATTTACAAAAATATATACATAGTCCTCTTCTTACAACAGTTCATTCAATGACCTTTTGAAGATACAATGGCACCCCAAAAAGTGACTTATGAGCGTTTCTCACACTTATGACGATTGCAGTATCTCCATGTGATCAAAATTCAGACCCTTGGCAACTAATTCAGATTTACGATGGTTGCAGTGTTATAGGGTTGAGTTATTATATGACCTTCTGACAAGCAAAACCAAAGGGAAAACCAGATTCAATTAACAACCATGTCACTAACTTAATAACTTAAGTGATTCACTTAACTGTGGCAAGAAAGCTCGTAAATTCACTTAACAACTGTCTCACTTAGCCACAGAAATTTTGAGCTCAATTGTAATTGTAAGTCGAGGAGTACATGTATTATAATTCCCATACAAATGTGCAATGTGAGAGTCCTCCTAGACTCACAACTCATGGTTGATGAGCAAGGGGCAGACATGGCTAAAATGGCCTTTGCATAGCTTCATTGTATGCATAAATTGCACCTGTTCCTGGATTGGCAGACTGTGCAGACAGTCATTCATGTCTTAGTTACAACAGATTAGACTACTATAACATGCTTTACATAAGATTGCCCTTGAAGAGTATCCGGAAGCTTCATTTGATACATAATGCAGTAGCACACAGAGTTATGTGCATTTCTAGAACAGTGCATGTATACTTCTATGCTATGAACTGCATTGTTTGCCAGTTTGTTTCCAGTTCAAGGTGCTGCTTTTGATCTTTAAAGCCCTTTATGGCATGAGACAAGGCTACCTGGGGGAACACTGCTCCCCAGTTCTCTCAGCCCACACCATTAGATCTGGCAGAGAAGGCATGCAACGGATACCATCAGTCAAGGACCTGCATTTGGTGGGTTCCAAGAGATACGCCTTCTCTGCCATGGCACCTGCCTTGTAGAATATTCTCCCCGTCCTCCCTGAAAGTAAATCAATTCCATCCTTTTGATACTACAGAAGGCCCTGAACACCTGGTTATATTTATCATGCCTGGAGTTCCCAGGCAACTGTAGACTAGCTCAGATGCTCCATTGCTGATTCTTACTCTCCTTTTGTATCTATTTTTTATATTTACTTTTTAAAGTGGTTTATATTTTTTATATTTATTGTTTTTATATGTGATTTTATCTGTTTTTGTGTACCATCCAGAGTCATCTTTAGTGAGATGGATTGCTATATACATTTGATTAATAAATAAATGATAAATAAAATCAATACATTGAATGCACAGTGTGCTTACCTAACTGCTTCTTTCCTCCAAATCATTCAGAAGTTCATTTTGGGCTTTGAAAGATCTAACATTTTGGCTAACAAACTCATCATTCTCAAAACACAGAAGATTCTTTTTACATTCCATTAAAATAATAAATGCTCAGTTTATCCTAAAATTGAATGTCAAGCATCTTTAGCAGCTGTTAAGAATAATTGAGTTTAAAGATCTTGTCTGAAAAGGAAAAGAATCTCAAAGAGAGTCCCAAGGAATGCTCCTCCATGCTGATTGGTATATCTAATCCATACTATGTAACAAGATTGCAGGAAGAAACAAGAACAGGAAATAAACCTGTAGATCAAAGAGCTCAGGTGATTCAACCCAATAATTTCACCTTAAAAACAATATAAACTGCTATTTCCATGTTAATATAAGAAACAATAAAGCTCCATTAGGAGATTAAATACTAATTAGAGTTTTCATGAACAACTGCTGCTTTCAGTTTGGAACAACTAGGTGGTCTTCAACAATCCAGCAGTTATAAAATGAAAACAAAACAACAAAGCCTTGAAGATCAAGAAGACAAACTGGAAAGCACTTTGTTCATTAGAGCCACAGTCATAAAAACACTCACCTATCTAAAGCACACAATGTGTAAGCCTTTTATCTTTATGAAAGCCTGCTATTGTAATTTGTGCTCATGGTTTATAATTTAATAAGTTGTGTAAATGCAGTCAATGATGGTTCATTCAGCCAGTCATGGATATGCAAAGTACTGATTCATGCATCCACTACTTCCATCTCTAAAAAGAAATGTAAATAAATTATATGTCAGATGATATTAGATGGCCCTTTACCTTACCTAGTAACAAAAATGATTAAGGGATCATCATTTATTTGTTAACCTTTTTCCCATCTTATTTTCGTGCCTTTATAATTCGTAAATCCTATGCAAGAAGCTCTGTAAGTTGTGTACAAACAGTCCTTGACCTACAACCATTAATTTAGGGACCGTTTGAAATTACAACAGCACTGAAAAAAGCAACTTATGACTGGTCTTCATACTTTACAACTATCGCAGCATCTCCAGAGTCATGTGATCAAAAAATTTGGGGAATTGATCATTGGCATGTATTTACAATTGTTACAGTATCCTGGGGTCATGCAATCACTATTTGCAACCTTTCCCAGTCAGCTTCCGACAAGCAAAGTCAATGAGGGTGCCTGGATTTGCTTAACGACTGCTTGATTCATTTAACAACTGTGGCAAAACAGGTCCAAAAATGGGTACAATTCATCTAGCAACAGAAATTCTGATTTCAATTGTGGTCATAAGTTGAGGACTACCTGTATAGTGTGTCACACCACAAGTGATTTGTCCAGAAATACCTAGATAACATGTAAGATGAGCATTGAGTGCAAAGTATTGCATTAAACTTAACTGCTAGGTGGCAAAAATCTGACATATAGTTTCCTTCTATTAGTTTGTATCTATTTTTTTTTTCAGACCAACTTTCTTTTCTGCTTATGTAGAAAGATATTTTTTAGCAAATGGGATATTTTGTAGATCATTATAACCACCAAAGATCATTATAACCGCCCTGCATATTTAAATCCTTATTCCCATGTTGTGTTCTTGTACCAATTTTAAGAAATCTTTAAAAATTAAAATACTGTTAATAAAAAACCAGCCATGATGTGATTTTTCTATATTTAATTTGCTACTAGAAAAGGAATGCAATGCTTCTTGGCTAGCAGCCGGGTCTGAAAATAATCAGGGCTGCTTCAGACAGAGCAGAAATTCTTTTTGTAATTATTTTTGCTCTTCACAAGTACATCTCATTTGCTCTAGTCCATGGCCAATAATTTTGAATATGGACAAGAAGAAAGCAGACGAATGCCATCCCTGTATGTAATTCATATATTTGCATCCTACTTTCTTTTTCCAATAAATAAGACCTTGTATTTTACAGTATTTCAGTGGACCAACAGATAACAGGGAAGAGCTGTGGAGACCTATATATTTTATTCTAATGATGTGTAAGGAAATAAGATTTTAGGCTGACTTGTAATGTCCCTGTAGCAATAGAGAAGAATGTTTAATATAGTTCAAATAGCTTATCAAGTGTATTCACCCTGTTAGTGTAGAATGCAAATCTGTATTTATGTATTTTCCTCTAAGGAGGAAAAGAGGAATAAAGGTGTTATCTTAAAAGACAATAATGGTGCTATACTTGATTTACAAAGGGAAGTATCCCAGTTTCACTGAAATATCAAGAACTAGTATTGCTTTAGTTGTAAGGGTGAAAGATGGGGTGAGAGCTTGGGGGACCCCATTTAAACAAAAAACAAACCCTACAAGCACATTCATCCCAAAAATGTTGAGCTTGTTCTCAAATTCCGCTAATTATGGCATGAAAATACCTTATTATCTTTAAAAACAAATCTGCCTTACATGGAGTCCTTTCCATGGACCTGAGATAGGCATATGTGGATGTTTGATGATGTTAAAGGTACTGTTGCAGGATATAAGCTGTTCCAAGTAAAGCTGCCTTTTGCATTTGACTGATGGAAATTTGGCAGTGCTAATGATAGTCAAATGGCACTCCAGTTGTTTCGGGATTGTGTTCAAGGCACCTATTGGTACGACCTTTGATTTCTTTTGACACAATCATACTATATTTATTTGAAGGCCTTTGCATTTTGTTATTCTGCAGTTCTTTCTCTTCTCTTCTGTTGTCTCCAGGTACTGCCATGTCCAGTATCCAGACTTTTTTGCCTTTCTTATTGGCTGTCATTAATTCTGGGGTGTTATGTGGCAGGTCCCTGTCAGTTTAAATTCTGAATTCACAGAGCACTTTAGCATCTTCAATTTCTATTACTTTATCAGTCTTATAATGACACCAGTTTTTGCTTGCAGGCAGATAGTATTTTTTGCAGATCTTCATGCAGAAATTGGGGTTGGGAGTAGCAGATCAAATTTTTATTTTTTTAAAATAAATTTTATTAAGTTTCCAAATTTTAAAACCATAAAACTTTTTACATTGTTATCAACATCAAGACATCTTTTACATCTCCTCACATTTTTCAGCATATGTATTTACTTATTCCTTAACCATTACATCTTACTCTTACTATAAATCAATATCTTTTATCCTTACATCTCAATCTTCTCCATGGTATATTTACATATTCCCTTATTCTTTTCCAACTTGCCATTTTATTTTATTTTTATTTCTAAACCACTAATACCAGGTATACCATGCCCTATAATAAATTGAATCTTCTCTGTCTTCTATTTTCACTGGTAGCCTGTCCATCTCTATACAATCTATTATTTTTTTTATAACCATGCCTTCCGGTAGAACCATTTTTTCCTTCCAGAGTTGTGCATACAAAATCCTTGCAGCTGTTAATATATGTAACATAATATATCTGTTTTATTGAATTTTGTGTTATTATACCTAATAAAAAAGTTTCCGGATTAAATTCAATTTTCTGATTCGTGATTTCTTCTATCCATTTTCTAATTGTATTCCAATATTTTTTCACCTCCTGGCATGTCCACCAGGTATGAAAATAAGTGCCTTTTTCTTTTCCACATTTCCAACAATTTGGGTCTGAGTTAAACATTTATGCCAATCTAGCGGGAGGAAGGTGCCATCTGTAGAATATTTTGTATTGATTTTCCTTGTATGCTGTGGATGTAATTAGTTTGTAATTTGATCCCCACATTCTCTCCCAATTTTCCAGGTCTATATTGTGGCCAACATTTTTCGCCCATACCACCATCGTCTCTTTGACCACCTCCTCTTCCATTTTAAAATCTAGTAGAAAGTTATATATTCTTGAAATCATTTTCTTTTCCATTTCTTGTAGAATTTTATCTAATTGATGCTTTTCCATGCAGAAACCAAATTGTTCTTTGTCCTTCTGATATCTCACCTGAATTTGCATGTATGGCCACCAATCTATCTTTATATTTTGTTGCTGTAATTCTTGTCTCATTTTTAATCTTCCTTGTGTGTCTAATAGGTCTTTCTAATTCCTTTTTTTCCCCAGATCCATTGCATTTGGGTAAATTTGTGCTTCCATAGCTGACAGCCAGTTCAGTATTTTAGTATAATGATTCCTTTTAATCTTGTTCCATGTCCGAATTAATGAATCTCTAATCATGTGTTTCTTTACATTTCCCATCCCATAGGAAATTATGCCACTCTCTCTGCAAGTCATAACCCTCTATCAACAATACTCTTCTATTTTCCAGGTTGATCCAATCTTTAATCCATACCATAGCCGCAGCCTGATAATACAGTTCCCAGTCAGGGAGTCCAAAGCCACCCCTTTCGCTTTCGTCCTGTAACAATTTCATTTTTATCCTAGCTTTTTTCCCACCCCAAACAAATTTACTTATTATTCGATCTAATTCTCTAAAAAAAGGTTTTATCCAATCTTATTGGTACAGTTTGAAAAATATATAGCATTTTTGGTAGGGTAGACATTTTAATTGCCGCAATTTTTCCCAGTAGTGATAGCTGTAATTTCCCCCACATTTCCAATTCTTTTTTGATTTGTATTATTAATTTGTCATAGTTATCTTTTTTGATTGAAGAGCATCTTGCTGTTAACCAAATGCCTAAATATTTTACCTTTTTTGTTGAGGTAATTCCCCCTTAGAATGAGCACATACAGGGAGACGTATCTGAGAGAAGTGTTTGAATAATAAACACACAGCACACAGATACACTGTACAGTAAATGTAGGTTTTTACTTCCAGAAACGTTAAGCAAAGTTCAAGATAAGCAATCCAAAGTCATTCACAGGTAAGATCAGTCAGTTTTTAGTCCAGGGATAATCCAATAACAAATTCCAATGTCAAAAACAGTTCAGTATCAGACTTACATCAAATCCAGAAATAGCAGTCAATTAGGAAAAATAGAGGAACAGCAATACTTTCCAACAGAAGGAAAAACAGAGACTCACTCACTTCACTGAGACTCTTCTGAGACAAAGACTAAAGGCAACCCAGGTTTCTGGCTCCATCTTATGGCCGTTTGAGAAACCACACCCAATTACACTTTTATGATTCTCTTAAAGAGACAGTATTAAAATGTTTATTCTGGTTTACATATTGTCCAACCCAAATCACTGTTACGTGACTTACATTCCTAACATTTTTCACACTTTGCATTTCCAATTTTCCTTCTAATTCTTTTTTTTTTGCTTATCTTTTAAATTTTTAGTCAATAATTTTGTTTTGTTTTTATTAATCTTAAGGCCTGCAATCTTGCCAAATTCCTCTATTTCCTTTATTAATTTTACTCCTGTATCCTCTGGATCTTCAAAAAAAAATACTATATCATCGGCAAATGCCTGTACCTTATAATGCTCCTTTTTAATTAAAGCCCCTTTGATTTCTACATTTTTCCTAACGTTTTCCAATAAGTTTTCTATGGTAAGAATAAAGAGAAGGGGTGACAGTGGGCATCCCTGCCTTACTCTCTTGTTGATCTTGAATGTTTCCGTTCTGTCACTGTTCATTATTATCCTGGCCGTCTGTGTCGTATAAATTGTTGAAATCAATTGAATAAATTTATTGCCAAATTGCTTGCTTTTTAATTGTTGTATTATGCACTGCCAATTAACATTGTCAAATGCCTTTTGCACATCGAGGAAGACCATTGCCAATTGTTTTCCTGGTTTTGCTTCATAATATTCTATTATATTCAATACCATTCTGGTATTATTTTTAATTTGTCTATTTGGTAAGAATCCGTTTTGGTCACTATGAATGATCTGATTAAGGCTTTTTTTCAATCTTTCTGCCATTATGGACATATTTTATAATCAACATTTAAAAGGGATATGGGCCTATAATTTTGAATTAATTGATGGTCCGAATCTTCTTTCGGGATCAATGCTATGTATGTCTCCCCCCATGACTTAGGTAATGTTGCTGTTGTCAGTACCCCAATTATTAGAGTTCTAATAATTGCATTTCCAATTTTTCTTGGAGCGTTTTATACAGTTCCCCTGGGAGACCATCCGGTCCTGGTGTCTTATTATTTTTCTGTTTCAGCCACTTGCAGTTCTCTTGATGTTATTTCCCTGTTTATCTCTCTTTATCCTCTTCCGGGATCACAGGTAGCCCTTTCCCTTCTAAGTAATGTTGGATATTTCCCTCTGGTACATCTTCCCTACTATATAATTCCTAAAAAAAACTTGTAACAATATGTTTTTTCTTTTCAGTTTAATGTTGTAGGGTACCATCAGCGTCTTTCAATTGTTGAATTGCTCTTTTTTCTTTTTCTTTCTTAAGTCTATAGGCTAGCCACCTTCCCGGTTTATTCGAGTGTTCAGAATAATTCTTTTATCTTTTTCATGTCCTGTAACCATTCATCTTGTGCTAACATATTCAATTTATGTCTAATCATTATCCTCTCCATATTTGCTGTCTTATTATGTGGTGTTTTTTCTAGTGTTTTTTCTAACTCCTTAAGAGTATCTAGTAGTTTAGATTGTTCTCCTTTTTTTCCCTTATAACTATGTGTATTATATGAAATTGCTAGGCCCCTGATATATGCTTTAGTCGTGTCCCATAGGTTTGGAATTGATGTTTGTTGTTTTTTGTTTTCCTTCAAAAAGAACTCCAATTCTTTTTCCATCATCTTAACACATTCTTTTTCTTTTAGGATCTCTTTGTTTAGCATCCATCTTCTGTCTTTTTCCCAATCCTTTCCAAATTATTTTAATGGGATTATGGTCCGCCCATGTGTTAGATTCAATTTCTATTTCTTTTATATTACGTTCCATTTCGCCATTTATCCATAACATATCCAATCTTGACCATGATGTATGTGGTGCTGAATAGTAAGTATACTGTTTTTTGTCTGGATTTCTTTCTCTCCATATATCTTTTAATCCTAATTCCTCCGCCATTTGATAGAATACTTTTGGTAATGTTTTCCTTTTCCTTTTTTTCCCCTGGATTTCCATTATTGTAATATTTTCCTAAATTTGCTATTGCATTGAAATCACCTAGCAGGCATAATGTTCTCATATTCCTGTTCCACTAATTTTCTGTATCGTTTGGTATAAAAATTTTCTTGTTTCTCGTTTGGCACATATATCACTGTCAATAATATTTTCTTATAATTTATATAGACTTCTAACATCAAAATCCTACCCTCCTCGTTTGCATATACTTGTTTTGCTTGTAAATGTTTCCTAATGTATCTTGCTATCCCCCTCTTTTTTGTTGGGTTAGAGATACGTATAAATCTCCTAACTTTGGTGCTTCTAACAGTTTACTTTGATGTTTCTGGATATGTGTTTCTTGAAGGCATATAATATCTAAGTTCAGTTTATGTAGTTTAGTTATTGTTTTTTTCCTCTTAATTTGTGAATTTAAACCGTTGATGTTAATGAAAATCAATTTGATTTCTTCCACCATCTTACTCTGTAGTTGTTTCTTGTTCAAGCTTATTTGCGTTTGGTGTCTCGTTCTTACGCCTTCTCTTTCCACTTCTTCCTGCTCTCTTTCGTCTTCTTCTGTCTCTCTTTCCTTCACCCGATCTTCTTGGCTCCTACTTTCCACTTCCTCAAATTTTTAAAAATGCTATCATGCAGACATATCAGGCCTAAGTTTGTCTCTCTACCAGACAATTCAAAAGTTCAGAAAATTAAAAAAAAAAAGAACAATGTGCAAATATCAGGCAGGCACATACAAATCTCAGGAAACTAACTCTTCTCAGACCGATTGGAGATTTTCTGGCTCTAGGGCCAACAACCTCCAAGGCTAAGTAGTCCATGCTTCTCTTCAAAGCGGATTCTTTCTATCTTTTATCAAATGACAATTTGTTTGCAGTTTTCTTCTTGGTTAATGCTTGTTTTACATCTAGCTTCTTCCCTCCAAGTATTGAAATGATTGCAAAGAAAAATGAAGGAAGCTGGAAGGAAAAGATAATAAATCAAAGAAGGTTACAGGGTGACTTATTCTATTAAGGAACTGCTATGGGACCTGAGATTCATAAAGATGCTTAAACTAACTATTATTTTCTTTCAATCATCTAGCTGGATGGATAAAATGAACCAGAGGAATGAAGTGATCACTTGCACAAAGAAATCTAAATTAGACTGGGAGTCTTTTGAAGTCAGTCCGAGTCATGCAGATTGCTCAATCCTGGTTAACACAGCAAATTCTGTGATATGTGACAGCAGAACAATTATGAGACTGAATTCAGTACTCAAGATAAGTATTTGATAAATGGTAGAAAACTAGGGCTTGTATCTTATGTTCCTCTTAACTTGCACTGAATAGCTATCAATTATGTATTGCCACTTTGCCTTTAAGATGAAAAATTCTGTTGGGAAGGTAGTTTATTATATAAAATCTCCAACTACACATTGGATTTTCCCAGCTCTCTCCCACCAGGGCTCTGCAAACAGCATGGCTGACTGAGAAATTCTGAGAACTGAAGTCCATGAGTCTTAAAATTGCCACATTTGGAGACCACTGCAGTAAGCTAAATCTACCAAATTTGAGTTCCAAAAACAAATACCACTACTAATTGGCACCTGTCACTGCCATCACCTAATTATTATCAAGATTTTTGCAACCCAGACCTAACAGTCATACTCTAAGCAAGATTCTTAGCTCTTTTTCTCATTTCTACCTTCCTAAAAGTTTTAGAGAATGAACAAGGAACAGCTGAGCAAACAAGAAATTCATCAAGTTCCATAGGATTTTCTTTTTTGCTCTTATTTCTTCCCCTTCAATTAAAAAAATGGTTACATTATAGGAGAAGGAGAAGGGGGAGGGGAAGGGGAAGGGGAAGGGGAAGGAGAAGACAACAACATCAACAACAAGAAAGACAAAGTTAAAATATAGTATCTCCCATATACAAGGATAGGACCTGGACTAAAACTAATCAACAAATAACTTCCTTAACTCTGTTAAAAAAAACAAATAAAATGAAAGTTTCTCATGGACAGAGGGCAATATTAGATATCACATCTGTATAGCTCTTTACTCAAATGAGGAAAAACCCTATGTGGCTATGAAAAGGCCACAATTACAATACGATTACAATAGTCAGAACAGTTAAAGGATTAGAGGTCTAAAAAGGGGGAAATGTGGCCCCTATTTGTCAGGAGAAACATACAATAAGACATTTCCTATGGATTTTCATTGGTACATATGTTGAGTAAGCTGATTCTTCATAGAATTTAGTTTAGTCACTTAGTTATTTAGATAACTTATAATGAAAATTTTCATCTACCAGAAAAAGCCTTTTTGCATACAAATAATACAACTGTTTAGACACTTGGTTAACATCTTGTCTTCTTAAAGAAAAAGACACCAAGAGCTCCATGCTTTCAAGCAATCACAACTTTATGCAATATGGAATGAAGGTTTTAAAACTGCCAGATGTTTAGAATTGGTTTGAAGAGAAAGAAGTTTGCTGCCTTGTGTACAATTATCCCTACCCAAAGTAACATCCAAATCTAGAAGATATGACTACACCATTTATTTTTATATGACCAGTATTTGTTTTTCTAAGCAACTATATATCCATCTGATGATAGGTTACTACCTCAAAAAATAGTTTAAGTGCCACTGCAATAATTATAACAAAGGGCTTTTAAAAATAAATAGAAAGATTATACAAGTAAAAATTATATTTATAGGTATTTTTAGTTCTACAATGTGTTTCCCTGAAGAAACAAGATGGAAAAACAAGTTATTTTTCAAATAACTTTTGTTCTGAGAGCATCTGTCAGCACTCAATTTGTATTATCATGCATAATAAATTTATTGTTTTGGTAAGGGAAAATAACTTTTCTACAAACGTTCTAATGTTAATTGTTTATTGGAGTCAAATAACAGTGTCAACAATTTGCATGGAACTATATTATCAAGTCAATTTTAACTGATGCTAGGAAGAAGTGTGACTAGCAAACGGAAATGACTTCTTGAATGTTAACCAAACTAGGTCTGAGATCATTGATCCAGGTAATTAATAAGCATTCCCTCTTATTCCATTATGTTGCACTGATGATGAACTGAGGACAGTAAGAGGAGGCAACATCAGCAAAATTAGACTGTGATACTTGTCTTAATATCTACAAATAACTGTTAAGTCATTCTGACAGAAATGCTCATCAACTATATTTTTGAAGCCTTGCATAATGGTTGACCTCTCTGTAGATCAGAATATAAAGGCTTCCTAAAATGCCTGCAACATAAAGAATAGCACAAACAGCTGCCTTCATAAGCAAAGCCTCCAGAATCTAAACCAATTTAAAATAATAATAAAAAAACTTGTGTCTACCATGTGGTGACCCAGTCGTTCTAACCCCAATCTTGTAAGATACCCACCGGCATCAACTAAGCAAATGAATGTCAACACTTCACTAAATCGTCTTCTGGCTACTTCTGTGCTGTCATGAACTGAGCCAGCTTCTTGAATCATGGTATGCCATGAAATTATTTCTTTAAAAGTCAAGAGGAAAAGTTAGGAACTTGTTATCCATGTTCTAGCCCCAACTGGATCAAATTATACTTTGTGATGATTAATTGACACATGATTTCTCCCTGGCCATTTCCATTCTGTTTTCTCATTATATCAGAAAATCATTAACAAAGAAAAAGACAAAAGTAGGCAATATTTTCTCCTTTATGAAATATTTTTATTTAATCTATTAATAACAAAGAGTCTTGGAATATCCGTAAAATATAACATAAACTTTTATGCATTTATTTACTAAACTCATACCACCAACTATCCTGTTGGTTTTCTGAAAGATTTTAAAAATAACTCTTCCCTTAAGCTAGCCTATATTATGCATTTTGTTTTACATTGTTAATGAATAAGAAACTTTTATTTGTGTCTGTTGTTCTTACTTTTTTAAAATAAGGATGCTTTTGTTTGATGCTTTAACTGCCCAAAGTGATTTAAGATGGGCCATATACTTTAAAAAAAACAACCACATAAATAAAAACTAATAAGTTTCTCCAGCAACTTTATAATAATAAAATTAAAATCTGAGACACTAAAAAAATTTAATCATATAATTATTTTGATGGCCTTTGGAAACTCTCATCTAAGACGAAGCACTTTCTATAAAACCAGAGCAATTGCAAAGTCTGTTTGATCATTTGCTTGCAGTATTATTCTACAGAATTCTCAAAGTGGAATGAGTTGCAAGGATTAAGCTCAGCAGGAATAAAATCAAATCAAAAAGCATGAAAGCTTAATTCTGTCTAAGACCACTTCACCACTAGTGACTTCTTGCTATTACTGAAGTAAGTTTGTACACACTTTGGATTTCATTCATAGTCTACTGGTTACAAACATAGAACCTATCTACAATTATTTAAAGCTGGGATTCTTAGCACAAGATCAAATCTATAGCAATATAGATAACAATATTTGTTAAATGACTTTACAAGACACAATTAGTGACCATTCCATCTTCATGTATGGGTAGCTTAAAAAAACAACGAAACAACTTCCTTCACTAAAATTAATGGGGGGGAAAGGGTCTTCATATGTCAGATAAATTTGTCACAGCCTTCTAGACTATGCTTCACTTTCAAATCATTTTAAATTGAAGTATCAGCCATTTCAAATTCCTTTAGAATTTTTAAAATAATAATAATGAATTATTATTATTGCAAATTATTATGAGATAAAGAACGGGAATGGTATAATGATTACTGATATCATACATAAATGAACAGCTCTCTCCTAAGTGCAAGATTGTCCAACAATACCCTGAGTTCACATGTCACACTAAATGATAACACAGTTTTCTTGTTTGTGGCTTAAAGGATTGTTTGAATTCAACTATTGGGGGCTTATAAACCAGGGTTTACATTTAGTTATTCTCTAAGCCCAACTGAGGTATATTTAGTAAACCATTGCTAAACCACAGAATAACACAATGTCTCAGTCCAGCCATAACTTTTTGCCTTTATTTCAGTGGTGGGATTCAAAAATTTTTACTACTGG
Organism: Pseudonaja textilis; assembly: GCF_049901715.1. Classification (NCBI taxonomy): domain Eukaryota; kingdom Metazoa; phylum Chordata; class Lepidosauria; order Squamata; family Elapidae; genus Pseudonaja; species Pseudonaja textilis. The sequence continues at coordinate 51,189,782 of NC_141993.1, read as the reverse complement.
TTCTGTGGGCATGGCTTGGTCAGTGTGGCATGGCTTGGTGGGCATGGCAGGGGAAGGATACTGTAAAATCTCCATTCCCTCCCCACCGCACTAACCTGCTTTCCACCTCCATTCTCCTATGCAGGGCAACAAAAGGAGACCCAGCCGATAAGCTGGGACTCAGGAGGCAGAGAATAGATGGGGGCGAGGCCAATCAGAGGTGGGATTTGCTGGTTCTTCAAGCTATTCAAAATTTCCGCTACCGGTTCTCCAGAACTGGTCAGAACCTGCTGAATACCACCTCTGCTTTATTTCCTGTAACAACATTACTGTTTCTTTCTGATACAATATGGCTAAGAGAGATGATGGTTACAACCACATGGACATAGATCTATATGATAAATTTATTAAGGAGTAATATCTGTTTTCTTAACTGATTTTCCACAATGAAAGAATGTACCTTTTGGTAAATCACACATTCCATGACATTGTTTTCCAAATACTTCCTGCAGGTGCTTCCACAAGAACAAAAGTCTCCTGCAGTGTGAATTCTGTAATTTAAGAAAGGATTTTTTTCCTTCCAGGAACCCTCTTTGCTCAGTAGGATATATTGGCTTCCTGGACTTGCAGCTCTTGTTTGAAGAGCAGGTGTCAGCTGTGGTTAGGAAGGTTTTTGCCTAATTCTACCTAGTGCACCTGTTGCACACTTCCCTATATCTGAGACTGTTTCTGATAGTCACTCATACTTTAGTCATTTTTCAGTTTGACTACAGTAATATACTCTGTATGGGGATGTCCCTGAAGGCCACCCAGAAGCTTGAACTGGTTCAGAATGCAGCAGCACAAGCATTTGTCTGAAATTATATAGGGTCTCCTGCCTGAGCAGGGGTTCGACTAGAAGACCTCCAAGGTCCCTTCCAACTCTGTTATTGTGTTCTGTTCAATAATGAGCAAGCACCAGTTGCTTCCAGATGCAATTTGAAATGCTAATTGTTACCTATAAAGTCCTACACAGCATAGTCCTTGCAGGACCATCTGTGTCCCATAATATCTGCCCGGGTTGATTTCATTCTACAGAGTTGGTGTGCTCTAAGTTTCTTTAACAATATAATCCAAAAGGACTCCAGAAGTGGACCTCTAAGTAACAGCGCCTGCCCTCAGGATCAAGGCTCCTTCTAAGATCTGGATGTCTTCCACTTGACTGTTGTTTAGAAGAGCTATGTAGACTTAGCTCTCCACCTGGCCTTTGGCAAGGGAAAATAAGACCCATCACATTTGCCATCTTTTATTGATTTTATTGTAAATTATTTGATTGTTGTGAGCCACTCAGAAAAATTGAGAGGCAGGAAGAATACTAGATTAATACATTATTATTGTTACTACAGCTAGCTTTAATTGCAAAGACAAGCAGTGATTTGTAGAGATATCTTGATTTTATTTTCTGTAATATAATACTGTAATGTTCCTTTTATTGTCTTATTTTACCTATGGTAATGCTTAATGCTTACCTTCAGATAAGAACATCAAGCTGACCCTGAAAATGTTAAGCAAGACTTGGTAACTAATTTGATGGAATACCTCAGTGCTATAGGCTAGACTGAGAAAGGAGAAAACAAATCTACATTTTGTTTATCTTATCTTATTGCTAACTCCCCAGAAGCCTGACCCTTTCAATATTACTTATACCTGAAATGTTAAAGCCTAGATTATCATACTTTATAATTCTTCAAATTTTGATTTAAAAATAACATTGAAGTCTTCCTGGAGAGAATTTATAACTTTGATATTTGAAAAAGATATGTTTTAAATATAGTTATATTTTTCCCAGATATCTTTATCTCTCTGCCAGTCCTAAACACTTATTCATACATGTCATATCAACAATGCATACAACAAAGACAATATAGATTAAACTTAAATTGAATACTTTATTTGGCCAAGTGCAATTGAACAACCAAGGTATTTGTCTCTGGTACAGAAGCACTAAGCATACATGCAAAACAACAGAATAATAATACCAATAAAAGGCGGAGTAAAAATAAGAAGGATAAATAATACGACAGACATACTTTGAGTGGAATATTATACTATGGAGTTACTGTATTTAAAGAAAGCAGGTTTCCAAATAGGGAAAATGGTCTAATTCCCAAAACCAGATTGAAGAGTATTATGATGAGATCTTTCCATTAGGTTCACACATTGAGTTAATCCATATGGTGGTCTCTTTGGTTCTGTCTGTGCACACTGTATAAACCCAACCACTGTACTTTGTAATCATAATTTATATGATTACAAAGAAGTATAAAAGAAAATCCAGCCATTGTGGAAGAAAGGAGCTGATATGTGTGCATTTCTGGTCCAGGTCAAGAAACAGATGCTGCAAGAATTGCAAGAATGCTCATTTATTGTTGTAGGTAGATATAATAGCAGAATCTTAAAAGCCTGCCGGTTTTCCTCTGTCTTCTTTGATACCAAACAAAATCAAGGCATGGCTAATTTGAGTCTCTTTCTCATGTTTTCTAGTTTTCCAGGACTAATTGTCATTTCACTTCCCTTGATCATTTCTGCTTTCCTTCATCACAGTCATTTCCACATTTCTGTACTCAAAATTTACACCAGCTTACCAACTAACTTCATGCTATGATTGCTATGCGCATGTAGTCTACTTGTAATGACTGAAATCCAAAGACCCAAGTCATTGCACTTTATTATTATGTTTAGTTTCTTCAGAAAGGGTATAAATGCTTGAAAATAAAAATAAAAATCAGATGCTATTGAATAACTTTATTAAGTATTGCCTTATCAAAGAGTTTCTTGGGTTATTTGCTTTTGTTTCCTTTTTTCAATTGCAATTGTCACAGGCCACCAGCAGCCTAGTTCAGGGAAGGACATTCCAGACTGCATTTGAAATATAGTTAAAAAGATCTTGAATGAAAATGAATTTAATTATTAATTAAATTCATTTTCATTCAAGATCTTTTTAACTATATTTCATCTGTGTTCAAAATTATTTGCATTTTTCTAAAAAATGCATGTTTATAGATATTAAATGCATTTCTCCCAGCGTAAAACTTTGTGTCCATGCTTCCCAGATTTCCCCTGTATGCACATTTTGGGGGCAGGCCAAAAAGCACACTACAAAATTCCAGGTTTAGAAAGATAACTGAATCCATGTAGTCATGTATGAATTCATGTATAGGTTCGAGAAGCAAAAATTAGGTAAATTTATAGCAAAATATAAACCAAACAAATTGTTTCCTACCTCTAATCTATTTGCAAATATCTATTTCTTAAGTAAATACAATGGTACCTCTGTACTCTGGGAGGCATGACGAATATTAAAACAATGAGTGCCAAACAAACTATGTGACTTGTCATGTGACCCTTTGTTTTGTCCAGGAAAGACTTCATGTCTGTCCCTTTTCTTATGTCAGTATTCAGTCCCTTTTCAGAATGGCCGACTTCCTGTCTCCCTTCTATGGCTGTCCCCACTTGCTTTTGCTTTGCGTACCAAAGAAACAATGAGTACTGGACAACATTTTCACATCAAAATGCATTAAGTATCAAATTCGACAAATTTTGAAACAGTATTAATGAGAAAATGAGTGCAAACATGAATGCAATTTCCATTGAACAAATTGATGTCACATATTATGACATTATTCATAATCATTGATGCTATGCTATAAAAACCTGAAGCTAAAACAAAAGGTTTTAATGAAATAGGAAAGCAAGCATAACATGTAAGCCCTTTCACACTCAAGATTAGCTGTTTAATAATAGTTGTTAAATAAATTAAATTTCAACTAATCATTGTGATCCCCTATTATGGTATCAAGTCATATTAATGTAACAGTTTCAAATGCAATTATTTCAATAACAATAGAGTAGCTTATTCCAAATATAGACATGTAAAAAGACTAAGTAGTAAATATAAAAAAGGAAAACAGATTATTTTTAAAGTTCCAGTTTAAAAGAGCAGTCAGATTACTAGCCCTTTGAATATGTTTCAAATATTATGAAGGAAATAACAGAATTGGAAGGGACTCTTTAGACCTTTAATCGAACTTCTATCTCAAGACAAGAATCCAGATTCAGCCACCCCATCCCTTATAGTCTGCAGCTCATCAGTCCTCTGCTTCATTGGCTTTCCTGCCAAACTATACATACATATTACTGGGATATTTTTTTCTACCATTCACTTGCCTGTAAGTTGATCTGATCCTTTTATGTTCTATCCTCTGGAGTGATGGAGAAAAGGTCTTAATATTCTCCTGTGTGACACTGTTTCAAATATTTTAAAAGTCCAACCATATCCTCTTCTCTAGATATATCTAGTTTCTATATATTTTCCCAGGATTTATTTTGTATTTACCTGAACTCTATTCCAAACATTTTTCAAATTGTCTGTATACTTAAATGTGTGTTAGAAGAAGGCATATTTTTTCAGCTGAAATCTGAACAATTTAGAACATTTCCCAAAGAAATTATATTTCTATTGGTACAGTTTAGTTGCATTTTCAGCTAAATCACACTGCTTACTCATATTCACTTTGTAATCAGCTAATATTTTAAGATATTTTTCATAACTACTGTATTTCTAAGCAAGGTACCTCTCATTCTATATTTATGCATTTGATTGATGTTTTTAAATGCATACATTAGCATTTGTCTCTGTTATATTTATTTTTATACAGCTCATTTCTAATAAAAATAACTTTTAATTTTATTTCTATCTTCTAAGACAGTGGTCACCAACCGGTGGGCCAGGGACCACTGGTAGTCCGTGAGAAAATTTTGGTGGTCCACAGAGAAATGTCCCCCCCAAAGCAATTAATCCAGGCTGTACAGGAACTGGAAGGCTGTGCCATCCACATGGCCCGCCCACCCAATGGCCCCCACCCTTCAGCCAAGTGCAAACCTTACCTTGAGTAGAGCCACGCGAGCTGAAACTGGAAGGTAAGGCTCTTCCAATAAGACAAGTAACAATTGTGCATCCCTCCCCCCTCGGAATGGCAGCCCTGTGCTAGGAGGGCTGACAATTAACTAATTATTATAGTGAATTAAAATAATTACAATTATTAATTAATAGATCAATCATTTTTAACATGCATGTCTAATTTTTCAAAGGAACAGCTACACAGGGGCCAGTTTTTATTTGATTATTGCCAAAATTACATCATAATCAGCTAATACTTTGGAACATGATATGAATACACTGAAATCAGCTCTATAGCAAGTTGAAATCTTGCACTTGTATAGGTGACCATACAAACGCCAAACAGGATATAGTATTCACTGTTTCCCCAGCTCAGCCTTACTCACTCTGCCTTCTTTGGAGCCTTTCCAAAGTTGAGATTTCCAACAGAAAAAGTTTGTCTTGGAGGCTCTGGTGTCAGCCTTTATATTAGAGCTTGGCACCAATCATAGATCTCCTGACATTATTCAGTACTTGGTTTGACTTGACAGAGGACTCTAGGGCATGACTCTCTTCTAGATCAAAACCTTTATGACAGAAAAGAATGAAGCCTCAAACATAAGAGTTGATTGTGCACTACAGAGGAAAGAATTTGGAGTTAACAATATATATACATTTCTCCAGAGTTTAAATTATCTCCCCCACACATCTTTTCAAGTTAATGTCTACTTCAGTTGGGAGGCTTAGTCCTCTTTAGACTCAGTATTGCTAGTTCCCATTTTACTAGGTTCAGCAAAAGGCAAGGGAATATCCAAGATCAGAGGCCCTGTTGAAGCCAGAAGTTTCTTCCAATCCCAAAAGAGAAGTTCAGCAGATTCTGTGGCCTGCAGGATGCTGTCCCAGGGAACACAGCGTTGCCATGTGCTTATTTATTTTGAGAGTTATTCTGGGAATATAGTTATTTTACTTGGGGTTCTTTGTTTTTTTTGAATTCCTGACTCTCTGATCCAGAATATTTCACATGCCTACATTTATCTGTATAATAGCTAAGAATGTAACATTGTTAAGCTTATGACTAATACATTACACTATTGTCATACTGATATTTTTTACAAATTGAAAAGATACATTGAAAAACAAGAAATAAATCAGTCTCCACTCTATCATATATTCAAATCAAAATATTTACCAAGAGCTATCCAAATGTAATTATTAGCAAGTGGAGAAGTGGACAGAGTTTCTCAACATTAATTTTGGGGAAGGATTCACTTCTGGACTAAAAATGTGTATTTCCCTTGTGTTCTTCATGCCTCGTCATAATGGAAATGTTATTGTTGAGGAGTGCTGCTGTTTAAAAATTAGATTCTCTACAAATGTTCACACAAACATGTCTTTTTGTATGAATTGACTATGATTAATTGCATTGGCAGCACACAGTAGCGAAACAATGAATAGCTGTGTTAAATAAGATAATTGTAGTTTATTTGTATTATTTGTTGTAAAGAGAGAGGAAAATATTTTCCATTCAAGCTTTGAATCTGACATTCATTGGGATATTTTGGGACAAATATTTTCCATAGTGAATTCCATTTGTGCAAGCCAACTGTATATACAACTATATTGCTTTTCATATGATAAAATCAGTTTAGGTTAAAAATTCAAGAACCAAAGCATTTATCAGAATTAGTTGATTGTCAGATAGCATTTGAATTGCCTCAACTGAGATTGCTTACAGATGCTAGGGATTTCAGGACAAGATATGTCAAATTAAAAATTCAACCATATTATGCATATCAAAATTTTAAATAAAATTACTATACAATTGCAAGATTGTATACAATCACCTATACAATTGCAAGATTTCAACTTGCTATAGAGCTGATTCCAGTGTATTCATATCATGTTCCAAAGTATTAGCTGATTATGATGTAATTTTGCCAATAATCAAATAAAAACTGGCCCCTGTGTAGCTGTTCCTTTGAAAAATTAGACATGCATGTTAAAAATGATTGATCTATTAATTAATAATTGTAATTATTTTAATTCACTATAATAAATAGTTAATTGTCAGCCCTCCTAGCATAGGGCTGCCATTCCGAGGGGGCGGGATGCACAATTGCTACTTGTCTTATTGGAAGAATCTTGCCTTCCAGTTTCAGCTCGCGTGGCTCTACTCAAGGAAGGTTTGCACTCGGCTGAAGGGTGGGGGCCAGTGGGTGAGCGGGCCATGTGGACGGCACAACCTTCCAGTTCCTGCACAGCCTGGATTAATTGCTTTGGGGGGGACATTTCTCTGTGGACCATCAAAATTTTGATCACGGACTACCAGTGGTCCCCGGCCCACTGATTGGTGACCACTGTCTTAGAAGATAGAAATAAAATTTTTAAATAAAATTACTCAAATAATGTGTGGCCACCATCTCCTTAATTCAAAGATATATTTTCTTGGACTTGCAGAAGTATACTGCACAGTTCCTTTAAGGAGAACTAAGAAACACAAGAATCTAAAATACCTTACTAGCTTCTGATCCAAATACTGCATAAGTTATGTTGCTGGTAAAATAAACTTGAATTAACAATTTCTAATACCTTAAGGATAAAAAATTCCATCCTAAAAGATTTACCATCTTCTCTTCCCTTTCATTTAATTTTACAGGTTTTTTTTAAAATCTTCAAAAGATTCCCAACTTCCCCATCATTTCTGTAGCTCTATCCTCTATGCTATGGTTGATGAATTCTAACCTTGCAACTTTCTGTCTTTTCTATTTTTAGGTTACAAAATGCTATGTGAAAGTGGAGCACTAGGGAATAATGTTTCATCCTTGCCAGAACTATCACCTGTATTTAGCAGAAAATATTTTGTTTCAAGCAGCACATTATGACGATTGCTTTTGGGTGCGGCTTATACTCTCTTTTCCAACACAGTGGATAAGATGACTGGGTTTTGTACAAGTTCTGTCTTGGTGGCTTTCATCAAAGTCATGAATGAATGAGGGAGTAGTTTACTTCATTAAGTTCAACTCCTACTTGTAATATGGATTCAAAAATCAAAGTCAGTACATAGCTAAGATTGGATACATGATCAACAGTTTCAGAGAAAAACACCAAAATGGACACCACAATTAGAGGGCAAAGCAGAAATATAATACTGTAAAGGATAAATAGAATAGAAACACAAACGAAACATGGTTGAAACATGCAAGAATGGGCTAAGATGGAAAGCTGTTCCAGCACATGGGTAAAACCATAAAATGTCTTGGTCTTTACATAAGCACACCTAATATCTATCTTTGAAATTACAGTCCCTAATACTTCAAAGACTCATGTTGTGAGCTTCTCCCCAGAAGCATGTACTCCTTTCTATCACGTGGCTCTTTACTCAAAAGCCACTTACTTTCTTATACTCCAGAAAGCAGCAATGTCCATTTGAAATTCAGTTCTAGTTAAGGAAAACTGAGTGGGCCATTAAGTCCTTCCAAAGATTGTCCACTTGCATTTTTGAAATCCCAGACCATACCCTGCCCTCTAGCCAGCTGCTTTGGCTATGCATCTTGCTATTCCATTTTGTATTCCATTTTGTATCCTCATGCCTCTTAATCATGTCACAAATATAGAAGATAGTGGGCCTAGCCAGCTTCAGAATATTCTCCAGCACATTTTCCAACTGGATGAAACTTCTTTGTGTTTCTCAAACTCTCCTGCTGGATCTCACTGATTTGTCCTCTCTGTCCACGCTCTCTGAAAAAAATACAATTTTTCTGGCTTGATTTTTTCAGATAAAATTTTCAGTTATAATTGTCCATATTCCAAAAACAATAAGCACTTTGATTGGGTTCAGATTGATTTCTCTTTAAAATAAATAGTAGTTCATAAAAATAGCTTTAGATATTGTACCTTACTTATTTAAGGGCAAACTAGACTCTTTTTCACTATTGTATTGTAAGTCATAATCACTGCTCATGTGACACAAGCCACAACTCTTTGTAAGTAAAACTTCTCCCAATCGTATCCAAGGAGAAAAGATGGTGGAAGCTTAGGAGATCAAGGCTTTGCTTCATTTTGTTCCAGCTAATGCTTACTGCAGTAAAATATGGCTTACTTATATATGAACCAATATAATGCCTAATTCATATATTGCACCATGACTGAATTTACTTGTCATAAGTCACTGAGAAACCTCAATTATTGGGTACATAAAACAAAGTAAGTAAAAATCAAGCACACTAAATTATCCATTTTCAAAAGTATGAATTCAGCTATTATTATCAAGAATAAAGCTAGATTATTATTATATGGACAGAAATTGAAAGACTTGATACTATACATAATGGAAGAATTATTGGTAAACATTACAGAACTTGCGGAAACAACCAAGTTGATTTCTTTGATTAGAGAAAAGACCATGTCTGTGTTTATTGCTGACCGGAAACCTCTTAATGGACTTTTTGTGTGAAACAGAAAAAATGAATTTATGATTTATGAAACTGATTTAACAGGATTATATAAAAATGGAGTTATGCTGTAACTATACATCAGAAGGTAATTTTGTAACTGTACTTATACTTGCCATAAAGAGAATCAGAAGCTACCTCTTTGTACTTTCTTTCTTTGCTTTTGCACTTCTAGCTCTTTCTCTGACCCTTTTCTTTGCTCTTTTTCCTCACTCTGTTATGTAGGGGGCGTGCATAAGTGCACCAACGTGCCTACCGTCCCTGTCCTATTGTTTCTTTTATCTTTCTTATATGTATCCATGTATTCACAACTATGTTTTTACTTATACCTATTATCTTGTAAGCAATTGACAAACCAAATAAAATAAAATAAATAAAATAATTTTTACTCATTTTTTATCTTCTTTCTTAAAAGTTTTAATGAAATTATATTTTAAAAAATGAATAAAATATTTGTGCATTCGATAACATTCCTGCAGAGCAAACAATTTGAAGCAGTACAGAGTTTTTACATTGTTCTGGATTATATTCCTTAAGAAATGAAATAAAGACCTTTAATGGCTTCCTACAATGGACATCAATGACCTATATCTTTAGTGCAGTAGCTGTGTTTTTTTTTTAAAAAAACATTTAATTTCAGGTTGGATAACACCTTGATATAAATTATTTCAAACAGACTATGTTAAGACTTAGCTTCTAAACCTGGAAAAGGGGAAGGAAAGAGAAGAAGTTGACCAACTGCAAGAGACTGAGTCTGTTATAGAGGCATTGAAAGAGCTGAAGGACCAGGTTAGGGATACTCATCATGTAGAAAATCTTATCTATGTCATCACTAAGAGACTACTACCACTTGGTGGCATGTAATCAATCAAATGATGTACAGTAGTTGTTAATGGAACAGGGAGACCACTCACAAGCAATTCATTGGGTAACCTTTGGAATTTAGCCCGGCTTGCCTTAAAGTCTTGCTGTGATGAAACAAAGGAAGAAAAAGAACTGTGTAGACCTGAATGAAAGACAGGATATTAATCTGATAGTGTTGCATTTTGATATAAAAGTATTATTTTACAATGGGGGAAATCCATTATTTTAAACAGAGATTAAGAATTAATAACATCCTAAATAGAAATTTAGGTAAACTTATCTATCTGGAGATTCAAACATTAATGCAAGTTAGGAGAAGGAGATTTAAGAAGTGTATCAGAATAAGTTAGAGTAGATCAGCATTTAGCTTGATTTCTCAGATTAAGCCTAAAATACAATGTATGTTGTGATATATGTGATGGTGTACTTGTTGCCTTGAAATGGGATTGAATGCCTATTTTATTTTCTTCCTGTTTTATCTTCCTTGAATTTTTTTCTGAAAACATGACCCCAATGCTCCAAAGACAATTAAGTAATGCTTCACATAATCAAAATATGTCAAATGAATTATTGCTAGCTATTTTTCTGAAAGGCATCAGAATACTTGCTTCACTCTAGTATTCAGAGAATTCAAACATTGGTGAAATTCCTAGAACATCTCCAATTTCTTTTCATCTCTGCAAAGCATGGTTATTATTCAAAATGATGACATTTAAGTTAAATCTAATAGCCCTCTTCAAGCATTCTGGAAACCAGAGCAAACTGGTTCAGAGACACAAAAGTCAAACATACTGATTGTATTGTTTTGCATCAGTTTTCACTTGTCTTCATTTATACTGGTGAATCTTCACAGGTAGAGAAGACTTTAGATGAATGCTGAGGAATAAGTCAACATAAACAATATGGGAAGGCAAAAATCAGCATATACACAAGAAATAAAATACTAGCAATAGCCATCTGAACCTAAATGGGAATAAATAATCATGATGCTACAGCAGCACCTTTTGTCAACTGGATCTCTCCAGAGGTCTGGGCAGCCCGCCAGGTTTCTTAAACAAAATGACTATTGAAGTGATAAGAATCCTAAGAGGTTACCTTCAATTTCAGTTTCTTAAGGAAAGTATACATGTGGTAGAGTTCAAATGATCAAGGAACTAGCCCAATTATCCTACAAAATTATAACAAAATTTCTGGCTTTATACTTTCAACAAAATACAAAGATACAGTGGGGAGGAGAAAGAATTCCAAAGAATTCAATAAAGCTAACTAGCAATAGATTTGGAACAATAATAGAGGGTAAAGTTAAATTATAGCATTACACTTAAATATTAAATATTAGTAAGTAGAATATCCAACTTTAAAATATTTCTATGACTAAACACATTATTTCTGCACAGGTTTATTCAGTTAGTGGTAGTAGAAATATAATTGCTGAACTCTTTCCAATTCAAATTAATACAAGCTGATAAAATGTAAGGTGAAAGATAATAGAATGGGGCAATTTTAGTCTCTTTTCCATTTTTTAGATATATCTATATAACCTAGAGCATTTCTATTCATCTAGCAAACTATGGGATGCTGTTTTAGATACCTACAGAAATTCCTCCCATCTGGGAGTCTTTGAAGTGTGATTGCTCAGTCAATTTACCATTGACAACAGCTGCTAAGAAACTAAATCTTCAAGAAATTGAAAGTTAAGAAAAAATATCAGAAAAGAAATTCTGCTCACAAAGTTCACAAGATTTCACAATAGCTATGTGAAATGTGAAAATGCTTTACATTATTTTTATTTATTTTGTATAGTACTAGGTAGGACTTGTGTTAATGCAACCTTCCTAAGACGGATATCATTCCTTTCATTTGCAAGAAACCCATTTGAAGAAAATAGCTACACTAATAATAGCAAGCAAAGCATTTTTTACCGGTATCAGGGAAACACCACTAGAAATGAATGAATGCACACAAACACACACACGCACAGAGTATTTCTAGGTACAATACAATGAAGAAAATAACATTTTTATTTACGTCATCAAAACATGAGGAGTGGCTGATGTGAACCTCATGAGTCTGCAACAAAGCTCCTTAAAGATAAGAGCATGGGGGCAATTAAAGTCCTGGCAGTTTCCATAACAAAGTGGGAAAGTGAGTCTTTGGTTTCATACTCTAATATTTTGACCAAAGCCATAGTGGAAACTTTTCATAAACGTTGCTAGAATACATACATTAATTGTAATGTAGATATTGATAATGTTTTAAGAAAACTGTGGGCCTTTGGTGTTCCAAGGAATAGTTTTTATTCTGATGCCATAATTTCTGTTAATTATATTATCCAGGCTCTACTGCTTCATAGCCAAAACTGTACCATCCATGAACAAGATGGAGATTTTGGCAGGTTTGAAGGTTTCCAGAAGATACACATATAAATGTTTGTAGAAACAGTTTATAAGAAATCAACAGTGGAGTAAGCAATCAGTAATCTCAAAGCCATGAAATATCAACTGACCATTGCTGGGGGTGGGGAAGCAATCAAATGGATGCAATCTTGAACACCAGCATGCCATGTTACAACATTCACACTGTGACATAGTTTTTCAGGTCTCATTGAAGAGCCATAATAGTCTAGCATCTAGCATTCTAGCATCTGTCCATGTATTTTATTTTCTCAGGGCACCATAATACCACATAGGAAACAAAAAGATGTAAGGTTATATAATCTTTATAGATGATTAGAAGTAGTTTGTCATTTAAATTGGAATTCTGAAACAGAAACATAATGTTGTTTAAAATAGTAGCCATCCTTTCAAAAGTCTTTTGTTTTCAGTCATCCAAGCTTTTCTGATAGAACACAACAAATATGCTGGAGGAGAACTAGCCTTTTGATGTACTTGAATACTGTACATCAAGTACAGTATTCAGAAGGAGGTTGTTTATGACAAATATAGTCAAAATTGATAAGTCTATATAGAAAGAGTAATTAGAAAGCCAGAAACAAACTATTCAAATATCAACAGTCAAAAAACGATGGGTACAATTCTCTTTAAGACATTTACATTCAGAGCTTTCATATCCATACATTGTTTGCATTACTTGGATGGCAGAAACTGAAAAGACAGAGCAAGAGCAGTGAAGTAGAAATAGTACTTAAAAAATGAATAACAAATATTTCTCAAATAAGACAAAATAAATAAAAATCAGACTGTGGCGTGGCAGTAATAACCCATGCTAATGGGTTATTATTCAATGACAATACATTTCACGAGAGAGAAAATGTGCTATATTTTGGATTTCACAGTAACTTTGCCATTATAGAAAGAGAAAGTGGCTGAGCACATATGCAGCCTCCTCACCAGCTTTCACATCTCCATCCTTCCTTTTCTGAGCTCTTCATTCCGGAAGAAGAATAGGCTTTCAGTAGTAAAAGGCACAGGAATAAAGCTCGTCAACATTTTCTTTAATATGTTTGTTTAGCTCCCATGTTGTTCATTCCCCGTTTCACACAAATTCTCCCTTGTTTCCCTTTCTATTCCCCAAGGTATCAGAGAGCCACCCTTTAGTTCTTCTTACCTGAAGTGGAATGAAGACTTTCCAGACTCCAGTATCTGGAAAGGACCCCTCGCATCTCACTGCTACCACCACACACCACTCCGCTGCTCTCTGAATCTGAACCTGGGGAGAGGCCAGAGCTTCCACTGCTACTACAGTTGACTCCACTGTCTGCACCAGCAGATTCACAGGTGCAGTACTGCTGGGTCCTCATGTGGGCAGGCAGATGGAGAGCCAAGAGGCTCTGCTACTGTGAAGGAAGAGGCAGAGTCAGCTGCACTAGGCAGTTACGCACAGGGCAGTGGCCAGCAGGTCCTGCTGTCTAAGAGCTGTGTGGGATTCCTTTCCTCCGCGTTGCCAACCGCCTGCACGATGCAACCTGACATCATAGGGGTCCACCAGGGAGGCTCCCTTGCTGACTGTTGAAAAAGCCTCAGCTCAAATTTGCAGAGGTAGGCTTATTTCTAAGCTGATTCCAAGGGATTAAACAAACCAAGGAGAGGACAGAGGGAGCTTAAATTGCAGAGGGAAGGAAAGGATGTAATGCATCTCCATAGAAAAGTCTGAAGCCATTCCAAAAGACTTGGGGAAAGGAGAAAGAGTTGTTTCACTGGCAGCTCCCTCATCTGCAGACAGTAATTAAACAGAATGAAGGGAGCAGCATGCCTGTGAGTATATAAGTAGATATTCAGAGGACTAGCCTGCACATCCTACTACTACTTAGTAAGTAAATAAGCTAACCCTGAAGCAATGACACTATCCTGCAAAGCTACCATAGTCCATCCTATAACAATGCAGTTAAGAGGTGATCAAATTCAGAGAGATGAAACCCAGCTCATCAGAATAGTGTGATTGTGGATGCAAGATAACCTCATTACTCCAATATGTATTTCATGTTGGAGATCTGATGGGGAGGAGGGAATTAAAAAATTACAAAGGAGTTTTTTTATAAAAAGAAAGGGGCACATATTAATAGTTTGACAGCACAATGCAATAGGAGCAGGGTGGTCTCAGGGTTGTTCAGAGTTTCTTATGCTTTATTTTTCCAGACTGCAAAAAAAACCACACACACACACACAGAAGAGATTCTAACAAGCTTAGCATGTGTGGAGAGCCTCAGGTGTACTTGAAGAGCACATTTAAGACTCAAAGAAAGATGCATAAACTTCACTAAGGATGGCAACATATTCATATGTTGGTGACTGTTTCTTTAAGACACCTGTATTTCAAACAAAACTTTCCTGAGGAAAATATATCCTATCCCACAGCACTAGGAAAAAGTTTAGCCTTTGAAGATTCCTTTCATGCAGTTTTTTTTAATTATCAGAAAATGTTTGACAAGCCTTAGAATTCACTAATAGATTTCATCATTCTTTGTGTACAATATACACAACAGAAAATAGGGGAGTAATATGCCACCTTTTTGAGTATCTGTTTCATTCGCAATATGAGAAAACAATAAATGTGTCACTCTGTCATTTTTCCAGTGATTTTCTAAAACAACTGTGGGGTTGGTTTAAAAGAATTTTGGAACTAAGACATATATACAAACATTGTATTCCCTGATGAAGAAGGTATTCACCTTTTAAACATCAACATACTTTGAGCAAGGAGTCCCTGCTAAGATTTCCAAGAGTAGGGATCGACAGCTTCTCCTGTGGGGCCCTGACAGGGTTGGCACATAGCTGTCAAACATCAAAAGATAGCAATGAAGAATGCATTGAGTGCAAAGAGGACAACTAAATCCCTTAAAAAGCCACTTATTTCACTTCAGCATCACACAGTTTATGTCCAATGGATGTCTTTTTTCTTTAACATTCAGTACTACAGAACACAAATCCACCCAGGTTAATAGTAATGGTAAAAATCAGCAGCAGATCAAACATAAAAGTAAAAGTTATCTTGCATATCCAACATGCTGCCTCTCTGAAGCTTTTTATTTTATAGAAGGCAATGGTATTTAGAAAACATTTTCAAAACTGCTCTGGGACCGTCTTGTGGTTTTTTTCCCTGAAAGCATGTATATATTGCACTTTTCATCCCAAATAAGATTTTGGAAATAGCGAACAAAATCTGAAATGAAATGACAGGGAGATAAAACAACCTCTCCATGGAGAAAACTAATGAACAGCCACATCTTAAAATCTCATGTTAATTCTTCCTCATTGTGATTCTGTATTATACAATAGCAGTGACATAACTAATAATATGAAATCTACAATTGTAATAGAGCACATGCATATACACACATTCAAGGAAGGAAGGAAGGAAGGAAGGAAGGAAGGAAGGAAGGAAGGAAGGAAGGAAGGAAGGAAGGAAGGAAGGAAGGAAGGCATTTATTATGTATCTTAATAATTAAGGGACCAATTTACCACTGAAAGGATAATAGAAAAAGGAAAATAAGTATTCCTGTCAGCATCAAAGACCCTACATGCATATACACCCAGGTAGACTAAAACAGCAGTAAAACACTAACAATGGCTCAGATCAATCATTAATATAAATGTTTAAAAGCTCATCTGACAAAGAGAGGAAAACTTTCTGCTCCTGACTGGATGCTTTGTTTGAGACTTCCAGGTTTTGCTGGACTCTGCTCAGTATCTAAAATGATTAACTCTTTCATATCTGAATCCCTGGGAGTATTTTTCCCCTTTCACTATAACACTTGATAAATATTTGGAGAAGAATCAACCAAGAGGCATAGGCAAATATCTGGAGAACCTGAGGGCTTGCATAATCTGTTTACCCCCATAATTCAAACCTCTTTAACAGTGACCAAATATATACAGATGGGATCAAATGAACAGAGTTAGCCAAGTTTATACCTGAGGCAAAATGCCTTCCCTTCCCATTCAACACACACAGAAGTCAACAGCATGAATGTATTTAATCTTATGTAAGCACTGGCAGTGGGAGTGGATTGCCATCCTGCCTAAGGGCAACAGAGTGTCATAGTTGTATACGGAGATCACTTGACACATACATTTCCTTTCCTCTCAGCATCTGCTGTCTCAATTGTAGTAGAATATTATGCTTGGATAATCCAAGAAAGCATTTTAGAGGAAACCTCTATGATCCATCATTTTTCCATATTCCAAAACAAACAAAACAGAACAACATAAATAGATTACAATTGCTCCAAACTGTAATGCAGATGTGACTCAAAACACTTAAGACACAGTTTTTCAATTTGTATTTATTTATTCAATTTCTATAGCCACCCATTTCAATCAATGTCTCCAATTTTTAAAAAATCTATCACAATTTAAAAACCAAATAACAACAAAAAAACCACAATAAAAACATCCAAAATAAATATACATAGCAGCTAAAATAATTAGCCAGTTAGCAATAAAATCAGAAACGGGCCCTTGACACTTTCAGCACCTCACGTTCAGGAACACAGGCAGGTTTTTAGGGTCTTACTCCCTGGTTGGATAGAAATGTGGAGAGAAAGTTTTGACAAAAGTAGGCAAAAGGATTTGTACAGACATTAAAGAAAATTAAAGGCAATTCAGTCCTGGGAAAGAAGGGAGTATGAGAAAGAGACTCAAACTAACTCTGTCTTGATTCTGCTTGGTATAAGAGGGACCAGAGGGAAACTCTAGCACAGTGGTCGCCAACCAGTGGGCCGGGGACCACTGGTGGTCCGCAAGAAAATTTTGGTGGTCCGCAGAGAAATGTCACCCCAAAAACACCCCCAAAAGCAATTAATCCAGGCTGCGTGGGAACACAAGGCTGTGCCACCCACATAGTCCACGGGAACACAAGGCTTGCATCCCTTACATTGCGAACAACACGAGTGAGGGGACGGGGGGAAAGGGCGGAGGGGGGAACTTGCTCCACTCTCCCCACATGCCTGGCCTGGCCACTCGGCTGCTTCTTTCCACTTCTTTCTTCTTCTGCTTTTGGCTTCATGCAAGGAAAGCAGCAGAAGCAATAGAAGTCTTTCTTTCTCTCCCCCAAATTCCACCAGAAATTATTCTTTGAGACCCTGAAAGGCATCCTGCTCCAAGAGGTTGCACCAGCAAAGACTCATTTTTGGCGGAGTTTGGGGAAGAGAAAGAAAGACTTCTGCTGCTTCTGCTGCTTTCTTTGCATGAAGCCAAAAGTCTCCTGAGAATAGAGCTGGAGACAGTATCCTGCGATCCCAAATAAAGAATGATCGATCGGTAGGAAAACGGGATGGGAAATTTTCCTGCAGACTTGTTTTGGGACTTTCCCAGGGTCTCTGGTCCATGGGATTTAAAATTATGACTTTGGTGGTCCCTGATGTCCAAAAGGTTGATGACCTCTGCTCTAGCAGAATCTCAATATTCTATTATTATACCCTACAACAATAAGTAGTATTCCTGCAATCTTTGTAGGATCCATTTTTTGACCTAGTCTATCTCAAAAATTTGACCTTGGTGCACAAACCAATATAATTTTATTTTCTATTTATTCTTCTCCCAAAGGCTATCCTGGCAACTGCTGTTCTTTTTATATCACCATTAGAAGAGCCTCAGTGGCACAGTGGTTAGAGTGCAGTACTGCAAGCTACTCCTACTGCAATTTGGCAGATCGAATCCCATCAGGCTCAAGGTTGACTGAGCTGTCCATCCTTCCAAGGTGGGTAAAATGAGGACCCAGAATTGTTGGGGGCAATATGCTGACTGTAAACCGCTTTGAGAGGGCTGTAAAATACTATAAAGTAGTATGTAAGTCTAAGTGCTATTGCTATTGCTATTATTTTCATTTCCTAAACCCTTACAATTTATTTGAAGTTCATCTATGGTCAACCATTGATGAATTTAAATGTGGATGACACCTATGAGGAAATCAGTTCAATGTCCAGCTGTCTATAGGATGGTACAGAAATAACTTCCTTCCAATGCCCTATCTACAAATATTTAGTGTTTTTTGAACAATTTGATCAATCACCTGTCAGGGGTGTTAAACTGTGTGTCATATGCAGGACACACCCATCCCAGCTCTGCAAAGGGGAAGAACATCATGATACATCACATGAGAGCAAGGTGACGCCACAGGTTTGCTGGGTGCCGGTGAGGGTTGGCTTTTTGCTTAGGTTTGTCTGGCTGTCAGGGGGAATACATCTTCCTCCTCAGGCTCCCGTCCATTTCCCCCCTGACAGCTGAAGAAACCTAGGGTTTAGAGGGGTAGAAATGCCAAAGAGGCCAGTAGGAAAGGCTGGTGATTGGCAAGGGCTCTGCGTCCACCCAGGCCCAAAAGACAGCCAAGCCTCACTGTGTTCCCCTCCAGGTGGCCCTTTGGTGAAGCATGGTGGGCCCAGAGTAACTAGTCTCCACCCCCACCAATGACCTTACCTTCTCAGGCCAGGTGAAGAGTGGCTGGCTGGGCCTGGGAGTGGAGGGGAGGGGAGGGGCAAGGGGAACCCACCTGCAGGCCGCTGCCCATGAGGAGCCTCCTGGGTAGCCATGCAATGCCAGCACAGCTCATGGATCATGTTACCATACGGGGACTGTGACTGCTTTGCAGGAGCCCCAACAATGCCCCCGGCCTCCTTAGGGTAGAGCCAGCTCCAGGCACTAGACTGGCCCCCTGAAAAGCCCGTAGCCTGCCACCCACCTGGACTTTTGGTGACGAGATGGGGGCCTTCAGGCACTTAGCTTGGCTGCCTGTTTAGTAGATCCTGCTCCTCTCTCCAAGTGCCTTGTCAGAGCTGCCTTGGGTTTTTGCCTGCATGGACGTTGCTTGCTTTGAGTGGGGCAGGGGGCAATTAGAGGAGCGTCGAGATGCCAAAATGGCCTCAGAAGAGGCCCGCCAAGGTGAGGAGTGCTGGGGAGGGGAGGGGAGGGGGGAGGGGGGGAGCCAGCAGTGGTGGAATCAGCTGGTTTGCCAAACTGGGCCCAAAGTTATTCAGCCAAACCGGCTCAATCCCACCTCTTATTGAGAGTAAGGTGGCATATGAATTTAGTATATTATTGTTATTTGGGGCTGCAGAAGATCATGTAGTAAAAGAATTCACATACAGTGCAGCCATTTTTATCATGGCATTCTATATTCTCATGTTTTTCATTTCACATATGAAGGGTTACGCAGGACAGATCGTAAAACAAGTTATTTCATTTTGTGAACTACATTGCTGACCTAATCATATAAGAGCTTTCTCTTGGCTTGCAAACGACCATAGGTGTACTGTATTATATCAGCAAGCAAGCAAATTTGAAAATCTACCACTTGTGAACTGAGCTTCCTTCACTAAGAAGCTATTTCAGTTTCCCAGAGGTGAAGTTTGATTTGTAGAGCTTCAAAGTCATTAGTGCACTCTTCCATGACTTGGTCGCATAATATTCTATTACAGTGTACTGACAAATATTCACTCTATCTCCTTCAACATTTTTCAAAGGATTGTAATGTAGGCAATTGGAGTGAAACTAATTTATTACACACACTGGAATTTTCTTGACCTCTTCAGACTGAGTAGCTTCATGCCTTATTGATAAAAAGGACCCCCAGATTCAACATCTTTCAGTAACAGTTTTTAAAAGTCTGTTTTCTAAAAAAAAAATGTATATGGAAAGTATCAATTTATAAATTAAATAAAATATTGTAAATTTGTAAATAGTTTTTTAGTTGTTGTAAGTTTTAAGTTGCTGAAAGGGCAACATTATAAGAATCCAAATCTGAGATAAGACATTAGATGTCATAGGTAACCCAAGTTTCTGGTTATTTAAAATAAGTACTGGTATGGATGAAATTAGAAGGTTACATGCTTTGAAATTATGAAAAATGAAAATCCCAATTCTTGCATGAGATAGGAAAGTTTCAGAAAAAAGGGAAAAGAGGAATGGCATTTTTCTTCTCTTTTTCCAAAATTACTCACATAGACCAAAAAAAAAAAACATATTTGGAAGTGGCACTTGGTTCCAAACCTGATCTTTAAAACCCTACAGGATAATTCTTGGAGAACATGCGGATGAGAAAATCATCCATGAAGAGCACATATACAAACCTTTTTTTAACAACAGAAAAGGACTACATCATTGCATTGCTGCAGGTAAAGGAAAATGTATTTGTAGGACTTTCTTCTTTTTTAAGGATTATATGAAAAGATACAATGCTTGAATGCTACACCATTTAGCTTCTAAAAAATAGTTCAGTTAAATGGGACAGACAAATGAGGGGGGAGAAGACAATTCTGTAATCCTCCCTAGTGAAATCACACAAGCAATATTTAATTAAAATTCATGATTACTTCTCATTTCCAGTAGTTATTGCAGTTCATTTGCTAATTAAGAAATCAATAAAATAAAACTGTCTGTGACAAAATACTGCAGTTTAATGATGATGAAATATGATGTATCCATCTCTCTAATGAAAAGCTTCTGAAACACCCCAAATAAAAAGGGCCTACTGTACATTATTCTGACAGTTTGGAAAGATCTAAATACTTGGATCCTGCATAAATGAAATGACATTTGAAAGCAGAGAATTCATTCTTACTGGCATTACATCTCATCCTTCGTTCATGGACCTTACAAGCCTGATCTTTTCTAATGATATTTTAGATTTTATACTGGTAAGATGGAGAATTCCAAAAATGGCCTTCACATGGATGCCTAACCTTGATGGGGTTCCATTGGTTGTAACTGCCCAATTTTTCCATGTGTTTACAGGCCAAGCCTTTGTCTGTTAAATTAAAGATTTTCAAACTTAGCAACTTTAAGTAATTAGAGATGTGCCTCAGGACAAGTTCCTAAACAGAGAGTGATACAGATCTAACCTATTATTGTGCATTAACAGCACTACTAACAGCTCCAGGGAAAATAAGATCCTCACTTTATCATACTTGCCAACTTTTACCTTTATTTTTTGATTTTCTATTGTATTATCTATTTTCTATTACAATTTCTTTGTTGTGAGCCATTCAGAGTTATTAAGAGTTGGGCAGCATACAAGTTTTAGCAATGGTTATTGTTATTATTACTATTATTATGCCTATCTTTTTTTTCAAATTAAAAGTTGAGTTCTAGGCAGTGAAATGGCATAATGGTTTCAAAAAAACTTTGCTGCCATGCAAAACAAGTTTTGGAAGCCATTCATAAAAATAACAGCTATCATACAGTTTGATATATACCTTTCTTCCATAAACACTATGTGATTTCCTTTCCAGGAAAAATATCTAAAGCTTTGTTAAACTTGGGGCATCTCTCGTTGGCCAATCTTTTTGTCCTATTAAACATTTTTCTATTGTTTTTGTTTAAACTATAATCAACCTCAACTAATGTTAACAGAACATTGAGAGAATTGTAATTAAAGCATCTGGAAAAAACAATAAAAAGAAAGGTAACTTCATCAGTCACATTAATTACCTACATGTTTCTAATAACTTTGTAAATAAATACAATCCTATTTAAAAAGCAAGCAAGTTAGAAATAGTCCATCAGCAATGTCACTGATGAAGCAATCTGACAATATAACCAGCAGTTATACTTTACAATAGATGTCCAAGTAGTGCTTTGAACATCTTGGACATCTTTGTGATCCATCTCTGTATTGGGGAATTAAAAAGTGGATTTCTAAGCTTTCATTTAAACCTGCTTATTATTATCCTCTACTGAAGATTTTCCTGCATTTTCAGTAAGCACTGATGTCTCAGAGTACAAAAATCATAACTACATTTAAATTAAAAGGAGTCATTTTGCAAACATTATTTTTAACTTATAAGGCAATAGGATTACACTTACATATGTGAAGTGGAAGACATTAAAAAACAGTTGTCAAAACCCCTTGAAAAGAAATGGAGCAACAAAGCAAACTCTGCATGATTCCTTTCAAGCCAATACTATACCCTTCTTTCAAATATATAGCCTTCCAGAAGGGATTCTGTCAAATTCTATATAAACAGTCATCACTTTAGCAATTGCCATCTCTAGTCCTTTATTTTGTGCCAATGCTAATGAGCTTAATACTAGCAGTCTCTCTTAAAATAAACAAGTTGATTATGCCACTATAAGATCTCTGCTCAGGTAGATCAATGCACACAAATATATACAAAAGAGGCACTGAAGAAAATAAGGATAGTGTTGCTGAATAACTGTTTCCATCAAAGCTAATCGATGCAAATGATATAACTAAACCAATTCAAAACCAACCAAATTATAGTGTAAATTATTAGATATCAAATAATAAAGGTGGTCATACCAGGAAAGGAGATGCTTTGCCTCAAGCCCATGCAGTCTAGTCCTGTAGGTGTGCTCTGGGAATAGAGGTGCAACTTTAGAGGAAGAGCATCAGTGGCCACTGGAGAAGTAACTGATTTCATTTTAGCCTACAGAAAAAAAAATAGTAACACGTTTACAAAGCTGCTAGTTTGAACTCCAAAAAGATTACTTTTTAAAAAAGTCTTGTCTTCAATCCAAACAATCTCAATAAAAGAGAGCAAATGAGAATGTTAAAGGAGAACAGAGAGTATTCTCTGAGGGAAAAGAGCTTTGTAGATATCAGAAATGCTAGATAAGTCATTATGAAGAACTTTAAAAGGAAAAGGCTCTTAAAATTACACTTTTGTGATAATGAGTAATGGGGAAGAATGAATTAATACTGTGTGGTCCTCGATGTTCTCCATACAGTTGTTTAATATTTAATACTGCTTTTAATAAAATTGTATTTATGTCATTTGAATTCAAAAGTATAATTTATATTCTCAAACAGAAATACTTTTCAATCCACTCATCATAAGTATGTACCTATGATACTATGCATCCTTTATGAGACAAGAGAGGCAATAAAGACGACCTAACTGTCAGGATAAACCCTTTCCTTTTATGGTTAGTCTCACAAAAGTGAATACGAAATTGCCATATTGTGTTAGAAACAAAGGAAGCAGGAGAACTAGTTAACAAAATCATTAAGAGGGAAGAATGAGATGCAAACAGAGAGAACAGACAAATTATCTTTAGTTCCTTACAGTGAGTTGATCTTCTGGGAAGTTACTTGGCTCGTTTTCTCTGCCTGACTGGGCCTCTTTCACAAAGGTCCTTTTTCGATTTCTCTCCATCCATGTATCATCAAAACTGAAGCATTTGTACAGAGATTTGTGTCTCTTCTGCTGGACGTACTTTTTTATCTTTCCCTCCTGGATATAGAAGGGAAGGATCCAGGCCTTGTCCTCTACATTTGAATCCAAAGACCCTGGCATCTGAATAGACTTTTTTCGGTAAGGTAGACCATGCTTTTCACCTGCCCTGTCTTCTGCTGAAATTTCACTTTGTTGGGAATGTTCCTATTTTACAAATAATAGGTGAAAATATCTTTAAAACATGTTTCTTTGTTGACCATTTTGGGCAGCTCACTGCAAGCAGTCATTATAAATCTGAAAAATCTTATTACATCTGTCCCTTTTTAAAGTAACATCATTTATAACATCTTATAAATAAAATCTTGATTCAGTGTGGATGCTGCAATCTAAATGAAACCTGGATTTGCACTCACCTGTACTTCATGTAAAGCCTAGATACATGCTCATATAAGCATAGAGGAAAAATATTTCAACATAGTGTAAATAACCCTTGAACAGTTGCTCCAGGGCAGCACATGGCAGGGCTCACTTGCCGTGTTCTGTTTATGGTGCAGTCCCAATTCAAATGCCCCTCCCATGTGCATTACTCATAGAATTACATAGAAAATTCTAAACAGCTATTTTAACTGTTAATCAAGTAAGCCAACCAATCTGGAAGGACAGGCATCAGAAGACTTTTGACCAAGAGTTCATTAAAACTGAAGCTGCTGCTAAGAATATACAATCAGCAAAGTTCAATTAGCTATTGTCTTAAGCATCCTTTGAATTCTCTATGAATGATAACTATTGGGCCTATAATAAGGAACACCTTGCAGTATAAAACCTTGCCTCCAGAGGGCACAGTAAAGTTATATTTAGCTGTAACAATCTTTGTCCATTTATCTAAACTTGCTTGGTACACTTAGATGCTTCCCTAATTTTAGAATACTGCTTTCTCCTAAGAACTATGTCCCTTTTTCCCTTCTATTATTTCAGCCAGAAATTAGATTTAAGTTCTACAAAAAGGAGTTCAGCAAACTTCTATGTAATTATTATTAGTATATAACCATTTATATACACAAGTCTGCACTATATAGAAATCCACTTGGCCACTTAAAACTGCTATAGACAAGATTGTCTCTTCTCTGGTCACTGGGCATTGCTTTCCAGAGGCCATTGGAGCTTTCATTGCCAAAAGACCTGGCATCTGGCTTCTGCAGCAGCATCTGCCTGCCAAATGCCTGGGCAGCAATTTTCAGTGCCTTATACTGAGTCCTTATAACTATGGAATTAGCACTATTTTTGAAGAATAAACTTGTGTTTAAATACTGGATTATCATTTCTGACAGATGCTATTCCTGTGCTACACAGAAGGTCAATTTTAACTGGAAAAGAGAGCCAACTGTATGTTGCTGGCTCAGTCATCGTTGTTCTCATTGCTTCTGCTAATAAAGAATTGGCTCCTATTCACTCCTATTTCAACCTACAGTCTCCCTTGTGCTTGTAGCCTAATTGATACACCATAACCTGTTAGGCAGGCACCTGGACAGCTGGCTAAACACACCAAAAACTTTCTTACCCTCAGTGAGGCCTGCTGAAGCACATATCAGGAAAAATGATTGGAAGCTACTTTCCTGCTTGGTAGAAGGGGCTGTAAATTCAGAGAAAGCCACCAAGTGCTTTCTTAACTTCTACCTACATTTAAACAGAAAGAACTGTACTGGGCACCACTCTCATTACATTGGCCGGATAGGGCTCAGCCATCAGGACAGAACCATTTATTCCAGCATACCTTTCTGCCTCTCAAGAACTAATGAAGTAGTTTAATGTTTGACCATCCCTTTGTCTTCTCTATAGCAAGGCAGGTAATAGGAACCTTCTCTAGATACTGCAAAGCGCCTCCAGATCTGAATGCATGGTTGCGGCATAATTGCACAGATGTGGCCTTATGTAGTACGTCTTTACTGAAAGTTAAAAAAAAAACCTAACCCCTCATTAAAAGACAGTAACAGAGAAAATTATCATCATTGAATTTTAACCCAAGTATTTAAAAAGAAAAACCTGCATTTGCCTAGAAATGAAAAGAAGCATTCGTTCAGCATCGTTTTCAAAGGTCACTTCTGAAAGCAAATCTATGACTACAATACCATATCCTCACAAAATTATGAAACATGAAAATGAACTAGTTAGCTCTAAATATTTTTTTTCTGAACAGTCTTATAACCAGAATATTAAATTATTGTCTCATCTTATTTCCAAATTCTCTGAAGAATTTACACAAATTAATAGTTTGATGCCATATGTCTTTGTGAGCAAGTTTCTAAGGTTACTTCAAAACATGAAATTTATAACGCTGAGTGTGACATCCAAATTAACCCAGAATTCCACATGAGATACATAACAATTTTTTTTAAAAAAAATCCTTCTCCATGCACTCAGTGCAAATACACATAATCTCCTGCAGAGCAACTCACCTCATCTCTGATTATATCACTCATTGAAGTAGTAGTGTTTAAGCTGATCTGTGACTGGCTGCTTATCCCACTGTCTTCTCTCAAATAGTCATTATCCAACGAGTGCATGGACTGCAAGAAACTAGATCTGGGTTTCAATGTCTTTGGCCTCTCAGGTGCTTCCAAACCACCATCAATAACAGAGATATTTCCAAGAGATATCAATGAAGTTGAACTTAATTTACCAGGATAATGGAAGCCCATGCGCTGATGAGCAGTTCGAGGACTCTGTGGCTTGGGACTCATAGGCCTGCATGGCATGTCTTTACGTTCATACATTGACAACTGGGGGCAAGAAGGAGTGAAATGGGGAAATGATGACTGTAGATCAATTGGAGTAATTGGAGATTTCAGCCAGAATTCTTCATACGGAGTATTCCCATCATTCCCCATCATTTTCTCTTTTTCACTACAATCTGGGCTATAGGATGACTCTCTCTTCTTCCTTCTGGTGTCTATAGGTAGAAAGTCAGCAGGCCCAAAGGAATAGGAATGCCCACCTCCTGTAGATGAGCCATTCGAAATACTGTATTTAAAAAATTCTTGTCCATTTTGATACTCCTTTTTTTCCTTCAGTGTTTTTCTACTAAAGTTTCCAGAGATCCTATTTGAACAGGGATTTTGCTTCAGGCTGTCTGCCTCCTTATTTTTTAGAAAAGCTTTCCAAGATTGGTGTACTTTCACTTTTTCTTTTTCATTTTTTAATGAAATTTTTGGACTCTGTTGAGCATTTTCCTTTTCCAGAATTTTAGATTCAAAAAAACTTGAAAAGGATCTATGGGCCAAGGCCAGTCGGCTTCGGAATTTTTTGCTATCTATGCTTTTGTTACATTTAAAATCATTCTCTGGAGAGGATTTCTGGACTTCAGGCTCCTCAGTAAATTCATTATTGTTGTTCTCCATAAATCCTAAAGTTGTTCCTTCCCCATATTTTACTTTGGCTAACATGGGAGAAGAAGAATATGTACCTGCATTTTCTAAGAGTGCCCGACCAGAGCTAGAAGCTTTTCTCAAACTAATTCTACTGAAAAGCCCAGCAGGTCTTTCATAGAATAAATCGTCGTCATCTGAATATTCTGCAAGGCATTGATCCTTGTTTTGCAAAGTAGGACAGGATGACTTGAGGTCTTTCCAATTATCTTCTACTTCATCTGCTTTATCACTATCAAATGTTACTTCCTTAGTTTTCATGTTATCTTGATTGTCAGGAGATGTTAGCTTAGATTTCCTAAAGGATGTCATCTTGGGAAAAGCTAAAAATTTAGAATACTTAGCAGACTTTTCTATGGCACCCACTTTGTTGATTCTCTGCACTGCCTTATAGAAACTATTGTTACTACCAAAAAAGTTAATTATATTATTCTCCATGTCTTCATTATTTGTACTTCCCATGCTGATATTATCTAGGCCACTGATGCTATTATCTTGGGTGTCAGTTTTCACTGAAGTGTCACAGATATCTGGATTAACATTCATGTCACAGTTTTTACTAATGCACTTTGAATTTTCTGTTGAAAAAACTTTATCTGATTCTGATTTGTGAGAAAGGGCAATTTCCTCATGTAATATATCACAGATTTTGGAGTCTTTCTCCCCAATAATTTGCTTAGCACTGATTTTATTTCCTTGAAGATGAGTCTCATCATCATCAACAACAATGTCTTGGCACAATATGTTTATACTATTTATTTCCTGTGTTCTTGCAATATTTACACAAGCATCCTGTTCTGCATTTGTAGTAATAGATTCATCCATTGCTGTATAGCCATGAGTTTGAGATTCATGGTTTGTTATTTGTACTGTCTCTAAAACAGAATCACCATTTAACTGACATGGTTTTCTTAGTGACATACCTCTATTTGCTGCAGGCAGGGCCAAGGACAAAATATCTATGCACTCCTCTTCTTTCCAAGTTTGCACAGTACTTTCTAAAAGTAAATGAGTTGTGGACGTATTGTTCATCAAACCAGTTTCCGTAGATTTTGCAGAGATTGGCGAAGATAGTGAGTCTGCTTCACAATGTCTGTTTCTTGAACTTTCCTCAGGAGCCATCTTAACTAGGAATTCTTCTTTATTGTATGACAACATCTGCACAGAAAACATGTCATTTGTACAATTGGACTTTCTGTGTGGAGATTCTTCTGATTTCGTAGCATCCGTGACGGTGATGAGATGAGAGTTTGAATTCTCATGCTCTAGTGTTTCACTAAATTTAGCCAAAGAGTTCTCAACTTCAACCTTTGTCTGCAATAGTTCTTGACCAGGGCTTTCCATCAATAAAGCTTTTAACTCAGAAATGTTAGCTGATTTTTCCTTCTGGCATATATAATGTGGTATTAGTGCTACTTCAAAAGCATCAACATTTTCATTATTATTACAGTTGCAAGCCTTCTTTTCTATATCACTGAGATGATTCAAAGGATATCTTAATATATTGGATGTACTGGATTCCTGTTGTCTAGAATCTTTTCCATTTGATGTCAGAATCTCACAGCCTACATTTGGCCCATATTTGCTTTTCACTTCAGATGCTCTGAGAAACACCTCATGGTTTTGAGCTTTGATACATTTGCTTTCCTTATTCACATCTGCATTAATAATGGAAGCATGAACAACACAAGTATTATCATATTTATTTGCCATATTGCATTTATCCATGTATCTTTCTGAGACGTGAACATCACAGATGTGAGATTCAGAACTAATGTGATTTGGAGACAATCCTTTCATTTCTATCTGATCCTTTGATTTCAGATGTTTTTTTAATACTACATTGGCATTTACATGTGTTGATATACATCCTGTACTTGAAAAATTCTTATTTTTAGAATTGTTTTCTGAGGAATTTGGCAGCTGGGACAATACCAAAGACTGACATTCAGGTATATCTGTTCCTCTTGTTGTAAGGCCACAGAGCTGGTATTTGTTGGTCCCATGGAAGTTTTCTGTTTGCTTCTGTACGTTTTTATTTGAAATCAAGTGTGGAGTAAGAAATAACTCTTTAATATTTGTGTCTTTTCCCATTTTTAAGGATGTTTTTGAACAGTCTATGTTTTCCTTAATATGAACACGATCTGATTCTTTTAGGGGCAACGTGGAGCATGATTGGCTTAATTTATCTGCCAGACAAAGGCAACCATTGATATGTTCTCTGATATCTTGACCATTTATATTTCCAGGAGAACTGTGCCATGATTTCATTGCTAAATTTTCTGGCTTTGTGGAAGGCACCAAAAACGTAGATTTAAAACCTGTGAGTTTCTGCTTTCTGCCATACAAATTTGTTTCTACAGTTTTTTGACTGTCAAAAATATCCTTCTGACTATACTCGGTATTAAATGTACAATCTTTTTTATACCTCATTTTGGAAGATTCATTACATCTTTTCCAACTTCCATTTGTTTCTAAATGAATATTAGGCAAACTGTTTGTGGAAACTGTTTCTATGCAGGAACAGCAAGTTTCAGAAAAATTCAAAGAGCTTTCAGAGTTTGTTCTGAGATTAACCAACTTTACTGCTTCTGGGCTCATTCTCTCTTTGCTACTGGCACCTTTAATTTGATCTTCTGAATGGGTATCTCTGTTTGCAGATTTTGCCCCCACTTTTAACAAAGCTTCAGTCTGTAACACAAAATCATTTTTATTAGCCTTTGACCCTGTGGAGGTAATACTGTAAGATAATACCTGCTCCTTTCCTTTGCTGTCTTCAGTTTTGGATTCTGGTGCTAGTAACTCCAACGGACATTTGCTTGTTGCTACATGTAAGACTGAAGGGAATTCCACACTTTCCTTCTGAATAAATCCAAACTCTTTTGTGAAACACTTGGGAGGAGACCTATCTCCTTTTGTTTTGGAATGCTTATACCACGATTCTTCTATTTCTGAAGAAAGATTGGGTTCTCTAGTGACATCACTAGCAATGGACTCTGAGTCTGACACACTTTCATAAGGCTCTGTCTTGATATCTGACAGTGATTCACTTTGATGTGACTGAGTTTCAAAATAATCTTCATCTGTTTCTTGGCCTGATCCACACATCTCCAACTCTAGTGTATCTGGGATTGAAGAATTCTGGTCTTCTTCGATCTCTCCTTCACTTGTGCAGTTGTCAGCTGGCTCTGAGGCCTGTAAAAAGATGAGAAATTAATCAGCAATAGAGTCTTGAACTAAGAAGATTAATTTATAACAGGTATGGTTCCCATTGCTCTCCCCGGAATTGAAAGAGAAGAGAGAATTAGATACATCAAATGCAAAAATTTGAATTGACATTTAAATATCTTTAAGTTGCTAAGATTGAGAAACAATGCTGTAATTGCCCATAAGAGCACATTGTACAATGCCATAGGTAGCAATTTTGTGGACATTGTACCATATTGTGCAAGAGCTAAACCACATCTTCCAAATAATTTTAAAATCTGCTTTATTACCTAGTGGATTTTTAATGGTCATTACAATGTTTTATAACCTATACAATTTATAAGTAGAGTGCTCTGTGTGCTTTGGTAAAAATATTTTTTCATATTTGAAGATAATTCAACCCTTTACTTTTATTTTAAGCAATTATCTTTGTTACAGTTTTTTTTAATGATAGAAATTCTTAGTTACGTGAAAGGGAAATCTGTCCCACCCCACTCGGTTGGTATTCAAACTGTACTGATAGTCAGTGTATACTAAATCATATTTAGTATTAAATATCACCTGTTCCAACTAAATAACAGTTCATTTCCCCAAAATATGGATCTGTAAGGTTTAGTGGCTCCCTCTACTGGACAATTCTAAATATGTGTACATTCGTTAGCTTTTGCATTAAGTATTTGTCAAAAAATGTAAAACTACATTTTATATATGGAGTTTTTAATTGTGTATAAGTGCTTGATACTTTATTTAATATTAGAAATATATTTAATTTGTTTGATATTTCATTGGAAGTCTTTTAACTACATAATAATTCATGACAACTAAATTAATAGAAATGGCCAAAACTACAATAGTGGTCATTAGTAATTGGTATGTTTGGGTCGTTTTCTAGAAAAATATACTCTGTCTTCTGTCAAGGATATGTCTTTTCCAATACTAGAATCAAGCAAAATATATTCACACTGAATTTATATAACTTTCTTTTATTTCATCATTATGACTCAATTTTTAAACAACAAATTATGCTTAAAATTATGGTTTAATTGTAGCTACATTATACTGCCTCCGCCTTCCTGGAAGCTGAGATCAAGATAACTCAGACAGGGTTTAATCAGATGACAGAATTACAGGAGGTGTGAAGATTAAAGATAAGACTCAACTACTGAAAGAAATATAATAGCCTAACTCTATCTAAACCTCTAGAGCAGGGGTCAAGACCCACATGCCATGGGGTGTTTAGATCTGGCCCATGGGGCCACCCTAGAAACAGCAAAGGACAGGCCCATGGTGCCTCTGCCAATGAAAATGGAGCTTGGGAGGGCCGGGCATGTACCCCAAGCTGTTTTTGGCTGGGATGGCCTCCTGCAGTCCTCTGCCATATTGGCCCCGCAATTCCATTTTCGCCTCCTGCAGTCCTCTGCCATATGTGGCCCTCCCAAGTTTCATTTTCACTGGCAGAGGGCTGCAGGAGGATCTCCCAGCCCCGCCCAGATTGCCACAGATGCCCACAATATGAATGATGTTGAGCTGGCCAGGCCTACCCTTCGCCACACACACCCAGCCCCCAAAGACAAACACAACCCTGATGCAGCCCTTAATGAAATCGAATTTGACACCCCTGCTTTAAAGACTGCTAAACAAAGACTCATAGCACTAGCTACCAAGCTAAGGAGATACATTAGAGAAGCAAAGGCAAAAGGATAGATGCTTGTTCTCCAAAGGGCCATCCAACTGAAAAGCTATAACAAAGCAACAACAAAGCTCAGCAACAGAAGAAAGTGAGAAGTATTGGAAGAACATATGGAAGAAACAGTCCACATAACATGCTGCAAAGTAGCAGAGAAGAGACCACTGAAATATCCTAGAACATGAAGCAATCACCATCACAGTAGCAGGCATCCAGCAGCAGTTTAATAACATGAAGAGCATCTGGCCCAGACATGATCCACACCTACAGGCTAAAGAATGCCTAGCAGCTAAGAGGAACCAGCTTCAGGCTCCCACCCAGACTAGCTAACACAAGGAAGAATAGTACTGATCATGAAACACCCCTACAAGGAAACAACCAGCCAACAACCCTACAAGGATTCAACCAGCCAACAACCTGCTTCCCCAAAACATGGAAAGTCATAACAAGCATCATAGCAACCAGCCAAAGGAACATATGGGCCACTACATGAGCACAGCTCAGAAAGGCATTGGTAATATACACGAGAGCCACAAAACACCAGTTGCACACAGATAGAGCAGTTGCTCAAGACTCAAAGTCTAGACCAACCAATCTGAGCAAAGCCGGACTGATGACAGGAAAGCCTATGACTCAATGCTACATGCATAGATTTGTGCTTACCAGGCACTACTCAAAGTCTATAGAATGTTAAGGTGGGGTTATAGAAGACAATACTGGAAGTCAACTCAAGACAACTCACATAAATAGCCATCAAGTGCAACATATACCAAGTTAACACACTGCTACTGCTGATGCTCTGCATAGCTTGAATCCCCTCAGACAGATAATCACAAGGATAGGTATGGGTACAAGTTTAGGAGTGGAACTTGCCGTTCAGCCAATTTTTCCACATGGATGACACCAAGTGTATGCTAAGAGTAAATGAGACATCAACTTGCTGATCTACTTGACACAAATCTACAGTGAGGACTTTAGGATGTCATTCAGACTGGAGAAGTGTAGCCAGATGACAGTCAAGTGAGAGAAGATAGTTATGATGGATGGGGTAGACAACAGTAGGCAATACAGCAGACACACACAGCAGATACAAATATCCTAGAATCCCATAGTTACAGAGGAACATAGTGAGGAGACAAGGAAAACAACATCCAAATACCACCAAAGGATAAGACAGGCCCTGAAGAGACAAATCAATGGGAAAACAAGATCCATGCCTCAACATGTTCTTAAACTGTCAGTAATCACATACTCTGCCCATGAAGTGAGCTGGCCAAAGGACATAGAAGCTGCCAATGTGAATATCAGAAGCTCCTCACAATGTACAGAGGCTTCCACCCAAATTCAACACATAGCTGAGATGGCAGACATTTGAAAATCCTATCAGTGGCTGGAAAAGCCTGGCTTAAAAGACAGCATTGAGACACTGATCATAGCGCCATAAGAACAGGCACTAAGCACCAGATCTAAAGAAGCAGAGGTCTACCACATGAGACAGGAACTAAGATGTAGACTATGCAGAGGAGACAAACCAACACATAGTGCTATGGTGTAAGATGTAGACAGAAACGGTATACACTGAATGGCACAACCTAAATAGTTGACATTGTGTGCAGGAAAATCTGCACAGTATATGAGCTAGACCCTCCCACATCCAGATGGGAGATTCTACACAAGGTTGTGTAGAATAACAGGACTGAGACCCTATGATACTTTCAGATCCAGATAGACAGGCAGGTACTAGCCAATCAACCTGACATAATGGTTGCAGATGAGGACCAGAAAGAAAGGTGGTAATAGATGTAGCAATGCCAAGTGACAACAACATCAAGAAGGAAGAGCATGAAAAGCTGTGAAGTAACAGGGCCTAAAATAGGAACTAGAGATGATAGTGGCCTCAATGATAGTAGGAATAAAGTGGTTCTAATAGTGGTAGGAATACCCAGGACTGTGACTCCAAAGCTAGGAAAGTGGCTCCAATAGATCCCAAGAACAACATCAGTGCTCCCTGACCAGAATAGTACATTATTAGGAACAGCTAAAATATTGTGGAGAACCCCTAAAATCCCAGGTCTCTAGTACATAGAGGACCTGAGATTGAAGTACATACATACTAGGGGTGAGAAGGATTTTCCCCTTTTTAAATGTACTTCTCTATTAGATTTCTGTATTATTCATTCTTGTTTGATATAAACTTTAATAAACAATCATCATAAACTTTTTGCCCTTAAACTACTTGTGACTTGGTCACAGTGAAGAGAATTGCCCTGTGGAATTCTGACAGACTAAGGCTGCAAGAAAATATTCATTTCAGCCAGGAGCAAAACTCATAGTGTTCTTTTTTAAAAAAAATTAAAATTAAAGTTTATTTAAGTTTCATATATTTAAAACATTTTAAACAAACAAACATATAAATATATATACATATATACATTTTGCAGCAGATATTGAGCATTGGTTACACTTTTCTTTTCTTTTTTTCTTTTACCCCATAACATTGACGTGATCTACCTTGTTACAATACCTTCCTCGTTCTTTTAATGTTTTAATTTCAGAGAATACTTTATGATTAAACGCACATCCTCCATAGTTTCATAACTTATTCAGTTGTCAAATGTTGCTTTTTCTTTAACCATTCATACCAACAATTCCAAACTTTATAGTATTCACTATCTTTGTTGTTTTTTAGTAATTTGGTTAGGCTATCCATCTCTGCACACTCATGAATTTTTTAATGACCATCTCCTCTGAAGGGACAATAGACAGTTTCAAATTTTGTGCATAGCTTATTCTGGCTGCCGTTATAATGTGCAAGATTAAATATTGATATTTTTTTTTCTATTTTTGAATCTATCATACCCAGCAAAAAGGTTTCGGGTTCAAGTTTTACATCTTGTTTAGTTATATTTAGAATCCAATTTTTAATATTTCTCCAAAACTTCTGGGCATGTGGACATGACCACCACAGATGAAAATATGTTCTCTGAACGCAGTTACACTCCCAACAATTTGGGGGGAGGTTCGGAAACATCTTAGCCAGTCTCACGGGTAGCAAGTGCCAACGATATACCATTTTATACAGATTCTTTGTACAAGGCTGACATAATTAATTTGTAATTTATTTCCCAAATGTGTTCCCACTTGTCTAATTCAATACCGTGGCCCACATTTTTTGCCCAAATTATCATACATTCCTTGACTACTTCTTCTTTTAATTTGTAATCCAAAAGATATTTATATATTTTACTAATCAATTTCCTTTCCTCTCCAGGCCAAATCTTATCTAGCTGTCAGCCATATCCCCAAATATTTTACTTTATTTACCACTTGTATCCCTAATCTCTTTATTAGTTCTTCCTTTTGTTCATTTGTACAGTTTTTTGTTATCACTTTTGTTTTTTCTTTATTAATTTTCAACCCTGCCACCTTTCTAAAAACTCATAGTGTTCTAAGCAATCTGTTTCTTAAAATAGTGTCAGCAATATGAATTTGACTTTTCCATAAATTCATTCACACTTAATTGAAAATCAAGGAGAACCAGCACAATCTTGACACACCCTCACTGGGTGCACCAAGAGCATCTTCCCAAGTGATTGATGTAGTAAGGTTCTTCCACAGCAGTTAACTTCTTTGCAAGTTATATATCTTAATGCAAGCAAGAAGTAGGCGTCTGATTCAGTCATGCAGCCTCCACAAATTCTTTGGAAACCTTCCACAGCAAGACATTTTGTCACAATCAAAAACCAAGCTGTTCTTTGACAGGAAGTAGTATGGAAAAAACAAACAAACAAACAAAAATACCAGTTCTACCACATAGCATTTATTGGATACATGGCTCCATGCCAAGTATCTTCACACTGAAATTTCTCCAGAAAAAACGGATGAATTATAGTAATGCCAAACTAATTTTTAAATATTTAACACTATAAATTGTAAGAAATAATGATTTTAGAATAGCAACATAAGATTTAATAATTAATACATCCTAATAATACCATTGTACTAATGAAAATTTATACCATTGCAATCCTATTTCCATATGACAACCACAAGACAAACATTGGCCAAAATACAAGGTACATTGTCTCTTTCTATTTGCCTAACAATAAAGCACAGAAAGATGCAAACAGATATATCCTTTCTTATGATCATTCCTGATCTGGTATACTTCAGAAAAATTTTCAACACCAAATATTTAGGGGTTAGTTAGAATTGCAATTTTCAATGATATTAATCATATTGGCCCTGTTTGTTTACTGCTTTTATTATGTCTTGTTTTTTTGTGAATCTTCAGTTTAAGCAGTTCTAGGCCATCCAGAGTCTTTGACTGAACTGCATAATGGTTTTAGTAAATAACACAAAACACTTCAAAATTGTAGAAATGAATTCTATAGTGAATGTATAAGTGCAATGACCAAAAAGAAAAAACTTAAGGAACAGGAGGAAGAGCTACTACCAAGATAATGGTAAGAAAAAGTAGTACTGCCAATTCTGAGTTTGGTTTCCTAGTCTTGGAAGACTGACGATATTACATATTTCTCTAAAAAGTATGCTATTGTCTTATCTATTTTTTTTCTATTTATTTATTTATCTAACTGTTTTTAAAATCAAAAAAATTATTTGGCTGAAATTCTCATCTCAATTGTTCATAGCAAATAAACAGAAATAAATGAATACATCATTATCAATCAAAAGTTGATGGTGCTCTGGAAACCAGAAACAACAGGTTACTTTTAAAAAGAATGGAAGAAGCAGTTAATTTGAAGTTTTAAACTTAGGCTATGCTATTAAACTATTCTAGAATGATAATCAATATGTTAGCTCCTTACATATAATATATTGATTTGTCATTTTTATGTTACTTGCATTGTGGAATTAGAAGGTTAGAATAGGTCATTTAAGCCATTGGGTCTACTTCTCAAATTAAAGCATCACAGGCAGACAGCTCTATCAATTCTCCCACAACAGGTCTAGGAAAGGGAACCTCTCTGTAATGGGATCTATCATCAAATTTCTCTTAGGAAGCTTTTCTTCCATTCAGCTTAACAACATTATCCATATTCTTCTTTCTGGGGCAATGAAAAACAACCAGAAAGCACACTAGTCAGAATGAAGCTTCACCAAGTACTCCTTGTACTCTTTCCATGGATTGGCAAATGCCTAAAAATTGCATTTCCCTTTTTCCCAGCTATGTCACACTGTTCATTCATACTAATCTTTTTCACAAGTACTGGTACCAATGCAAGTATCCTCCAACACAGGTGTATTTGCTTTATATTTTTAATCGAATACCTCTTCTTAAATAAAAATATATATTCCTTTCTCTTAAATACTACATGGTTTTAAACCTGACTTCTAATTTCTCATGCCTGTTTTGAATTTTGCTTCTGTATTAGCTGCCTCCACCCAGTTTTTAGCCATTCGTAAGTTTGATAAGCATTCATTTGACTTATCAAAAATATTAAAAAATGAAATACCATACAACATAATTAATATTAGCATTTGCTAATGTGCAACATCAGTGCTGTTAAAAACATACCCATTTGCTTGGTGCCCTAAACTGCATCATGCTGTGGCAATTGTGGAAAGTCTTTTTGACCAGACAGCATTTAGTTCCATGTGGCCATTGTGACAGCACTCCTTTTCCTGTCCTTTGCTGTAGCATTCCATAATGTTGAAAGTATTTCATTCTCCAGTTTCTACTGCTGATAAACTGATGTTTCCATTGATCTATTGATGATGATAGTTTAGTTGGTGCTGCTTTGAAAGCTGTTTCCATTTGTGAGCCAAGTTCTATGGCTCTGGACAGAGTCATTGAATTTATTTGGGTAAAGAGAGTCTCCCTAATTCTCCAATCTCTTGCCTTCTCTATTAGCTGGTCAAGCACAAAATCATCCTGCAAAGGTCCAAAGTCACAGCGTAGTGCCAACTCCCACAAAGCAGAAGCAAAACTCACAAAGGTTTCCCCAGGGAGCTGTGCCCGTTGACAAAAGGAGAGTCTCTGGATCCTCTTGAAAACATTTTTCCTGAATTCAAAACCTTTCTGAAATTCATTGATAGGGTCAAAACAGGTAATCAATCCCAGCTTTGTAAGCATCTTCTGATTTCCCCAACCAAGCTGGTGGGGATGATAATTTTCCATCTTCTCAAATCCTAAAGTTCAGTTGCTTGTATTTCTGGGAAAAAACCAATTGAAGCAGGAAGGCATATGAATCCACCATCCTTCAGAGCCGCACATAGCATAAGTGGCAGTAAACACCTTACTTTCCCAATAAACAGAGCAGGTTTAGTCAGCAAATTTAAATTGAGACATTTCTCCATTGAAACACCTGACCTGTAATTTGTCACTTGAGCATCTCCACCCTTTAATGCATTTATTCCTGAACATGGCACAACATCTAGAATGTCAGAGCTAGAAGAAATTAAAAATCTTTAAACAAAAAGCAGAGGGGCTGTCAATCCTCACTGTATGAAATAATCGGGGGGGGGGGGGAGAAATGTGTATATATAGCAATGCAATCAAAACCTTCCCCCATTTTTTTACAATAAAAGAAATAAAAATTTACAGTAGCCTGTTTTGCATGAATCCCAATTAGTTTAAACTGTATCAGGGAGAGGCATAGTAAATCAAAACTTAAAATAAAAATAAGTTGATTGTCATATTTTAAGACTACTCTGGGTACAATAAAATCCACAAAAAGCATGTGGCAAAGAATCCAATTTTGTGAAACCCAGACCAAACATCACCTTTTAAATCATCTTGATTATGAAGGTTACAAAGCAATTTCTTCACCCTATTCCTTCCCATTATCAACAACATTGCACAAAGAGGATGGGGGAAACTACCTTATCAAACCTGCACTAATTTGAAGGTATTATTACTCAAAATATTAATAGCATACATTCTCGATAAGATTGGATAAGATATATAAATGGAAGTTCAGTCCAGCCATCAGAGGAGTATGTTGAACCATCAAAATGTGCTGAGTACCAAATCTGATGAGTTTCAAAGCAGTTGAATAACAAGGTACGACTATAATGGGAAAAATAGTCAGGTACTAAAAAACTTCAGATAATTAATCTAATTTGACTATGCCTGATCTAGTATAGTCAGTGGGCACCTTGGTGGTCAGTAGTTCCTAAATTCAGAGGTGGCAAAGTTAAAAGGAGAGCAAGTAAAAAAGACAATGTTATACCAACAAAACTCTTCTAATATTTTCATTTATATTTTTTAATAATATGTAATTCCTTCAGACAAATGTAGTTGAGGTTAACATCAGGTCAAAAAGATAAATGCTTCTGTCAGGCAGCAAAACATATTACCATGTGTTATAGATTCCATGTATAAAAGTCAAGGTGGCAAAAAGAAGTATCTTAAAGGATATAGCATTTAGACTTATATACTGCTTCACAGTGCTTTACAGCCCTCTCTAAGCAGTTTACAAAGTCAGCATAGTGTCCCCAACAATTTGGGGCCTCACTTTACCGACCTCAGAAGGATGAAAGACTGAGTCAACCTTGAACTAGTCAGGATCGAACTCCTGGCTGTGGGAATGCAGTTAGCCTGCAATACTGGCAATACTGCATTCTAACCAGTGCACCACCGCAGCCCAATAATATTTTATTTTATTTGGTTTTTCAATTGCTTACAAGATAATAGGTATAAGGTAAAACATAGTTATGAATACATGGATACATATAAGAAAAATAAAAGAAACAATAGGACAAGGACGGTAGGCACGTTGGTATGCTTATGCACGCCCCCTACATGCAAATATTCTTCAATTTTCCATCAAAGTAGTTGAGCATTCTTACCAATCTCTTGAATGGAATTTAGAACTTTCAATACGCAGATTTGACAGGTTCAATTATTTTTGCCCAGTATTATAGTTACAACTTCCTTATCAATCATTCCAATGTCCCTTAAAAAGAGCTTGTGATTCTTTTCTATTCAAAACCTCTTTAGATGTGCATTATCATTCCCCAATCTCCCTCAGTACAATCCCCACATCTTTTCATTCAGCAGTCCTTTTAAAAAAATGTGAACATTTAAAGTTCAGGCCTGACATTACTGGTTCTCACAAATAGTGAAATTCATGCTTCAGAATCTGGGCTAGCTTTCAGCTATGACTGCAGTATCACCTCTCTCCATGAATGCTAATATCTTGTTCAGAATTCAGGGCAGCATGTCTTTTGCAATTACTGTATTTCCAGAGTGGCCACATTCTCTGCTTCCCTCAACATGACAGCAGATCCTTAGTAATACTAAGATACAAAATGATCATTGTCAATGACTACTAGGGCCCAGGATTCCACATTAAAACATATATTACATGTCAGCAAAATATCCATATAATACTATCATTATCATTTCATACCATTACAACTATATCAAAAAAAAAAACCTTTTGGAATTATTTGTTTCTGAGAGTTCCATAGTTTTCTTGGGGAAAAGGCAAGAGTTCTCTAAAGTATCTGAAAAATAATTACATAAAATAATAATAGCTTGTTCAACCTTGATTACAATAGAGTTTGGCTAGAACATAGATCTTAGAAAAACACGTAGTGTTAGGAAGATACTACATATTCAAGTGACTCAAATGAATTTTGGAAAGGGAAATTGCCAGAAATCTTGATTATTGTGGATTACATTGTAACCACAGACAATCAACACCTTTGCTAATCTTTTTCTTATTTTTCTTATTTGCTTGGTATAAACTTTGACAGTTTCAGTATGGACCTGGGCAATTCTTAACTTATTATTTTGTACATACCCCCAAAATGAAACACATCTAATATGTTCAAGAATTCTGCCATCAGATTACACTTTCTCTCAGAAAGTTTCTATTGTATTTCATCAAAGCAAATTTACCCATTTTGTGTGCAAAGTCTTTCGGTGTTTTAGCTAATGACTAAGATGATAACTATGACTGACATTTGAAGAGATGCTAGAGATATTATCAAAAAAAGTATATTACACAGATCGTCTGGAGAAATAATTACCCAGTTCATTCTAAAGTCTCTCTTTTTTGTTTCTTCCATAGTGATTCCTGTCTACAGAAAATAACAGGTATATCCAGGTTTTTATGGTGTAACTGGAGAACAGTATGAACAACCCAAAACAATTGGTAACAGTAATACAGGTAGCCATACACCACAATTGAGCCCAATATTTCTGATGCTAAGTGAGACCTGTGTTAAGTGAGTTTTGCTCGATTTAGATAACAGATAATCAAAGTTGGAAGAGACCTTGTAGGTCATCTAGTCCAACCCCCCACCCAAGTGGGAGATCCTACACCATGTCTGATAGATGGCAGTCCAATCTCTTCTTGAAAGTCTCAAGTGATTGTGCTCCCACAATTTCTGAGGCAAGGTGTTCCATTAGTTGATTGTTCTCACTGTCAGAAAGTTTCTCCTTATTTTCAGGTTAAATCTCTCCTTGTTCAGTTTCCATCCATTATTCTTTGTCTGCCCTATAGGCACTTTAGAAAATAGCTTGACCCCTTCCTCTCTGTGCCAGCCCCTCAAATATTGGAAGACTGCTATCATGTCTCCCCTGGTGCTTCTTTTTACTAGACTAGCCAAGCCCAGTTCCTGCAACCATTTCTTGTATGTTTTAGCCTCCAGACCCCTAATCATCCTGGTTGCTCTTTTCTGTACTTTTTCTAGAGTCTCAACATCTTTTTTATAATGTGGTGACCAAAACTGGATGCAGTACTCTAGGTGTGGTCTTACTAAGGCTTTATAGAGTTGTATTAGTACTTCCCTTGATCTTGATTGTATCCCTCTGTTAATACAACTTAGGATTGCATTAGCTTTTTGGGCGGCAGCTGCACGCTGCTGGCTCATATTTAGCTGGTTGTCCACTAAGACTCCAAGATCCCTCTCACAGTTACTGCTATTGAGCCTGGTTTCACCCAGTCTATATGTGTACTTTTGGTTTTTCTTGCCTAAGTGTAGGACTTTACTTTTCTTTACATTGAATTTCATTTTGTTAGATACAGCCCAGTGTTCTAGTCGG
The DNA here is from genome assembly GCF_049901715.1 of Pseudonaja textilis. Lineage (NCBI taxonomy): Eukaryota > Metazoa > Chordata > Lepidosauria > Squamata > Elapidae > Pseudonaja > Pseudonaja textilis. Next base: position 51,147,642 of record NC_141993.1, on the reverse strand, counting down.
TCAAGATCCATCTGGATCTTGAGCCTATCTTCTTGGGTGCTATCTATTCCTGACAGCTTAGTATCATCTACAATCATTTACAACCTTTCTTACCACAGTTGTTAAATGAATCGCTGCAGTTCCTAAGTTAGTAACATGAAGTGAATCTGGCTTCCCATTGATTTTGCTTTTCAGAAGTTTGCAACAGGTGATCACATGATCCTAGGACACTGCAATCATACAGATATGAGTCAGTTGCCAACCATCTGAATTTTGAATATTTGACCATGGGATGTTGCAACAGCTATAAGCATGAAAAATACTGTGGTAACTTCACATGGTCACTAAATGAACTGTTCTAAGTCAAAAATTACCTATGCATGGCTTTGTGCTCTATCTCATCCAGATTTTAGAGCAAGAAGAGCAATATAATGAAAAATTATTTAATAATATGATAATCAACTAGAGTTCAGTGAGAATAAAATAATGATCAATAAAAATAAATAGGAATCCATTTGCCAGATAAAAGAATATAGCAACATATACAGATCATCCTCATTGGTAATCACAATTGAGACCGGCAACTTGGTCATTAGAAAAAGCAGTTGCTAAGTGAAACTATAACTGTACTTACAATCTTACTTCAGCTTTGCTTTGCTTTACCAAGCTGCAAAAGTTATAAATGCAATGATGGATTACAAAGTGACTTTCTAATCGCCATAATAACCACAAATGGTCACTAAATGAGGCAGTTACTAAACCAGGACTACCTGTATAAAGATAGTTTCATCTGCTTTCTCAATTAGGATAATAAAAAGATTTATAATAGTTCAAAGTCTGATTAATTCCAATAAGGTCAGCTCCTTTGAGAATCCTTTCTCTGAAGGGCTTCCTTAGTAATAAAGGCAACTGTTTCTTCATGAAGCTTCCGGCACTGTATACTTGTAAAGCTGGATCTTAATATTTTCTGGCCATATTTATCAAGGTTTCTGAAAATGCAGGAACAGTTTCATTTTGGATCTTTCTACTCCATGTAGGGCTTGCTCAGTGCAATTCCAAACACATTTTTGTATTATACATATGGTACACCCATCATTTCCATATAATTGGGATTTAAAAGCTGCAAATACCCCTTATTCATTATGACAACTCACTTGTACTGCATGCAGCTGAGTGAGTCCCTTCCAAATATGCATCTGCTGGATTTATCGGTAAGACGTAACAATTGAATTGAGTTACAGATGTTTTTCTCTGGTAATATTACACTAATAACTAGAACATACAAAATATTTGCTTGACCAGTACTCGAATGCAGCTCATCAGTCTAGAACCCACATTACGTATCTGATATTAACACAGTTGAGAAAGTCCAGAAATATTTCACAAGAAGAGTTCTCCACTCCTCTACTCATTACAGAATACCTTATGCCACCAGACTCAAAATTCTAGACCTAGAAAACCTAGAACTATGCCGCCTTCGGTCCAATCTAAGTATAGTATATAAAATCATACATTGCAATGTCCTACCTGTTAATGAATACTTCAGCTTCAACCATAACAATACAAGAGCAAACAACAGATGCAAACTTAAGGTTAATCGCACCAAACTTGATATTTATCCATGTATTCATAACTATGTTTTTTACTTATACCTATTATCTTGTAAGCAATTGACAAAAATAAATAAATAAACAAATTAAAAAAATGTTGAAGTAGAGATGAGAAAGAGGTCACTTACTAGAGGGCAGCAAAAAGTTAAGAGTTTATGTACCTCTTTGCTCCGACTTAAGTTTTTTGCAGCCCAGATATCTTAGCACTAATATAAATTACACACATTATGTTTGAATAAAATATTATTTTGAAAAAGGGTGTGAGCATGTAAAGAAATGATTCTGATGCTGCTGACTTAAAGCTCTTCCTCCTCCTACTAACAACATTTTATCCTGGCATAGGCACAATAGCAATAGCACTTAGACTTACATACTGCTTTATAGTGCTTTACAGCCCTCTCTAAGTGGTTTACATAGTCAGCCTATTGCCCCCAACAATTTGGGTCCCCATTTTACCCACCTCGGAAGGATGGAAGGCTGAGTCAACCTTGAGCCAGGTGGGATTTGAACTGCCAAATTGTAGGCAGCTGGCTGCAGAAGTAGCTTGCAGTACTGCACTCTTAACCACTGCACCACAGAGACTCCTTTATTTACAATGCTGGCAAATAGTGAGATCCTTAATTACAATCTACAGGGCATGTTAAAGACAGGAATGTATTATTTCCTTTGGCTTTGTTTCTTTCTGCTGTGCTCAACATCTTCATCTATTAGGAAAACAATAGCTGATCACTCTCCTTAAAATAGGCTATGATGGAGATAGGGGCAAATAGAGTTTTAACAGATGGCTAGAATTGTGCTTTAGATATATGCCAAAGTAAATTCTTGTTTTGCATAGGTATATTCAAAAGGAATCCATTTGTCAACTGATAACAGATAGTAATCAGACTATCAAGTAGTATTCAGTATTCCTCCATAATAATACCAAACCATGTTAAAAAAAAAGAACTTAACATGGGTTTAGTGCTATTCCAAAATAACTTTAAACCCATGTTTAGAAGTATCAAACTATCAGCTGATATCAGATGAAAGCTGGCCTCCTTTTGAAAACATGATTAACACTATTCCGATCAGCAGTAATCAAGCATTCAGAAGAAGTCTAAACAACAGCTAACAGATATAGGAATACCATATAGGCTACATATGGGAATCTAGCAGTGCAAAACATCAGCTGCCAGCATGATCTAATGGGCATTGGATTGTCCCTATAAGAACTGTCAGAAAATAAAGATACAGCTGTCGGAAGCTGCAATGTTTTCTTGCAAACTGTCCCTCATCAGCTGAGTGAGAAAAGAAAAAGAGAAAGTGGGCTACCAGATCTATTTAAGGAGTATCCTCACAAGCTTAACTTCTTATAGAAGTCTTCTGTGAGTGTTCCTAGATACCATGAAGACACCCACAACATATTCTTCAAAAAGCCTGAGAGGATTTGATGTACTGCAGTTGTTTGCATTGTCTATATAGAATTCCAGGTCAGTTGTAGCACAGTAACTTATAAATAACATTATGCCACCAGACTCAAAATTCTAGACCTAGAAAACCTAGAACTACGCTGCCTTCGGTCCGATCTAAGTATAGTATATAGAATCATACATTGCAATGTCCTACCTGTCAATGAATACTTCAGCTTCAACCATAACAACACAAGAGCAAACAACAGATGCAAACTCAAGGTTAATCGCACCAAACTTGATTGCAGGAAATACAACTTCAGCAACAGAGTGGTCAATGTCTGGAACACTCGACCTGACTCTGTGGTTTCTTCCCCAAACCCCCAAAACTTTAACCTTAAGACTGTCTACTATTGACCTCGCCCCTTTCCTAAGAGGTCTGTAGTGCATAAGCACATATATGCATAAGCACACCAACGTGCCCACCGTCCCTGTCCTATTGTTTCTTTTATTTCTTTTATTTCTTTTATTTTTCTTATATGTATCCATGTATTCATAACTATGTTTTTACTTATGCCTATTATCTTGTAAGCAATTGACAAAAAAAATAAATAAATAAACTGACTTCCCTTAGTTATTATTCTGTTTCAGAGCTTTCCTGTTAATACAGAGAAGTCAGGGTGGAGAAGGTAAAGTTGACACATCCCTGCCGTCCTCCCTTTTAAAGATTTGAAAATGCATGAAGAGCACTCACTGCATGAAGCTTCTTTCAAAAACACCTGCCACATCCCAATAATTTGTTCGTAAATTAAAGGCTGCAAGATGTCTGTTTCACTGAATAGAGAAAGAAGAGAGTCTGTCGCATTCAGCCATACCTGAAGAACTGGAAATGATTTAAGGAGCGCAAATATCTGTCTGTAGGAGTTAAGTTTTCTTATCATTTTTTTCTGCCCACGTCAATTGTTCTGCATTCCTATGAATCAGTTTCCTTGTTTCTGAATAATTTTTTATTATTTTTAATTATTATTTTTGAAGAGAAAAAGAATCAGGATGTAAATGGAATATTTTGGTCCATCTGTGCAAAGAGAATGTTATTTGTTTGCTTGTTATGTGTGTTCTTTCTTTAAGACAGTACTTCCAAGAATAGTTTAAAAGTTTAAATATTTTAAAACTCAGGGGCATTTGGGAGTAGGTTCATATAAATAAATAAACAAAATATCCTGTGTCAGAACCACATGTACCTTCTAATTTGTGAAATGCAAACTGTTGGATTTCAAAGTTCTATTTAAATTAGAGATCATAGCTTGTGCAGAATGATGTCAGCATACCTGCAGATCACAGGAATCCTGGAGCTTCCAAGGATTAGACTGGTCTTTATTTAATGGGTCCAAATGGTTTCCAGAAGGCACTTGGCAATTTTCCCAACAATTTGGGAGGCAATTCTATCTCTCGTCTGGATGAGCTATGGAACACAGGACTTGGCTAAGTCTTGAACAAGATGGCACCATAGAGGTTCTTACCCAGGTGCCAATTCCATGTGGCCTATGTTTACTGAGGACTTAAGAAGGAAAATGGAGAACTCCAGTTGAGGAAAATGGTGATTCATACATCTCCAAATAAGTGGAGACATTGACACAGTAACAACCAAAGAACCAGCAGCAAGCTTGGTCCAACAGAGCCTCTCTGGATAAGTGGACTCCAGATGATTGTGCTTGGCAAGGAGATTGCAGGACAGCAGAAGCCATCAAACTCTCAACCACAGCAGTGCCTTTAAAGACACTAAATTCATCTAACCTCACTTTCTAATCACATTGGGATGTATAATTATTTTAAACTGAAAAGAGTTTTTCCAAACAACTTCTTGGTAAGTAAAACTTCATCCTGAAGTAGAAAAATATTAATTTACTTTAAAGAATTTAAGAGCATTGTTAGATGGCAAAAAGCAAAATAATAATTCTTTCAAATGGATAAAGGAACCAGAAAAACTTGCAATATTTCAGACTTTAAAAAATTGAGTAAAGTAATATTTTTGTGAGAATATAAATCGTTTAGACTGCAAGGAAAGGATTGTTGGTGGAAAGTTGAAAATAAAGTTAAGATTTTATGAATACAGAAGTGGCATTTTAAAATACCTTTGAAGAATTGTGAAATAAGATTGGGAGTGATTTCTTTAAATGTTATTTATTTCTATTCTTCCTTTTTTCTTTTCTTTTGATTCTTTTCTTTTTTCTTCACATGTTGGATTTCCTTTCTTTCCTATATTTCTCTTTATTTCCGACTTTAGTTTGTTTTATCTTCCAGTATAGCAAAATCTTTCAATAAAAAGTATTTTTTAAAGAAGTTAAGGAAATTGAAGTGACTGAAAAGATACTAGGAGCGATGGTGGCAAAAAATCTGGAATGGGTGTGACCAAACATTGTTAAAAGTTCACATCTGTGCTTACATAGTGTTGATTAAAGTGGCAAGCATAAATTCCTTTCTGTACATTATATCTACAGACTCTCCCTGGTGGCCTTTGTTTAGAATAATCTTTTAGGGAATCATAGATATTGTTTTCTTTTCTTTCTTTTTTTCTATGGTATATTTTAGCTTGTTATTACATACCCAGAGGCCACTTGAATTGGTGCAGGATACAAATATTGAAAAACAAAGAAGTTTTCAACTTGGAATATAAAACAATATATCATACAGAGTGATATGAAAAAGGAAAGAAAAATACATACATGTGTATATATAAATAAGAGAAAGACAAAGGATAAAATAGATCTGAATAAAGAGTCTTATTTATAGACTGGTATTGATAAATCATGAATGGAAATGAACCTACAGTTTTAGTTATGAATATAAGATTTAGAAAATATATTAGAAAATTTGAAGTGGCATCATATACTGTACACTGTTGCGGGTGCATAATAAAATGAAAATCTGTACATTGGTAAAGTTGTGCGTTACACTCCAGTAAATAGTAATAATGAAAGTATTAGAAGTGAATTTTGAGAAAAATATGAAGCAATTTGAATTAATGAGATATGTGGAGGAAGTTATCTTGTTAGATAACATGAATGAATAAGTAAGAATGCTAAAGAAAGTACAGAAATAGAAACTAAACCATTCAAAGATCTAAAAATGAATGAGTATGATGAATGTTATGTGTATGTTTGTTTGAAATACATGCTTTAACCATAATACAGTTTAAAGCATGTTTAAAGCACAAAGTAAAGAAATTAACCTAAAAGCATTATTGATTTTTAACAAAAGGTTTAGTGAAACATTGACAGAATTACAAAAGGAAAGAAGGGTGATAAAAGATTCTAAATGTAAGGTAGATTATTAATTGGCAGTTCCCTTACTTGATAGGAATAAAGAATCTAATTGTACATTGATTCCATGAAAACATAGTGCTGCACAAAAATAGAAGAATTAATCCTTCAGGGGAATGAATGGAAAGAAGATATAGAAGCTATTGAGACAGAATGGATAGGATTTTGTTACAAACTGCCACAGATATTTATAGAGCAATAGAAAATATGAAACAGAATGCTTGGTAGAAGAATGAAATGAAAAAAGCTATGGATGAAGGGTTAACATGCACAGATAAGTAGGGGGCTCCTATACTCATGGGGGCCACGGGCAAGTGCCCATCAGGCCTATGCATTAAGACAGCCTTGAATATAAAAGTAAACAGAAAGCACTGGGAATGGGATACCAGAGAAGTGTTTTAAAGGAAGACAAGATGGATGGATGGATAATGGATGAATATGGATGAAATAAAAGATAAAAAATAAAAGAAATTTATCAGAATGGTTTTGTTAAATACAATGAAGTAATTATGTCTCGTGTTGTAATACAAATATATGAAGGAAGAGTGAATGTATTGAAAGGAAGGCTAAGGTCAAAGACATTGTGATTGGATGGACCTGATGAGAGGGGGGGAAATGGAAAGCTGAAAGAATAAAAATAATCTATAAATCAGATATTTAATATTTGATTTACATCTGATCAGGCAAATCCAATATATAAACTATGGAATGTACAGTGAATAATGTTCATATAAATTAGATTTAGTTAAGTTTCCCTTTCTTATACTTCCTGACTCCATTAAAAAAAATGTGTACAACTTCACATGATTTTTCTGAACTTCGTGCAACATTACATAGCCCATAAAGGAATAGTAAAATATACAGACCAGTGATATATTCAAAATAATGGAGTCTATAAAAATACAATTAAATAACATGACATAGATCAGCAACTATATAAAGGTAGGAGCAAACTTGAACATGAAAAGGTATCAGTCTCCATATAAAACACTGATGAAATTTTCCAAATATAGGTTCAGAAAAACACTCATCAAACTTTGTTTCAAGAGAAAGGCATTTTTTTTTTTAAGCTATTCCCTTCCGCTCTCAGTTTGAAATCTCATAAAAATTGTGATTTCCTCATTTTTGCCATCCAAAGGATTGATAGGTTTGGCAACTAAAGCCAACCTTGTTTCAGCTGCAAATTGTTCCCAAAGTTCTTAAAACTGTAAACATTTTACAATGTAATTGATTTTGTTAGTTCTCTTAAAGTGGTTTTATTCAAGTGTAAAATCAGGGAGTCAGAAGCAAAGCCACTATCCCTAAACATGAACTGCAAAGGGTCTACTTCCCAATTACAGGCATTTGCCAGAACACCGATGGGGACAAATGATGAAAGATGTGTCGTGATTAGTAATGCAATTATATGACATGTATATTTTTTTGTCTAACAGAAGAAACAAAAAAAGGACAGGATTTACATCATCACAACTTTCCATCATTGTGATTTTCACTGGATATCTATTTCTCCATAATAAATTTATTATTGGGGGGGAAGCCCCAAATTGTGAAAATTGATATCAAAAGCTGCCGCTCACATAGGTCTGAAAAAGTCTGTTTCTCAGCCAATGGTGAAGGCACCTTTAGAAAGAGGTTTAATGAATAAATGAACAAGGTAAATTATGGTAAGACTCTATCACAGGTGCTGAAGTCCATGCTTTTATACAGAAATATTTGCAGATGAATTGTAAAAGATTTTATTAAAAAATTTCATTTTTGTTTTGCTTTCAACCTAGAATATAGGTAATACATAAAGTGAGAACACTTTCTAAATGCATTACAGTACATGGCTGACAAGCAGAACCGGGTACCATCAGACCAGAGGTGGGATACTGGGGGTTCGGCAGGGGTTCAGGAGATACCCTAGCTAAGATTCTGTGCAGTGTGGAGAACCCTCAAATCCCACTCCTGGATGGCCCTGCCTACCCCACAGGAGTCCTCACGCAGCCTATTTTGGATGCAGGTAAGTGCAAGGCAAGTGTGGAGGCTTGGGGAGGATGAAAAATGGACCTCCTGGAAGTTCAGGAAGGCTGGAAACGGGCCTGTTTATGGCTTCCAGAGATCCCCCAGAGCACAGGGAGGCCATTTTCACCCTCCTGAGGCTCAAGGAAAGACTCTGGAGTCCAGGGAGAACAAAAACGGCCTCCCCCCGCCATGGTGCAGGAAACTGACTAGGCCATGCTCGCTGTGGCCATGCCCATCCAGCAACTGGGCAAAGAACCCATTGCTAAAAATTTTGAATCCCACCCCTGCATCAGATCCCATTCATTTGAAAGGTGACAAGTAATTCGCCTCTATAGATTGCCACCGTCTTGTATATTCATATAATACTGTCCAACAAGAATCAAGATTGTCAGCTGTGATTTTCCTTGTCATCAAATTGTGAATTTTTTTTCTATCCCAGTTAGAGCAATATCCCAAATTCCTCCTAGGCTTTAAGTGTTATTATCACCACATAAATTGCCTGACAGGTGGTTGGCACAAGAAAGAGGATGAGGGGAGCTCAGGGCGACTGTCTGCCACTTTATCCTTGTGGTCCTTCTTTCAGCCTGCAGCTTGTTACTTGAGCTAACAGGTGTGGGGTGGGGGCATGAGATGAAACAGAGCAGAGCAATCAATAGAGGATGTGCCATATTGTCTCCTCACGCTACAAGTGCTGGTATTGACAGCAGCAAGTGACCCATAAAGTAGGAAAATGGTACAATTCCCTCCCCAAAACTAATAAAAACAATAATATAGTCAGGCAAAACTCATATCAGCATAAGCAGCTGAAAACCAGGCAGAAGCAAGTAACACACAGCTGGCAGGACCTAGATTTCTTTCCTACTCAGATCAAATTTTGATCAGCATAAAATTTATTTTATGAAGACAATGTTTGTCCTGTTTTTTAAGCACAGGCATAGTGCAGATCCAAAACTGCATTAAACTCAGGTATATAAGAACCATGTGTAAGATCTGGTAAGTACTTTAAAAAGTGTCTGTCAGACATTACACAGCAAAAGGTATGGTATCTTATTTTAGTGCCTTTTAATATGAGAATATCTTTAACATAGAAATATGGCTAAGTTGGACTGTAAACCTTGATTTAGTGGATGTGTTAATGTGTCAGAATTTGCATGGAATAGACCACTATCTAGACCATTTTCTGTAGTGATTCATTTCAATGCTGTGATGATTTCATTATACATATGTTGTAAATTTATGCAACTGATGTGTGTATTATTTACATATTTATATCATTAGGCAAATTATGCAAATCAGAAGTGATTCCAATTCATAAGATGTACATGAATACCTCTCTCACTCAATTAATTCATTAAAACAAGATTTCACTGTATACTATACAGGTTTTCTGCTATGACCTAGATATTAAGTATCATAGAAATGCTGTACTCCATTTTCCCAGGAAGATACTATGGTTAGAAGAAGACTAACCAGAGTCCAGAGGAGGCCTTACTCTTAGCACTTTAAGAAGTAGCAAACTGCAAAAATACATACAAATTTATTAGCCTTTTAATCAGATATTTAAACATAACTAAGTTATGCATGAAAAGCAGAATGTTTTGTGGGGAGGGCCAATCCAGCTATAAAAATAATTTGTTTTAAACAATAAACAAAACTGCATTTTGCATTCTATCTTTAAAATGGCAAATTAATTCAAATATTCATATTTGCGTAATATTTTAAAAGAGTTTTAATATTCATGAATTCTGAACTTCTGTATCTGATTCAATTTCTCATATTTGAAAATGTTAATACAGACTAGTGTGACACCAACAGGCATATATATGAAATGCATATTTAACTGACAGTAGCTTTGCCTTTGAGATGCAAGATCTGGGTTGGTTACAGATAAGCCTCTTATTATGTGGTCACCTGCTTCATTCATAAGAATTTAGGGAGGAAAAGCTCAGAAGATGCCATTCAACTATGTAGTGCAGATTTTATTCATGTTTCTGGGTATGGCATTTAGCTTTCAAATCTTTGAAAAAAATATTTTGATCAACAATTAGAATATGGTTCTCTCTCTCTCTCTCTCTCTCTCTCTCTCTCTCTCTGTGTGTGTGTGTGTGTGTGTGTGTGTGTGTGTAGCCACAGAAACATCCACAAATGCAGACTGGATACAGTGGCCAAGCCATTCCTACTCCATAAGAAGCAGCCTTGCCAATGCCATGCTGGTATACTCATTTTTGGAATACTAGAGATCTTCTATAGAAAGTGGCAGGAAAATTTCCACAATTCCACATAGTAATTTTGGATGATGTTTGCTTGATACATTTGTATTCACTTGACTGTGTGCTGCCAGAACCACTAAGGAAATTTGACTGAGTTAATTGTTGGCTGGTTTTATTATGATATTAAGTATGTTTTGGGCTCTTTCAAGTAATATATACTTCCATTTCTTCCCCTGAGTCCAGCATTTGGGCTTTTTCAAATGAACATGTCAATAAGTAAGGATTCTAAGGAGACATTCACTGCTGCAGGAAAAGCAATGCTAATTCTACGTCAGTGATTTTCAAATTGGCAACTTGAAGATGTGTGGATTTCAACTCAAAGAATTTCCCAGAATTTAATGCTTTTAAAACTTGGCCACATCAAAAAGTGGCCAAGTTTTAAAAAGCATTATTCTATATTATGCCACAACTCTGTTGTATTAGTGACAACTTCATGGCACCATGGGCCAGGGCATCATTTTGTTCTATAAGTGGATCAGGAAAAGAAAGAGAAATTGACTTGTTTATAAATCTTTGGGTTAATCAATCTGAAGACAAAGTGTAACCATATATTGTATGCTTTCTTTTTGTTCACATTTTAAAATGTGTATTACTGCTGTCATAGTTGTGTTGCATACCACAGGATATTCCAAATCCCTTGGTAAGTCTTATGACTTAGTAATGAAATTATTTCTATATCTGATTGGAATTTATCCAAATAAGATTTGAAAACCTTGCTCATGTTCTTTTTCTCTATTCTCATCCAAAAGGAAGCATAGAACGATATATTTTGGAATGACTGTGAAATAATCGATTCATATGGAATGTTATTTTGTATAAAAAGAATAAAATCCAGAAATGAACATAAACACTTCTAAAAAACTTCCCCATAAAACAAATGTTTGATATTTTTAAACCGCACCAAGAATTTTTTTCTACAAGTAACTCCCAAATAGCAAAGTTATTCCCTGATATGCAGTAATTTGTATCAAAGCAAAGCAACTGTACATTCTGACAAGTCAATTAGATTCACAAGCTCTGCAAAACATATTTACACACATGTCAAGGAAATGTAATTGGTATGAGATATGATAGACAAACTAACAGAGGTTAGTCTTTAGAGGATAGTTCCAGCCATCTACTTTTCCTCTAGCATCTGCTGTTAATGATTAAATTGTGGCCAAACAGAATAAGTTTCAAATCCATTTTCTTTTATAAACTATTATTAATTTCAATGTACAGTTTAAATTGCAGAATGAAAATTAAACAGATCACCTCAGGCACTTTGCCATGAACACAGTCCATTGATTTCTAATCAGTTAACATTAGAGCCCCTGTGCATTAGCAGGGCAGCAGTATTATTTTGCACATTTATTTATAGAGTTCTGTTACTCAATTACATCCAGCGGTGGTATTCAGCAGGTTCTGACCAGTTCTGGAGAACCAGTAGCGGAAATTTTGAGTAGTTCAGAGAACCGGCAAATACCACCTCTGACTAGCTCTGCCCCCATCTATTCTCTGCCTCGTTGATTGGCTGGATCTTCTTTTGTTGCCCTGCACAGGAGAATGGAGCTGGAAATCAGGTTAGTAGGATGGGGAGAGAATGTGATTTTGCAGCACCCTTCTCCCAGGAAGTGGGGAGGGAATTGGGATTTTGCAGTATCCTTCCCCTGGAGTGGGGTGGGAATGGAGATTTTGCAGTATCCTTCCCCTACCATGCCCACCAAGCCATGCCCACCAAGCCACACCATACCCACCAGCCAAAGCCACAGAACCGGTAGTAAAATGTTCTGAATCCCACCACTGGTTACAACATGGATGATCTTCATGTAGAAAAAGTTCCAAAGTCCAATTTGGCTTACTATCCCTTTTCTATACAGCCCTATTGTTGACAGGGCACCACTGTGTTGTCGATTATCCCTGAAATATATTACTATCTTCCAGACTCATACAGCATATTTCTACTATACAGGTAGTCCTCGACTTACAACCACAACTGAGCCCAAAATTTATGTTACCAAGCAAGACAGTTATTGTGTTTTGCCCCATTTTATGATCTTTCTTTCCACAGTTTTTAAGTGAATCACAGCAGTTGTTAAGTTAGTAATACGGTTATTAAGTGAATCTGGCTTCATGACCCTAGGAAACTGCAACCATCATAAATACATGCCAGTTACCAAGTGTACAAATTTTGATCACATGACCAGGGGGATGCTGCAATGGCCATAATACTTCAGCTTCAACTATAACAACACAAGAGCACACCATAGACGCAAACACAAGGTTAATCGCACCAAACTTGATTGCAGGAAACATGACTTCAACAACAGAGTAGTCAATGTCTGGAATACTCTACCTGACTCTGTGATTTCTTCCCCAACCCCCCCAAAACTTTAACCTTAGACTGTCTACTATTGACCTCACCCCTTTCCTAAGAGGTCTGTAGGGAGTGTGCATAAGCACACCGACATGCCTACCGTCCCTGTCCTATTGTTTCTTTTATTTCTTTTATTTTTCTTATATGTATCCATGTATTCATAACTATGTTTTTACTTATACCTATTATCTTGTATGCAATTGACACAAATAAATAAATAAATAAATAAATAAATAAATAAATAAGTGTGAAAAATGGATATAAACCACTTTTTTTCAGTGCTGTTGTAACTTTGAATGGTCATTAAACAAACTGTTGTAAGTCAAGGACTATCTGTATTTCACTTTTGCACAAATCTTAGAAGCTGCATAACATTTTTTATCATGATCATTAGTGATTCCCTGAATTTTTTTTAAAACAAATTTTATTGATTTTCAAAAACAATACACAAAGAAACAAAACATAAAACATAAAAACATAAAACATCTTTTCTGAAAGCAGCTTGATCCCGGGTTACATCTCTTCGTACAGACACAAATTCAAATTCATGCTCATTTTATATACCATTCCATATCTTCCCTGAACCTTTGTTATAGTTTGTTTTCCTCTTGGTTAAAAGCCAAGTATACAAACTGACACGCAACAAAGGCTCAGTTATTGGACAGATACAGTATCTACCTAGCTCTTTTCATGCCACATCTACAGTGGCATTTACTGCTTGGAATAGGATTTCCTCACTCTTATAGGACTTGTTATGGCACCCAGCTACAGCATCATTCCAGCCCTCACCCTGTTCCCTTGCAATTGAACCCCATTTGAGGTAGATCCCTAAGTTGCAATAATTTAATAACCAGCAACAGAATTATTATTGGATAAGGAAAGTTCTAAATAATATAGGGAACATTATGATCTTTTAAAAAGGTAACATGGATAGTTTACTAAAACCTCCTCAGAAAGAAGTGCAAACAAGCTATAAAGGAATAAATGAACGTATTGAATAGCTATTGCCACAAAAATAACCAAAACATCTGTAGCTCTTTAAAGACTAATATATTTATTATGGTACAAAACCTGGGAACTAAAATTCATTTCATTAAATGCACTAATGTTTATCTTCTGTTGGCAGATATACATTTGTCTAGATTTTCCTAGACATATCTTTTTTACCCCAGTTGTGTTATCTAGCTAGGAAAAAAATTATCCCAAAACATCTGAGACCAAAAGACTGCTCTACCATCCATAAAATCTTCCTGTTCTCAACAGCATCAATACAATATCACAATCTCAGTCTTCACTAAGTGCTCAGTCTTGATATTTGTACAATCATTCAACTTCATCTGGTAAATCAGCTTTTATCAAGAAATGATCATGCCTGCAACTACATGGGTGGCCCAAAAGGTTTTGTTTACTCATGCCATTAGATCAAAAGACTCTATAGCATATATTTGATTTACTTTTGTACATTAAGAATATTATCATTCATTTCAACCTCTTTCAACTAAGGAAACTAATTTAGTAAATATGAGCCATGTCCAGTCTTCTTTTAAAAGGGAAAAAAATCAAATGTATGAATGGTGGAAATGTTTGGTTTGATAAAAAAAAAACACCCTACATTTCCACAATCAATGAAATAAATACACTTTCATCTAGTATTTTATAGTTTTTTTCAACTTAGTATTATTTATTTATTTATTTTAAAGAAATAAAACAGATTAAATTGCTTGATTTCAAGAACAGCTGAACTGCTGTGACTCATGGACATGCAGTTTTCCTACCATAGCAACATGTTTATTTTTTATTTATTTATTAAATTTGTGTACCACTGACACCAATTTTGCTGTCACACGTGTCTATGAGGCTTACAATCTGAGTCATCAAAGAAGTCTATCTTTATCTTCTGATATTTGTTACTTCCCAGTCTAGCCTATAGCCTCAAGATTGCGAAGATCTCACATTCAACTACTAATCAGGTCTAGCATCTGAGCTCAGACAAGGTCAGACAAGCTACCTGATATTGCAAAATGCACCAATTAGGCATATAATGCACATAAACTTTTGTGCAAAGTTAAAAGTTATGACCACTGGAATGGAATTTAAAACAAGAAAAAGTGAGAAACTGAAAAAAAAAATCCAAATCTGTTCAACTATTCCAGCCTGTTCTAGACCTTCTAACTAAGTTTTCTATAGCTTTAGGTACAACCACTCTTAAAGTTTCAAAAATGTAGCATGGATTAGTGGAAAAATTCCACCACTTGTCAGATTTCAGTTTCTCAATCAACTCATAAAAGTACTTGAAAAAGATGAGTACATAATAATAGTAGTAATTTTACAATAACCTCACATATAGTTGAAGAGATAAGATTGTCTCTGACCATCTATATCAGAGGAAGTCCATCTCACAGGTAACAGCAGACCAATTTTAGGGATTCTTAATTGACACATCTTGTTTTAGCTCAATGATGCTGGATGACTGCAATATTATGCATTATTTATTATTAATTTTGTACTGTTACAGTCTTTTTATATTGTATTATGTATAATAATGTAAGAGTTGCTTCTGCAAGATAGAAGGCCAAATAAATTGAATAAATAAGTAAATAAAGATTAACCTACTTAGAGTCATTTGTGACTAAGGTGTTATAGAATCTAATAAATAAACAAAATAAATATATGTAATTGATTTATAGGCAGAGCATCAAATACATCATCATCATCATCATCATTATTATTATTATTATTATTATTATTATTATGAATTTGGGTCTCAGTTTTTGATGGAAGGTCATTGTTCAAAGAAGATAAGTACTCCAAGCATACTGTGTAAATGCAAGAACCATGCAGAGCTTACTTTTACAAAGTTGCTGCTGTTTTTACTGAAGAATTGGGAACATTTGTGCTATAATATTGCTAGTGAAAAAGGGCAAATCATAGCATTTCTTCTCAGAAATGCCTAATTACAGGTAGCACTTTTTTTTGAGGGCCAGTCCAAACAAATTCTTACAAATAATTTACATTTGATATGGTATCCTATGAGACACACCCATGTCAAACCAGTTTTCTGAAAACCTCTCCACCCTTCAATTTCATCTTCATAATACAGGGGAAATAAGACCTCAAGACTCACAAGCCCAGAAATTAGCCCTTAAAGCAGTTCTTTACTCTGCACCCAATTCACAGTCCCTGCCACAAAGGAGATCTTGACTCATTTACAAAAGCATCTACTGTACTCACATCGAAACCCCACACCAGCCATTTAATATTGTCAGGAGATCAAATTCTCTAAATTCTCACGACCTGATAAGTCACATGCAACCACTGGTTACAGAGCTACATAATGTAATTCCACAAAAAGGGAAGATTAATATTCATCTGGTTTTTAATGAGCTTAAACTGCTAAAGAGCCATTCATACATTGGCAGGTGTTAGTTCCCTCTGCAGTGCACTTGACAGTTAGCACCACTTACAGTTTGCACTATTGCTGGCCCAGATTCATCCACAGGTCCACCAGACCCTCGTCCTTCTCTTTTGTCCATGGTCATCTAATTTATTATGAGGACCATAAATTTTTTCGTTCTTGTTTTAGAGCGAATTCTTTTCAAGATGTAGAATGCTATGATAAATAACAAATCCATCCTTCTGAGATATGACTCTGGATGCATGAAGCACACATACTTGGCCCAGCATATTCCATCCACACCCAGTCCCATTGGGCAAGGTCAGTTTTTAAGATGTCTGGTTCTGCCGTAGGCAGAAGAAGCTGCTGACTGAAAGATGTGGGTGTAAACAAATCAGGCCCAAATGTCAGAATCATTTTGGTTGCACAAGTCCAAATATCAGCCTCAAATACACATAACTTCTTTTAGATATGACAGCAGCTGTTAAACAGTTAAGATAACACACAACTGTATTCAATTATTTTAAAAAATGAACATGGTATGTGCCATTACTTCAAATGTATAGTCTTGTCCAAACAATTTGAAAACTAACAAGATTCTGTAGGCTCAGAAAAGGAACAAGCATGTTAAGATGTGGTTCTCTCTAGATTCTCTGAAGTAACTGGCACATAATAATAATTTTGCTTTAAGCAGACATCATGGCTGGTTAGTGGATATTCCATTCAAATTCAGCTGTTTACTCCAAAATACATTCTTTGAAGAATGTAGCTCAAAGCATTTCCAGTAGATTGAGAATAATGCTGTTCCTCAATATCTGTTTTAGTTTGTTAAAATGATATAGCTAGATACAATTCCTGTTAAATTGCTCTCAAAAATACAATCTGTAATAAATAAATCATAGTAAATCTACAACATATTAACAGCTGGGAGAAATAGATATCATACATAGAGATACTAGCATCAGAAGCTATTTCTGGCAGGGGTTCAGCCCATTAAAATACTAGGGGGTGTTTGTTTGGAATTAGCAGAAAATATATTTAGAACTAAGAAGATAAGGTCTACCACCATATAGCCAATCAATCAATCAATCAGTGGCAGTGGCAGGGACAATCTAGCATGTGAAGAACATTCCTTCTGTATCCCAAAGGTGCTTTTTAAAGAGGCAACTGGACTTTTTGGTTTTTCTTTTAAGACATTTCACTTTTTATCCAAAAAGCTTCTTCAGCTCTGCATAGTCTATGGAGATTCTCAGTCATCCAGGTCATGGTTGTCCCAAAAATGCTTTTCAAGAAGCAACTAGACTTTCTCAGTTTTCTTGGAAGATGTTTCCATAGAGATTCTTTCCCTATGTTCCAATATCTGGTTTGTAATAAGCCAGTCTTCTACACCAGCCTAATGTTTCAGGCTGATCCTTTCAGTTCAAATAAAGTTAACTTGATGCACTCATCTCCAGGCAGTATGATCAATGGCAAGATCTGCCATAGTTGCATTTGGACATTTTTGAAAGATAAATATACCATCTTTCAAGATGCTTCAAGAGCTCAACACTATATACATTGTACTTCTCCTGGTTCTCCTACAACAACTCTATGAAAAAGTTGCTCCGGAAGAGAATGACTGGCCGAAAGTCACGTAGTGACATTCTATGCTAAAGCTATACTAGAACATAAGTCTCCCAATCCTAGGCCAGCTCCATAACTACTGCAATTGCTTTAAAAATGCTTCTAAAATCTGGAAGATATCTAAATGCATCAGAAAAAACAATTTTAATAAGCACTCACATGTGAGAAGAGACAGAGAGGTATGACATTTCTAGTGATATTCCCCCAATAGAGTGAAAATCATGCATGACAGTTCAGCACTGGTAGTAATCTGCATTCAGATGACATAAGACTGTATAAATAACATGAAGTTTTGCCTGTAAAATAATGCTATCTTGGATAAGAAGAAGGATAAAGAGATGGCATCAGAGGTGGTATTCATCAGGTTCTGACCAGTTCTGGAGAACCGGTAGCGGAAATTTTGAGTAGTTCGGAGAACCGGCAAATCCCACCTCTGACTGGCCCCGCCCCCATCTATTCTCTGCCTCCTGAGTCCCAGCTGATTGGCTGGGTCATCTTTTGTTGCCCTGCATAGGAGAACGGAGCAGGAAAGCAGGTTAGTGGGGTGGGGAGGGAATGGGGATTTTGCAGTAACCTCCCTCTGCCACACCCACCAAGCCATGCCCACAGAACTGGTAGTAAAAAAAAAATGAATCTCACCACTGGATGGCATTATAGTTTATAAATGGTAAAGTTAAGGAGAAATGAGACCCAAGCTAATCAGTTACTTATTCATAATCTAATGCGCAAGAAGATTTATGTACTGAAAGTTTGATGGTTGGTTTATAATGCTGAAGCAATAGTTTCCTTCAGACAAATTTTACAATTCTAGTTGTTATGTTAACAAGCAATCAAAAATCAAAATCCTCCTAATTGCATTTATTCAACATTAAGCCACAATTATTTTAAAGATATAATTTCTTCTACCATCTTAAATTTTCTTATGGAGAATGTATTCGGTGGGATGTAAAGTTCTTCCACATTTCAATGACGCTGTAAGGAAGTGTAACAGTTTTTGAATGACTACAATGAGTTTGAATGGCTTTTCTATGCATTCCTTTAATTTTTAATTTTATCATTTTGGTGATGGAAGTATTCCCAACTTGCAAGTATAATTGATACTTTGGGTGAATTATTGAAGAAGTTGTTTTAAAGTGACCGAGTTTTAAAGTTCCCATTTTATTCAGAGCAGAGAGACGTAAGCAAATATTGTAGCACAAATCATTTCTTTGTACACAGTAAAGGCAGAACAGAGCCTCAGCTTTTCCCTTAAACTGATTGAAAAGAAGCCAACCCAAGAATAATTACCCTGCCCCCCTCCATGGGATAAAACTACTCTATATGGGTATCCAGAGCAACATTACTATGGCAACCAAACCTAACAGATTTAACTAAGAACATTTTTCAGAAGACTAGCAGGAGCACTTTCTAAAACCTATTCATACATTTATACAGCTCATCCCCCCACATTGCAGATACAATCACAACAATTTCAATTTCATTTTTACCAATGGCTGTGATTTGTTAACCCTGCAAAAGGAAAAAAAATCACTCCTATAATACAGCTGCAAGAGACCCATCATAGTACTGGTGTTTATAATTGTGCCTTATTAAAATTGATAAGTCCTCACCAGTGTGAGAAGGGACAGAGAACTATAAGAGATTTCTAGTGTCATTCTCCCAATAAAATGAAAATCATACATGACAGTTCAGCACTAGGAGTAATTTGCATTCAGATGACATGAGACCACAACTAATATGGGAGTTTTGCCTGTAAGTTTGGTCTTGGAAAAGGTACAGAGGTGGTATTCAGCAGATTCTGACCAGTTCTGGAGAACCAGTAGTGGAAATTTTGAGTAGTTCGAAGAACCAGCAAATACCACCTCTGACTGGCCCTGCCCCCACCTATTCTCTGCCTCCTGAGTCCCAGCTGATCGACTGGGTCTTCTTTTGTTGCCCTGTGTAGGAGAATGGAGCTGGAAAGCTGGTTAGTGGGGTGGGGAGGGAATGGGGATTTTGCAGTATCCTTCCCCTGCCACGCCCACCAAGCCACACCCACAGAACCAGTAGTAAAAAAAATTGAATCCCACCACTGGAGAAGGATCAAGAGATAGCATTAGAGTTTATTGACCATCAACTGAAGGAGCAATGAAAATTTTATGTTAATAGTAATCTTATGTTAATAGCAGTTCTTTTTGATTGTTTGTTTCTTGCTTTTGCTTTTTAGGATAAATTAATGAACATTTATCTAAAAGGAAGTGAATTGATAAACTATTTTCTGAAACTATTTTTTTTAAATCCTCTAAGTAAAATGAGGAAATAAGTGAGAAATGAAAAATCCCATGCATACCTTCAATTCAAAGTATTGTATAAGAATATAAACTGACTTTTATATTGATTAATCTTTTCACTGGATACGCTGTTCAATACATAAACCATTCTCTACAAGAATGAAGATAACAAAACTTTGGGCACTAATGTATAATCAGCATATTGCACTATAATTTAGTTTAGATTACACTTCAGCACATTACATTATAATTTAGTTTTGATTAACTAAGTTCCCTTAAAAATAGGCATGTCAGGTTATATACCTTGGGGATAATACTGTCACTCTTTAATGGGAAAGAAAACTATACCGTTCACAATAACATAAAGTAATCGGGGAAAATGTACAAAATGCATTTCTGTTTATCATACTACTGTCAAAGACTTAGAAGGAAAAGAGTAGACTGTATTGCAAAATATAATTTCATATCCTTTCTGAAGATTGAAACTACAGATAGTAAGATAGAATTGTCTTATTTTTGCTTTTTCATTAATTTTTATTTACATCCTACCTTTTTTAGTTTTACAAATAGCTTAAGGCAGTGAACCTTCCTCCTCCTATTTTCCTCACAACAACAACCCTGTGAGGTGGGATGAACTGAAAGAGAGTGACTGAGAGTCATGGTTTTCAAGACTAAGGCAGGATTTGAACTCAGTCTCTTGCATTCTAGCCTGATGTCTTAACAATTGACCAAACTGGTTCTCCGCTATTCAGAGAAATATTTATCCAGCTATTTTGAATTTCTGGTATACTGAAATATAAAATATATAATTTATCATCAAGGACAGTCTTCCCTTCTTGGCTAAAATGGTTTTATTTAACTTAGAGATCAATATAGTATAAAACTTCTATACAAATTTCCAAAAAAGATGTTCAATACATCATATTGATGTATAAAGACCTAAGACATTTTAAACGGAAGTAATAAAAACAATGACAATGTTAAAAATACATGTACTGTAGAAAACATAATTCCATTTCCAATTTTAAAAACAAACTAAATTTGCTGTTTAAATTTTCTAATTTGCCTAAACGACAACATGGTACTATTTGCAATGAATTCAAGCAAGTTCATGAAATGAGTTGCATTAGATATGGAGTAATCAAATATTCTAATCTATATAAAGAGGTTTGGAATGGGTTCTGTCTCCCAACTGGATGTATCTGCTAAACATCAATGCTTTTTATCCATGGAACATCTCAATAGAAGCATTGACAAAGATACACTCTAACTTAAAACTGAATGGATATTACAGGGATTGATTCTCTTAAATTCCCTTGAAATGTGCCAGAAAATTTGTACAGATTCTTGTGTTAGTTATAGTTCCAGTCAAAACATAAATTGCATGTTTTTATCCAGTTGTATTTTCTTCATTTTTCATGTTGACATTTTCTGCAGATTTCTTGGTGAGTAAACACAATTACATACAAATGACTGAGGCTGCTCTCTAATCCGTAAAGTAAATAGTCTTGCATCCATTGGAATTTGTTCTATAGGATCAGGTTGAAAATTGGAAGCAAGCAGCAACATAGGGCAACTTAATGGAATATGCCAACAGCTAGCATAAATCACAGGATACACCATAAAACAGGATATACTTGACTAACACCACTTTCAGAGCTGACGTTGAAATGTTCTGTTAACCTCTAAGTAATTATTATATGCAAGATAATACTGTGATAAAACTGTGACCCAGTTCATGAAATTCAGCAATGCCCTAACACTTGAACACAAAATTTATTGCATCTCAGAGGTGTTTACAAATGTATGCATAACTTGAAAACAAAGTTTAGTTATACATGCTTAAATGCCAAGAAAAATGCTTAGGATATATATAAAAGTAAAACATTGTATCAAAATGAATCATTTGCATATTGAATTATTTGAAGGAATCAAAATATTCTGACAGTTATTTTCCATAGTTACCCTGTAGACTACAAATTTAAAAAATATATTTATGAAAAATAACATAAAATACACCCCCTGAAAAAAGCATGTGATTATTTATGTTAACAACTGGGAATTTATTATTTGGAGTGTCATTCAAATCTATAACCTTATAATATCAAGCTCTAGCAATTAAGATTTGAAACCATTTAGAAAAAAAAAGTTTTAAAACTTCTTACCTTGAAGAAGCTCCGGAGAAAATACATTATGCTAAGCATTTTTGGAATAAGTAATAAGGAGCTGCTCAATCTTTGGAACATCCAAGGCCTGTGAGAATTCCTACAACCCCTGCTGTGTCTTTAGTTACATGCTTTCTTGTTGCTATTTTGGACAGACTTAGTACAAGAGAATCATATGAGCCATGCCAGGAGCTTATGCTAAGGAGTTGCATAACAATTAGGGCTTATCTGAGCTAGCTGCATAGTGCAAACAGGTTTGTTCACAGTTTGCTGGTCCCAAAGAACTTCTACTGGGCATGCTCAGAATACTAACCATTGTATTTGCTGAATGTAAAATAAGAAGGACCATTTGTAAACTCATCCAAAAGAACCAGTCGATCGTCAATAAGACTCAAAGAGAAACTACACTGTTGGTCATTTACATCCTGTCTTCCTCTGCCTCTCCCCTTCCACATTTTATTTTTGCCAAGAGTTACCTCAATTAGGAAATATTTAACTCCTTGCTTCATTTCTCCTCATCTGAATCCTTAGCTCAAGGCACATAATAACTGTAAATGACATTTACAATAGTGAAACCAACCACAAAAACAGCTTGAAGAACCCAAAAGTATGTTTTTATACATTTAGTTGTTATTTTACCCCTTCTCCAAATAATTACAGGTGATTTTGCCTTTAGAAGAATCTTATGAAGTAAAGTAAGCTGAAGAAGAATATGATGTAGTTATTTCGGTATTTAGATAGGAGCAGATTCAAATCCCCATCTCAGCTATGTGACTTCTTAGCTGAAGTATTTACCTCCTTTACCCAAGCATGAGCAGAAATGCTTCTAAATTCCAGCATCAACCTTTCAAAATGTTCTTCCAGGCTGGATTCCTATTCATTTCATTTGTGCTTGTGAAGCAAGACTTTTAGGGGAGGGGTTTGGGGAGGATGCTGAATACTGCATCTGCTATTTTATTGTATAGAGAGATACAATTGCTTTCCTGCTATTGGTTTTGTCTTTCTTAAGATTGAGGAATCTCTGTTTTGGAGGCAGAATTAAAGCAAGTGAATTTGACTTGACAGGGATAAAAATTACTTTGAGGCATTCCTGGACTATTAAATATTAGGGCACTGAGGTCCTTCAGTTTTTCCATCAGGAAAGGTGAAATGAGAGATAAACTTTGAGGGTCATCATTTTTAGATACTAGGAATTCCTTGAAATGGCCCTTCCAAAACGTACCATCCATCATCCCTCACATTTCCTGTTTGGTTCTTTGTGGGCCACATGATGTTGGTAGACATGCTTTCTGGTAATGGCTTTTTCTTCCCTTACTTAAATTATGCAGCCTTTGAAGGATTTCTCAGGTATTACCCAGTCCCTGTGTTGAAAGGCTGGCAAATGCCTTTCTTCCAAGGGTTCTTTTTTCCTGCTGGGAGTGCTTTCAGAGTAAGGACACAGACAGAGGCAGCTACCTGGAAGCAAGTTTCTTTAATTTTCAGGAAGGCAAGAGATAGCAAGAAGTCTGCGTTCCTGGGGCTAGCCAGCTTTGTGTAATAAACTCCTGATTTTTATACCTTTTCTCCTTTTGTGTGTGAGTGCTTAAATCCTGTCAGGGGGGGTTGTCTTCATTTCCGTCAGGGGGTAAACTCTGCGGGGTGGTTTGATTGGATTATTAGTTTCATTTCTTATATTTGTTTAGTGGCAATCTCCTGTCTGCTATGGGTCTTTTGTCTATTTGTTTTGCTGATTTGGCATGGCCTTTTGTTTGTAAGGGATTTCTTTTTCTTGTTTCCCTAGCTTTAATTACTTGGCTTTTGTCTAGGGGGCTTCTTTCAATACCTTTTATCAAATCTCTTTTCCTATGCAAGTTTGCTTTTATGGCTAGCCTGATGTTCCCCTCGCATTTTTTCTGCTTGGGTGTCACTCCTGTCCTGGTGAAGTTCCCTTTCCACACCTGTATCAGAAGAAGCTTTCCTTCTTCCTTCCTTCTTTCTTTCCTTCCTTCCTTCCTTCCTTCCTTTCTCTTTTTTCCTTCCATTCATCCTTCCTTACTTTCTTCTCCATGTTGATTTTTTATTATAGGAAAATAATTGTACAAGCATCTCTCAGAGATTAATAGCAATAGCACTTAGCACTTAGACTCATGTACCACTTCACAGTGCATTTATAGCCCTCTCTAAGCAGTTTACAGAGTACAGCCCCCAACAATCTGGGTCCTCGGTTTACCGACCTCAGAAGATTGGAAGGATGAGTCATCCTTGAGCCTAGTGAGATTTGAACTGCCAAATTGCAGGCAGCTGGCAGTCAGCAGAAGTAGCCTGTAGTACTGCACTCTAACACTGCACCACCAGAGCACAGGGTCTGGTGGGTAAATTAAGATAAGGGACATGTCAATTCAACCCTCCTTTCAATTTTCAACAAATCAAGATCATCGGATTCATCCACAGTAAAATCCTTTCCTAAAGATGGAAGCTTTAAGACTGCACAAAAGTTGCATAACATCATGGGGCTAGACATGATGAAGACATGATGCCTTCAAGAGAGATCATCACTGAGGGTCCCCATATCTTGTTGATCATTTCCTAGGGCTTTTTTCTTATTATTATTTTCAGTGTCTCTTCTCATCCCTCAAGGCATTCTCACATACTACAATAGGCCAAATTAAGATAGAACTATTTTTATTGTTAATAGCTACAGTAACAGAATTATGTGGGTCTGAATGTGCTTCCCCATTCCTCTCTACCTTCATGTAAACTAGGGAGGGACTTGTCTGAGACATTTTCTCAAATTATCTTCTTAACCTCGGCTCAAGTCCCACTTATCTGAGTGTTACCTTGGTAGCAGCTTTTTCTCCAGCCCTTCAAGGCCACTGCGTGTGCATTCTATGTTTACCCCAATTACCTTATTCAGTATTGTTAATGTAATGTTTAATTCTAAACTATTTATCAGTAAAATCTTTCCAAACTATCACAGCAATCTAAAAGAAATTCTACTGACCTGCCCTGTCTCAATTAAGTCTCTTAAACAAGACTATTAGATAGCATTCCATTATTCACTATGCAATAATGCCAGAGAAATATTGACATTTCACTGCCCTTATCAGCACAATTTAGGCCTGAACATGAACAAGTATCTGTGCTTGAAGATATTTGCTCTATATTTTCCAGTATCTTTTTTTTGCTGCTTCATCTACTGGAACCCCACCCCCCCCAAAAGCAAGAAACCCTTGTCCTGGGATCTTTAATTCAGAAAAAGCAGTAAGGGCATGCAATCCTATCCTAGCAACTTCTATATTTATCAGAAGTAAAATCCATAAAATGTTTGAGATGAGCAACCTACCAGCCCGGCAGAGGATACATCCTCTATAAAAGCTAAATGGATTGTCTCAGAGCTGAGGCTGTGACCAAATAAAGAGATGGAAGAAAAGAGAATAGGAACATATGTAAGTCTACCTAAAACTGCATTTTAAAAAAGACCTTTATGTGTCTACATATATTTTCCTTGCTGGTTTTCTGAACATCGGACCTGAATTTCTACTGTATGTACAATTTAAACATATAAGTTTCTTGTGGTCCTTATTTCATCCAGAACTGTCCAAGGTCAAACATCTAACTTCCTCCTTCTCTGATTCTCACCTCAGCTCAATCATGTTTTGTAATTTCAAGTACTGCATCCTTGTCCTTTTCTCAGTTTCTCCTTCTGTTGCACATTTTAGTTTTTGAAGATAATCTCCCCAATCTTCTCTTTTGAAAGCTAAACATATCTAGCTCTTTTAACTATCTGTCACAGTCCCTTTTTCGTATTGTTAGTTTTCTGAATTCATCCCAAATTCTCCCTGTCCCTTTTAAAGTTTGGCTGCCAGAATCAGACACATATTCTCAAAGCAACGTAAGCAATGCAGTATATAACAGAAATATTGTCTACCAGAAAGCACTTTACTGAACTCCATATAAGTGAGCAACGTCCAACAAACACCACAATCAATTGGATACCACCAGATGGTCAGAGAAAAGAGGAAGACCAAAGAAAACTTGGTGCTAAACATTTCAGGAAGATATGAAAAACATCAATCTTAAATGGAAGGATGCAGAGACTCTAGCTGCAGACCAAGAACTGTGGAATACTCTTGTAGCCCAATGTGCTTAGCATAGAATGTGAAAATAATAATAATTATAGACCATCTTCTGGTAGTAATTTCTATGTTAACACCTAAAACATGTTGGTTTTTATTTGCCTTATCTTATAATATCTGCCTTAAAGCCATCCAAAAATTTCATGGCTAATCTGAAATTTAAATCCTATCAATGTGGAAAGTCCCAAAACTTCCAACTGTCATCATAGTGACCCAAGATCATTACGACCAAGTGTTGAATACTATGTTATCTGGGCAATAACTAGAATGTATAGACGCTACAGTGACATAAAGAGTATGACCAACTCTGGATTGCTTACTATTACCAATTTCCATGCTCAGGGATAGAGAATATAGGAGTTAAGCAGGCCAAGGAAGCATCATTGGTGAGCCAGAAAGTCATTGTGTGGGGAGGAGGGAGTGAAAAAGAAAGAAAAAGTCCTATGTGAAGGAGAAATTAGAAGCAAGAAATGAAATAACCTGGTGGTATGCAAAAGATTCTTGCTCAGCCTGAATGTAATGGTAACTTGCTGCTACTGCTGCGGCCATTAACAGATTGGTAAGTGGAGGGAAGAGCAGGTATAGTGAATGATCCTCTCTTAGGGAAGAGAGCTGGATAGATTATAAAAACATCAAGGAAGACAGTTATAGAGAGTTGTACAGCTGAAGAATAAAAAATGAACAATTTTATATGTGAGACTGAACTTATCTATCCTTGCTTTGCTAAGCACACAGATGAATGAGGTTTTGCAACTAATACACTGATCTGACTGTTACAGGACCACTGAAATTTGATGCAATGTCTTGCCAAAATGTTTTGTCCATTATCATGATTTTACCATTACCGTGATTCCATCACGGGGAGAAGCCATCATAAATGAAGAGTTGATTTAGACTCAGTCAGCGTGGCACTTTGAGCACTGCTGGCTCATACTACTGCTAAATATGAAAGGATTTTGAAGGAGTTTATTAGGTTTATAAATGAGAAACAAGTTGATCCAATATCAGAGTAAGGGTGCAAGGCAGCCTTTGTGAGAGGAAGGTTGAGAGCAGGTTGGGGTTTTTTGAGTTGTGCATGACATGTACTGTGTGGATTTTGATTGTAAGACACACATTTTGTTATTTTATTTTTGTCTGCTAAAGCATCTACTTGGGTTATATGGGTGGAGTTTGGTATGTGGGGGGGCAGGGGTAAAATTACCTTCTTAGGCAGAACTTTTTCACCTCTGGAAATAGCCTCACCCAGACACCTCAAAATCTAGTTGGAGGCAGTGGATGGGTGGAGAACCCTGAAAGTGATTTGACAGGTTTTTATGATGTTTGTGAATGAGACTCCAGCTCATTCCTGCTACAGTGCTCTCAACATATCAAAGAGAGCCACTAGGAAAAGTTATGCTATTCCTGGATTCCAATAGGTTTCTGGAAGTGTATCTTTTAATAGTGGGCACTTAAAAGTATGTGCAATTAATAGTGGAGTATTTGTTTCAGGTTTTGCTATTTTCTTTATATTTAACTGGAATGACAGTTAAAATAATTTTCTTTACTATGATCAAAAAAAGGGGCAGAGTGTTCCCAATACCATAAGATAGTAGCAGTTAAAAAAAACTCCATTTATTTTAGTAATTCTTGTTCCACAATTAATAAGGTAGCAATTAAAAATATGAATATATCTTTGAAGAGGGAGGAAAGAAATTTATACCAGCTCTGCATTGATACTGCTTTTGGGTACCACTTGGTCCCAGAGGTCCCAGGATTGATGATACCCTTATTATCTCCCCTGAGTTTTAGGAATTGTATTTGTTTATATATCATGGTCAATGAATAAACCAGAATATAGTATTATCTTTATTGCACTGCAGGAAATTTGGCAATATTAAATCAGTTTTTCACTTATGGGGTTTAATAAAAGCTGAAACCAAAGGAAAGTAAAATTATTATACCAGTGTTTTGATGAGCGGCATATAAATTTGATTACATATTGTTTGGGAAATGTCAATTCATGCAACATCAAGGCAGAACACTTGTGGTTGCCCATTGGGTTCTTTTCCTCCCACTCATGCTCTTGATTCACCAGGCTCATTACTTGATTGCTCATTGCTTGATTTATGAGTGAAGAGATGTTATGACTCACTTGTTTTAAACAGGCAATTGGCACTGTCAAAGCTGACTACTGTAGTAGTACAAATAGAAAAAAGGGTGCCTCAGCTGAGCTTTCTTCCATCATTCATTAGGGTAGGAAATATGGAACTTGATTATGATGTGGCACGTGATGCATGAGCAAACTGTGGCAAACTGTGACCACGCTGCCTATGTTGTTGGGAACAGCAATTCTTAAGGGTATAATTTTCTTGCTACTTAAATCAAACACATGCCCATATATCTAATTCGACTGTTGCTTGGGGAAAAATAATTCCCAACAATCGTTAATAGTGATATGTAAAGCAGCTTGAGAACTTAGTATATAAATATCTTGATCACAAGATGGATGTTGGTATATTGTGGGAAATGGGCAGTTTAGAAACATAAGAGAGCTAGAGAGACTTGAATACATGTATGCAGACATACATAGCATTTTACTTTTTATTTATTTTATTTATTAAATTTATAGGCTGCTATCTCATTGCTGAAGACCCTGCCTGCAGTTCTTCGTATGTATGTACAGATCCAAACTTGTGCAGAAAATACTTCTGTAGGGTCGATCTCTCTCTCTCTCTCTCTCTCTCTCTCTCTCTCTCTCTCTCTCTCCCTGACACACACACACACAAATGTGCTGTGAGTAAATATAGATTTGTTTAATGTTTTTAACATATTAAAAGGCTACAGATGAAATACATTTAGCTTTAAATCAACTGATAAGCTATTAAAGGCTATATCTTCAACAACTTGAGCCATTAACAAGATGACATTTAAATTCTGCTCATTTGACTAGAGACTGGTGAATTTTAAGCACAATTATCAGCTCACTTTGCACAATTAAATAAAATGGAAATAACTTCCAGAGCTTTTCAAAACGTGACTCTAAAAATGTAGGAATACTGCTTTATATAGTTCGTGTGTTTAGTCTAGCAAGAACTGCCTCCTCAGATCAGCAGAAACTCTCCAGGCAGAGCTTTCCTCTCATTTAATTTATTTATTTTATTTTTATTTTATTTTTTATTTTATTTATTTTTTGTCAATTGCTTACAAGATAATAGGTATAAGTAAAAACATAGTTATGAATACATGGATACATATAAGAAAAATAAAAAAATAAAAGAAACAATAGGACAGGGACTGTAGGCACATTGGTGCACTTATGCACGCCCCCTACAGACCTCTTAGAAAAGGGGTGAGGTCAATAGTAGACAGTCTAAGGTTAAAGTTTTTGGGGTTTGGGGAAGAAACCAGAGTCAGGTGGTTCCCCCACACACCCTTTTTTTTTTTTAAAAAAAGCTAAAGACTGAAACTGGGACTGTTTGCATCCAAAGCAGGGACTATTCTACTGAACTATGTTTCCTTCTTCTTGTCTATAAGTAGATCCTTAAATATGAATTAGAAGTTGAAAAAGTCTTTTATTTTCATTCATACCATCCCATCATTAGAGTTTAATCCTTAGAACTGCAACCCAAATATTGTGCTGAAGTCAGTAACTGCCTTGTTTTAAAGATCCCAGGCTGATCTGCTTTGTTTAGCAGAAAGGACATCTCTGATCATTGCACATGCCTCTTTTTCACATGCATCTTAAGGAGCCTATAAGAAGACCCGAGAGAGCATTCATAAGTGTAAAGGAAAGACGGGACAGTTGCCAAGTGTGACAAAAATCACCCTCAAAAGGTTCTGAAAGGTTCAAGACCTCTTGTTTCCAAGGAGACACCATTAAGCAGAGAATAATTATGCAACCATTATTTTATTTCACAGATAAATCAGAAGCCAGTACTTGTCTACTCTAAAAAGCAGAGTGCTTGAAACAACAACCCCAAAGGTTACCATAGCCTATGAAACAAGATAGTCATTCTTGGGACATAACTTTTAAGACTGAATTAGGTTGGTTCTGTAAGAAAATAAAGTAAGAAAACTGAAGATTAGTGCTGGTCTTGTGTGAATTTCAGTGGGTGATAATGCTGAAGAAAGACTCATAGAAGGACAAAGTTCTGGGAACCTTCACTCTGGCACCAAAAGCTATTCTGAAAGGGCACAATGAATGAAGGAGGGAGGGAGCCATTTCCATTCTCGAGAAAGATGCATGAGCATGACCTTTTATTTTCCCTTTCACATGCATGCAGTCCAGTTTGCACGTTCATTAATTTTCTAGTGACGTAGCCCTAGCAGTACACAGAAGAAAAAAAACCTTCCTAGGTTTCTAATCAAAACGAGGACAGTTAAATGAAAACTCAGAGACTCCAAGCTTATAATTATTTATTCAGGATGAAGGTGCACTTTTAAGTAGACTTTACAGGGCTGTGCTGTTAAAGCATTTATCCAGTTGACATTTTAGTGAAAACAACTGAAATCTATTTTGAAATTTAGCTCAAATGGGAGGGCGTCTATTTAAAATGTACATGCAGAAAATATGCATTAGGAAAAAATGCAATATAAACATGTATATATTTAATTTTTTTCCACATTCATTCCTAAATACACCTTTTATAAATTTTCAAAATTCAACAACATATTAAAAATAATAAAAATAATTTGTTTGCCAACAATTTTGTGTTCTCTAAGAAAATGAAATTTTATTTCAAATGAAAATTTCTTTTGAACATACTCCAATCCAGATTTTGATAAACCTTGAAAGTAACAGAAATCAGAAGCTGTGGAAGCTACTAAATTTATCTCCATATGGTACTACTCTTCACTACTGATTGATGTTTGGTGCTGATTTAGATAGGAAATTGGTTTTTCATAATTCTATACAGATCAATCTACAGGTGCTGGTGAACAAAAGTTCAATTAACATTAACTGGCCACAAAATTTTATATTGTGGTTTCAACAATAATAATACATGTTTTCAACAAAAATACCAAATATGATCCAATTTAATTCGTGGTGTATAAGAAATATTTCCATCTGAATTTCTTTTCTTTTTTTATAGTTTATCAAAATTTAAAATACAGAGAAAAATGAAAATATTGGGAAAGTAAGGGAGAAAAAGGGTAGGGGAAAGGGAAAAAAGAAAAAAAAAAGCATTGGCTTCCAGCTCTTTTTAGCACAGTAGAATAAGGTTATAACAATCAGCCTCAACTTTTTAACTTTTACGTAGTAATATATACTAGCCATTTCTATAACAACAAATCTATCTAATCAGCAAAAATGTCTGAATTTCTTAAATGATTTTGGGGATTCCAAATAATCATATCTTGTTTAGATTGGAAGATGTGCGGAACAAAGTATGGGAAAGATCATAAAAATGTGTTGTCTGAAATTAAGTTAAATGTTGACTCTGTTAGAGTTCTAAATCCAGTAGCACTGAAATTTTATTACCTACTCATGACTTACTGACCATAAAGAGAAATGGGATATAGATAGAGATTAATTATATACTTTGTCTCTGTCCACTGCTCTGCCTGATCTTTGTCTAAAAGATTGTTAATTGAGGTCACCTCATTTAGCATTTCTTCCCATGCATACACACGCAGAGCATACTGTAGCTGACTTTCCGAGTAGGATGGAACTTTTCCTAGTAGGATGGAACTTTTTAAAAAATGCTTCACTAATCCTTGCTCAGGTGCGATTATTCTTTTCAAGGATGTTCACAGGCATAATTCAATTCTTAAATTTAACATTAAGATCATATTAAAACATATTGTCCCATCTTTTCCTTTCTCAAATATAAAGATATTTCAAAAGATGAATAACAAACATTAACCAATTCATAAGCATTTGGAAGATAAATTTCTTTCCATTTTTATATGATTACTCTCTTTGTTGAGCTCCAGGCTCAATAAAGCCAAACTTCACAAAATGACAATTCTGCATTTTGGGAATCCTATTTACCTACAATATTTTACACAACGTTCATCATTTCAACCAGCTCTGTAATGAATTTTCCATCAGAAAGTTCTATCAGAGTATTGTTCATGAACTATTACCAAACAACTAGTCCCCAGTGAAGGTTTCAAACAAAATTCTTTTTCTAAGATGTTAAGCACTTTCCCTTGCCAAGCATTCCCAAGAAAATGCCAAATAATTATTATTAATAATAATAAATGCAAAAGCTCCTCTAGGCAACAAACAAGCTGAAGTGGACACAGTCTGGTTTTCAACATTTTAGCTTTCTGGAAGACAACAGAAACAGGGTCAGAAAATTATTGTGTCCTTCTATATAATCCTGTATGTGACTTTATATTGCTGGCCAGTGGAAATGTCAGTTGCTGCTCTCTTGTTGGAGCTCTGCCATCTACTGTTTATTGCCAGGCAGCTGAATTCACACTTTCTGCTCATCATTCATTGCTTTCTTTCAAGTCTGCATTTAATAGACTGGGCATCAGATTCTAGAAGTTACAAAGGCCTATTCTGGCAAAACTTTATAAACCCATCTGTAAAAGCTATTCAGATCAACTCTGTGTGATATATTTTTTTTACATGTGACTCAAAATAGTATGTTATGCATACATTCTTCTTTGCTTCTCCCTCCCCCTCCATCCCAATTAGTGCTGTGCTCTTTTTCAAAAGTTGTATTCTACAGGTGTAGCATTATAATTTCTTGCTTCTTATTTGATTTTTGGTTAAAAGAAGAAAGTATCATGGAATGAAACTTCTTTCTATTTGTTCATTACAGGATTGAAATTCAGTTAGAATCAAATCTTTGGCTGTATTATTGTAGCCCAATGAATGCCACAGATTAAGAAGAAAATGAGTGGGATAAAGAATATATTATGTTGGAAATGTTTCAGTCCTTCTGGGAAACACTCCAAGTCCTCAATACTGTGCCTCACAAACACACAAACATATAGTGTGTTTACTAGTATCCTGCTATAAACCAGAATATAGGTTGCAGATGCTGGCACTGTTTATTATTGGTAGTTTCAAAATCTTTCTACCTAAGATAGCAACATTTTTTTCTTCTTTTGGAGAACAAATCTGTAGGTTCTGTATTGCCCACTTTAAGTGAGTCTGACAAGATGGAATACTGTAAAGATGTTGATTTAGACAAAATGATAGTTATCAAATCAGAAATAAAAATAAAATAACAAAATGAAGAAATAATTGAAAGAATACAAATCAAACAGCAAATTTAGTAATAATGGAAAATTGAAAAAGTGCAGGACTTAACTAGAGACAAGAAACATAAAGCTGAACTTTAGGTAAGCAACTCTTAGAAAATATCATGGAAAAATTATATAATATTAATCAAATTAGGCATAAAAAGAATATGTGTCTCTAATACCTAAGCATAGTCTTAATATTATATTTATATTAAGACTATATATCAACAGAGTACTATAAACAAACATAGGACACATATGAAGACTAAGTACAAAGGGCTTAAAAATAAATGAAATAATCTTTGTATAAAAATAAACAGTTTCCTGAAAGCTGCATATCAAAGGGCATATACTATGGTTAGATAAATAATAGTTTTATACACACAGTTCACAGAATGTAGAACATAGAACAATAAAGTTGGAACAATGACATTGGAGCTCTTCTAGTCCAACCTCCTGTTCAAGCAGGAGATCTTGTACTATTTCAGACAAGTGGTTGTCCAGTCTGTTTTTGAAAGCCTCTAGTGAATGGGGCACCCGCAACTTTTGAAGGCAAACAATTTCATTGGCTGATTGTTCTAACTATTAGGAATGTTCTCCTTTGTTCTAGGTTATTTCTCTCCTTAGTTTCCATCATGGTTTCTTGTCTTGTATTTTTTTACAACCACAACTGAGCCCAAAATATCCATTGCTAAGCAAGACAGTTGTTAAGTGATTTGTATCCCATTCTATGACTTTTTTTGCCACAGTTGTTAAACGAATCACTTCAGTTATTAGGTGAATCATGCAGTTTTAAGTGAATCTGGCTTTCCCCATTGATTTTGCTTGTCAGAAACCAGCTGGGAAGGTTAGAAATGGTGAACACATAACACATAACCTGAGGACAGTGTAACTGTCATAAATACATGCCAGTGCCAAGCACCTGACTTTTGATCACATGACCATCAATCCAATGGGAGACAATACCAGTGTTTCTATTCAAATGGTTCAAGGATGTAAAGTAATTTTGTTGAAAAATAAACATGGAAACCAGATTAGTTAAACTCATGATAAGAAATTAAGAATCAAATACCATGGGAAAGCTTCAGACTTAAGCATTTTAGCATAACAGTCTAGGTTGATTGAATTTACATTTTTTGATTTTAAAGCAAGATGTGTCATGTTTATTCAGAAAGGCTAGGTAAAATATGACTCTGTGTAATATACATTCCTTGTTGTAACAATTGAAGAGAGGAGTTTATGCTAATTTATCCAACAAGCTGATGCATGGGAAATGTTTGCATGAAGCAAATAATTTATTGTAGCTACTAGAATTAGAAATAATTGAACTTAAAACTAGTTTTACTTGAAATTACCCAGTTTAGATTTGATTATAATTTCTTTCTCATCAGACAGGAAAAACTTACCATTTCATTCAATGGGTTTCCATACTGCTAGAAACAATAATATTGTAGACATTCTTCAAATTTTGCATAATAATCTTTTCATTTGAGAGGATTATATACTTCATTACTGATTGTTTGTGCAATGAAAAGAAATTTAATGAAAATTTGCATTCTTTTTTTTAATTAATGAACAATTTAAAAAACTCAGGACCATCACACAATACATTATTTGGTAATATTTGCATTTGAAACACTTGCATTTGCTTTCATTAAAGAAGATTCAGGGCAAACTTAAATTTCTTCAGCAAAGTGTTTGGCAGCTACCTGAGAGCTTTTAAAAAACTAAAATGTGCAATTGCAAAATTATGTAATACATATTTAAAACTATTAAGTGACTTAATAGGGTTTGTTGAGAACACAAGCCATATTGAAATGCTATCCTCCATAATTCAATTGGCAGAGAAGCATGTCAGTATAGATTATATTACCCATCCCTATCAAAGAATGCTATTCTACCATAAGACTGAGGGAAGCAAGTGCTGCTAGCCTTATCATTTGAATACAGGACAAATCAAAGAAAGGTTCCCTGGCTTTGTTTCCACTCTCACCGAGTGCCAATCTTAGTGAGAAAATAACCCAACAGTTATTGTGTTTAATGTTTTGAAAAGTGCTGCATATTGTTACCAAGAAACCCATGTGAATATGTGGGAAAACGTGTGAACATATCCATATCAAGTTAATCTTAACTAGACTAGTCATCCCCGCACCCCGCCCTCCCTTAACTGTCTGGTACTCTGATTATCATGCTTGCTAAAACAATTCTGAGAATTGTTGTAGTTGTCTTACATTTTACAAAAATGTCAGTATCCATTGTGGAAATTAACATAGGATAGCCAGGATATTTCCAGTCACATTTTAAAAAGTCTCAACAACTTTGATTAGGAATATTGATTTTAACTGGATGCATTTTTGTCAGCCAGCAGATGGCATTGTGGTCATATTTTTTACAAACACAGTTCTGATTATTTATAATATTGGTAAATTTCAATAACTATATACTTTATCTAATACTTCTGAAATCTATAGGGCTAAACTGATATTACTGATGTACACTTTCAATTTAAGAATTGGTGAATTATTACTAAGAAATGATAAGTATACATAACTTTGCAAGATACTATCTTTCCTTCTTGGATTGGGGAAAACCATTCCATATATTGAAAAAGTCTCAAAGAATTGGAACAGCAGCATCTAAAAGGATCTGAGCAACAAGGTAGGAGACAAAATTCTTTTTCTTTTAGCATGAGAGACATACAACACTCGTAGAGCATGGAAAAACTGCTTTTATCCTACCAAGTAACTATTGACCTGAGTCCATTTTCCTATCCTTCCCATAATTATTGAAAACATCATCACTGTTAACTGACACGTTGAGATGGAAATACATGAAAATTGCAGTGTCACTCTAAACAGAAATATCAGAATTTAAAGAACACAGACAACTCAAAGCTCACACACACACACACACACACACACACACACACACACAAAACCTAGTCCCATCTATATATGTAACATCCTTGCAACCATTTTCACAGCCCTTTTCACTATGTCATAATGAGGTGACTCTTAGTCACAAAAATGTATGTGCTTCTGTTCTAAACATGTCAAGAGCGTTCTTAAATAAAGTTCTACTTCCAACAATTAAGAATCCTATACAAACAGTAGAGGAGCTGTAAATAAATATGTCTTGCTTGTACACAGTATATACTAACAAAAAGAAAGGACTAGTAACTTATTATAGAAACAAACTGTTTTTTTTCACAGGAAATTTGTTTTTTGTTATATTTATCAAGATGCAAAAATCTCTTGACCAAGTTATGGTTGTAAATAAATGTAGGAAACTGCTCTCTGAAACTGAATTAGCATAGCGTAGCATAGCACAGCACTATAGGAAGCAAAGTGGACGCTATTTAATTTTAACTGCTTAATAAAGGGCATACAATATTTATGTACCAGGCCACTGTTTAATATTCTGACCAATCTTTAGCTGAAGACTGCAGGGCTAGTGGACAATCAAAGCAGGAGCACAGAAATAGAATACTTGTGTATCTGGAACCTGCTAAAGCTTGCCTTAACAGACATATCAGCTGCCTCTTGTTTTCCCTCTTCAGCGTGCAATGCAAACTATGCCCTAGTGGTGATAAGAAAAGTAATTGTGTGATTCAGGCCAGCCACATGATTCACTCAAAATATATTAGTACAGGGACGTGGAGACTGACATTTGAAAAACACTTGGAATTTATTGCAGCTTCTATTGTTCAACGGAGATCCAACTGTTTTCATTTACTTAGGGCTTGAGTTTACACTGACTTTTAGACACTGCCGTTTCAGAGATTATCTCTTTATCAGAAAAAAAACAACAATAAATCAATTTGTTGCCAG
Organism: Pseudonaja textilis; assembly: GCF_049901715.1. Classification (NCBI taxonomy): domain Eukaryota; kingdom Metazoa; phylum Chordata; class Lepidosauria; order Squamata; family Elapidae; genus Pseudonaja; species Pseudonaja textilis. Next base: position 51,110,133 of record NC_141993.1, on the reverse strand, counting down.
TGAGAATTGTCCAATGACCTACTGCGTTCTTTGAAATTAAAAAATACATTTGTTTCAAATCCAAATTACTCTATCAATAATAGGAACAACCCTGGCATTTTTATGATCAGAATTAACAATAAAATTTCACAGGACAAAAATATTGTTATCAATACTTTCTTTGTGCCACATGTAGCTATTATGTTTAATCTATGACAGTGAGGAGCCCAGGACCCTGGCTTCTAGAGAAACCATACAGAGACTGAAAGCTACATGGAGCACAAAACAGGTTAAGGTTGAATAATTTTGCTCACAGTAACATCGGAAATAAGTGATCCGCTAAAACAAATAAGTTATGTACAATGCCTAGTTCTCTTATCATTCCTCATTTTTTAAAAAAAAGTCAGAATTATGTTCTGTTTGTTTCCTATCTCATGCACATTCTCATTCTCTCTCTTTCTGTAGTATTAAAGTAGGCTATTTTTGCATTGGGATGGCTTTACCCCCAACTTTCCCTTTGTTGCTGGAACAACATACCAATTTCTGGCCTCAGTGAGCTACAGCTGAATGGAGTTTGCTAAAAGTTTTGTTTTCATGCTGAACAGAAAATGCCTCGTGGGAGGCACATTTGTGTGCGTACATGCGCAGTAATGCATGCGATTAGAAGAGTAAAGAATGAGAAGTGCACAGTGAGCAACTTCTAGAAGCATTCAATGACTGCATAATGAGCAACCATCTCTTTTGAATATTGATTAGTCAGTTCTGGCAAGGTCTTGCTTTTGGGGGGTCAGGCTCCTGCCAGCCGCTTTGTGTAAAGGCAAAGCACAAAAAAGATGTAAACTCCAGAATGCTTGTTGACTTATTGTTTCTGTTTTTCTAATTGGAGAGGGACATTTGGGGCCCATGTTACATGAGACAGAAAAGTGTGAATGCTAAGTTGCAAATATAATTGGAACACTGACTGCTAATGTATTTGCCAATTTGTTATTATTATTTTCTTTTTTAAAAATTATACTGTCATTCTCAAAACTTTTTTTGTTTGGAAATACAATCATCAAATGGAAAATAATTGATATTTACTATGGATTTCATAGAATATTAATTTTGTGAATTTAAATAATAAAATATTTAACCATGTATATCTACTCAGAAGTAATTTGAATGAATTTAATAGAGTTTACTCAAATAAGCATGTAGAGGCTGGCAGTGAAGTCTCACTAATGACACTTTCTTTCTAAACTCTATTCAGTTTAGTGCTGCAACTAGTATTGATGTAGTAGCTTTCTCTATCCTCCCGTGCCTTAAGAACTACAAAGTATATTGATGATTTCTGGTTAAGCAGCACATGCTAAAACCAAGTAACCTAAAAATGTTTTTAATAAACTATGTGTTTAGATTGTTGTTATCTGTTAGTCATACTTAAGGAATAATGTTGAAATACTTATTAATAATTATTGTATAATAATTATTGTATGTCATTTGGTAATCGATGTGAAATCCTACCTTTTGAATGGCTGAGTATCTTTTCTCCCAGGCTGTCTGTCAAAATACAAATACCAAAAATTAGAAAGGGAGAAAGGAACCAGCACAAACAACTCATCCAGACCATTCATCTCTGGTGCTCTGTCTTTTCTGACTTCAGTAGAATCACCCCGTCCCTCTGTATGTTTGCTAGATGAGAACAGCGGAAAATTCTTAAAAGCATGCTGGTTTTGCATTAATTTTTTTCAAAGAATTTCTCCATTCAAGGATGGATGTTGTATACAAAGGCCCTTCATTCAAATCCATTGTGTGAGAAATAATTATGCTGCATGTTCTTTGTAACCATACATATTTGAAGTCACATTGCAAGAGGCTCCTTCTCACTGCCTACTTATTGTTTTAGCAGAATAGAAAGAGATGGAAGAGATATGGATGCTTGGGACAGAAAAATAAATCTACAGTCTCTCCTGAAGTAGGCCCTAAGGGCATGGGATGCTGATAATGGGGAAATGCAAAACATTTTGTATGTTACCAAGTTTTGGTATCATATATCCTATTTCGGTCCCTCTTTCCACTTTTGCTCCCCACTTACACTCCCCACTTATGCTTAATGGACAGAGAATCTAGTCTGCTACATTCTAGATTCAAAAATTGATGCTATAGAAAGCTGGCCAGGCAAAAGACATGAGGTGAGTGTACTGAGAGAGGGAATTCGAATGAACTATCTTTGGAGAGGTATAGGAGTTGACTGAGTGAAGAAGGGAGAATACAACAGGTTCTGTCATCCTTATGCAGTTTGGATTAATCGAATAACAAGACACCAGTGTCTGCGTGAACTGCCTGTGGCTGGTCAGATTGGGAAAGGTTATTGAATAGCAAATACAGAATAAAAAAATATTTTTAGCTCTTATAAATGGTGATTGGATGCAAAGAGGTCCCAGAAGCAGGGGTGGGATTCTACTAGTTCGCACCTATTCGCTAGAACTGGTTGTTAACATTCGCAGTTCGGATAACCAATTATTAGAAGAAATTACTGGCCTAATCCTGTAAGAAAGGCATGAAGGAAACATTCTGGGGTTGCTTACAGAAACTGCCTCTCCATTAACCCTTATTACATTCTTGGCAGTAGTAGACTTCCTGTCTCAGGAACGTCTCTGGAGTTTTTTTCCCCTCCTTTGCTGGTACTTTGCTTATGTGGAGTGACCATTCAAAGTTACAATGGCACTGAAAAAAGTGACTTATGACCATTTTTTACACTTAGGACTGTTGCAGCATCCCCACAGTCATGAGAGGCCAGGCGACGAGATGCGTGCCTGAATGTAAGTGATGTTGAGTTGGCCACACCTAGCCAATCACATAATCACAAAGCCATGTCCACCAACTAAACCACACCCACAGAACCGGTTGTTAAAAAATTTGAATCCCACCCCTTCCTAGAAGGTCTGATAAATTTTCAAGCATGATTTAAGAATGCTGTATTTCTTGCCATTCATAATAGAATCTATTCATAACATTCAGCCCAGACTTACTTGTTCTTTACGTGCGAACCTGTTAATGAGATCCTGTCATCTTTTTAAAGCGTCTAGCATAGGTCCATTAGTCAGCAGTATTTCTCTCAGTTCAAGATGGGAGAACAATGAGAATTTAATCCGATATGCTTTAAAATGAAAGAACGTCTCTGTACTTTCTCTTAAATACATCCTCCTATGGTGGGAAATCCATCATTGAAGAGAATGCATTTTGTCCTAATATAAATCATATCTGAATGTTACAAGGAATATGAGTGGAATGGTCTATAATATGTTGTACGTGTGTGTGTGTGTTTATGTATGTAATATGAAACTCTGTTTCTAATTTTGTTATTCCTGAAAATGTGGTAGTATCTATAACTTTCACATACTGGTAATTTGGGTAAACACTAAACAATTGTTCTTGAATTGAAATTTCAGGATGAAAGATGCCAATTCTAGTAACCATTTAGTGCTGCAGATAATTTTCATGCACAGGCAAACTGCTTTTTTGAGCAAATATACAATTTTATATACTTTAAATTTGCTGGCCTACATATCTCATCACTTCAATTTTGAATAAAATTCATATGACTGTGGTACTTATAAATATCACTTAATACATAATTGTGTTTATCCTTACTTTAGAATGATAGAACAGACCAACAGATTGTGAAAAAGTAATATTTTTGATTATCGTCAGTTTTTCTACATGTCAAAGAAATTAAACTACTATTAGAATTTTCCAACCAATGAGATATGTTAAACTAAATTAGCTTTAGAACATAAATTATTGTAGACATCTTTTTTAAGTTTAACCCTTTCAACCAAACCTCTCACATCCGTCTCAAAAATGGAAAAATATAAGTTATACAGACATTTGTTCAAATGTTCTATAAAATGTGGCTACATTATATTATGTTGCTGTTTCAAATCAGTTTCAGTAAGTGCATTTTGATTTTTTAACTTGTTAGTTGAAATAGATATGTCTTTTTAAAATAAATGTGTATATCCTTAAGCACATATATTTAAAAATGTCCCACTAAATTCCAAGGAGCCTTCTCCCAGTTGTTACGGGAAGACAAATTAATGCCCCTATTTCATAATCATTTTGTCTTTTCATATTTATATGTTCCAATTATTTTAGGGATTAGAGAAACAGGGTTTAAACTGGAAATGTTTTGAGAAGTCAGTGTCAAGTTATATTCCAGATCAACCAAAAATGTTGCACTTATTATTAGTGTTTTGCTAATTTCCCTCACTGCTTTAAATAAACAAAAGCATATTTTTCACTCCTACAAGTAGTCTTCTTCAGTGACAACTGGGAAGAAAGTTGGTGGAGAAGAAGTATGAATTAGTGCAAGGGGCAGATCTAAGGAAACAGAAGTGCTGTCTCCCAATGTTAGTGTTTGAATGCTTCTCCATCTGTCACTGAAAGAAGGAGCAGGTACTTTTAGACTCTGGATTTAATGGTTTTGTGGGAGGCTGAGAAGAAGCATTTTAGATGATCATGTGCCTTATTTGCCTGGGGAAAATCCATCTAATATTTCTTTTATCCCCATTCCTTGATTCCATGTTTTACAATTGTTTCTACATTCCTGAAATGTTAAACCAGCAAATAAAACAAATCTAAAAACATGTTTGGCTGCTCAGTCTTATAAAAAACAAAAACAAAGAAAAAATATTCTGCATATATGTAGCATCATATTTGAAATAATTACACTATAATGTTTCCAAGAACAAAATATATCCTGCTTCTGTTGATCTGATGCCAAATGGAATTATTTAGCAATAAACATTCCAGGAAAAGGGATGCTCTATTGCCAACAGCATGGCCATCCACAGTCATGCTGTGCCTGTGCCAGTCTAGAAGCTGATACAATCTCTGATGCTATCTTCCTCACCTAGCAACCTTCCTCGTGTTGCCTTTGCTACTGTGGACTTTCTTCCTAGCTGAATTACTGAAATCAATCTCTTACCTTACAGAGTTTCCAGATTAGCCAACACACCAGATATGCTGTCAGGGTAAATTTTGCCTTCATATATCCCTCAGGTAAACAGCTAAGATACATTTGTACAAAATCCACATCATCGTCCACCCTGGCTTCGCTGTTGCCTGCACCAGCAAAAGCCTCCTCTTGCCTTCTTTGATGTCCCCCTGATGCATTCAGAAACTTGTTGAACTCCATCTTATCAACTATTCCTCAGTCTTTCACAAAGCCACCCGCAAGAGAGAGACTCCTTTGTTTTGAGGCAGCAGTTAACTCTTCCTGGCTATTGCACGATTTGGCCTCTGCAAGCAACACAGTGCTGATGATGCTGGAACAAAACTTCTTAGGTTAAAACTGCTTTGGCTGGTTGCCTTTCTGTTATTGAAAAACCTCTTGGAAATGTGTGTTCAGCTACAAGATAAATATAGCACTGCCCAGAGAGTGTCAGCACAAGAATACTTCTGTGGTTGCCAAGAGTGAAAAGAAAGATTCCATTTAATCAAAGTGCAAGCCCCAGTTCCCCCCCACCCCACATCACTGCCCCCTTGTTCTTGTTAGGAAGTGAATAAAAGAAAAAGTGATGATCTATCAAAACTCTCTGGACCAGTTTTGTTTCCTCAAATGAAGTCCCAGTTTGGGAAAGAATATCATCCTTGTGGGGAAGGATGCATTTTTGTGCTGCAAGGGTTTTGTTGTTGTTGTTGTTCTTATTTCTCCACAACTGCAATAATTTGTTGTTTGTTATGGGGACACTTGCTACAGATTTCAAAAGAATTAATATTGATGTTCTACATTCTGAACACTAGTAGATAGACAATGAAGGCCAAATCTTTGAAGCTTATTTTTTCCTAATTGTTCATATAGTTTACAGTTTAACAGGCTGTGTTTCAACATTCTCACTTCCTTCTACAATGTCCAAGTTCTTACCTGAAATTTATATTTCCAAATTTCTAACTCCAAGCACCAAAGAATTGAAGTTAAAATTCTCATGATCACATGTGCTGTCTTTGGTCAAACACCTATTTACCAGTTTTGTGAAGTTCTTGGTAGCAAGAGTTATAGTTATCTAGATTCACACAATATCCTTAACTATAAACCACATCATAAAAGAATCTGGATTCACACATTATACAAATTCAAAGTCAAAAAGTAACATTTAGACATCAAATTTAGACGTTTTAAGGAAAGTTATGAAATTTAAGTTCATGCATCTTGTTAGCACATTATTTGGTGTCCTTGTTTTTTAATTAAAATTGGTTGAAACTTTATAGTTTGTATTAAATTTAAATTTGTATTAAATTTAAAGGGAGACTAGTATAGTTACTTCAAGCTTTTTAGCTCTCATCAGCTAGCCATATCCTCCTGGAATTCCAGAAGGGTTTAGCTAGCTGATGAAAGGTAAAAAACCTGAAGTAGCTATAAATAGTTTGTCGTGGAAGCAACTGCTTGCAAAGGCACCTGGATTGGGGCTGAAAGGCAAAAGTGGAAGCAGTATGCTCCATCCCATATTTGGGTAGACCAGGTTGCCCTGATAGGCTGGTCTCTCCGAAAAAACATTTTTGTAGTTTGTAAATCATGATTTATGGCTTAATAGTAATCATTCATGGATGATTTACACAAACAATCATTGGTAAAAGAAATCAAGAATTAGTATGTTGTAAACCCAGCCCTTGTATGTGGCATTTTATATTCCCTATTTCTCCAACATGGTGTCCTCAAAATGTTATCAACATTCCAAATAAGCATAGCCAGATGAGCAGCCTGGAACGTTAGGATGGGAAAAATAATCCAACAAACTTGGAAAGGATCAAGTTATTAGAAAAGTTATTCTATTCAGTGGTGAAGAAAGGTAGTACTAAGCAAGTGTGACAAAAAAGCTACAGATACACTGAGAAAATGAATCATCCATTTATTTGTTAAAAACATATCATAAAAAACATATTCAAACATAGTTCAAAATTATAAAATAATACAGGCCTTCAAATTATTGCTACATATGTACCAATGAATTTATTGTGTAGATATTTATATACATAATACAGTACATTGTGTACATATAGAGACCAAGATTCAAGTATGAAGTCTTCAAAATATTTGTTTTGGTTTTTTTATGTTAGAATTAATTAAATGCAAGGCAAATCTAATACCATAAGCAACTGTAAAACATTTAATTTAATTAGTGTTATGATTCAAAATACATCAAATGTCATTTAACTAAAATGTTTTGTTAAGATTATGCTGGGAGATAATATAGAATAATGTCTACCATGCATACAAAATCATGCTGGTTCATGCAAATAAACACATTCAGCCCATCCTTTATTTATTTTATCATTGGTCTGACCTTAAAAGCAAAACAGATTCACATCATCCCTATCAACTCTCCTTTTTTGAAACACAGTTCATTCTAAAGCTAAACTCCTTTGTATTTTTTGGACATTCATTATGGCTATTTTTATTATGCTGACATTTGAACCAAATATTTCTAAAAACTTGAGTTTGCTAAATCAAAGCAATGCAAAATTGTTATCTTGTACTTGAGCACATGCCATCAGAGCAGAATTTGGAACCAAAAATCAAGTATTTCACCTAACAGAAAAAGCAGAAGACTTCTTAAATACTGCAGGTGTGATTTGTCACATTTTGAAGTATGTTAAGTAATACAGTTTGCCAACTAAACATATAGTATTACAACCAATCTAAAGGCATTGAATTGCATCATTTGATTCTTATTATTGAATGACGAATAAGAGATATAACAATTATTACAGGAGAGTGAGATTTGCAAGCAAAATATAAAAGATTTAAAGGGTAGTTCAATATATCAGAGTTTACTAATCAGCATCTTGGCTCGACACATTTGCTAACAATTGAAGCAAGAAGTGCTAGAATAAAGTACCTACTAATGAACAATACTTAAAATAACTATTGAAGTTTTATATAAATATCCATACATTTAAGAATATTGTTTGATGAAATATGCACACAACTTATAACACACATTCTTAGTCCTTTGTCCTTTATTATGGCTTAAGTTGTGGCTATGATGATGGACTTGTAAAATCTGGCAGAGATTATTTACATAATTTATGTTGACAAATTCAAGTTCATGCAGAAAATGTGAACCCACTATAATCTATAACTTCAAAAGGTAATAACAAGAGCTCAACAATTCTCATTCTTTCTCATGTGTGTGTGTGTGTGTGTGTGTATGTGTATCTGTGTGTGTGTGTGTGTGTATGCACCATGTATTCTTGTTCTTCATATGGAAATGGCAAACCCAATTCTAATATTGCCATGCTATCTTTATATCTCATATCCCTTATGTCCTACCTATATCTCATTTTATTTTTGAAACTGCACAAATTTTGATATTATCAAAATACAGATTATATTATTATAAAAAAAAACAGAATTAATTAATTATTGGTGATATACATAGCAAAAGGGCTGGACTTTTGTGACATCAGTCCAGCCCTTCTTTATAGATGGTACCAATAATTAACTTACATCACAATGTTGTGAACCTGACAGCAAATCTACTTATGTAAATCTTTTCAGTTCTCATGGCCTCACTTGATACTCTGTGTGAGGAGGGGGAGGGAGGGAGAGAAATAATTGCAGTTCCCCCCAAAAAATGTCTATTGTTAAAAATTGTATGGGAATAAGGGAGAACTTCTCAATAATAATTTGGAAAGGTCAATCAATGATAAAATTAACAGTATAGATTCAGAATGAAAGTTTGGCTAAATTTAAGCAAGAAAGGGTACTTTATATACTGTATCATATGTCATACAAGGAAAACTTAGAATATGGTTTTTAAGAGGGAAATAATTAACAATTACTAGGAAAATTTAAGTGTTTCTAATGATGTTAATGCATCAGGTTTAATAAAAGAATGTTACAACTATCTAGTTTAGGAACACTATTTTTACTTATTGTTCTTTCTTTTTTATTTATTTTATATTCTTCCTTTAAATGATTATATGCATCTACTTTTATAATAATGACAAATAGTTATGATATAAACATTAATATCATGTTTACAATTATATAGATATTTCTTTTTATTTCTCAAAATGATATAATGAACTTAACTTTATATATTTAATTAATGAATGAAACAATACATTTTAAATTTTATGATACTTGTAAATTCTTTAGGTATTTATTGATATTTTATCCATTATGTTGCTTTTAACTTTTTATTTAGCTATTTATTCTACCCTTTTAAATATTTTAATAAAGAATACATATATAAATTTTAAAAAATAATGTAGGTGCCTTTTCATGCCTCTCAGTGGTTTTGACCATAAACTATTTAATACTTTAATATAAACTAATTTCATCCTGTCATAACCAAAGTTGTTTGGAATAATAGTTAGAAGTGAATTAGGATTAGGATGATTCAAATTCAAGTCCCTACTTAGTAAACATCCCTCAGCCTATCCTACATTATCATATGGGCTTTTTTGGAGATAAAATTGAAAAAGACAGTATCACTTTGGACTTCTGGAGAAAAATGTTCCTTTCTTACTACATTTTTCAAGATTGGTTTTATATATATATAGAAATAAATATGGTACAGATAATGAAAGTTAATTCATAAATGTGTATGAATGCAAGAAAGCATGTTTGCTCTCCATTCATGTTGTGGACTATTCAAACAATATTGTTTCCTTGATCAAAGGAATTTTAAATATGGATATTTGTGTCAACCATTTTAAAAATTTATGAGATACAATGTTTGTAGTGCCCCCCCCAAAAAAGACTAAATACAACAACCAGCAAATATGAAGATTCCCAACAGAAATTGTTCATTCATGCTCATATGCAGGCTGATGACTGATATATCCACTGTCCAGGCAATATTCAAGATATCAGCTTGAAGAGCCGTGTTGGTGCAGTGGTTAGAATTAGAATGCATTATGCAGGCTAACACTGCTGACTGCCAATTACCAGCAGTTTGGCAGTTCGAATCTCACCAGCTCAAGGTTGATTCAGCTTTCCATTCTTCTGAGGTTGGTAAAATGAGAAGCCAGATTGCTGGGGGCAATATGCTGACTCTGTAAACCACTTAGAGAAGGCTGTAAAGCACTGTGAAGTGGTATATAAGTCTAAGTGCTATTGCTATTGGTACACATTCACTCCCAGAAAGAAGAAACTCTACAACTCTGCATGGGAGCTGTAGTGCTGAAACTCCAACTGCCTTTTCTATGTTATCACATTAAAAAACACAGTTACCATTATTACCACTATTTATATTTATTCCCATATTTTGCTTTGCAATCATGTTACTGCATTCATCTAGAATTTGTTTCTTCATTTGTCATAATGGCAGAAATAAATAGGCCCAATAGTTATTTCAATATAAAATGGATATCTTCATGAAATAATAATACTAAGAATAATTAGTAGCACTGGCAGTTATTGAATAATGACAGAGACAAAGGCACATTATAAATAATCAAAACAAACATCAAAATCATCTTAAAATAAATATCAAGTAATGTGGCTATGCAATTACGTAACCACTGTTATACAGCAAATATAATTTTAGACATCTGATACAACATGAAGAGAATAGTTCAAATGTTATATAGGCATTCTGAGATAAAACTGTATTTATTTACATAGTGCTTAAGCCAATTGACAACATTTTTGTAGAGTGGAATACTAAATAAGCATGACATACACAATTAACTTCAAAACATCATCTTTATTTTTAATATGCTATGCAAAAAAAATTTTCTGAAGAAGTTACTAGTGATTCCTTGGGATGATGGTAGCCCAGATTCGTTACTGTATTCATATTTTAGTTGGGTTATCCAGACTGAAAGAGACCAGTAAACATGCCAACAGCAGAAAAGTCAAAGAATTCCTGGAAGCCTGGCATTGAAAGAAAGGAGCCATCAACAAATGGATGGAATTGGATTCACTTTACTCCATTCAGATAATTCAATAACCACATTGATATGATAGGCCAATTAGAATAAGGCTAATACCATTCCCAATCACCAATCAGCTGATACTTTCCAAGAAGCATCAGATGAACAACTAACCCACAGAATTCAAATTCTGTACAGACTACAAATAGTGTTAAGAAATCACTATGAGTTATTGTACTGAGAAAGCCATGCTGGAATATGAGGTAGTATACTCAGAAAAAATTGATCTCTATTTTGGCTCTAATTTTTCTAAGTCTGGAGAAACCCAACTAAAAGTACTAAGTTCCTGGTTTAGGAAAGAGGCTCCTAGATAATATATACTGTAAAAATTTAATCAAATGAAGTGAAGCGAAGCAGAAGCAGATTAAAAAAGATATTTGCAAGCACTAGGAGAAAAGGTTTGTGCCTCAAAAGAAATATTTATCCAAGCTATAATTTGCAACTTTTTAAACTTTAGTTTGGAAATAGACTAATTTAACGCAGTCGAGAAAAAGATTAGAGTCCTGAGAATGGATTCCTTCCAGTACAAAATACATTGCAACATTAAGTGAACATTCAGATATTGTAGTCTTGGCATACATTTTCTTCTATATTCAGAGAAAATCTGGCACATGAATTAGAACAAGGTCATCATTGTTGCCGAGCTCCAAAGCAGCATTTGTCTGTGCACATATCTTTTTATTGCTGCTATTTCATGTGTAATTTCTTCAATCATGTTAACATTGGCTGATATTATATGAAGAAAAATTATATCCTGTATGACTGGAACTTATACAACACTGTAAATCCATGCTGGAAATGAAACCTCTTGCAGAACATTCTCCTTCCACTTGAAGAAAGACTGTATGGCAACATAGATTCTATTTACAATTCATCATATTTAACAAGTCAGATCATATCCAAAGAGGGTCCTGATGAACAAAAAGAGGGCCAAGTCTGAAATACAAAATTGAACTCACTCATAGCCTACCTCTCAGGAGACACTTTTTCCCCAGCTATTGAGGCATCTAGATAATCGTAGACTTTTACAATAAACTCCTCTAGACAGCAATAGATGTAATTTTAGCTATAAGATCAAACTCTCTTGGAAATAGGGACCATGTTCTTGTACCAAAGAATGATATTTTCGAAGAAAAACATTAAGAAAATCATGATCTTGCTCAGCTGACCAAACTTTTACTACCATGTGCTTTTACAATAAGAAATGAGAACTGGTCTGTGGCTGCCTCCAGTCCTCCTGATGTTCACTGCTCTGTCATTTGCTCCCATAACATGATATATTGGCATTTGTTTTTGAAATCCAACAATGGTAACCCAACTCTTCCCAACTGATATTCTGATATGGGAAGTGAGATAGATGGAAATAAAAATAGGCAGGGGATGACACCAAGAAACTTCAAAGCATATATAGGAGATAAGTTTTCACAGCTATAATGTTTGCTGTTTGTGTCTCATTCTCCATCCCATTTTTCCTATCAAATCCAGGAGATAGGTTTTGAAATACCTCTAAGGGCTGATATTACTTATACAGTAGTTTGGCCTGAATAGGGCACATCAACTGTATTGTAGATGAAAACACATGAGCTCAAATGACTAAAATCAGGCACAATGGTGAATCATGGTATAACCAAAAGTACTAAACTATATTCAATGGAAGATGGTCTTTAATCCAGTGTTACATACATATCGGCATCGCTCTTTAGGAGTTGTTCCCTGATCTGAAAAAAGACTCATTTTGAGCTGAAGTACAATCAAGAACTGTATCAGCCATTTGTGATTGATAGGAAAGAAGGAAAGTGAAAGCTGGATGTAGATCCATTGCTGATTATCATCATATTAGCAATTGTTTCTCAGCAAGGTTTCAAGCTATGTGAAAAAGTTACGAAGCGCCCATTTGCATACAGAAATCCTTAAACATTTAGGAATACATTCATTTGTATCCTTTGTATGCAAACAACAATCTTAGATGGGCTCGGGCGTTGTTTTTAATAGGTATCATGGCATACATCCTTACACTTTCTGAAATCTCATAAAATTGCCCACATTAAAGAAAATTATGAGGAAAGGTATATACCTATATTTTAAAAATAAAAGGTATTTAATATTTGACTCAGCAGGACCAGTTCCTGAGTCTAGGTTGTCCCCTTTCATTTGTCAGATGCATTCAATGAATAAAATAATGTGTTAAGAATATACTATGATCAAACCCAAATTCTTCTGGAAGAGATTAAGAAGAACACGATTGTCCACAGCTGCATCTTCATTAGTTCTCTGTCACTGGTGACACCAGTTTCTTACCTCACTTGATGAGAAATTCATTTTTATACAATGGAGAGGAAGGCCAGATTTCTATAGAGTTGTACCTGGAATATGAAGAACATATTTCTTTATTATATGGTGTTTTAATTTTCCAGCTTGGAATTTGTCAGGAGTATTGTGATTATTATATTATGAGAGCAAGTGATAGAGGAACTCGGTTCTACAATTGTTTTGTTTCAGTGAAGAATATTAAATTGATCAACATCTATTTTATTGTAACATTTTCAGAATATACTGATCTGAAAAAATGGTCCAATAGTATAAATGATGAAGGTCTGTGCTCTAACAAATATACCCCATTTGTATTCTAGAGAACATATAATACCAACTTCTTCCTCAAGTTGAGCTATAGCAGTGGTAGCTACTTATACTTGTTTATGTAGTTGTAGCCTTTCAAAAAAAGGAGGGACAAGCAACTTCTGCCATTACATTCCACAATTTCTAACATTGTCAAATACACAATACAGATAAAAAATAATACATTTAGAAACCAGAATGAGAAATGAAGCTAAGCAATTCATTATGGCTATGATTTCTCTGCACCTTTTCTCTAACATTAAAAGGAAGAAAATAATCATTTTTGTATGAATTTGGCATATCCTGTAAAACTTTGTAATTGCTTCAACACATACCCAGCTCAAATAGTTGGAATTATAATATGACTAACTATATGCAAGGAGTCATCTGCAATGTATGGCAGGAAAGATGAAGGGTGGGTTACCATATGCAAAACTGGACAATGTTTCCTCAAATAAATGCAGTTGTTTATAAAAATCAATATGTAATCAGGGTTTGTGATCACAAGAGCTTGAAAATAAAATTCAGATGAATATGCTAACAAATTTAAATATTTATTTTAAATTAAGAAAGATCTTCAAGAGCAGCCATATTGTTCAGAGTATTGGCAAAAAGGCTTTGCTATAGGCCTGCCTCCCTTCCACAAGTTAGCCTACAAAATGTAATATGCAAAACCTTAATGCAAGTGCCTGGGTTCATCATAACTAAGTCATGGTCTGCCTTATCCTTGATTCATTGGTCACATCAGTGGTAGAAGTTATATATAAGCCAAATGATTGGGTTCATGCTAAGCCAAATCAAACACATATGATACATAAGGATGATATATGATATACAAGGGTACCAGTCCTTGTAGCAGCTAGTCTGAAGCAATCCCACAAAGCTCTAGTTCACATAAAGCAAATTTTATATACAAAGCAAATTCCTTTTAGAATAGTTTGCCAAGTGTTGAACACATTCTTGATCATGTCTGCAAAACAAAGGAAGTCCAAAGTAAGATCTTAAACACAGTCATGATTTCTTTTACCAACAGCTTTGCTTTACAACCAAGTTGTCTGTCCCAATTGTGGTCACTAAATAAGAAAAATTATTTCTTATATAATAATTAAATTATTGCGTGAATCTGTTCTTGATCATGGTTAGCCTTTTTAAATCCTCCCTTTCAATTTTTGCTAATAATCTAGTTTCTGAACGTTCTTCTGTTCTTATTTCTCTGTTGTATTTGGGCAGAATACTTTGTTCCACAATTGTTTTTAATTCATTATGTAGGAGTTGCTATTTGTTCTAGTGTTTTTCTAGGATTAAATGTTTTTAAAAACAGCATCAAATACTGGAAAAAATATATGTAAACAATATTACAATTTTAAAAATAAAAGTAAATATTTGAAATGTACAGTATTAAATGTATTAAATTTAAAATTGTATATTTATATGTAAGTAAGTAAGTAAAGAAAAATGTCATTAAGTTTATATAATCTAAAGCACTGCTTTACACATCAAATTGCAAAATACAAAAAAGGAAGAGGGTTGTAGATTTGGTTGGTGTTGCTGTTGTTATTTAGTGCTATTGTTTCTATTATCTTCTTCGCCACTCCTTTGCTTTGATTATGACTTTATTGCCAGTAAATGAATTACATTCAAATAATGCTAGAGATATCCTGCCCTCTGCTGATAGATAAATTGTAATTGCTTTGTTGTCCATAACCAATTTGCAACATAAAAATAGGACACATGATAATAGGTCCTTCTGAAAGTGATGCTCATTTGTATCACAAATCAAATTACGTATCTATGATGATTCTCCAGCTTTGCTTGAACAAGCTCTTGTGAAGGTATGGTGAGGGCTCATTATATTTCTTCACTCTTAACTCTTAAGAATTTTTTTCCTAACACTCAATAGAATTTTGTATTCTTCCAACCTAGATCTTGTAACTGAAATTTCATCTTCTGTGCTCTAGAGCAGGGGTCCCCAACCCCACTTCCCCAACCCCACTTCCCCACTTTTGGGCTATGAGCCATTTGGAATGGCAAAAATGGCTGGCAAGCATGCATACATCTCCATTTGTGCAAACAGCGGGTGAGCAGGTGTGTGTGCATGCTCCATTTGCACGAGCCCACCAGCACAAATGGAGTTGCACAAATGCACACTTGCTGGCTACTCACATGGAACCATTCCCTCTCCTCCCACTCACCAATCTGCAAAACTGAAAAGGTTGGGGAACTCTGCTGTACAATAACAAATAATAAGTCTTCTTGTTCTTCTTTGTGACTTTCTATCAGAAACATAAATAATGATGTTGTATTCTCCCTTTCTTTTGGAAAAACAGTTTTTCCAAAGATGTTTTCTCCATGAGTAATGAGAATACCAACACAACAACAAAAAGTCCATGACAAGAGTTTTCTTTTAAAAACTCTTGGGATTTAATTCTAATATGGAAAGATTGCTTACCAGTGCAGCTTATATGACATGGATATCATAAGGGCATTCCCCCCGTTGTTCATCTGGACCAGCTGCTCTTTCTGGATGGTCTTCAAGAATAGCTCCATACAGTGACTCTGAGGAGTCACTCCAGGACAGAGTACAACTGGCACACCAAGAGCAGTAGCAATAGCACTCTCTGGCCAGTTTAAAACATCAGCATATTGCCCCCAATAATCTGGGTCCTCATTTTACCAACATTGAAAGGATGGAAGGTTAAGTCAACCTTGAGTCCTCTCAGGATCAAACTCCAGACTATGGGCATAATTTGCCCGCAATACTGCATTCTAACCATTGTGCCACCTAGCTGAACATGTGCAAAGACTACAGCTGCCACCTGTTCATTGAGCAGAAGCTGAGGGTCCAGCCAGGTTGCACACAGATCCCAACTACAACACGGTCCCATTTTAAATCTAAAAATAACAAAGTCCTGAAACTAAGAGAATCAAATCTCCAAAGGCATTCTATCTTGCTATGGATGAACCTGACATTCCTCCTTATTCCAGCCAGATCCCAACAACCCAATCAAGTGCAATTTTTACTCTGGTTTTAATTGTTTTCAAGTTTATTTAATCCTATTTCTTTTTATCATTTTTATTTATTTATTACAATATAAAATACAAATACAAAACAAAATAAAAATAATGTAAAACCAGGGGAAGCAAAAAAGGAAGAGAAGAGAGTGTGGGGTAGAAGGGGAAACAGAAAAAAAAGTATTGACTTCTGTCTCTTTTAGCAAAGTAGAAGATAACAGCCTCAACTTTTTATTTTTACACAGTAATATTAGCCATTTCTATAACAATGAACCAATCTAATCAGTAAAACCAACATCAAAGTTTCATTTTTTCCATCACAAGCATGAAATCCATAAGTCATTCCCAAATGGAATCAAAATTAGATATATTCCTTTCCTTAAATAAAGAAATCAAGTTAATGTATTTAATCCTATTTCTATAATCTACAGTTTCTTAAAAGTTATCATGAAGATGTGTATCTATTTTTGTGTGCGCTTGTCTTAGCATTTACACTTTAGTATATAATTTGCCACTATTTATACTTTTACAAATCTACTTCCTAAAATGCATTTTGTATATAAATTATCTTCAATTCAAATGCATATACTTTCTAGAAAAAAATTAACCATTAATTAAAACAATTCAGAAATCTCTCAATAGCAAAATGTAATAATGTTTTTGTTGAATTTGGCATCTCCTATTAAACTAGAAGATATGCCTCAAGCAATTTGCTTTTTCCACCATTCCCGTTTTCATGGATTGTACAACCAACCACAAATCAGTAAATCTCCATGCCGCTTATTTGTTCTTACATCATTCTTGAGTCCATGGCAACCTATTTTGAATAATCTGTAGGTAAATGCTATGGCAGAAATTCATTAAAAATATTTAATTTGAATGAAAAGAAAGTGTGTGGAGTATCAACCTATGACTAAGATCTATTCTTTCACTCAATTCTCAAATATGTTAATAAAGATAACTCTGTTTCTGATATTTGTGTCCCCATTCCTTAAATAAAACTGCCACATACCCTTTTGAACTCATATTTTCCAAGAGAAAGAGAAGGAGTGTATAACATACCCTGATTTCAAATCCGTGGCAACCATTTAGTAAAGTACTGCCAGAGTTTGCCAAACCAGCTCTCTAAACTTGTCACCATGGAAACCTGCCTCTGCATAGAGATGTAAGGAGTTATTTTGAGAAAGAGCTGCAATAATGCATTTCTTTTTCTTTCTGCCTTTGATCGCTGTAAGTGTTATAAGAGGCTATAATAATCTCCATAATATGTAGTTGAGCCAATTGTGGGGAAATCCTATTTTAAACCTTAATATAAAGATAATAAACATCCTTCAGCCAGGTTAGGGAGAGGAAATATTGCACGAATGGCAAGCAGTGAGCAGGTTAGATGCTGGCAGTACGATGAGTCAAAACCACGGCTGAAAGAGTGACGTTTAATGAAGTATAAAATTGTTTAATCTAGCATCTGTTTTTTTCTTCCTGGGCAGATGCTAGATGTCACTCAAACTACTGTCAGAGCCTTGGGCCTACCACTAATCAATATAGATTCTCTAGCCAGAAGATAATAACTGAGGTTTATAACCGAGATCTGTATCCTGCATCAAATAATTATCAGGCAAAGCATTTGATATTAGATACAATGTTCAAATACGGAATCCCCACCTTCATCATTGCTTTTAATACCAGCTGCATCACTCTATCCACAGCTGTGCAAATACTTGGATATGAATAGAATTTTCTGCATCATCAAGGATTTTGTTTTATCAGAAACTTCCTACGTTGAAGCAAATCTTTAACCTGAGGGGACTATGTGAATAGACCTGTCTATCTTATGTGTCTCTGTACATATGAACTGAACTATACTCTCCAGAAAATGCTATTAGAAAGTGCAGTTGCCATTTTTTAAAGCTGACCCTTGCCCCTATGTTTTAGCAGCTGCTTGAAACAAAGGCATTACCTCAGTTTTTCTCAAACTTAATAACTTTGAGTTGTGTGGAATTTGTCCCCCAGAATTCCCCAGCAAGAAACTTACACATCTTAAAGTTGTGAAGATTTCATTAGCTGAAAAAATAACAGCCTTGTTCTATTGACCAGGAAACTATATTTTTTTCCTTCAAAGAGTAATGCTTTAATAAAGACCAAGTAGTATCAACAATATAGAAAAAAAAATTTGTTTCCTAAGCATCTAGAACTCTTCCATATATTTTTGCTATTTTATTGTAATTTTATTGGGTTTTAAAATAGTACACATCTTGACAATTAAGAACAAAATTTACTTTTGATCTGAATTTTACAGGAAAAATATATTAAAACTACATTAAAAATTATATTTACAATTAAATTTTATTCTAAAACTATATTAAAAGCTAAATTAAAAGCTGTTTAATAAATTCACTAAAGAAAGAAAAAAAATTATACCCAGAGAAGAACTAGGCACAGTAGACCACTACATATAACTTAGCCAATGGATCTCAATGGAAGTTGATACAATAAAGGAAATTGAACGGCGTGTTAAATGTGGTTGGCAGGCATTCGGCAAGCTAAGATAATTTTCAAGAATTTTTCAACCTCCCCGCATGCCTGAAGAGAAAAGTTTTTGATCAGTGTGTGCTACCTACCCTAGCATATGCCAGTGAAACATGTATACTAACCTCACAATCGATATGAAAAATATGAGTGATGCAAACAGCCATGGCAAGGTACATGCTTGGCATTACAAGACAAGATAGAAAGACCTGCATATGGATTACAGAGCAAATGAAAGTATATTATATAATCAAGAGAATAAAATAATTGAAATGGAAATGGGCTGGTCACATAGCAAGAAGAATTGATGGCAGGTGGACCAAGGCAGTCATAGAATGGATCCCACTTGATAAAAAGTGTCTACAAAAGAGACTAAAACAAGATGCAAGTATTGAGGCCCAATTTGGCAAAAGAAAGCTCAGGACCATATAGGTTGGAAAAATGCGGAAGAGCCTTCAACCTGCAGTGGATAGACAACGGCTAAAATGGTGGTGGTGGTGGTGGTGGAGGAGGAGGCGGAGGAGAAGAAGAAGAAGAAGAAGAAGAAGAAGAAGAAGAAGAAGAAGAAGAAGAAGAAGAAGAAGAAGAAGAAGAAGAAGAAGAAGAAGAAGAAGAAGAAGAAGAAGAAGAAGAAGAAGAAGAAGAAGAAGAAGAAGAAGAAGAAGAAGAAGATCTGCATTATTGCATTTCTATAGTGGCTCACAGAAAGAATAATAGTTCTATGCAATATCATGTTTAAATATTAGCTATCTTTCAACCTGCTTTGCTTCTTCACTTCATGCTATAGCATCATCCTGGTGCAGTTTAGGAAAAAAAACAACTTTTCTTGCCTAGTGAGCAAATTTTGTGTACTAGGAATCTTTGTACATTTTTTCGCAAAATAATTGCCATTATGGTGGACTTCCTTATTTACAAAATGGTTGCATTAGTTGGTAGTCAGTCAAAAATCTTCAAATTTACCAGAAGGAAAATTGGTAAGATTGCTCCCTAGTCTTTTCTTTATTCCCAGTGTACCACTATGAAAAAGTACATAATAAAAACAATTTACAAAATACAGGAAAAATCTTAATATACATACTTAAAGTTAAACATGCTCAGACACTCAAAATATGGTAAGTGAAAAGCCTATATATGAAGTGAGCTAAAAAGTAAGCTCTATGTGAGTTGAAATCTGGATTTATCATAAGCATTTTTGTTGATTTGTAGGTCTTTTCTCTGAAATATTTCAAGTAACTAAGTGTTTAGCAGGCAACCAAAAGCAATTGGTTAGAGATGTGCTAAAATTACTAATAGATTAAATGATGGTGTAACCAGAGATTACGTCAACATTTTAAATTTATGATAAATTTTAATGTAAACACTATCCTTTTTTCAGACAGCAAAACTTAGTGAGAGGAGACGAGCTTCACGTGCATTTAATTTGGCATAGCTAGTCATAAGATTGTACTGACTGACAGGCAACTTTATTGACAACTGGTGGCATGCGACAGCTGCTAGAAATGAGTATATTAGAAAATGCCCCAAGTTCTATAATGTCTGTTTGCAGTACATCTCATGAACTACTTTTGCAGGCTGCAATAGAAACATTGAAACATTAAAAAAAAAAAAAAAAGTTGGCAGAAAAAGAGTGGTTCATCATGTCTGCCCTTTGAGTTTATTTGTTTTTTTTCTTTTTAATTAATTAATTTACTATTTTACTTTTTTAAAAAAATTATTTTTATTGCAAGATAGACATGTGTTTATCCCAAGCAAGTTTAAACTCAGTTACTGATGGTTGACTCACTACTTCTGCTGGAAGTTGGTTCCAAGCTTTCACTATTCTTTCTGTAAAGTAATACTTTTTAATATTACTTTTGAACTTTGCTCCTGTCAATTTTGTGGTTATGCCCCTTAATTCTTTGTTTTTGCTTAATATTGAAAATACTGCCTTCCCTTATTTAAAGATTTCAATCATGTCACCCCTTTCCCGCCTGTGCTCCAGGCTGTTCCTCCAATCTCTTCCGATATGTTTATATAGGTTTGTATTTATCTCATAAAAATATTACATCAGGACATTATATATTTATGAGATCCTCATAACTGTTTCAGTGGCCTGCAGATATAAGTGTAATAAAATAAAATAATTACTTGATGTTAATAAAAATGTTGTATAATTAAATCAATCATGATTTAGTTCAACATTTTATTCCCTTCCTATCTGTATCGAGAATTTATTTTTCTTTAAAACAAATACAGTATATTTCCCATTGCTACGTTAAATAAACATTCATATTTGAAAAATTATTTAATACCCTTTCCACCTATGAAATAGCTTTTTCTCTACTCTTCTATGAAAGTTGCTGACTGGTTGGTCACTGAGCATGCTCCTTGATATTCTGTATTCGTATTCAGGATACATAAACCAGGAAATAGCCAAAAAAAGAATCTTCATCTGGCCACACAACCACTACCCCTATCTCTCCCCACCCCCGCTTCTCCCTCCCTCACTTTGCACAAGTTGTTTATCTATGATGTAGTGAGTCATGAGAGATACTTGATTTGATCTCACATTCTCAGTCAGGGCATGTGTCCCTTCATGCATGTTTGAATAATTAGTAATTAAAATCACAAATATGAGCAACAACAATTGGTTTTTCCCACAGTTTTTCACAAAAGATATATTTGCTGTGAAATAGTATCAGCGAACATTGAATTATACAGAATGCATATTTCATTTCAGATCACAATAATGCTTTGGACTAAGGATATTGATGTGTAGTAAGCCAGAGAAGTTGCACACTGGGAGAAATGTTTATGTAAAGAAAGTTAGGATAACACTTTACCCATATGAATTTAGCCAAAATTCTTTTCTTCTTTAAAAATAATTCAAAAATCAATTTAATATTTATTCAGCTAAATGGGAACTGATTAAAATATGAGAACTTGTGTGTGTGTGTGTGTGTGTGTGTATGTGTGTAAAATACAATCTTAGTTTCAACATTAATTATAGAAATATAATTGCATGTGTCCAATTACTTCTTTATGTATTTATATATTCCACAAATGGTCAACATAAGTCATTTCCACATGAGTAAGCAAAACATAATTACAGAAGAATGACTTTTCTTACATGACATAAATGTCTAATATGGGGGTAACAAACACCTAGATTACAGATTGCTTGTTTTTGCAAATAAATACATTTCTTGTGGTTTATTTCTCTATCTCGTTTTAACCGTGTAACGTAGGGAAAGGAATGAAGTTTCAGAAAGGGAGTAAAGATTTAAAGGCATAATAATAATAGAATTCCTAAAAATATTTGGCTAGCCAAGAAAAAGGGAAAGGAAATAACCTTGTATTTTTTCCTTGATGCAGCATTGATTTTACTTCAAAACTCACCTTATTTCAGCCAGTTACTCCAGGTTTTTCTCCATTATTGTCCTCTCTTTGACATCATCCTGTGAAAGTGAAGCAACTTGTGGTGACACTTTACACTGTAATTTTGAATAGCTATCAAAAGGCAGGCCAGGTTGTATAATCCCTTGATTGTATGAATGCTTCCCCAATGAATGGAACCTTTTGCAGAAAGATTGTGAAAATTGATTGGCTGGATCTGAGCAAATGGAACTGAAGAATGGTAAAAATGTAGGTCTGCAAATGTCTGACATTGCAGAAGACTTCTGAGAATTAAGTTCAACTCTAAAATCTTTGATATAAGACAAAGCTTGACTATTCAGTTGAGCATATTCGAACATTAGTTTATTCTTTGTAATTTGACCCACACAATCTAAGATACTTAAGTTTTTTTCATCTTTAGAACAAATGATATTTTCTTTCTGACTCATAAAATATGAAGACCTGGCATCAGTTGTTGTTTGAACCTTATATTGATTTGCCTGGTGGCCAAGAACATACTTTGGCTTTGGGGTTATGTCACTACGTTCATTTTGCAACTGAGGTTGTTTTTTAAATTGAGTTATTGCAGCTATATCATTGCTCACTTCATTGCCAGTCCCTTTATCTTTGAAAGGCTTGTTTTTAGAATCATAACCAATCTTTAAAGAAGCAGCTTGAGTAACACAATGTTCTAAAAGCTGCATTATGTTAGTATTATTCTCTTTTGAAGTCTCACTAATGGAACCTTGAGAATGACAGAAGCTCAATGGCTCCATTGGATCCTTATATTCAACAGACCAGGATTGATTGTTTGATTCACTGTCATCTTCAGGCTCTAGAGAATCTGGAGAAGTTGCTGCAGTCATGTAAGAAGAACATGATTCTGCATCATGATTATCCATAACAATGTGACAAACTGAATCTTCATTTGAGACTTCTAGTGGCAGAGATTCAATGCTAATATCTGTACATTCTTCTGAGAGAGACAACTTCATTTCTGATGAATTTACTAATAGTTCATCCCAATTGTCCTCTACTCTTTGTCTGTCACCTGGTATGCCATTGTTAATTATGATCTCAGACATGGCACTCAGATTTTCTTCTCTTTCTAGAAAGGTACATACATGGATATCATTTTCATCATGTTCAATTCTTTCTGCTGAATATGTCTGGATTCCGCTTTTGCTATCAGTTGAAAATGCCCCTGGATTGCTTTTATTTTCCTTAAAATCTGGGATGGATTGAGACACTGGCTCATCCTCTTTTCTCATTTGTGTCTGAGGATTGTTAGGAAAGTCTTGGGGGGAAAACAGTCCTGGTTTTTTTCTCAGCCAATTGATAATCCCCATGGTCAGGGAAAGCTCAGTATCACATAGCTTAAGCAAGCATTCTTTGCCCTTCCATGTACTGTGAAGGAATCCCTGACTGATTATATCAATGGTTGGCTGGGAAGCCATATTTTCTTCTGACCCTACGTGAAAGCTGTAAATTGATAAAGGTATATCGACTGCCTTTTCTGAAATGCTTTCAGAGAAGCATAAATCATCATCTAGAACTGGACTGATTTGATCTTCATTAGGATCATAGAATAGTTCATATAGGGCATCTCCACTGTAACTGTCTCTTGGAAACTGAGTTGGTGTTCCAGGGGATTGAACCTCCTTTATTTCATCATCATGCCCAGGAGTAAATGAATCATAGTATCCTTCATCACTAGTGGACATAGATTCCTGGTTGTCACTCTTTGGGGTCCCTGTATCTATAGAACTTTCTTTAGAAGAATCAGGGGAAGAAACCAAGTCAGTCACTGAGCCTTTGGCTTCCTTCTTTGCTTTTTCCAACTCACTGCTAGATATTGTCAGCAAACTCCTATCAAACAATGTCTTCTGGTGCAATTGCACCGATTTATTGATGTTGTCCCAAAGTTTTGAAAAATCAGCTGCTTCATTTTGAGCTGGGGAAGCAAGCTGCTCTACTCCTCCTTGAAAGGAACCCATGGCAGGATTCTCTTTATGGTGAGATTGTCTAAACAAAATTTCTTTGCTGACCTCCAATTCCATATGAGCAGAACTTTCATCTGCAAAGATTTCTCCACATCCCGTGAGAGAATCAAAGCTTTTCAGGGAAGCAACATCTTCACACAAAGCACTTGAATATTCATATGAAGACTCAGACTGAAGCTCACCATCAGATAAGTCTTGTGTCAAGCAATCAGTAGAAAAGGTTTCACCAGCTTTAAATAAATATTTACCAAATTTTCCTGCCAATTCTGACTTGTAGCCTGGAAATGCCCTTTTTTGCTTTTCTGAAAACAAGGCAATATTCTCCGGCTTATTTTTTTTAATATGAAAGATATCTCGGAAACCTTTTTTGGATCGTTTCAGGGAAATTCTCTTCCTAGGTATACTTTTGGCAACAGCTGGCACAAAGGGCATTTGGGGTACAAAGTTGCGGTAATCAATCATCTGTTGAGGGCTGTTCAAAAAATGGCTTGAGTTGACCACAGTTTCTTTCTTGCCACTAGATTGTTGGGTGTTTCCAAGCCCAGAAAAGCTGGCACTGTTGATGAGTCTCCCTTTGTTTTTTTCAGAAGCTAAATGTTCCTCTTCAGAATTTTCATTATTGTAACTGCATGGTTCAGTTTTGTTTATTCCTCCTAGAACACAGTCATGGGTTTTGCTTTTCTTAACAGGCTTGTAGAAAGATTGGGGTAGCAACAGTATGCTCTCGCTAGAGCCAGCTTTTGTTAATCTGTTGGAAAAACTGCCATTTTTATCTGCAGAAAAAGTTGCTTTTTGAATGTCAACATCAGGCTGGCTCTTCTCTTTTATGTCTGCTTTGACATTATCCTTTTCTCTAGGATTTATGTGCACTAAAGGTAGCTTCTCATGAGTCAGATGCATGCTAGATTTTATGAAAGTTTTTCCTCTTTTGAACTCCATCACAGCTGGTCCTATAATTAGAAAAATAGAATAAAACTTAAAGGGTATCTGCTGCATTACCTTTGATGGAAACCTAACAACATTACTTTTCTATGATATTTTATCTACAATGGGAATTTCAGATTTGTAAAAACAAATCTATTTAAGTAAAGAAACAACATTTCTTTCAAGTTTCTCAAGGAGAACTAAATAAAAGAAAATAAGCCCTTTCCTTTGTTCTCACATCTAAAATGTCAAGGGTTTAAGAAGAACAATTGTTCATGCATTATTTCCAAATCCAATCCAGATATTAATAGTGACTTGGCAGGATCAAGTGGAATTGATCAAATGTTTCTCCTAATTCTCTTGTCTCTGCTGATATATTTACTACATACTGTAAAATTTGTGATTGTAATATTTTAGTGTTGCTTTGTAGAACACCTGAGTTTTTTGTGCAATGTATTTCTATCAGTGCAGCATGCTAGACTCAGTAAAGGTTGTCAGGTCACTAAACATTTAAATGTGTCATTTTAAAAAGTTCATGTTAGCCACCCACTGATAATCCAAAATCCCTTCTACTTCAGCTTGACTTTCTTAAAACCAGATGGCTATTCTAGCTGAAATATGTTCTTGTAAATAGCACTGTTCTTTTTTTAGAGTAGTTAGGCCCATGTAGAAATGTACATTAGCTATTGTTTATGAACATTCAGTTCATTTTGGAAACTATAATTAAGTCCACAATTTTATCTTAATTCACAACATATTAGATGAAAGGTAGGTATTGGATTCAAACTGACTTATGCTTATGTAATTCTCTTTGAAATCAGTAGTGATTTCAAATTCATATTCAAATTACAGTGGTAATTGTAACTGGGTAATTGTGATTCCAATCATTCCCATTGATTTCAACTAAACAAATGAATGCTTGTGATTGTTATTTATTGTAAGTTTAATACATACTACAGGTCAATATAATATTCTCTATAGCAACTTCCCTCCTCTGGAATAGCTTGTTTTCTGAAGCATGGATACTCCCCTCCCCTTGGCTCTTCCACAGGACCCTCAGAGATGCTTTATATTAAGTGATGTTTATATTTCTACAATTCCTTAGCTTTGCATTCTTAGTTTTTTCAATCAAATAAAGGAGTGGTATGTTTGGGTAAGTGTGCATATCTACTAAACAAACTTTGTCAGTAAAACTTCCCACACATTTAAAAACAATTATCCTTCCATAAAGCAGAAGTTCTTTTTAATTTCATTGGTCTTCTTATCATTTTTCTCTCTTTGGTAAATCAACATTTTCATTTCAACTGCTATAGGACAGCCCCTGATTTTCTCACAGATGCATCAAAACATCTGAAATCCTTTTGGATCATTTTCAAACAAACAGAATATCCATTTAAAAAAACCTAATTCTTAAACTGTTAAGCTTTCATGTTTGTACAAGTATTAATCTTTGTAAAAAGATGTAAACAACAATTTAATTAAATGATTGTGGTTATGTAGTTCAAAAAAAACCTTTGTTGCAACATCTTCACTTCTCTCCTTGAAAAGTAAAATACGTAATAGCAGCACCTGCATTGCTCTTTCCCTCTTTTCTTTCTTTACATGCATGGCACTATTTCTAGATGATCAGCACAATGGATAGTGCCTTATCTGGTACCCTGACCAGCCACCTAAAGAAGAGTTGCAGTAAATTACTCATTTGCTGCAGTTGTGAAAATGGCCAATTGAAAAGGAACTGTACACTGGAATGTGGGGGAGGGATTAATTGATTTCACATCAAGATGCCTCTTGTGTGAAAATTCTGCACCAATTATTTATAAATGTCTCTGCCTCTCCTCCCGATGTCTAAAGCTGAGGGATGTGTTGTTCTTGTTTTCCTTCATACCTTAAGGAAACTTGCATGGCATGCAACATATAATATAGCATCCAATCTCTAGCTTGTCTACAGAGGGAAAAGCCTCCCCACACCCCATGACTTGCTTGCATTCACCTGAGAGAAAATCAGCATTTCATTACTGGTTAGATATAGCAATCTGTTGTACAAGGGCACAGAGTATTTAACCTACCAGATCTCATCATCTTGCTGTTCAGTTTCTGCACAAAGAATGTGTGCATGTTGAAAATATGAAAAAGGAACAGTGGCAAGCAATTCATTCAAAATAATCCTAAACACTCTAGCACTGACAAAGAAAAATAAATACACCACACCCCTGCACCAAAATGTAGCAATCCGCTAAAGCAACAAAAGATCACACTTACCATGTCTTATTATGCCAGCTGCAGAAATCCTTATTACTACATCCTTTTTACTAAGGCTGTTGCCTTTATATAGAAGCTCATGAAATATATTCAAGACTCGTAAGGGCTGATTTCTTCTCTTTACTGGGATTTGCTCCTCCCCCTCTCTTTTTTCCCCTCCCTCTCTCCCCTTCTTCCTTTTTTTAACCAATCTTTCAGTCTCTTCAGGTATTAGATGTCACTCTCTGCATGGATTTCAAATGTGTACATATATCCAATTTTAGAACAGGGAGGTTTTTATAAGCTATTTGTGTAGTTGCTGATGAATATTGACTGCTATAATAAAATATAGTGTTGTTCTCTGATAATTACACACACACACACACACACAGAGAGAGAGAGAGAGAGAGAGAGAGAGAGAGAGAGTTTGTAAGACTGATTTTCAAAGGCAATAACTAATAGAGTTTTTAATATATTTTATTAACTAAAGCTGTTTAAGGATAATAGCTGGTTATTATGTTCCTTGTTAAAATGTGCTTCAATCTGTTGATTAGGGATTATTTAAAGAAATAATTGCTACTGTTTAAAAAAATAACATATACAATGCAAGAAATGTAATATCAACCATGACATGGACTAAACTGCATGCAACTATCAATAACTTGGGGTCTTTTTTGTCAATTGCAAAACTTTAAGAGGGGATAGACATACTTTTCTATATTTAAATAATTACATATTTGCTAATTTAATAAGATTCAAATTAATTGTCATTAACCTGAAACAAACTATTCTAAATAATCTAAAAGTATTGTCAAATGTTTAAGGGCATAGTTCAAATATGCACAAAACTGTTTCCTGATACATAATCTGTTTAGGCATAAATGTTGTTCAGTTCAAAGGGAGTCAACTACCATAAATGCAAGTTTTTATAATAATTATTTCTAGTATTAATTACAATGATTTTTCCAGCTTGAATTACAAAAGTGTTTTGACCACAGAGACCATTTATAAATCTAGCTGAAAACATATTTAAATACAGTGTCTTTTGCTCAAAATCCAGGCACATATGAAAGAAAAGATTTACAGAGTTTTGAGGCCAGCACTGAGGCAGTAATCTGTTGGACACATCAACCTTAATATTTCTTAATATCAGGAACTCATAAAAATACTTAACATAAATTAAATACATGAGCAGAATTGCATGAGAAGGGGGATATTAGTCTTTAAATATAGCAGTTCCAACTTGTGTTTACACTTGGAACAGGAAGTGGAACAATAACCCTCCACTTGTTTACATTTTGCACCAATTTACTTCAGAAATTCACCCAGGTCAGCATAGTCCTTTATGGAAGCAAAATATCTTTCTAATTAAATAGCCAAGCTAATGGCAACAACATGAAAGATAGAAAGTATTTTTTTAATGTACTGAACACCTTCTTTCTCTACTAATATAATTGTTCCAAAACAGCTATAGGCCAATTTACAGGGAGACAATCATGGGGTAATGGAACAAAATCAAGCTGCATCCTTGTAAATAAATTTTTCATTTGAAAACATTTCTATTCAATAATTACTGTAGTCTGGGAGGGTGTCCCCATCTCCCTTTGTTGCAAAATCAATACTATGTTCTCATTTTCTCTTAAGCAATGCAAAGAAAAAAAAATACAATAAAAGCTTGGGGATGGACCATACTGAAGGAAAATCTTAGAAAAACTATTGGAATCATCTTAGAAGAACTATCTGAATCCTCTACTTCTATTTTATGAATATCCTATCTCATCCTGGCTAATAAGAGTCACATATCACATAACTGTTACACTTGCCCACCATAAAACATGAGCCGGTCACCTCTTTTTTTCTACCACATTCAATACAAAACTGAAACAAATTGCAGATATTCCTCATACTTCAGGGTTAAACTAGTGTTTTTCTCTTAAAGAGGTAACAACACTTTTGCTATGGATGCAATTTGATGTGCTTCCATATTCCTGTGTGTGACACATCGCTGTGCTGCTCCCCATCTTAAAGACATTGATCAGCCAGAACAACTGCTGACATGGGATGGTGATTGCATGGAAAAGTAAGACTCAACACCTCTTCTTCTGCTTTATAATATAACTTGCCGCATACTTGTCAGCTGCTAGTTGGGCACCAATTCCAGAATGTAAAGGTTTGATCCTCTAGCCTTCCAGTCATGTGATGCTACCATGACAATGTGAATTTGACACCCCTGCTCTAACCATACTTGCCTGGTTGACCTATTTAGAGGCTGGTTGAGAGATACGCTAGCTCCAATGCAAATGCATTCAAATGCAACAGAAACAGAGCTCATGTACATTAATACCCTTTCATATTATGCAATGGGAAACAGCACTTTTTCTGCCCTCTTAATGCTTCAGCCATCTTGGCATTAGAATTGTTTGAACGCTCCATCATTGTATAGTCCAGCTGAACTTTGGAATCTTCTGCCCAACTCTTAGGGATTAAATGGAAATGTACAAGTGCAGTCTTCAGAGAATCATAAAGATTATGAGGCAGTTGTATTTCATGAGCTAATAGCACAGTTTTTATCGATTACATTGATTTAATACATTTATTGCACTTAAGCATAGCAACCATGCCTTTTGCATTCATTTACAACTTGATTACACTGGCATATTTAGAATGTACTTTTTTTATATCATCACATCTGTTTAATCATGCTAATGGTCCATCTGCTTTTCTTGTGTGATGATGATTCTGTGAAGACAAAAGCAAAATTTTAACGATGAGCAACCCATTTATTTCCTTCCTCAAGTGCTTGCTCCATAGTTCATACTTTTTAAGTCTTGTGAGGAAATTTCTTATATATTACATTCTTTATTTTTAGAAAAGGATGTATTCAATTTTTCAGGAATTTGGGTTTCACTTTTGAAGTCTTGTAGAATAATATCATTGTTTTGGAGTTGGCTACAAATAGTTTTCAAAACAAACATTTCTACAAAATGCTTGTTACTTGTTATCACAAATGTGCAACATTAAAGAACTCAATTTCTTGTTATTAAAGAACCTGTGTTTGTTGCCACTCTGAATTTCTTGGAGAAATGAGCTATTCTCTATGTGCATCAGCAAGGATTTTGCAAGAGAACATCTCCTTCTATAGAGAATTGCGCTTAAATGATTCCTTCTCTGAGGATAACCCCTCTCTGAAAAGCCTGCAAGAATGGATTGTCTACCCTCCATATTTCAAACTGAAGATGTTTTTGATTCCACCAATAATTTGTCTTCTGGCAGCCATCGTGATCATTCCTTTCATCTTATTTGTGATTTTTTCTCATGTCAACATACGTCAGGAAACAAGGTACCTTTTATTGGGCAATGCTTTGGTTAGTGATTTGATGTATCTGCTGCTCTATACTCTGTCTGCAGTTTTCAGTATGTCCACCTTCAACCTCTCAAAAAGTGGTTGTATCATGCTGTTGTTTTTGCTAGCAATGACTTACTGTGGAGGCTTATTAACATCTGCAGCAATGGTCCTGGACACTTATTTGGCCATATTGTGGCCTTTGCATTATATTTCCATTCTGCCTTATTCCCGAGCAAAAAAAATGATTCTGTTTCTATGGATCTGCTCTGGAATTTTCCCTGGGATTGTTTTCTTAATACTACACATCACTCAAGACTCTGGGGAATGTCCAGTAGAAAACTGTTCCGTTCCAATAATACTGGAAATGACTTTACAAGGAAACAATGCCATGAAATTCTGCTACATACTCTCTGTGTCTGCCCTTTTTATCTGTCTGAGCCTCATTCTTTGTGGTTACATGGTCTTGTATTTTAAAACAAAGCAATCAGGAATATGGAGAAGCATTTTCTCTCGAGCCAGTGTGACATTCATAATGCATCACATTATCCTATTCTTTCATTTCTCTCCTCTTCTGGCTGTTGTAGTGGAGTCACTCCTTTATGTCAATGCTGTAATTGGGCCACAGACAGGAATTTGGGTGTCTATGATAGTTTGTAATGTCC